>NW_027211659.1:17353750-18045000 GCF_022749685.1 Semicossyphus pulcher | reverse complement strand
CACATTTATCCATCGTTCCATATTGTGTCCAGATCTTTTTAAATGAATAATTAAGTGTATAAAACATGTGATAAACAAACATACAAAGAATTCTGTGAGATTAACCATATATGGAGAAAAAAAAACAAATTGTGACTGTGCTAAATGATATAATTTATTCAATGACCCCACATATGTTTACAACTATACTCTTATAGACACTGCATGAATAAATAGATAGCTGTAATGTCACTGTTAACAAACACCAGTTTCAATTCTGCATTTAAAAGTAGACTCATTTGTTTCCTAGCTTTTTATATATATTTATATATATATACATTTATCACACAAAAATACAGAATCATTGCAATTTACGACATATAGCCACAAATGTGTCAGAATAAGAGCTGACGTTGATTCTTTTCTGTGTTCGTTCAGGTTTGTGAATGAACCAAAGCCACAACACACTCATATGAGGAATTTACATTCACATTGAAGTCCATGGAGGTTGCCTGACACTTTGCATAGCATCAGACCAGCAGTCACCCCAGCTCACATAATGTTGGTGGCAAACCATAAATCTCACAACTGTTGTTTATGTTTTAGAGACGGAATAGTATCAGGTTGGATTTAATACAACTATTACTGTACCTCAGCATATTTGGCTGCATATAGGGATCAGGTCCCCTTCACTATAAAGAATAACTACAAGGCCTTGCTACTAAAAAGGATAAGGCTGGTGTTATACTATGTTTTTCTTTGTCACCAAATCCTTTAAAATGACCAAACTCAAGAATCATTGGATTCTAATAATAAGAAATAAGAATAATATGTGTAACCAGAACAGGATTTAGCGTGTTTAGCTATTAATGGATGACATATGGCTTCATTGGTTAGTTTGATTTCCAAATTCACTGTGCTAGTCCCCAAAATACTCAATGACATGTGCCTCATGTGCATTAATATGCATGTGAAAATAGCCCCCAGCAAATGTGCCATTTATTCTGTTTGCCCAGCTGGGTAAGGAAAGGATTTACACCTTGGAAGGAATAAACAGGCTCAGGGCTTACAGCCTGGGGTTCGGAAGTTAGAGAATACTAAGGGGCTGACTGGTTTTAGTTTTAATTGTTGACAATCAAAACAATACAGAATACCACAAGCCTTATCCTTTAACTGAAAAATGATTACTATAAAAGTGGTCACCCTTTCACAAGCGTTCCATCCCATCAATTTTCCACATTTGAACATTGAATTAAGGCAAGTCTATAGTTTGGAAAAGACACCAACAAACACAGAGAAGTCAACTGGACAATAGTAACACTGAACAATGCCAAAGATGACTGTATAAAGTGACAACCCTTTTACTTGATTCTGCTTACACAGAACCGTGATCGTGCAGTGTAAATGGTAGTTTGAAATAGCCAGTCTGGTAATGTGTAAGGAATTTGTGTATGTGGGTGCATTTCAACCTTCATCACTGTATATGACGCACACTGTAAAACCAACCCTGTAACACTGTAGTTTTAAACCTCATTGCAGCATTAATCAAATGTCCCGCGTGCTAATCAATTGGGGATTGGAATCAATAATGTCCGGTGCTACTGACACCATCCCGGGAGGAGCAATCATTTCCTGTCTCCGCTAACCTGCTGTGGCTGGCCGGTCAATACAGGTTTAGGATGAGCAAACAAACCATCATACACACCATTCACACACAAAAACAGAAACACATACACACACATTAAGCTTCTGTGAGATCATTTTAAAGGACCATATGCTCTTTATCAGTGCAAAACGAAGATTGCTGTAATGTTTAAGGTCTCTGAATTTCCATCTACTTTACAGGTTGTCATTGAGTTCAATTCATGTGTGTATGAACTGAACATGTAAAATCACCATTGGATGTGCTTTTACTGTTGTCATTGTTTTTGTAATGGGGTAATGCTGTTGTAAACACATATTACAAAGAAGCACTACACACGTCACACATCACGACTTTGACAAAAAGTCAAGAATGAAAATTGATTTTCATAACATTAAAATTAATAGAAGCGGTTTGTTACCTGGAAGGTAAAAACAAAAACAAATCAAGAATGATGGTAACATTTTTAAATCTGTATATCAGGAGGTGGGTAATTAAAATCGAGGCTCTTATAGAATTACATTCATCACATGATTTTACAGAACATCTTTTACATCTGGTGGAAGCATTTATTTACGCAAATGGTTGGAGGATGTTTAACGGGATTTGCCACCAGAGAGCCGCATTTGTGTCACATTATATATGAATAATTGTATTAACTTTGACCATTAATTCTCCTTAAAGCTGCTCTAATCTATATTTTTATGTTAAAAATAGGATCAAATGATTAATAACTATCAAATGAAAGATAATAATTACACAACTCTGCAGTTGCCTCAGCTCAACAGACTGTTTCAGCCCTCAAACTGTTCTCCATTGGTTCACTCTCATTGCTCTGTTCAACTTTGTTTTAAGGAGTAAGGGCAACTATCAGACTTTCGGGTAAACACTGGAGTGCTTAGCAGCTAAAAAGCCCCATATATGCCTCAGGGGTGAGAGCTAAAAGGAGAGGGAATACTGGACTTGCGGTATAGTATGGTGGCCTACATGGGCGCATGAGCTGCAATAGCTTAACAGATGTCCATAAGGAATAATGGGCTGCAAAGTTTTTTTACTACAAAAGGTATGATGCAAATTCTTAAACAAATAAAATAATCCAAAACAAATACAACAATGGCAACTTGCTTTAAAATGAAAAAACTAAAGTAAAAAACATGCTGCAAAATCCCCCCCAAAATACATTGCTAACAACTGCAAACATGCTGCAATTACATAAATGATGCATCGTGAAAAACAGACAAACCCAGAAAACAACAGCAACATAATAATGATGCATATCCAGTCATGGCCAGTAGGAGAGAGCTGATATACGTGCAGATTAATTTTTAACTGAGGAGAGATAGACCAGGAACTGATAAATATGATGTTTATCAGAAGACTAAATGATAGAAGCCACCAATGCAGAGTGTTTCGGAGGGCCAGGCCTCACTAACTACTGAGCCAAAATACAACTGATCAACTTGTACAAAAAACCTACACAACTATAGTCTGAGTAAAACTGGATCATATTTTACGGAGAAATGGTTTCTGTTGGGCAGATAGCTTTGCTAAAGAAACCACTGCTGCTGCTGCTGCTTGCTAATTAGCTGAGTTAGACGTGCACCTAGCTTACTGACCGCTGTTGGAGCACTGAGCATCAGGGGATTGTTCGTGTTTACACCTCTGTCTAGCACAGAAGCTTTAGACCGCTGCGTGTGTTGAGGTTATTAGGCCCGGAGCGGGGGGGGGGGACTCCGTGAGGAATAATGGTAGGGAGCAAGGTTAACGTTAGAGTAGCCAGCAGCTCTGAAAACAGGACAATGTTGGGGAATAACGAAGACAGGATAAGGATAGCAGAGAGTTTTAGGGCATCAGTTAGGCCTGTCTACGAGGCCCTAGTGGAAGTTTTTTTTTGTTTTCGGTGGGGGTCAGACATGGGGAACCTGGCAGCCACCACCTACCACCTAGCTATTGTGTTGCCTGTCGTCAAACAGACTTACGTTGGTCTCTGCTGGGGTTGTGTTCCTCCAGACCAAGTCTTCGCCCTAGGGCTTAAAACCCTGTCCTCCCAGTTGCCCAAAACATCTTGTTACTCATTCTCCGTAACATACTTTTCTTCAAAATCAATTTCCAAGTAGTGCCCCCTACAGACCCGGTGCTCTTTCATTGTAATGACTGGGTTCGTAGTGTTTTTCTGTTGAAGTTTTTTCTTGGGTTTGCATGTTTTTAATACATTTGTTTCCTCTTTCCTTTTTAATTTTTAGTATGTTTCCATTGTTGTATTTGTTTTGGACTACTGTATGTGTTTTTGAATTTGCATTGTTTTCTGAATGCAGCTGGTTTCTCCTGAAGAAAATCTTTTTGACCATTGCAAACTTGTATTCCACCAAAATATATTGTAGAAATAATCAATTTAAAAAATATCAATAATAGTAGAGATCCTTAAAAAAGGTACTGACGTCCTGGACTTATTTGGGCTTTTACAGAATTGTCCAATGTCAACCTTTAGGTCAAGGGATTAGATATGGTATATGGTTCTTTAATTGACTCTAACTGTGTATAATAAGCGAGTAAGACAGAAACATTAAGAGCAAGGTGAACACACAACATAAAATAAGCACCAAAAAAAAAGGCTTTAAAAAAATGACAGTAACTTGCAAATTCAGAACAATGTATCTGCTTGTATGAAATAGGTCCTTAAAATATTATTGCTTTATCAATAAATGTAATCTACACAAACTAATAATTCACTCTGAACATTTTCTGGAGCTTTCCCACAATACCATTTTGTTTCAGTTGTACACATGTGCATGTACATCAGCACAGACACACTACTGTGCAGACGTGGACACTTAGATATTGCACTATTCTCATGACCCACAGCAAACCTGTGTAGATGTCGTCTCATATTCTATGTCTTCTGCAATCTCTCATGCTTTTTGCCTGGAAGTTCCTCTGAACAGTGTAGCAGCACTTAAATGAAAATGGTTGTTGAAGTTGTAGTTTCACAGTAATGATAAAAGAAACAACACAAGAATGCATATGGTATGCTTGACACAGCTGATTGACAGTCAACCTCTTTGTTCTAGGCAAGGGATCTTAAAAAGGAAGGAGGCACCATGTCATCAGCATAAAACAAACTTGTGGAGTCACTTGGTAGCCACAACCAATTTCTGTGGATTTGGCTTCCAGTGTGGCAGTAGCAAGTTTCCTGAAGAATGTTGATGCCTCTCTGATTATTCCTTCTTCTCCAAACTCCTTGGTTCCAGTTTTCTTTGTGCCTTTGTTGCCTAGTTTTCGTGAAAAGAATCTGGACTGGATGCCCCATCATCACTGAGGATCTCATTGTTGGTGAATGTCCCAGCTAGTGACGCACCCAGGGTCTGGTTGACGGGCGCCATCTCTGAAAGAATGATGTTATCATGGTTGCCCACTAGAGTGGTTTTGTCCATTATTTCCTTGCTATGCTTGGACACCACGGCATCCAGGAAGTCATACTTGTGTGACAACATGCCGCTTTCAAATAGGTACTTTGTCAGGTAAGAAAAGGACACATTTGCCAAGAAGGATGCCAGCATGGACACAGATTTGAAAGGGAACCTCTGCTGGACAAACTGCTCCACATCCCCAGTGAGGTGGTGGATCCTCTCCTGGGTCACCCAACCAGGAAAGTAGATGAAGGGAGGAAGTTTGAGGTAGGGCTCTCCCCCACCAATGCGCAGCAATAGACCAAAGATATAGCCAGCCACAGAGCCGTAGGTGTTGGTGCCCTTGACGAATAAAACACTGAGAAGTTGGGGGAAGATGATGACGTAGACCAAGTCGGAGCTCAGGTACCACAGGCCATACACCGATCCTGTTAGTAACGCCATAGCAGTGGCAAGTGCTCCAAATACAAAGATTGTGAAGCGCATCACCCAAACAATCTCACTATCTGAGGCCTGGAGGAAAGAAGAAAGAGACAACAGAGTGAAACCAGCTGATGTTTAGCAGGTGTAATGTTCACCATTGTCACCGTCTTAGTTTAGCATGTTAGCATGCTAAAATTTGCTAAATAGCATTAAACACAGGTTACAGTTGATGGGAATGTTATTAATTCTGTAGATATTGTGTAATTACATTAGAAAATGCTGACCCAATGATGGGGGCAGGGGGAAAAACTTACTTAAAAGCTATTCTATCACATTGCTAGAAAAAAGAAGCTGTTGGTGACACTAGAGCAAATTAGAGTTGAGATTAATGACTCTCTTTTGACCATAAATGTCTGTCTGTCTTTGACTGATGCTTGCAACACCTGGCTAAAACTGTGCAGATGTGTTAGTAATATTGTTGGCACTCTTACCGACTGCCGAAAGGCGAGCTGATAGATGTTCCTAGCAAACATGGAGCTGGCTGAGAGAATGGAAGAGTCTGCTGATGACATGACAGCAGCTGACACCGCCCCCAGACCAAAGAAGGAGATATAGGGCGGGCAGAGGTGCTGGAGCACTATGGGAAGGATCATGTCCGATTCATCCTTATCCTTAGGGGCGAGGGAGCCATAAGTAGTCTGGTTCCAGTCTGTAAGACAAAATGGGGAATAAGAGAAAAGATGAGGGAAAGAGAGAAGTGTTTATATTAATGCTTAAGAACCTCTTAAGAAATTCTCTTCATCTAAGTATCAGGATTATCTGTGTGCCAAATATAAAAGTACCAGTAAGCCTGAATTATGAAACTGAATTTAAAAAGCAAACAGGCAACTTTTGGAATGTTAAGTGGACTGATTACTACATTACAATTTTTGTACTAATCCCTCAGCTTGTCAGAAAGCGCCCTGTAGTTGCACCTGTTTTAGTTGCTGAGAAACAAAAAAGCTTCACATGTCTGTATGCTGAAATCCAGCAGAGATTATCAATATGATGCTGTGCTGTTAGCCAAAATACAGAGAAAAAGCAACAGTTGTAAAAGATTTATGATGATACTTGAAATGAAATGAAAATAGGAATATCCACTATGTTAACTATGGGTTGTACACTTGGTTGTGCCTCGCGACCCATTGGTCCTAATATGAAATATGAGCCAGCGTTTGAGAATACATTATGTAGTATAATTGCATTTTAATTATAAATTTGATTAATAATCACTTCATTATTAATGATAAATGTGTGGAACAAGTCATTTATTCTAATGAGACACTTTAAGCTGATTAAATGCAGAAGTTTGCAATGATTGAGATGCATTAGTTTCTGAAAGGAAACACTGGATAGTTAAATACTGGGAATTAAAAAGGTTAAAAGGTTTATTTAACACGGCTAAGCTAGCGGCTCAGTGAGGCTGCACAGGGCTGATTTAGCTAACAACAGTGAGAATGCTAAACGTTAACCATGTTCCCTGTGAGAGTTTAGATTGTTAGAATGATAACATGGACTGATAGGTGTATTGGTTCATGAACCAAGGTATTGGACAAATTGAGATTTGACCTAATGATGTCACTACATAAAAAAGAATTGTTAAGGGACCACCAAACATATTAGAATTCATCCCAGGGCAAAGGATGACTGTGTGCACCAGGTGTTATGGCGACCCATCCGATAAGTACGGAGATGGGAATCATCAAATTAGTTGGGATTCATCCTCTGGGAACCATGAAAGTCACTCTCTTGTTAAATTGAACTGAAACTAGCTCCATAGTGAACGTGTTCTCTGTACTCTACTGTTGTCCTGATCTTTCCATTCAGAGAGACAACATTTGAGCTTGCATCTCTTTCTCTCCAATAAACCGTATGACATCCTTTTATTTTTCCTGCCACTTGTTTCATCCTTCCCTTCACCCTCCAAAGTATACATACCCTCCCTCCTCTGGGTATTCCCAAGCAGCGGTTGATTTGTGCTGGTTCTACATGAAACAGCCTCAGCACAGATTAATTAGCTGCTCTTCAGATGTAATATTCACTAAATGGGCATGGTCTGATGGCTCTCTCCTCTGCCCGTCGTGGCAGGATCTGACTGATGTTGTTTACCCTCCAGATACTGTATGAATCTACATTTACACATCTGAAAAAAAGGCTGCCGGGGTGTAAACACGCCAGGAAGTCATTGTGTTCTCTTTGATCAGTTTCCTGTTTGAATAAAGGATCAGATTCCTGGATGTTTCCATTGTCTTGTGATGTTTCATTTACTGCTTAATCAATAAATGTGTCTGTGTGTATGCACATTATACATGTATCAGAGTCTCACGCATCTGTGTGTGTATATTTGTAACATCAGCTGCAAGAAGACCTAATTTTGTGTACAGTTTCAGTGTACATTTCTGAGGCGTTTGTAGGCATCCAATCCATTTGTAAATAACATTTAGTCTGGTTTTTAGTCTATTTGATTGTTACTGAATCAGTAATTGGCTTTTTTCCATTTATATCCTGAGGACAATAAAAATATATATATATATATATATATATTTGAATAGTGTTTTACACCACAAAGCTGGTTAACAAAGCAGATAAAAATGCAATGAAGTGTAAATAAATGGCAAGATATTATCTTTTCTATAGAATCAAATCTAACACTTATATCAGTATTTTTTAAGAAAAAGTAAAATTAGTCACCTGTTCTGAGTAACACATGTATTACTTAATTTAAGGACCAAAGTCAATTTCCAGTGATAGCCTTTTAATATTGTAAAATTAAAAGCGTCCACATAAGGATAATTAACTGGAAGTGCGTGCTGCAGTCAACAATATACTTTAAGGTTGAGCAATGACCCATGTGTGTTCATATTTACCAGTGGAGGCCCCTATAGCTCCTATGAGGACAGAGGGGACAGCCATGACCAAGCAGCCGAAAGCGGCGAGAAAGGAAAGGACCTGGGCGTAGGTAGCTGAAGAGGCAGAAAGAACCCGTTGAAAATAGACCTGCCATGGAATCCCCCCCAAAATCTAGAAACAGAAACACATCAGTAAATACACACACCAAACTAATCGATACAGTCAGCAAGACCAACACTAGCACAACTCTAAAACTTTAGAAATCTCTTCTGCAACTTTGTTTTTAGTCATACTTAACAGCACTGATTAATTCACTAAAGTCCTCTGCCTGAAAATCTCTGCCTGCATGTGTATAATCAAAAATATACAGTCTCCTGATGAGTCTTATGATAAATGATGGCCTACCAGCAAAAAGAAGTTGTCCGCCCAGAGCCATTTGTCCTCAGGCTCAATCTTCCCCAGCCAGGGTGACTGGTAGATTACCTCCTTGGCTGTGACACTGATGTCTGACACGGCAGGATTGGACAGAGCAAACGGCACGCTGATCCACTGATGGAGCGAAGGGTATCAGAATGTAAATAATATTGTGGATTTATAGATCCTTTTTTGCGTAATGAAAACACTTTAAATCACTAAAATCTGTTCAATCACCTAGAAAATTAATCAATTCCCTTTTTGAGCTGAAGATTACAGTACAGGTAATGGTTTTGGCCTTCAGTCTTTAAAGATAAGACTCTATTTAATCTATCCAGTGCTGGAATTTATTGTCAATAGTTCCTCTTTGGTTAGATGATGACTCACCAAGCCCAGAAAGATACAGAAGAGCTGGACCACATCTGTGTATGCGACAGAGTAGAGTCCCCCAACAAGTGTGTAGAAGATAGCAATCAGGGCTGATATCACCACCGACATGTTGATGTTTATGTCCACAATCACACTTAGTGTGGCACCTATGGGACCACACATTCAGATCATCAAATACAGTTAATTAATGTGAAGTGAAAAGTGCACTGAATGCAACAGTTAACTTAATGTAGTGCTGGTATTAACATTTAAGCAATCCTGTCTGTTCACAATCACTTACCCAGGGCTGATAAAATGGCTGCAGACCAGAAGATTTCTCCCATGAGAGCAGGAATGAACAGCAGCCCACCCATCCTTTTTCCATAGAGCTGCTGAAAGGGATCCAGCATGGTGACGTATCCACGGGAGCGCATGGGTTTGGCAAAGAAAAGGCCACCTGTACGATAGCAGACGCAAAATAAAGAAATAGCATCTGAAACCGCTGCAGAAGATGTTTTTAATAAATCCTGAATCCATGAAACTACAGAAAATTACTAACATTACACAAAGGTTGCATCTGCTGCTTAAGTGGAATAAAGTGACCCTTTTGTCTATGGTTGAAGCGTTTTAACTTTCCTGCTGATAATGAAATATATTTATTCACAATTGTATTTTTTACATATAACATAGTATCATATAAATTATTATCCAAGTTATTATTGTGTTATATCACTGGTATGTGCAGCATGATATGAGAATCACCACAAAACAATGATATAGAGCTGCCTCACTTTAGACGGTTCTATACACTTTACACACACATGCTTATTATATTATAGAGGAATTATGCAAAGACACTTACCTACTACCAGGCTGAGGGCATAACCAAAGGGGGCCTGAGCCCAGGCCAGGCCGTAGTCTGGCAGGTAAACATACTCTGCTGTCCCATTGATGTAGCCCCCACCCACCCAAGTGGCTGGAACCAGGAAATAACCAAACAAAAAGGAAAAAGTAAGATTTGTAGAAGAAAATGACTTTAATGGAAGAATATGTCATGTTGCAAATGTTGATCAAAATAACAATAACCTGAGAAATCATGTTTGTCTATCGGGTATGGAAAGGGATTCAACTGACCACAGCGTGTGAAAGAGCAAACTGAATCCGTTTCATGTTGGGGAAATAGATCATTTGGATGAAATGACCATGGATCTCTCTTTCATGTGATAATTGGGACTAAAAGCACATTTAAAGATGTTCGTCAACAATTATTGCATCTGTGAGTCTGTTTTGAAATGTGATGAATGCAGTCTTAAACATTTTCGGTCTTTAGTGTATATTTCTGGGCGCAGTGCTGTCCGTGCGTAAAGACGAATTTGGAGGGATTTTGTGCTTTTTCTGACACATGACACCTAAATGTCACTTAAGGGCGCACGGCCCATGTTGAAAACGAACAAACAAACTATAATTTCGAAGAGTCCCCGTGGTTAACCAACTCACCGGTCATTGTGAATCCACCAACGAACAATCCAATGTCCCTTCCCCCGACCATGATGGTCTCGCTTCGGTCTACGCCATCGCTAACCCCGGAGTTCTTGTTCTTCCACGCTGCCCAGATCCCCACAAACAGAATGAGGACATAGAAGAGCACGATAGCTACAAGACCCTCGGCGTGGATAGCCATCTTCCTTTCGTCCGCTTCCTCCCGCCGAAATCAGGTGCTAGTGCGCGCGGAGGACTGGAATCTCATGGAGAGAACTTTGAGGGAAAAGGGAAGAAACACAAATCTATGGACTGTGTTTGAGTTTAATTTGTAATAATATTTTTTACAGAAGTTTCATTCTGTCGCACTTTCTTAATCAGGTCTTTTAACACCACAGACAGACTGTAGTTACAGTGCGCATTACGCATGAAAGCATTACTGGAATGATATAAGGAAGGAACTATGATCAAATTTACCAAGGCTATCCAAACGTTTTATTTGAGGCTACCAAATTATCAAAAGCTAAACATTTGATTTGTACTCATTTTAAGGCGTTAAAGGACCCCACCATGCATTTTACAAACTGACAATCAGTGCTTTCTAGTTAGAGACTACAAAGTAATTCAAAATTCGACATTGCATGCTTTCTACGCGCCGATCATCTTTACACTTGTAGTCCCCCGTCACCAAAGTAAACACATCTTTAACAGATGTCAAGCTGATTCATTAAGAGAAAGATCTCACTTAAAATGTTCGTGAAATTCCAAAGAAAACAGCATCACGAGAATTTCAAAGAAATATTAAAAGCTGTACTTTCAAGTTGAATTTTCCTTGGCAGCTTCCACTCAACGATGTCAGATAGTGTGTGGCAGAGTCCGTGCATCCAACACATGCAACCAAGAATTTCCAAACTGCTTGTAGCCTACCTTTTACCGTATATTTTACGCAAAATAATAAAATATTAGAAAAACGTCCAGTTGGTGCAGGTTTGATATAAAAAAGAAATATGCCAGTGCATTTCCCCCTTTCGTTCAGTACTGCAACAACAACAATCGTATTTAAAGCTCGTAGGGTAAAAGCTATGAAGCATGGCCATATCTTACCGTGTCCAACTGACGCACATAGCAAAGGATGTGGGACAACCGGCACTCCATCATATGTCATGAATCATAAACATCCAAAACTAAAAATACAGTTCTGATCAGAAGAATTCATTAGTGATAAGTGTTGCCTTCGTTGTCCAGTTTTAAAGATATTTGAAGATGTTTTACGCGCGCACTGCTGCCATCCCTTCATCCAATTATTGTGTCAGTCTATTCACGCCATGTCTCTTTGTACTTTATTCTAAAAATGTTTTAAGACTGTTCTTTAATAATATGGTTTTACATTTTTCTACCGACTTCTTTTTTCCATGTTTGGCAGTCGTGCGTAAAAGTCCATTTATGCGTCCCAAACCTTTAAAAAACTGCGAACCGTTAACTAAAAAGCGACTTAAACAGATGCGTAAAGGTTTTGTGTCCAACCAAAGTGCTGCATCACTGGAATCAAACCTGTGTGTTTCAGCTCCCCATCGCGCTGACGCCATGGTTCCGGGATGCCAGTATTGCATCATTGATCTCTCTTTAAATCAACATCTGTCACTGTGGTCAAATGCAGTTACAGTCAGCCATCACATACTAGTTAAATAAGATACATTTTCAATCTTACCTTTCCTTTGGAGAAACTTAATAGAGGAGCAGGGTCTTTAAAAGATACTGAAAACCTGTCAAAATATTTTATTTAAAAATAACATTAAGGTACCACAAAGTAATCCTCTTGGATGACCAAACGCAATTCTCCTATGTTTTAAGTCACCAACGCTCTCCGGATGAGAGAGAGAGAAAGAAAGAGAGAGAGAGAGAGAGGGAGAGAGAGAGGGAGAGAGAGAGAGAGACCGAGGGAAGGAGGGTGGAGGTGGGTGGAAGGGTGGAGATGAATGGGAGTGGTGGGTTTATTGGGTGCTGTCAGAGTGGGTAGATTGTGGATGAATGTCTTCCAGGGCAGGACGAAAATAGCATCTAATAGAGAATGGCATGACGCACAACCTCTCCGGGAAAGCTTTCCAATATCATAATATCGTATTGGCAATGAATGAAACCTTTACTTTGCCAGGTTACATTTCAGGCCTGATTTACGATCCTGCGCAGGTCCCGCCTGCCCCACGATTAAAGCACCGCGTTTTTTCTGCAAACGCTGGCTGTATGGTGGTAATGTTCAGTGTGGAAGCCCCGCATATGATTCATTTTTCACTTTATGATCCGCATTACGCATACAACTCTGAGTTTTTGTCCATGTACATCAATCCATTCACAAGTTTCTTGTATTTAAACAACAAAACCTCCGTTTAGGCATAAATAGACGTTAACTACAAGACGGGAGCAATGGCGACTCAAATTACATGTTTTTGGTTATTCAAGTGTCTTACTCGAATCAAGTATAGTTCTATTTTAAAAGTCTACAACTGCATTTAAAGATTATAGAATCGTCGAAGTAATGTGTATTGTCTATGTGTAGTATCAAACCTTTAAGTGTTTTTCTTTAGATGCTACGTTTGTCCTAATATATACAGTTTAGAACATCAGTGGTGTTATCTTCAATTACGAGGCTACTAAATTCGCTTCTTCATTACTGTTATGTTGGTCCAAGTAGTAGGTTTTCTTGCAGCATTCAGACGCTGTCCATTGTGCTGAAATTAAAAACAAAGAGCACACACAGAAACATTCGACTTTTTAAAATAATTGACGAGAAATTTTACCTTACAACATCACCTCGGCTCAGTGTAGTCCATTAAAAAATAATCTGATCACACTCAACGAAGAGTTTAGTTTGTGGCCTGATTATTATTCGTCGTTTGCTTAGTGAAGCGTCTTTTCTGTCTCATTATACCTTAAAATGTCATAACCGTCATTATGTGTTTTTCATACCGTTTCCAATTAACAAGATTTGCATTACTGAATTTCAAACCAATTAAATTTCAAAACTAACTAATATATTTCATTGTGTGCTCCGCCATAAATATATATATATATTTACTCTTTAATGCAAAATAAGATACTGACTTGTCTGACTGCTGGAAAGTGCTTGTTGCAATTGTGACACGGCCTCTAATTGAGTGTGTCTGTGTTTGTGTGTGTTGCAGCCCTAATTGTAATGTTTTCTGACGAATAAGACTCAGAAAGAGGCCTACAGTTGAACATGTAGCTGTGGTCAGTCAGCCTGGAACGCCTCATAGGAAGTCACAAAACAATTTCGCATTCAGCATTCACAGATTGTATGTTTTTATTTTACATTTATGGCGTAGCTTACATAACAACTGCGTCTCTGTTAGTGGCATTCATAAATCGCAAATACAAAATCTGAAAGAAGTTCCAACATGAAGGCTTTGGGCTGCCTTATAAAAGACCTTTGTCGCCCTCCAGTGGCGCTCTTACGCTTTACAATCCTACTTAAAAAGTAAAGAATTCAGGGACATTATCTCCACGATACAGTCTGTACATTAAAAGTTCGACGAAGCTCCACTGCCAACTACGGTACTCAAAACTGCTGCAAGTGTTTAGCTGTTAATGACAAACAAAAGATTTTAGCTGGAAGAGTTCTACGATGCCGCCCCCTGACTTGCTAAAAGCAGAGGTTCTTGATGTATCACAGCAGCAGCAAAAGAACATATTTAAAAGTATTCAATTAAGGATGGCTCAGCAAACCAGACCAGAGAGTTAACATGAAATGGAATGCAGCCACCATTCATGTTTTTAATTACAGATATGTTGCTTTACCTGTCAAACATCTGCAATGAAATAGGCTTGTTAATAGCAGACATGTATTGATAATTTGTAATTGATTGTATTGATAAGTATGTATCTTTGCTTAAATTGTAAAAAAAACCAACTGATATTTATTTGTTTATATTTTCTTTTGCATAAAAATATTGAATACTGAAACAGAATATTATACATTTCGTTAAAAAACAAACAAACTATAACTGGTATATAACTTGCTTTCAGAAAATGTTAATCCTGACAAAAAAGGTTGGTTACAACAAAGAAATTACAAAACATTTGTTTATCCATTAACATGTACAGTATGTTACAGCACAGAGCGTGGACTCTGATCTAGTCTCCTCTGTGGCTATATGCAGTTAAATATTGCCACCTTGTGGCCACTCAGGTTCACAGCAGCAGGTCAACAGTTCCCTCTCACACAAACACAGTGTGGTGTAGAGTTTTGTTAGGCTCTCAGATCTGGTCATGTTTACTTTTGAGGAAAACCAGAGCAGTTTGTCAAAAAGCGATATTCTTTAAATGCATCATGAGATTTTTGGTAAAACATTTTGCAGCTACTGTGTTAGTGTTTCCTCCACCTTTAGACGTAGTTATTGAGCCGATAGCCACTGCTGGACTGGGAGCAAATTGAAGGAGCATGATTGTCCTTCAGGGCCTGGGGGGGCTTATAAGGTGGAGCAGGAGGATAAATGTTGTTAAAGGCAGGGGGACGTGATGATGGTTGATTCCTCTGCATATGGAGGGGCCTCGGTGACATGGCAGCACAGCTGCTCCAGCACAGCACCAGTCCTCCGCTCAGGCTGAGGCAGGCTGAGGCGTAGCCGAGATATACTGCCAGGCCGATCTCATACTTCATCCCGTTGGACAGGAAGGGGTTGTAGAATTCCATGATTATGTCATTGGTAGTCCAAGATACAGTGACCAGGCAGAGTAGGCCAGCACAGAGAAAACAAACCCCTCCGCTTAGTGCCAGCGGAGACTTGATCAACGAGCCACGAGCAAAGCGGGTACACTTCATCCCCATCGCAGCAACCAGAGAAGCCAGGACTGAAGTGACACAGGACAGCACCATGAGCGCCCGGGCAGCCTAATGTGGGGGATCCACTGGTTAATAACTAAATAAGAAAACAAATGTGCCCAGAATGCTGGGAATGTTTTAAAGTGTTAGCACTCAGATTAAAATGATAGTTTATAACTTTCACAGAGTGGTGACAACTGTGGCCACAAGTGACATTTATGGAAAAATTATGATGTTTATATGCAGTTTAACAGTAGCACCTGACGGCAAGACTCATACGGTCAACACACTGACAAGGCAATGTTGAGTTTGCTGGCATATGCAAACACTAGTCACAGTGATTTTTTTGTGACTTGGTCTTAACAGAGGAAACCTGAGTGTACTCTCCTGCGCTGAGCAAGTGTGCATTTATGAAATTTAAGGTTTTGTTTGTAAGTGGTTAAAAGCTTATGTAGTGTAGTACCTGCAGGTCTTGTGGCAGTGCCAGAAGAGATGTGTACACCTCACATTGATAAATGCCAGTGCTGTGCCAAACACACTCCATCCACAGGCCTTTCATGTATGCTGTGGCTGTGATGATGTTGGAGCCCACATAGGCAGAGCTGCGCCACTGGGGGAGAAGAGTCGCGACTAACGTTCCACCAAACCCCATCAGGCCCAAGAAGAAGCCGAGGAGTTGAACTGCCATGCTGGCCATGATTTCTTCTCTCCGACAGATGCTCAATCTGCAAAGAAACAAAGATTACAGTTAAAATAACTTCTGATAAGTAAACACAATTAAAGGCAAAACAAATGTATTTGGATATGTCTAATATGCAAATGTCACTCATAAATAAGTAAGCTCATAAATATATCTTCTATATATAATCTATCTATATATAACAAGAAAAAATGCAAATCAAAAAATAGGAAAAACATATTGCCACATACAAAAGAAACTCGTTGACAACAAAGCTACAGTCCCCCAGGCTGATGATGTGGCTGGATTCCTCCTGTTGTCAGCATGGTCCCCTGCAGTACAATAAATTCCACTGAGTTTACATCCAGTCACAGAGTCTGAGCCATTCCTCAAGTGTCTCCAGAGTGCAGGCAGAAATAGCTGTGGAAACTTTCAGTATTCTGGCATCAGTCTCCTGTGAGTGGCAGGTGACTGCATCTGTAACTAATGAGAGCAGTGTTCAGCTCCACCTGTTTAACGCTCTCCTCTGGAGGGCAAAGCACAGCAGTCTATTTGTTGAGCTCCCCAACACCCCTCAGGAAAGGAGAGGGAGGAAATTAAACATTTACAGAAACCAGCCAAGCTGAGAATGCTGTTATAAACCACTAACTTTGAACATTTTTCACAGCTCTGCAGGGTATTTTAAAATGAGGGACTGAATGGCCTGATGACAGAGCATTTCTATCTGATGGGCCCAGGGACAATAAGTAATAGTAGACTTATGTTATAATAACTGGCCAAATTATATTATGCCTGTTATATTATCTCTGTTAGATCACCTGGCACTCGCTTCTACATTTACAGGAAGAAAATTCCATGACTGCCCAGGAAGCTCTAGGCCACACTTAAAAACACCTGCCCTTCCAGTAAGATCATACGAATCTCACGGGTAGTTAAGCATTTGCTTTTGTTCCTTATCAAAATGTAGTGCAAGTGAAAAAAATTCCTGAATAATGAGCAATCAGCTTTTCCAACAATGATTGCCTAAGTGTCACTTCAATGACAACGATAAAAAAAGGTTTAGTTTACTAGTGAATAATCAAAAGTGAAATAGCCTGTTTTGACAGCAAACACAAGCATTTTAAATCAAAGAAACTATACTGTCAAGATCCGTTGTTTAGACTTCCTCATACACAGAGGCTATTTATAAAGCCTGACTATTGTTCAGTGTTAGATCCGGCACTGTTGGGGCCCTTTTTAAATAGCAAAGATACAAGCCTCATTGTGTGGACCTAATGATTGACTACACGGAAGGCATAACAAGTAAGCAGCAGGAACAAAGCAATGTTGTTCACATTGGTTTACCCACAAATTGGCCTTCTCAGCAGCAAAACCAATTCAATATTCAGAACGTTTTTCCAATTGCCACATGTTTAACGTATAAAAAGGTGTACATGAGATCCTCTTCAACCTTTCAACTTTTCATTCTTAGTAAAAAATCTGAAGACTTACCAACAAGGTTTTGAAAGGACTACAGAGCCATGCTCACCAGCACAGTCACAGGTATCAGACGGTGTACTTCCAGATAAATAGGGCAATTGGTTTTGATCCAAGTGGACCTGCTCCTTCTGTTCCTGCTGTCTGAACAGACAAGCAAAGTGCTGCGGGATTGTCAGACTTGTCACTGGCCAGTGTAAGATATCATCATCGTCAGCAGCATCATCCCAATCCCTGTCATCATGTCAGGGATGACATGAGAGACAGTCCCGTTGCTGGCTTGTTGCTGCAGACAGATAAACAGGACCGACGCAGACTCTGGACCCAGAGGCAGAGCAGTGTTGCCATGCAGAGACAAACAGAAGAGATCTTGTCCTCACTGGCTGTGCTGTTTTTGCCTTAATAATTCAGCTCTCTACCACCACATGTGTTTGACTGATCTGATTAATAACGGGCAATATAATTAAAAGAATGAATGAAAACAAAAACAATTACTTATCTAAGTATGAAGTTATAAACGGAAATTATCAACAGCCATAAGGACTCAGTAATCAGGAATTTAAACTTTTTAATTTAAACACTGCAAAGTTGACGGCCAAACTACTTGATAGTAACGTGGTACTTTATGTGTTTATGATGAGTGTGTGGTACGTACTGTGCTGTAAACCTGGTGGTCTATGGGTTCCTCTGAGGTCCATCGTCTTCCTTTGCAGTTCGTCTCTCCCACTCTCTTTGTGTCCCATGTGTCACCTACTGTGATATACTGTTGCTGTACAAGGCTTTCTTCCCCTGGGTCCCTTGTGTATTACTCAGTTCTCTGTATGAGCTCAATAGTGAGGGGATGATCCTCTCCAAGGTCTGCCTGTGGGAGACGCCATTTGAATGTGGAACCGTTAATAGTCTTAGTTAAGCAGAATAATCCTGCGATTAGCAGCTGAGCATAGCTGGTTTGTTGTGCACTGTGCTGCAGGGTAACTTAACCGTGATGAAGTGTGTTGTACAGGCTTTCATTCTGAAGTGTTTCATGTCTTAAGAGGTGTGAAAAGATTAACTGTTTTTTACTAAACATACATTTTCAACAAAATATGTGCAGATATACAACTTTCCCAAGATAACCAAAACAATGATGGGGGGTTAGGTGAAGTCTCCAAACTATGACCTTAGCAGGTGCAACAACTCCATTAGAGAAGTGAGACTCTAAATCACTCAGCCCACATCGATATAGGGAACAAATCACAGTATTTATCATGTAAGAGCTATAAATTGCTTTAGTCTAGCTTCTGGATTACTATTCTATATCTGAGTTTAAAAAAACAACTTTATAGGTATCGAACCATATGGGAACTCTACATCATTTAAACAATTATGTCCTTTGAATAATATAAAAATACGGTATATTAAGTAAGGCTCTGTTACATTTCAGTCGAACAAAAAGTTAAGTTTAGAACATTTAACCTGTGGCCAAAGTCACACATCATTTATTAAATTAAATATTTTTTAATCATTTGATATAATTGAGTTATTGAAACTGTATATACAAGGATACCAGCTTTGTGATTAGCTGTATTAGTGTCGCATGAACCACCTATACTATGACATAACTGCAGTGCTACACCAGGAACTGTGTACATTGAATATTTCAAAATGAATTGAATGAATGAATTTAACATTAACTTACTTATAATAATGTAGGTTTACCTTATAATATTTTTGTTATTTTCTTACCACAAAGAAGAAATGAGGGAGTGACTTTAGAGACTTCATGGGAGTAAATTGTAGTCCAGTCATTTGTTTCGCGGGGTTGTGTGTCATCAAAGACAGCTAGCTAGTACGCTTTCTATAAAACTAAGTTGATAGTTTTGGTACGATACTATATGTGTTTAAAGTTAGCTGGAATCTCTATCTTCTGTATGTCTTAGTTAATGACTACATTAAACATTAGGTCTTATATATTCGTCAGGAGTTCAGTATAACGCTAACTTTTAACCTTTTAAACCTTAGCTTAGTTTAGCTAGTTTTAACTTAGCTAGCATAGCTTCTTCTAGAACAGTTAAGGAGAAGTGAAACGGTTTTTCTGTTGAGCTACAGCTTGGTAAGCCCGAGAATTACTTGCATATATGTGTGTATATATATATATATATATATATATATATGATTTTGTTTTTGGATAGGGTTCATTCAGCGGCGACAGCAATGGCGAGAAGAACACCGAGAACTGTCGGTAGGAACATATTAGCATTGATGTCCCAGCAATACAAAAGGACTCATCTACGTCCCCGTCCCATTAGAACCATCGTGACCCGCAGCCAGTGTAACACCAGCGGCAGCTTCTTTCAGAGGCTCCCGTCAGAGGTGTTTGAGATGATTCTGGACAAACTGTCTGGTATGTAACTTGTTAGTGTTTTAAAGAATCGTATGAACTCTATGCCCCTCTAAGTTTAATTATGATACTTATAAAAAAAAAACATTCAACTCTATGTATAAACGCAAAAACAGCTAGCGAACCAGCTCAGATATACTATTTAAAGTAAGCTTACTGAATAATTACTTCCAATACTTTTTTGTGTATGTATTAGGACTGAGAATTTCAACTACATTTCTTGAAAATAAGTGCCACAGAATTTGCTCTGAGGGTATTAATGTCCTGATATTTTGTACAGTGTCTAGTGTATTATATATCAGCATACATTTGATATTTTCAGAAACTAAACGTTTATTTGTGTATCCATAATCAATGTACTTTTTGTACTTTCTTCTAAGCACAATATTTGAGAATAGGTACACAGCATACTGGATACCAAACAACATTTTTGTATGCTACAAAAATTATAACCATCTCTTATATTTAAAAAAAATGTGTGTGTGTGTGTGTGTGTGTGTGTGTGTGTGTCAGTGCTGGAGATCAGTGTGTTCAGCATGGTGTCCAAGGATATCACAAGACATGTTGTGGACTTCATCTCCACTGTGGCCTGGAAGAATAAAATGATCATTCAAAACTTTCACTACTCCACCTGCCTTGAACGAAGATCCACCATTGGACACTACAGAGACCTGGGTAAATGGCAATTTATATTTCATATTTCATGCTGTGCCTTTTTTCTATAGTTGCATTAGTACCACATACGGTCGACTTAACTAAAAATGTGTTGATTTGTGGCAGCAATATTGCTTATAGCCTTCCTATACAGCAAGCTAACCTGTGAAGTTAAGGAATAGGAAAGTTTTAATTTTTTTTTTTATTTGATTATGTGCTTTTGTCTTAAATGCCTCAGGTTTGTTGTTCAAGAGATGTACCCTGTTGCTACCAACAAAGGACAGGTTAAAGTTTATCTTTAACAGGTTCTCACAGGTAAGAAGAGGCAAGGAGAGAGGACAGGCAAAACAGAAAAATATAAAGTATAAGATGTCATATCGATATCAAACATCAGATTCATGTTCCTAAGAATTATTCAGTTGGAAATGTTAACCATATTTTTCTCTTTTAGTAACAAATGTAGTTAGCTCCGAACACCTTTTTTCACCAGCACATCTTCATTTTGAAAATGTGTTTTTTTTGTCTTCAGTCATACTAATTTCAAGCTCTGAAAATCCACATTAGGTACTTCATATCATTCTTAGCGAATAACTGTCATCAACAAAGGACATTTTATTACACCAGGCTAAAAAGATTAATTTATTTAACAAATTAGTAACTAGTGTACTTTTGTTTATTACAAGGTTGTTGCTGAAATTATTTGAGCCCTAATATTTATTTAAACCCATGATAATGATGAGACAAAATAAAAGCTTTCACACTGCTGTGTTTTAGATTCCCTGCTTCATGTTGGAGCAGTGTTTGGCACAAGTCTGCATTGGCTTCTCCTGCTATGGGGTCTTTCTTCAGGTGAGGGCCCCTATCTAGATTAAAAATGGTGTAATAAGCTGAAACCTGGATATAATAAAGCAAATCAAAAACCAAATTCAGCTATGGATGAATAGACACACATTCCAAGTTTCAAAGCCATAAGTTTTTTGTGTAACTGAGAGATTTTGTCCTCTAAACTCTCCTTACATCTGCTTTATATTTGTCTTTAGATGTTATAACACAACACACACTAGATCAAGATTCTTTAAATTCCAATGCAATGTGATAAAAACAAATATTGTCTTCGACTTTTTATGAATCATTTCTCACCTTTGTGTCCCATAGCAGTGCTTTTAAACATTTAACAGGAAACGTTGAATCTTTTCTTTTATTGGAAATGTTCAGGTATATATATGTTTTAATACCTTGCAGACTCTGATCGCAGGGTGGGATGAGCTGGAGTGCCACAGAGTGTTCAGCTTTCTGTGTGAACACACAAATCTGCTGCAAAAAATGGAGGCAGTCATCACTGAAAAACCCGGTGTGTATTTCAGTGTGTGGGAGTAAAAGTTCTGCAACAAGATAGAGTAGAATTATCATATAGAGAACATACATTAGAGAGGACATCATATTTTCTATTAATGTGCAGATTTTTCTTGATTACATTCTCGGAAGATTTATGTTGGTTTGTATTTCTTCATAAAGAAATTAGAAAAAACAGATGATCACAGATCTATTTAAGTTAGTCTTAGTTTGAATGGTTACAAAAATCAGAGCAAGATTGAGTCTACTGTTGCAGAGGTGTAAAGGGGAGGACTGATTTATCAGCTTGTTATTGACCTACTGACCTTTTACTGTTGAACCTTGTGAAGTCTCAAAAGAAAAAACGTGACTTAATTTGTTGGTCTATCCACAGGGGTGAGCTGGTACCAGGAGCTGCAGCTCCGTCTTTTCTGCCGTCAGGTTCTCTTGGACCCCTGGCCCAACCAGCCTGAGTGCCAGTTCTGGCTGATGCAGCTCCTGAAGCCTTGGCCTTTGGTCAGCCAGGCACACTTACTCTTCATCTTCTATGGACCTCAGCTGCCAGAGGGTAAGCTAACTTTTATACTGACTATCAATGAAACAATCTATGGAATTTTACTTATTTTACGGTATTTTTACAGTGTATAGTGTCATTATGTATCGGTTGTCTGTGGCAACATTCGCCTAAAAAATCACAAGCGGCACCCAGTTAGTGACGCATTTTCAATCACAGAGCAGTGGTTAGTCTGCCAGAGAGCGTAGGTGGAGCTAAGCGGGTGCTTTTACGGTCTCTGCAACTGTTGCGATTAAACAGTAAAGATCGATGACTACAGATACAACTTCAAAAATAAGTGAAAATCCAAAGAAAAAGAAACAAATTCGACGCTCGGATGAAGGCAAACCGTCAGCGAGGACGGTTACAACCGTAACAAAGGGAGCCAACCGCAGACATCTGGTTTTCTGGGAAATCTGCACCTGCAGTTGCCTTTTATCGCCATAAGGTGCCGCCAAATAGAACGAAACTGAGAACTTCGAGATGATATCCTTAAGTAAAGTGAAGTCGCTTTATTTATAGAGCTCATTTAAAAACAACAGGACTAGACCTAAAGTGTTTTTCAGTTGACGCAGATAATAAAATAAAAGGCAATTATACAATGATAAAATCATATATTTTTTTTTATTTTTGAGATATTTTTAGTTACATTTTTAATGAAATTATGTTATTCAGGGCTCGCGCAGTGGTTAGAGCTGTCGCCTTACAGCTACAAGGTCCCTGGTTCAAACACCGGTTTGGTGACTCTAAATTGGCCATAGGTTTGAATGCGAGTCTGAAAAGTTGTCTGTCTCTGTCAATCAATCAATCAATCAAATTTTATTTGTATAGCGCCAAATCATAACCAGGGTTATCTCGAGACACTTTACAGAAAGAGCAGGTCTAGACCGACTCTTTGTTAAGTTATTTAAAGAGAGGCCCAACATCAATCCACCATGAGTAGCACTTAGCAATTCGGCACATTGGCAAGGAAAAACTTCCTTTTAACAGGCAGAAACCTCGAGCAGAACCAGACTCATGTTGAACAGCCATCTGCCTCGACTGGATGGGCCGAAAATGGGATAGAAGGAGATGCAGGATAGAGACAGGCAAAGAGAGCAACAACAACATATGTTCTTGTTACCACAACAACATATGTCCTTGTTACATGAACAACAACAGACACATATCTCTGTGTGTCAGTCTTATGATTGACTGGTGGTCAGTCCAGGGTAGGGTTTTCAAAATGCGATACTTTTCAATACCACATGTAAAAAAACCAAGCGGATCTTCAGTCAGATTTTTAACCCAAAGCTGCCGAGAGCAAGAAAGCAACTGTGGTCGCATGCATAGACAAAAAGTGAGGAGAGACAGTTAACTGTAAATAAAGTCACAGAAATTAGACATTATTTTCTGATTGTTTCACAGAAGTTATGCTCTATACAACAAACACACCTACACCTCCGTACAAACCTTTAGGAAGTCCCTTTCATGTCTCAAGACGCAAAAGTTACAATAGCGTCTGTTACAGACAGACAAAGAGCAGAGTGAAGAGACAGCCATCTAACCTTGGCGCTACATTTTCATTTAGTCCTAACCTGCAGACTGTTGGCTGAGCTCCTTACCCAGCGCTTGACATCCAGAAATGTCCCAAACACAGCTGAATAATAAGAAAAATAAAAATACAAACAATGGGCAGATCATCTGCAGATACAGACATAACCTCACACTTTTTCTGAAAGATGATTGATGATTAAGAGGGAATATTTTAATATGGGTCCATACAACTTTTTGTGTTGTTTTGAGTTGTTTTTGAGGGAAAAGTCTGCTCATTAAACCTTTCATAACCATTAAGAGTATGTCAAATGAGCTGGTATGTGTTCAGTGACTTTTTCTGTATCAGCACTATGTGAAGGTGGGAAAATAAAAACAAGAAAATAACCTCATTTTTTGTTCCTAACACGTTTAATTTTGTTGCCATGGTATCGATACAGGTACCGAGTACCTTTTTTTTTTAACTTGTATCGTATCGAAGTTGTGGTATCGTGACAACCCTAGTCCAAGCCAAGACGTACCCCACCTCTCTCTAGGCTCCAGCCCCTTGTGACTAATAATGAAAGGATGGATTATTTTATTCATGGTGATGCATTTAGGTTTATTGAAAATTATGTTTCTGGACTTGTTTACCCTGCCTCTCTGAAAACTAATCTAGTAAGTGGTTTGCAACACAGTGAATGATTCGCACCCTACACAGATTATAAATTATTAAATGACTGCTGCCACTTGGCTGTGGTTGATCATTTATTCCTGAAGTATGTTGAAATATGATTGCAATCTACAGTGTAAGAGGCTGTATGAGGCCAAAAAAAAAACCCTCCTTCACAGTGGTTTTGGGTTGAGGTGGCCTTGGTAGTTATTTTTGGTGTTGGAAAACTAGTCTTGCCTCCTTTTCCAGCTTATTGTCTTTTTTTCTCTGTTATTGGGATGTATGGTAGTATGATGCAGTTAGTAAGTGGGTTGCTTTCCTCCATGTAGGTACCCTGGGTTGGCAGGACCTGGTGGAGAGGGGGCTGCCTCACTGCAATCTGTGGGACCTTGCCAGGGCCGTCCTCCTGCTCTTCAGCAAACTAGAAGTCGAAGGGCAGACCTCCAGTACAGAGCTGGCAATCTTGGAGGAGCTCATTGGTATTAAACTTAAGCATTGTTTTCAAACGTTTTCATTGCACAGACCCCCCTAGATGGGCACATATCATGGTTATTAATGTGTATTTAGAAATGATAAGACTAAGACACATGGTTTTAATGCATATGCTGATCGTAGACTTTGTTCTTCTCCTCGTCATCTCCAGTCATTCCCGAGCCATGGCATGTGGAGAATGTGGCTCGTCTCTTGGTGCTGTGTGGGAACAGTCTCTGCTACACCGTTTTGGCCAGCAAGGCTGTCACTGGACGACTTCTTGAGATCTCCAGACTCCTTGTGTACATCATACTGGTGAGAATACTAGATATTTTATCCTGAAATAAATAAAAGAAATAGGCCTCAAGCGAAGCCTCATTTAAGATGCTGTGGTATGTTTAGACATTGTAGGTTTTATTGAGAATTAGGAATTAGCCAGCATTGTCCATCTCTGATTTGATATGATACAATTGGTTTACAAAGTCATTGTGCACTTAATTAACATCATATCAAAAATAGATTCAAGACAACAGTGCATCTGGGAACTGTGTGTGAGGCAGACAATGAAATTCGTCATTAAAAACTCAACTATTGTTTTGCCCACATCATTGTGAATCATTTCGTTATGTCTGCTCATCCCTGTTCTGGGTCAGGGGGCTAGAGCTTGACCCAACATGTACTAGGCAGAAGGCAGACACATAGGTTAGACAGGTCTCTCTTGTATTACAACAGTCTCAATGTACATCATAGCCCTGGCTTGAGCGAAAACAGTCACCCGTGCTGTCCATGGTACTGATTTTTATTAGGGATTCTTACCTACTCATAGCATAGCAACTTAAATGCAACATATCAGTATCAGCCTTCAAAAGCTGCAAAGTACATTGGCTGATATCATAAAATGGGTATTTCTCTCTGTTAAGTATGTTGTAATTATTTCTTCCCACTGGGTTTTATTATATGCTTTATTTCCTTTATTTTGTTTTTAAATTACTTCACTCAAGTGAGGGTGTTAGTTTTGAGCTCTCACAACACCAGGAACTAGGAAGTTACACTATTTATTAAAATCAATATAAACTTAGTATTACATTGGGGTGGCTGTGCCTTAGTGGTAGAGTCGGTCGTCTCTCAATCGGAAGGTTGGGGGTTCGATCCCTGACTGCTACAGTCACAAGTTGAAGTGTCCTTGGGCAAGACACTAAAGCTCAGACTGCTCCTGAAGGCATAACCATCGGGTAATCAATCCTGATTGGAGATTGGCAATCTGCCATCAGTGTGTGAATCTGAGTAAATGAATGGTCAATGGGTAAATGTCACATATAGTGTAAAAGCACTTTGAAAGGGTGGAAGAGTAGAAAAGCACTATAAAAGTACAGTCCATTTACTATTGTTAATTTGATTAATTGTAGATTTGGCAGCATTTCTTCTTTAACACATTTGGTCATATCTTTGTTGTGTATGGTACCATCTTCAGGTGTGTGAGAAGGATGGCCATCACATGTCCTGGGTGGTGAAGTTGGTGCAACAGATCTGCAAGATCTTCAGCACGGTTCCTGAGAAGTTCTGCTTCATCCAACAGCTGGAGAACATGTTCTCAGAGGTCACCAGGGAGTTTTTTGAGTTTTCTCTAGCAGGTGAGGTTGACCAGCTTAGTTCTTAAGTCTGGACACGACAACACGAAATTATTTTGAAAAAAGTTGATATAGATAACATACAGTAGACCTGATGGGAAAGTGATTTTTATATTCAGTTATGTGATACTGTAAAATCCTACAAGTTTGAAGTAACAATAACTTAACATACAAACAATGGAATAATTTTTATGAGTAGATGGTTACTAAATAATAAGTACCTAATTTATTGATGTAAAGATTTAATACATGACATATGTATATTATGTACTATATGGATACAATACATACTCTATACATGTCCATGAATATAATGCTTTCAAGCATTTAAGTGTATTCATGTATGTGTGAACATGGTGAAGTGTTATGTTGGAGAACTATATTGCTTAGATATAGATAGATAGTGATACATATTGCTTGCAGATTGAAGCAGCTTGTTTTGTTGTTTGTTCATGGTTGGCTGTGTATGTGAGTGACAACGGACAGATGGGAATTTTTATTTTTATTTTTTTTATATTTATTATATATATTATTCTATATTTTATTTAAATATTTATATATATATATTAGTTGAAAATGTTCCACCTACTGAAAAAGCCTCTTTTGCCTCTGATTATGGTGCTCCCTCTATTGTTCCACCTATTCTGTATGCACCTCATGCGAATCGACAGCATCACAACTGGAGTGTTGCATCCATTACACTGTTTAACTCTCTGTGTGGAGGATTGCCATTAAACAAAACAGAGGGATTTTAGAAGAGTGGCTATTTAAATCCTGGCCTCAGCACACATGTATTCCTATACACTAAATGTATTTGTAGTCCTTAGACTGTTGGTTCTAAACTTTTTTGGCTTGTGACCCATTAATGCAGTTTTTTACACACACCAACCCGTCATCATAGGCTCAGCTATGCAGTGAACAGTTCAGCTGAAGAGAGATGCTGCTTCATTAGATTGTTTCATTTTTAGCTTTCAAACTGAGGTATTTTCATTAATTTATACAGTAAAATGCCTTTTCTTTGTCTTTGATATCTTATTTATTATATTGCTGACTCTCAGGTCTGTGAGAAGCTCACATAATGCCTGAGACTGACATTAAACGTGGCTTCAAAATCATTAATTCCATCGTCTGTTCTCAGGAAATTATTTTGAAGACAGAGAGACTTTCCAGACCCTGTGTATCCTGTTGGACTCCAGAGCTCACTTCCATACTAAATTCCTCCACATGCTCCTCAAATAAGTTAAGATGTGGAACTTAGGAAGAGGAAATGGGAAGGAACTATCGGCCAAAATGAAGGGGAGTACCTAAAGAAGTGAAAAATAGGGACTGAATGAGCTTTACAACAGTATGAAGATTAAACAGGAGCTGAGGACAGACCTGAACATGTTGAATTTGGTTGACAGTTAGACTGTTTATAACACTGCATTTGTTGGTCAGGCACCATGGTTTGGCCAAGCGCCATCTCTCAAAGTTTTAAAATCTTGTTCACTTTAAACATCTTGCATGTTATTTTTTGTAAAATTAATTTAATATTTATTCATAAACAGTAACAATATTTATGGACTCTATTTAATATTTATTCACGATGAACCTCTATGTTAATAAAGTTGTGATACAAGGATTTGTTTTTGTCCTATTATTAAATTGGTATATTATTTGTTTTCATGTACATACTGTTATTGGGTTTTAAGTTTTGAAGGCAGCATTTGTTGCTGCCCTCTAATAAAGACAGAAACACAGCATGCACTCATCAAATAAGCCTTTATTTTCCTCCAGGTAGTATGATATTCAGCCCTGAACACAGTTTCAAAAAAAGTTCAGTTGTTAAAATCAATTCAATTAACTTTTGTCATGGAATAAAAAAGTAGCAGCTTTAAATAAAGATGTCAACATGTTACTTTACATAGAAACAATATTAAGGACATATTCACTTGACATGTTATTCAGACTGCATTCACATATGTGTTTGTAATGTTGTGTAACAGATAACTGACTATTGGGTGCTTTAAATGAGTCGTAGCACGCACAGGCAGTACTAGTACTTCACATTGAAGTTTAAGGCCTACAACAGGAAGTTGCTGCTGTCAGGCAGAAACCTTGTATCTCAATATTTCATCAT
The DNA here is from genome assembly GCF_022749685.1 of Semicossyphus pulcher. Taxonomy (NCBI): domain Eukaryota; kingdom Metazoa; phylum Chordata; class Actinopteri; order Labriformes; family Labridae; genus Semicossyphus; species Semicossyphus pulcher. Next base: position 18,016,084 of record NW_027211659.1, on the reverse strand, counting down.
TTTAATTTTTTTTCATAAATCAATGCTATTGGTCACCCTTTACATCTGTAGATATAATAAAACATACAGGTTACTGACTTTATAGACAGACACAATACTAAATGTGACAATGCAGTGTTTAAGGATTTACAAACAGGTTTTTTCCCCCCATTTCCTGTAAAGTAGTGGTTTTGGAGATACAAGGTTTCTGCCTGACAGCGGTGAAGTGTGATGAATATTCAGGTGGTGAATGAGATCCATTTGGTGTGCCCACATCTTCTCCATGGTGACAGGCATTTCAACTATTCAAGTTTTCATTGTTTTGATATGATCTGAGGAGAAAAATAACATGATGATAGGGTGTGAATACAGATTCAGTAAAAAAACAAAATGTTATAACAAATACGAAACATGACATTTTCCAGAATTCAAAACCAAATCTGATCTTTGCGATTACTGAGCACTGTAACAGAGTTTGAGTGGATTCAATGAGTAGTAATCTTTGGAAATGTACACAACACATAAGCTTCACATTCATATTAAAAAGGGTAAATGAGAAATACCTGACAGCTCTACAATATATTCCACACAAAGCCCTACTTGGATGGGATTTATTTCTGTGGCAGTGGTTTAGTGATTACATGATTTCCTCTGCAGTGTCAATTACTGTCACAAAAAACTACTGATTTTGGAAGTTCTCCTATTGTCCCCCCTTAATTTAAATCCCATCCAGAGACACATTGAGATACAATCTACCACCACAATCACTTTACATGTTGACACAATGCGGCATGGTGATACTTACTGTGCAATTTGCTCTATAGGTAGAGGAAAAAACAAACATTTGAGCTTTCGCATTAAATGTCTGAGAACAATTTAACATGGCCATTCTTTATTTTGGCATGTGTTGTTGATTAATTTTGTTTACCGTGTAGCCAGTCCAGTCCTTCCTGTAGACCCTCTCCTTTGATGGCATTGCTGGGGCTAAAACAATAAGATGTTGAGAAGTTAATCTCCTTGTGGCATGCATTCACTTTCTCATGACTTTTCTTGGATCCTGGGTGTTAAAAGCTGTCTAGCTTTTAATCCACCTGCCCTCCATCTGTCTAATGAGTAAGCAGGCTGAAAAACAAACTCTCACACACACATAAAGAGCCAGGCTTTTGCATAACTGTGCTGCCATATAATGTTTAACTTGAGGCGTGGAAAAAGACAAATATTCAGACACCAGGAAAAAAAGCCAGGAAGTAACCAGTAAGTTAACATGCCTGGTCACTTAATATAATGTATAAGTTATAAAACTATAACTATGGAAGCACAAAATGTTGTATGGGGAATTTTCAGGGCTCAGCTCAGTTTGCTTAGAGACCCTTCATTAGGGGGGGTATTTCACAATAATGTGCTCACATGTCTCTTTTTCCTTGTAGGACTATGTATGACTTTAAGTGAGAAACATAAAAAGAAATGATCAATTTTGTTTTGTAATGACTGCATGTAATGTGGTTGGAAAAAATACATTTTAATATTTACCAGATGTGCCAGGGTTTGTCTTTGATGTTCTCCAAACACAACATCTGTGTGACCTTCACAGAAGACACGGCATCCCGCAGATCCATCTTGTTTGCAAAGAACAACACAGGTATCTTTTTGCAGCAGATATCTGTATAACAAAATAGAATCATCAGCCGTGCAAGATAAAACGCAAACTGCAAACAACTACTTTTGGACCAAAATTGCAGGTACTCTTTAAACCAAAGTAACTTTATGGTATTTATATGCACTTTTTTCTTGAAGTCATGCTTGCCAAAGCAGTGTTTAGCCTTTCACTGGACTGAAAACATGCCAGACTTAGACATTGGAAATTTTAGAAGCATTTGTTATTTGTAATAATTATGCATATAATTTCTATTATTTCACAAGATAAAACCTTTCCCTTGCCCTAAAAGACCACATGTGGTGCCACATACCAGTATCAATGTATTTTACAAACATCTTTTACACATTTAAAAAAAAAAATTTAATCAGGAATAAGGCTTTGAGATTTAAAATCTCTTTTTCAAGAGTGTCTAGGGCAAGACAGGCAGCAGTACATTAATAAAGTATCTAACAAACAACGAGCAGCCATACATACAGACAACAGAATATGTGACCATAATACAATACAAGACATTAAATGAAAGTAAAACCATTTGAACTTTGTCAAACACATGAGGTATACAGTTTATGTGTTTGGCTTTTTAATTGAACAATAAAAGCTGTATATGTCTCTATACAAACAATGTGAGAGTATTGTTAAAATAAAAGCATCATCACCTTCATGATTAAGGAGATTATCCAGTTCCTCTTTGGCAACAACCATTCTCAATTTGTCACCGCTGTCAATGACAAATATGATGGCATGGCTTTCTCTGAGGAGGACAGAGAGAATGTTATATTTGACAGAAAGTCAAAGTTGCTGTAACCTGAATTTATGTATTGGGCATGCAGAGTGTTCCATACTTGTAGTAATGTTCCCATAGGTTTCTGTATCTGCCCTGCCCAGACATATCAAAGACTGTAAAAGACAGGCTGCATGCAGAGAGAGGGAGAGCGGGAGGGAGAACAGTATAGTGTGATTGTTAGTGGTGTCTGTTAACTGGTCAGAAAGGAATAAATACACATTATAATTAACTATCTAGAAAATTCTACCTTGAACTCTTGAACTTTTCAATGTTGAAGCCAATTGTTGGGACTATTTCTTGTGCCGGTGTCTGCATGCATCCACACATACACACATACATAGACAAAGACATACACACGGACACAAACACACAAAAACAGACAAGTAACAGCAAGAGTATGTCAACATGGAAATAGTATAACGAAAGTATAATATGGGTTTTACCTGACTAACATGTTTCCACTCCTGTGACAATGGGCCTAAATGATTCGAATTCTGAAAACAAGCAATCAGTGAATGATTGCAGTGAATAAAGGTGACGTTTTATCCCAAATGACCATGGTATAAAAATACTTGTCATGTTTTAGCTTCTGTGCTTACACGGCACACCGCATGATCACACAAAGGCCTCTAAATTACACGATAGTGTTTTTAACATGGTATCAAAATGCAATCATAATAAAGCCTAGTTTTATTTACTTACATTTGAAGGTTTGAGTTGGTTGATGATGGTAGTTTTGCCGCTGTTGTCCAGTCCCAAACACAAAACATTGACCTCTTTCTTCCTCAGGCCCAGCCAGCCCGACAATTTATCTAGCAACCCCATTAGACCTGATCGCTTGACGCTACACAATTTAATTTTAACACATCACCCCATAGATAATCTGACTATTGGGAATAAAATGTAATAAACTTGCAAATTCTCAAACAGTAATGAGAAGCATAGACATGAGTAGTGTCTTCCCAGTTCGTGCTGTGAATAGTCTCACAAGCTGTGATGCCGCTTGGGCATCCCAGGTAATCCTATTAGGGAGAATTAAGCTCTGTGAACCATCCGGTGACCTGAGCATGGAGTATAAGGCTTTCCAGACCCCCATCCTGGTGTGTTTGATGTACTCGGACACCTTACCTTAGCTTTCCTTACTTTACCTCAATTTAAGCTGCCTCAAATCTTCTGTGTCAGTCTGTGAGTTACAGTAATTCAAGAGTGTTGTTGTATGTTGACAGAAGAAAACAGATACATACACACTGATGACACAGTAAAAGAGAATTAGGAGGTCATAGTTTTCTTGTACAATAAAAACAAATTCATGTGTAAAATTAACTGTTATGAAATGTGTTTTAAAGAAGGTATGAGGCCGACTCCCTGCAAACATATCATGTATCCATTCTGATGTAAGATTACAGTTTCATAATAACTGCAGGAATCCAATTTGGACTTCTCATATGGCAGGTTTGGAGCTGGTCAGTGGTCCAACAGCTCCATCTTTTGGTTATCAGTTATGTCAACGACTTCATGATCATTCCCAAGTGGAAAAGGAAGTACATTTGACAGAAGTAAATATTTTTTTAACTGAAGTCAAATCTGCTGAAGGGACTACCCCTGCAGTCAGTTCTGTTTTCATTATCTTTGCTTGCCCAAGTTGAAATTCTAAACAAAATTAAATAAGCAGTCAACCACCAGAACTGTTCATCTTTATTTGCAAATAAATATTCGCTGTAACTGCCTCTTACAGTGTGCAAGATCTACAACATCTCTTTGGAAATTATAGAAAAATAAAATACAAGAATTATAAGTATACTTGTACTTTGTACAAAATAACGTTCTAACATTGCTCAGCAGTAGAACATGCTAAACAAACAGCATCTGATATTCTCCATATTCTGTAGAGGGGTGGTGACCGTGAGTGTGGGTGTGCACATGTGTAGGTATATGTGTGTTTTTACTCCTGAAGGCTGGGATGCATAACTACTTTGTGACCGAAGGCACAGATCTGTTGATCCAGCTTGCCTTGGACAATAATCATTTAGCCCCAGTTTGTAAAATAAAAAACACACATAGCTGATGAGGGGCGGTGGCTCTCATGAATATGGAATACAACTAAAAGTAATGGCTAGGTCCTGTGCACTGAAACTTACAAACCACTCTAAAGTGTCTTTAATGGTTAAAGGACTGTAAGGCATTTTGTTTGTTTATGTCAGTGTGTTTGTGTTTGTGTGTGTGCGCATGTCTGTGTATGTGACTGTGCATTATGAGTTATGATGCTGCTGTTTATGCTCAATGTTCATTTTCTTTCTGCCTCTCCATCCTGATACACATAAAACTAAGACTACCGCCTTTTCTCTCCGTTTTTCCATCAACCAGGTTTTAGCTACTTCTGCTGCCAGTAACTCAACTAACTAGTTATACTCTGCAGCACTGCCTATTCACCACTGACATACAGAATGAAGAAAAAAAATGTTGATTTTAATGGCAAACATCTGACAACTTGACATCATCTACTGCAGATCCAACAGTTTTCATTTCACACTACGTTTATGTACAATGGTTTCCCAAACTGCCACATGTGGCGCAACCTTAATATGTATGAACCGGAGTAGAAATACAGTGTGCAACCTGTCTTAAAAACTAACTTATTCTGCTGACATCTTTGATCTTTTTGTCCCAGAAGTGCAAACTGCTGCCTGTATACATGAGTGTGCAGAAAAACAAAACAAAGAATGTATATGAAAAACTTTCAGCTACTTCTGAAGAACCATATAAGTACATGTTAAGTTTCCAGACAATTTCAAATATCTCCTATCTAAGCGCTGTGAACATTCATATGTCAAGACAGTGGAGACTGTGCATTCACTATCCAACTAAACCCAGCTTATAACACAACTGTGAGTACATTGGTTCCTTAAAACTGTCAGAAAAGACTTGTATGGTTTTTCATCTGAAGGCAACAGATCCAGTTTGGTAAGCTTAGTATCAAACAATAAAACATGTGAATGTTTCTGAGGGCTGCATGTTTGTATGTCAGTGAGTTCTCTCATTGCTCGATTCTTCTTCTCTATCTCTATCTGAGATACTGAGGTGACTGCATAATACTGTATTGCTGATTTTGGATAGAAATCTTAAATAAATAAATAATTTTAAATAAGATCCAAATTTACTAGGGCTTTCACATATAGGACTGCACATATATAGATATAAGGTTATGATAATAATTAGCGATTAACTGTCTATACACTTTGAAACATTCAAAAAATCTCCATAATTTCTCCTCACATCTTTCTTCAAGTATTAACGTACCAGATTCTCTGGAGAGAGGTTCAACTAAAGCAATTCAAAGACTTTCTTCATGATAAATTATCAAACTTAAAAATAAAAAATTCTGAGGATACTTTTTTCAAACTTTTCGATTGCACACCCGATAGCAGCTACATGAGCACATAACTCAAAGCAAGGGAAAAAAAGAGTCAAAAGATTTAGTAGATTATGTTTGCAAATCTACATCTCTAGATATTGTTGCTTCATACACAAAGTACTGCTGCTGCAACAAGGCATTACATTCCCCTACGTTAGGGCCTGGGCCAGTCTTTTTAGTCTGTGGTAGTCTGGCAGGACCAGGTATTCTGGGTAAGGGGTGTATAGTAGGAAAAAGTCTGTCACTACTGGATGTGAGGAAGACCAGGGGGCTGCTGTGAAAGTCTGTCCAATGACCTCTTGCATGAGGAGTTAAGACTCAGGCACAGGCTGGAGACTGTCTGTCCAACGGTCTAGACTTCACTTCCTTCTGGTCCATCCATCTGTCCATTCCAGGCTGTGTTCAAGGGTGTCCTCATACATGGAAACCCTTCTCCTGTTCGTGCAGTAGCTGAAGGCGGAGGGTCTGTACGCTGCTGATGATCCGCCTCTGGTGGCCGATCAGCTCGACTCCAATACTCCTCACATCTCTAGGCCGAGAGGGGAAGCACAGAAACACAAACCCAAATGCAAAACTCTTTACTCTTGCTTTTGAGGACTTTTAATTGTAAAGTAGACAATGTGTATAATGTGTCAGGTAACAGGCAGTGATGTTTAAAAGACAAATGTGCTATACAACACTGCCACAACAAAGACAGGTCCTATTTGGTTTTATGACATAAATAATAGTTATATTGTTGCTCTTTTACTCACTCAATACTCATCCTGGCCACAGAATCTATTGTGTTGTAGCCTGCTGCCATGAAGTTGCTCTTGTACTGACTCATCTTAATAGAGTCCAGCCAGTCACCGATGGAGATGAACATTGGGTAGTCCATTTCCTCCCCTGGAGACTCTGGTAAACTGAGAAAAATATAACAGCATGAAAAGCCTTTAATAACTGGCCTTACTGGCTTAAAGATTTTTAAGTGACACAGACTTGGTCATACTTTCAGGCGTAGGAGTAAATCATATAATCTTCTTAAACGGTACAGACACACTATCTGTGGCTGGATTTAGGATCTTTTACTCACCCTCAAAGCCACAATGTATTTACAATTTTTGCATTTCATTTTCCTATAGGAGCTCAGTACTTTACCTCTGAATGTCCTCTACCAGGGGCAGCAGGCTGCTAGGGTTACGGATCAGTTTATCCAAGAAGGAAACAACATCGGTGAACTTAGGCCGATGACTCCTCTCCTTCTGCCAGCAGTGCAGCATCAGTTGGTGCAGGGCCACGGGGCAGCCCATCGGTGCAGGCAGCCGGTAGCCCTCTTCAATGGACAGAATCACCTGAAGAGACATTTGAATGTGATAACGGATTTAGTCTACATGTGGAAGAAAACTGCTCTATTAGAATTTCATGAGCTTGAAAATTACTGTGTGTGATAACCGGTTTACTGATGACAAATTTTTAAGCCAAATTGCTGTTTCTCTTTGAACTTGCACACTGCAGCAAACAAGACAAATACAATAAACCCACTGAATAACTTAGCATTGTTTGGCAGTATATCCATTTGCATTTGAAGTCTGAGAAAATGGGGTGGCAAACACAGAGCTTTATGCCATAGAGCCTTTAGAGCTATAAGTTGGTCCTACTTTGGTAAATTAAAATTGTAATGAGACCTGCAACATGAGATAATAAAACTGCGTGTCAGTCCCAGTCAGTGACATTTTCTACAAATGTTCAACATAAATTCATGATAAAAGTGTACGCAATAAAACCTATCTCCGAGCATCAGAATATAGTAAATGGTGAACTTCAAAAAATATGTATAATGTAAGGCTGTCTTTCCACATAAATGTGATGAGTACTGTAGATCCCATTTTGATAAGCCGTTCTGTCACCTTTCAAACACTGATTATGTGCAGATTTAAAGAGTCTACAGTCCAGCTACCAGATCTGTGCTACGGTACTCTAAGCACCTGTGAGGAGGTGCTTAGAGTAGGATGACCATATTTTCAAACCTCCAAACAGGGACACTTTGATTTTACCACAAACCCACATGTATGAGCTCATGGTACAACTGGATTTTTCATCAGTGGCCCTTTCAACGCCATGGAAAGTGCCTCAGCAGAGGAAAAGTTATTACATTCTACTTAGAAATGTAGAATCTGTAGTCAGTGACATGGATTTTAGGGATGGCAAGTGTTCCGATTTCCGTTTGTCGTACGCTTGTAGTCCGACAAACGGATGCGGGGTATGCAGGAAAAACAGTCCATGTGGAGAGCAAAAGCAGGCGGATCCCATCAGCAGTCATCTGACAAGGATTTACCTTCTTATTAATCTCTATAAACAGATATCTGCATGTAAGTTCAGCTAACAATCCGTTCTAGATCTAAAATTCAACTTGAGATAAATTCCCTGATGCGGTGTCACGAAAGCCGTTCAGTGTTTAGATTTCCCAACTTCCTTGAATGCATCAGAAATGATCGACTTTCAACAAACGAGCATTTTAAAAGTAGTTTTCTTCTCTTCATGAGGACAGGCCTGAAAAAGCTTGCATTTGGACTTTTTACTAATCTGCATCATGATGTTGGTAAGGTACGGTAAGACCTGTTAATCACAAGTAAATCACAGGAAAAACGCTTTCTTTTTCTGTAAACAATTCAGCATGTGTGTTACTGGAAGTCCTTTATCGCTATCTGCTGGCTACACGGCCAGCAAGTTCACCGTTGTCCCAGAGGCTATATTGTCGTCAGACTATAGCTGATGGGATCAGAGATTGACTTTAAGGTAATATATCATGAACTTGGCAAATTCAAGTCCAATATTCAACTGCAATTAAGTTCAAAATAGGAAGCATACTCATATTTAAAGCTTTTTGTAAGCTTCTATTAATTCACACAGCCTTCTCTCTGGATGTTTGAGTTCCTGTGTAGTACAGTACAAATAAGTTTGAAATTGGTATTTTGTTTAGGTGCCCAATCCTTATCTTGAGCCTATAATTATTCACTTCCAAAGTAGCTGATAGTGTGTGATGCTGTAGCATCCAAGCTATAAATCTCTGAATCATATCAGGAAGTCTGTGGGGAAGTAGAGATCTGTGTATCTTTTGTTGGAAGCTGTGGTAAGTGGCTGACCAGGATGAGATAGCGCTTGGCTATTTTTTGCGGCTTGGCCGGCCTTTTGCCTTGGAAAGCATTTCTAAGCAATTCCCAAACAGCACAAATCCGCCCCAAACCCTGGGACCTTAGTAAATGTGTGTGTGGGGATGTGTATAGATGTGTAGGAGTCTGTGTGTAAGGGGTTGAAGGGATTACGGTGGAGCTTTCACACTCAGCGGAGAGAGGGATGGATCTGCTTCCTTCGCGGCCCCTGCAATCCCTGACCACAGACCAGGGATCAGCGGGTTGCTCCGCCACACTGATTCCACAGCTTTAAACTCCCCCTCTAGTCCTTTGAACCTCTGACCTTTACTGCTCTTTCCCTTTTCCTCTCACTCATCTTTCTCCTCCTTTTGGTGAATCTCACCGGAATTTCTGTACCTCTACCTCCTCTCTCTCAGAGGTAGGCTTTTAATGTGAGAAAACAGTCAGAGGGCAGGTTAAAGGGGAGAAACTCTAACAGATTTATAGAAAAGTAAACTCAGAATTTACTCAGCAGAGCAGGACTTGAATTGAGAAGTCAATATTGTTGTCTGAGGTTAGACAGCCAGGCTTGTTGGAGGAATATTTGCGGAAACAACATGAGCTTTAAAGGTTCCTGATCCATTTAAATGTTCCTCGTCCCTTTGAAGGTTTCTCGTCCTTTGAAGTTTCCTGATCCCTTTAAAGTTTCCTGATCCCTTTAAAGCTTCCTCGTCCCTTTAAAGGTTCCTAGGTCCCTTAAAGGTTCCTCCTCACTTTAAAGGTTCTCAGCCCTTTAAAGGTTCCTCATTCCATTGAAGGTTCCTCATCACTTTTAAGGTTCTAGTCCCTCTAAGGGTTCCTAGTCACATCACAGGTTCCTCACCTATTTAAAATTCCTGATCCCTTTAAAAGTTCCTTGTCATTTTAAAGGTTCCTTTTCCCTTTAAACGCTTTTCATCCCTTTAAAGGTTCCTCGTCACTTTGAATGTTCCTTTTCCCTTCAAAGGTTCCTTGTTCCTTTAAAGGTTCCTCATTCCTTTAAAGGTTCTCGTCCCTTTAAAGTTTCCTCATTCGTTTTGATGTTCCTAGTCCCTTTAACGGTTTCTCGTCCCTTTAAAGTCTCTTTGTCACTTAAAAGGTTCCTCATCTATTTAAAAAATCCTCGTCTCTTTAAAGGTTCCTGATCCATTTAAAGGTTCCTCGTCTCCTTAAAGGTTCTTCGTTCCTTTAAGAGTTTCTCATCTATTTAAAAATTCCTCGTCTCTTTAAAGGTTTCTCATCCTTTTAAAGGTTCCTCGTTCCTTTGAAGGTTCCTTGTCACTTATAAGGTTCCTCATGTATTTAAAGGTTCCTCGTCTGTTTAAAGGTTCCTGATCCCTTTAAAGATTCCTCATTCCCTTTAAGGTTCCTCAACACTTTAAAGGTTCCACGTCCCTTTAAAGGTTCCTCGTCTCTATAAAGGCCCCTCGTTCCTTTAAAGGTTCCTCATTCCTTTGAAGGTTCCTTGTCACTTAAAAGGTTCCTCATCTATTTGAAGGTTCCTTGTCACTTATAAGGTTCCTCATCCCTTTAAAGGTTCCTCTTCAACTGATTCTTTGTTAAGTACACTAAAACAATAAGTTAACATTTTTTTAATTACTTTTTGAATTTTTCATCTGTTCTTGACTTTTTTAATTATTATTTATTCCTTTGGTACACTTTGGCATCCAACTGTTTTTTGTTTCATTCCAAGAGAACAAATATGAGGCATCAAAACTCAAAAATCAAATAAAAACTGATGCCTACCCCCTTTTTTCCTCCACTGCATGTATATAAAGATCAACGACGCGTCTCCATCTGCCCTCATTGCGCCAAATTGAAGCCAAACTAGCCCCCTTGATAGGCGGCAGAGATCAACAAGTGGAGCCACCATATCAATTGATGTATCAAATGTCATCATCCTTTTTTTCAGCTTCAAATAACTAATTAAATAACCTCAGCGCAATAAAAACTCAATAAAACTCAATTAAATCAGCATGATAAATAGCTATACTGACAGAAACCATGTTTGAGAAAAATGTATTTGGCATGTATGTAGATTTTATAGTTTGACTCATGTCCCATCTGTTAACATGGAGGAGGTAGGCTTTATGACATATACTGAAGCCAGTCAGCAGGGGATGCTCGAAATGTTTGGGCTTCACTTTGAGGGAGCTGTCATGTCGTCTTTTACTACACTCTATGATCAAGATCCATTTCTCTCAATCATCTGTAGGTGTGCAGGAAAAATGCAGAACCAAACATTTGATGACCAGATCACTTTCTTTCTGTTTGACACAAATGCCCTGTAAACAACTTTTGTGATGACTCCGATACTCACATCCTGATTGGACATCTCCCAATATGGCCGCTCCCCGTATGACATCACTTCCCACATGACGATGCCATAACTCCACGCGTCACTGGCCGAGGAGAATTTCCTGTATGAGATGGCCTCCGGAGCAGTCCATCTGATGGGGATCTTACCACCCTTTTCACACACACACACACAAACACACAAACAAATAGAGTACATACTTGTGTCCCTATCATGTTTATCGCTTGATATTTCACCTCTCCTCATCTTTCTTTTCTCTTCTCCTCACCTCACGTCACCTTTTTCATCCCTTCTCCTCACCTCACCTTTCACTTCCCCTCTGTTGATTTCAACTACAGTTTGCAGAAAGCCAGACTTGGAGCTCTAATCACAGCATTTCCTTCACACATAACCTCAATACAAACCAGGAAATGGAGGTCAGTGTGGGCTCAGACAGATTTACAGAACATCGTCTTTTCAGCACAATAGTTTTTGAGTCTAGCTTCTGCTATCTAAGGCAACTCCATCTTTTGCTGGCGTCAAGAGATAAGACAAGAAACATTTCATCTAATAATCAAGCAGGCAAAGAGTGATGCATCAGTTTGCTGACGTCTCAAGCTTACGTATGAAGCATCAATCTGTACATACAATCTTGATCTTTGAATGAAACATTTCAGCGACCTACCTTCTTTTTTAAACTGACTTAAAAGTTGAAAAAATGATGAACTTGCCCTTGGGAATAAATATGATGATATACAACAACAGCAGGTTTAGGCAGAAATCAAAAACGCATGTTTATGTTTAAATATCTCCGTATGTGGCACACAACCAGATCAGTTCTGGTGTTTTTAGGTAACAGCAGGGATTTGAGATTACTGTTACTGTTCATGCATCAGTTCCGTCTGCTTTTTGCTATGATGATGATGATACAGAAGGATCAGCCACAGAACAGGTGGGAGGGAGTGTCTCGTAAACTCTCAGTACATCTCTGTAAATTGGGTAGTTATTCACTTGCTTTCTACTCATGTCCAGACTTCAAACTCTGCTTCTAATGAGGTTCTCTAACAAGGCAAGAGACAGACCAGACGACTACCAATGACTGAACTGAGAAAAACCTATATACTTGTTATTACTGCTGTAACTGATAATGCAAGTTTTCTATGTAAATCAGTGTATTGTTCTGATATCAAATCTGCATGATGGCTCCCTATAAAATATATCAACCCAAAACAACTATAACAATAATAACCAAACAAAGTAATTTTCATCAGTAACAAACATGAGTTGACAACAATTGTTATTACATGGCTGTGTTAAATACTTGATTCTGTTACATATTTTGGGCTAACAAATGGAGCACAGTAATATTTGGTGCACTAAATAAAAACATTTTTATCCCATGCTATTGAATGCAAATACAGAGGTAATTTGGCCAAACATTGTTTCTGTGTTCAGGAAGGGACATTCCTGACTTCAACCCCTGAATCTCCAATCCAAAGTCTTTCTGAAAAGTTCTGTGCAGAGAAATTAGACTGGAGTCAATATGTCTCTGTTCTGTGAAGGGTTTTGGAGGCCTGTGTCAAACTGCTGATACAAAAGTATGATATCTGACCATTTTATAACCTTTAACACAACATTAAATTTTTCTGCATCTGTACAAGGGTGGAAACGAAACAAAAAGGGCATCTATGAAGCTAAATAAAAAGTCTCCATCCTTCTCGGCGGAAGTTTTGAAACTGATAGTATTATGTCCATCATATCAGACGCAAAATGTCACTTACATTTTGTACATATCATCAGTGAGTATTACCCCAGTTTGATCTCTGTTAAAATCTGTTATAAATTAGCTAGTTAGTCTCTGCATGATATTAGAGGGTTGTGTCAGGCATACCGTTGTGGTGTAAGCAGCTTCCGGGTCGTCCTCCAGGACTCGGGACAAGCCGAAGTCTGACACTTTACACACCAGGTTGCTGTTGACCAGGATGTTCCGAGCTGCCAGGTCTCTGTGAACGTACCCCATGTCTGACAGATACTTCATGCCTGAGGCGATGCCACGCAGCATGCCAACCAACTGGATGACAGTGAAGTGACCATCATGTTGCTGACAGGGAGAGAAGGACACAGAGACAAAAATGAGCTGACAGAGAAGGAGCCAGTGCAAAACTAACAGTACAGACAATGAAGGGTGAAAGGAGGGTGGATCTTTAAAGAAAACAGCGAAGACCTGGAAAAAGTAACGATAAATATGGAACATATTTAGTATATTAGTGAATTTATGAGAGAATAATAGCTTGTTCAAAATTTGTTTCATTAGTTTATTGACAGGACAATATGTTCCAATAAATATGGTTATGGATATGTTTCTCCGTGGCTTTGTCTTTTTTGAAAGCCATGTTTGTATCAACATTGTTTTATGTCCCACAATAGTACCACCAGAGGCCACAAATAGACATTATCATACTTGAGTTCTCTGATCACCTGAACACTCACCCTCAGGAACGAGTCCAGAGATCCATTTTCCATGTACTCCACCACGATCATCACAGGCCTACCTGTAAACACATGACATTCTACTTATTCCTCCGGACAATATTTCTTTGCTATGACAGATTTATTCTGCCTTTAAAGACAGCCTACAGAGGAGGGTTAAAAAGCAAGATAGAGAAAACCAGACAGAAGACTGAAATGGCAGTCCAGCCACTTCCATTAACTGAATAAAGACTGTGATTAAATGAACCTCTAAATGAAAACTCCACTTAGTAATAAAACATTGGTGGTTATAATCAACACTACAATAACTGATGTGAAATGCCTTTATGATTGCATTTGTGGAATAAGCTCTGGCTTTGTAAAACTACCAATGTGGAACTACAACGATATGTATCATGTTTGATTTATTTGCATGAAGCTGAATTCATTTTAAGGGATTTTCAACACACGTTTCTGGTAAACTAATACACAGAATTTCCACATTTTTATCAACTTCCATCATATATTATGTAAGCATATTGACTTGATTGTCATACAGATGTCTCAGATGAATAAATTACTGCATGTAGTCTTAAAAGTATAATATTGAGAAACACCATAAAATGACCATACAACATATACAGTCCTGGTTAACACTAGCAGAAAAAAAATCACACTGTGCATATGCATGTGTATGTCTGTGTGTGTATGTGCACCTATCAGTCTGAGACAGAGAGAGGGAAAGAGAGGGCTGAGGGATCAGCAGCTGATTGATGCAGCAAGTCAAGAGGCAGAATTTATAAAACGTTTCAGTCTCAACATGTCAAAGCTGCTGAACGGGCCCTGTTCAGTATGCAGTTTATGTTTGACATGAAACATTAGTTAGGAACACGTTCAAGCACCATGTCTCTGTACAAATGTTAGTGTTTTCCTACAGAGGATCCCTACAGTGTAACAGATTGACTGGTTTACAGCTGGGAAGGCAGGTGTCCAGGCCTGTGTGCCGCTGAGCTGTTAAACATTCTGAACTGTTGGAAAGAGGAATAAAAGTGTGACTGTGGGGAAATAACTCCACGAGTGGGAAAACTCGTGCTCTTGCAGTATGAAACATACTGTAAGAGCACATGTAGTAATAACAATGTCTTAGAGAAACGACGTTTGATTTAACTGTCCAGGACTTCTAATGGCACAGTGCAACAACGGTGCACTTGTTCAACATGACGGGCTCCTTATATAAAAGTAAAGGCAAAAAGAGAAAAAAGCGATATTACACAGGGTCTCGAAATACAACAAGTTTGTTTTTGAGCGTGGTGGGGCCACTTTTTGTCTCATATTCCTGACTGGTTGCCAATATGAGACCATACAAAAATATGCAAGTTGGGTTACACCAGCACCCTTCATCCAGAGCAGTTAAAAGCTACTTTTTTAAGTTTGTCAATGGGAAGCATCTGAGGCAGTCTTAAATGTGACATAATAGAAGGCCAGAATTGAACTGTCCCACTGGATTGTGAAGGACTCATCTTTTATTGCACCTTCCACTTACGTTCATAACAAATTATCTCTTCCAGATAAGACATAATAGGAACAACCATAATTTGACCTTTAGAAAATGATGCAGTATCCCAAAATCCGCACAGCTTCAGTCACTTATTTTAACTTACTTTAACTAACTTTAACTAACTTACTTAACATTAAAAATAAATCAAAGCTGAATAAAGCATATTCCTCAACAAAGGGATGTTGAATGTTAACCCTAAATTCCTGTCACCAGAGAAAGAAAGCACAGCAGGTATTATAAGGATGGAGGAATATGCAGAGCTGTGTTTACTTTAGACCATATTGACACAACTGTTAGTTTTTTAATATGCAAAATCTTATCAACACATACTCCCTCCCCAAATCCATTCCATCAGGAATAGACAGGAAATTATTTGATCAAGCTTAGCTTTCCTGAGCTAATTAGGAAGGTCTGGAAACAATATTACTCAGTGCAGAGCCTGAACGAAAACAAACGCACCTGTTTACTGTCTAATGTGTCACCTGTTATTTCAGAGCAGGTATAGCAGTCAGTCACAGAACAATAGTCCCCATAATTAGTCTCTGAAGAACAACAACAGATGTAGGGAGGGAACGATGGCAGGCAGACAGGAAAGGGATACCCAACTGATCTCTCTCTATATGATGCCCCATTGCCCAGAACACAAATGCATCTTGATTCCACTATTTGGTGTGTAGTTTATTGTGTGTGTGAATGCATCAGTGGATGGGCAGTCATGGGAAGTGGTTTGCTCTGATAACTTGGTCTCTGTCTGTAACATACAGGTGACTAAGAACTTCATTAACCTAATTATTTCTTCTGGTTTACATTCAATCCACTTTACTAAAGACAGTGCATGCTTTTATTTTGAAAAACAAAACAACTCTTCACGGCTATAATCTACATCCTGTGGAGGATCATGAGAAAAAAAAAACAGTGGACCTTTCGTTATTTTTTTCCTCTTTCTTCTTTTACAAAAGGTTGGATGTTGTTTTTAAATCATAACAATGGTTCAGAAGTTATAAAAGGCCACATACAATAACGTGACTGTAGAGAGTTATTAGAATCTTTCAAAAACGTGCTATTCAGAAATAACAGACGTCTGTTCAGTGCAAGTGAATGTTGTTGACCTCTGATGTGATGAAAAGCCCTTCATCAAAATGTTCGTCATCAGATTTTTTTTTTTTAACCACAGAAACATCTCGGTGTTGTGTAGGAGGATTTCATCACTCCATAGCTTCAGAGATGGTTGTCTATAAAACTACAGTTAAATCTATCGATGCAAAACATCAGCAATCAGCAGCTTTAATTAAATAATGGCGGTATCGGCTTTTAAAAAGACTTATCAGCCGAGTCCTTGTCAGCGGGGTCGAGCTGAGGAGTGTCCTCTATTTACGTTCAGGGAGGGGCTGGAAGTCATCGGGGGACACATTTATATTCACAGCCATGTCTCACTTTATACACCGCCTGTAAAAACAACCATATGTTGCACTGGGTGAGCCCCGTAAAACACAGCTCGTTAACAAGTCCACACACAGACACGTACACACATACACACACACACGCACAGACCTTTGTAGATAAAGCATATTCCTGCACAAAAACAGGGCATTAGAATTTACATGCCCGTGCTAGTGGCCACACAAACACAGTCACACTCACTCTGGGTGTGTAGCGGATATAGTGCACACTCTGCACAACCTATAAATACCAATTTAAACTACATGTATAAACAGAACAGAGTCAGTTCTTTAAACTTGAAAATACCAAAACAAACAGTTGTTATTCCAAACCTGGAGATGAGACTGCTGCTACCTTAAAGAGCACTTCTGCTGCAATTTACATGGAAACAACCAAAGGCAAACATTTACCCGTCATCCTGTGGTAAACAGTGTGATGGCTGTAGAGATTGCAATCTGAAATGCTGTTGGTACTTTTTATTTTGCTTTAAGGGAAAGGGCTTAATGAGTGTGCTGCATCTGGATCGCCAGCAGACAAGATGCAGCACACAAGATTTTGACTGAGATGCAAATGTTTATCTAAAGCATCGTTCTGATCAAGTCTCTGCGACTTCCTGGAGTTCCTTCTTGGCAAATGCACCGAATATATGAAAGGACTAAACAGAGGAAGTAGAGTGGCTTTGACCTGCCAACTCTTGTTGTGCACAGCATCAAATAAACCCTTGCTTAAATTTGGCATTGACTTCATAAAATTTGAGGAACAAACCCAAATTCAAAAATAGACTCTGGCCCACAGTAGAGTTAAATATATCTCTGTTTCATAAGTGATATCTGAAATACAAATTAAATGACACCTCTAATAATCATACTTACTTTTGGTGACCACGCCCTCCAGCCTGATGATGTTTGGGTGGTCAAACTGGCCCATGATTGACGCCTCGCGCAGGAAGTCCCGCCTCTGACGCTCTACATAGCCTCCTTTCAGTGTCTTTATTGCCACAGCGATCTCCTTCTTCCCCGGTGTTCTCAGGCGTCCGCTGCACACCTCACCAAACTCACCTAAAGCACACACACACACACACACACACACACACACACACACACATAAGAGTAGCAGTTTATCACCCAGCTTATCTTCATCAGCAGGCACCAGTGTTTACCACCTGGGGGCAGTGTTGCAGTTTCCATCTCAGCTCCGGCATGCTTGCCTCTTTTTCTGATAAGTTAAACTTGATGAAATTCTCTCTTTCACCTTCTAAAAAAAGTCTCAAATCTATTATTATACTGTCTTTGTTCTCTAAACCTGTTAAAGCTTTAATATTCCTACAGTCTGCGCAGAGAAAATGACAGTGAGACACTGGAAAATGGAAAAAGGCGTCCTCTTTAGTGCGCACAATGGAGTGGAGAAGGTTCACAGCAATTATGTGTGGAATGAAAATAGATAATCTCCCACGGCGCATTTAAAGCTATTGTTATTCTAACCAACATGAAATGATCCTCTTCAAAACACAGGGAAAAGGGCACACATCAGTGACACAAGTGGATGAGTGTGTAACTGTGTGTGTGCAGGTGTGTGTGTGTGTGCATACCGGCTCCGATCACCCTCTCGATGCGGATCCGGGAAGGGTCGATCTCCTTGGTGAACTCGTGGACGGCCTGCGTGGGGTCTTCATATGTATCAGGGTCCACGTACGTCTTTATACCTGGGAAAGGGACTGTGGGGACAAAGAGAATGATGATGAGCTAGTGTGTGTGAGAGTGTGCTTTTTAATATCTTTGTAGGTAAAATTAGCTACAGTCAGTTGACTTTTTTTAACAGTCACATCAGTTGTGAACTGAAATAAAACAAATAAATATATTACAAATATATTGACATATTTCAGTTTGGGTGGAAGATAAAAAAGTGAAAAAACAGAAATTTGAATAATTTTGCAATATAAAACTCTCTAGACTAGAACAAGTAAGCAAATGAGAGGAAAAGCTGTAAAAGAGAAACAAATAAATGTTTTAAATTGTCTTCTGCACTCCTCAGGATAACACCACAAATGCAAACTTTACCAAATCAATGATAAGGAAAGAGGCTCAGGCTCAACATTTATAATAATGAAAACTTTTGTTTTAAAATGTTGCCTTTATGAAATTAACAGTGTTAATTACATTAAATAACATCCAGATCACAATGTGAGACACAAACCATATTACTGCAATGACCCTGGTTCAATTCTTGTGATTGAGCTGTCTATAGTAGCTCATATGACTTAGATAAACACAGAAAAAAAGACATATAGAGAACATTTTTATATGTCTTTTTATACTGTTTTCATCAACAGTACATCACAGGAAGTCACTTCAACATTTAGACAGAAAGCTTAAGACAGAGACACGAATCCCTTCTACAAATGAATATGAGGAGGAAATTAGACCAGTTCCCCTGTCTTATGTCAAAGAAGGAAAAGCGTTGCCTCCCTCTGAAGCTTACACACACGCACACATATAACACACACACAAACATTGATAGCCTGATCAGGACGCAGCAGGGTAGCACACTGAGCCAGTCTTTTAACCGGGGCGAGGTTTCAGCCCCTGCTCAAGTGTCCTTGAGCAAGTCAATGCAACTTTAACGGGCTGCTGCTGTTTGGGCTCCAAACCCTGACCTCCCCGTGGAGGGGGAGCCAGACAAAAGCTGTGTTTCTCCTTCAGGAATCGATAAAGTATCTCAGAAACAAAAACACAACAGTCAGTTGTCTTTGATGCCTGAACCTACACCAAAACCCTGAGGAGCATTTCTCCTCTCGAACCTTCACCTCAGCACCACACTCAGGGTAAAATCAGAGACAAAACAGAGGAGATGCAGGGTTTTGAATAGTAATACTTTAGGAGCTAACACAAACTCTTTAGAAAACTAATTTTAAGTTTATTTCTTCTCTAACCTCATTTTGCTATCATGGCTTTTAAGCCACACTTCAATAGTCCCTCTAAAAGTGCCTCATTTCTCTTTGTCCTCTCCTCTATGCCTCTACTTTTCAACCTGGATGCCCTCATCCTTGTTTCTCTCTGCTCTCTGTTCCTCCTTGTGCAATTTTCCTGTGTCTCACCCCAGCCTTCGTCTTTCTGCTCACTTTCAAACATCTTTCTCTTTTTTTCACCGTACGGCTCTCATTTCAATTTGTTTTTCTCCTGTCGGGGAATGAAAAGTTGGGTATTAAAAGACAAAAGAGGGGCGGAAGACACAGAAAAGTACAGGAGTGCAGACAGAAAGTCAAGGGATGCAGCTATGTAACCAGATTAATCAGAACAAAAAAAGAAAAGGGGATTCGTGTAGAACATCAGATGAAACCTGAGAGGAGGTGACGAGCGGTGCGAGAGACGAGGAGGGAGGGGGAGGAAGGAGAGGCAGAGAGATGAAGGAGCTTGGTGGTTTAAAGCATTGCGCTCTGTTGACTTGTTTGACGTCTTAATTCCTGAAACTATGATATAAATAACACATATACCTCTTCTTTTCTGCATTTGTAACAACAGGAAGCCACTCGTGTTTTAGCATTCTGTGAGATTTAAGGTTGGGACTGTCGCTGCTGAGCAAAATTCAAATATGCATAGGCAGAGAAACACAGGGGAAATGATCCATACAGCAGTGCACTGTGCGTGTTGAATGCAAAGAGAGGAGCAGGTGGCTAGCCTGCTAGTTGCTAACTGTGGCTCACACCATCTCTCTTTTTTTTTTTTCTGTTTACTGGCAGAAACACAGCACAAATTAAAACCTGGCACTTTCTCACCAAATGGTCGGGCATTTTGGCAAATGTAATTCTCCTCACTTATAAAAAGTAGTGCCAAGCATTTTATTAAAAAATAAAGCAGCAGACTTGGAACTAACATCATTACCATAATCATGGGAAATAATTGCGGTGACTCCATCTTTTCGAATGCAAGACTTAAACTTAAAAATTAGGGTCACACAGCCTGGCCAAAAAAAAGTCACCACCTGGATTTAACTAAGCAAATAGGTAAGAGCCTTCCATTGGATATTTACTGCAGTGATTCATACATTTCAGCTGGCAACAAGTTATTTAACCCTATGAGTAGCTTCTCATTTCTTAAACAATCTTGTTGGAAGACATATCCTGTGGTCGGGGAAAAGATGTTACTCTGTTTCAGAAGGGTGAAATTGTTGGCCTGCATCAAGCAAAGAAAACAACTAAGGAGATTACTGAAAATACTAAAAAAATCTTGAATGATTGTGATCGGAGATCATTTAAACGTTTGGTGAAATCAAATCATAAAAAATCAACAGTATGTTTAGTAGTGAAAGTAAGAGCGTTTCCACACGCACAATGTGAAGAGAACTCAAGGGATTGGGACTAAACAGCTGTGTAGCCTTAAGAAAACCATCAGTGAGGCTAATCGGAAGAAAGGGCTTCAATTTGCTAGGGAGCATAAAGATTGGATTCTGGAGCAATGGAAAAAGGTCATGTGGTCTGATGAGTCCAGATTTAGCCTGTTCCAGAGTGATGGGCACATCAGGGTAAGGAGAGGCGGATGAAATTATGCACCCATCATGCCTAGTCCCTACTGTACAAGCCTGTGGGGGCAGTGTTATGATCTGGGGTTGCTTCACTTGGTCAGGTCTAGGTTCAGCAACGTTATTGTCCAAAAACTGTGGTCAACTCACAACCTGAATGACCAGGTGTTTCCATCAATGGATTTTTTCTTCCCTGATGGCATGAACATATTCCAAGATAACAATGCCACGATTCATCGGGCTCAGAGTGGTTCAGGGAGCATGAGACATCATTTTCACACATGGATTGGCCACCACAGTCCAGACCTTAACCCCATTGAGAATCTTTGGGATGTGCTGGAGAAGACGCAGCTCTTGGTGAAAATTGCATAAGGCTATCAAAATGATGCCACGGTGAATGCGTGCCGTAATCAAAGCTAAAGGTGGTCCAACTAAATATTATTAGAGTGTGACATTTTTTTTGGGGGGGGGGGGGCAGGCAGTGTATAAAAACCAACAAGATAGAAGTGCTTATTGACCTACCATGTCCATTCTGGTAATTTGTCCTCCTCTTCTCCTCAGAAGTCATCTTGGCCTTAAAGTACCACTGACACCTGGAAAAGAAAAGTCAAAGTTGTGCATAAATATTACTGTGTACAGGGAGTGGGACAAACTATCTTTGAGGGGGAGGGCCCTCAAGCCCAGAATTAAAAGTCGATTTTCCAATGAGCTCACGTAATTTAAGAGAAAATATGTTTCACACGTTAGACGACTCAGTAATTATAATGGTCGTTTTATTACAATGTTGTTATTCTTAGATAAAAATAGGAACATGTTGACAGTTCAATCTTCTGTTCAAAGAGAGTCATTATGTTAACTAAGAATGTGTATAGATTCTTCTTTCAACAGTTAGATTATTATTATACCCTCTCAATATGGAGAGCGCCTTTATGATGTCTCCTATTAGCTGGAGCACTTTTGCAACTCATTTTTTGTGTCACACTTTTGCCCTGCAGACAGACACTTTTACAAACACCAAGCTTCAGATGCTATGTGGTATTTTAACAACCTCACACTAAAACACATGAGTGCTCCAAAAACGTGTGAATGCGAGAGTAATTAAAAAGTTTGAACAAGAAATAAATAGGAAGTTTACGGACAGGTGAGAAGTGGAAAAGTACAGGAAAAACACGAGAGGAAGAGAGAGAACAAGGAAGCCAAATATAAACCAGACAATAGGCATATGCTGAGAAATATACAGTATACAGGGGTTAATTACTCCATTAAAGTTACAATCCATGTTATTTTAAGAAATATAGATCCATAAGCAGAACTTAACATTGTAAAATCCTATATTGAACAGGATCAAACACCAGAGAAATGAGAGAAAATCATATTTTTTACCGGGAAAATTGAAAAAGAATAAAACAAAACAATATTTCAAGGTTGATCGATCAGCGGAACTTATCAATTTCAGAAAGATGTTGGCAGACAGGCAGAGTTTGGCCTTGGAAGAGAGAGTTTATGGACTGAATAATAAAGATGAAGGTGGTTTCAGGGAAATGTGCAGGAAAAACACTTCAATTAAAAACTCCTTGAGAAAATAAGGGAAAAATCACTCTTTTACTGAGAGAGTTTAAGGTCTTCTCCCAACAAACTGATAGAAGGAAAGTATTCTTGCATCCAAAACCTCCCTCCTTCTCATGTGTGTGTGTGTGTGTGTGTTTGTGTGAGACTTTATCTGGGCACCGAGACACCGAGAGACAGCCAACCACTGATAAAAAGCTGCTGCCAAGAAAGTCTGAAAAGCTGAGAGATTAGATGACAGCACCTGCAAAAGACCACAGAAGAATTTATCCAAATAGAAGCTTGGATGTCACCCCAAAATAAAAAGTGAAGAAAACACCGAGCATCCTGTCAGAATCACGCACAAAATCCTGTTCATGGCAAAGTAGAGTGTACAGACGGGAATTTGACTCACAGCTGAGATCACTCATCATGCGAGCCATGTAACTATTTAAATAGCACTTCATGAATGTATTTAAATAGAATTGAATGCACAGCCTAGTTTTTTGAAAACTTTGTCTGGCCCTTCAATGACTACATAAAAATCTGAAGACTAACAATTCTCACGGGTGAGCTAGCACAACTTATTCACCAGGAATCACCTGGGTGAGTTTCCCTCCGTGAATTGAGCTCATGTGTCTGTGCAGCAGAGACGTCACAGGCATCAGCTGAAGGATGAGCCAGTGATGTCATCATACAAGAGCATCTTTGTCCGCTACACATACACGTCCGTATTTGCGGCGAAGTCATCAACAATTAATCCTTAAATGTGTTATTTCAGACCTCAGCACAAAGCTCCTGAGCTGCAACTTTGTTTGAGGAAAATGCAGCTTTTGTGGCTATTGAGAAATGTGCTTATACTACTAACATCACTATTTTTAGAACTGTTCCTGTGGGACACTAAGAATTGGTCCTTATGACCCACATGACCATCCCAAAAATGACCCACATGAGCTATCTGACCTGCCAACACTATTGTTAAGGTTTGGTTAAGCCTAGACAGCTCAAACTATGTAATTATAATAACAGAATAAGGTCATATTAAAGGTTGGGAGTTGGATCATCACATTATCAAAATTTTGTGGATGCAAAAATCTACTACAGCCTGCATATTATAAAGCCATACTTTACACAGAGTACATCCCTGAAATTGCATTTTCATGATGACATTAGGACATCATTATAGACATTAAGGCACAATTCAAAAAGGGTGACCCCCACACTAACAACTGGAACCTTAATGCATTGACACTTAGGGTTAACATTAAAATATCACTTGAAGCTTAGCTTCTGTTTTGGTACTCCTGTCAGCCTCTCCAACAGGAGCTGTGCTGACTGTCATCTGCTGTACGTCATAAACAACCTCTTGCAACCCTACTTCAAAAAACCTTAACTATCCCTTTAAGTTTTTAAGTGAATTCTCACCTTACCAACATCTCTAAAAATGACCTGCATGAATATCACTTGTGATTAAAGGGAGATATTTTTCTTCATAACTTGGGTAAAGTCATCCTTTAGAGAAAATATCTCCTCTTTTTTTTTTTTTTAAGTAATTCAAGGTTTTGCTTCACATTACTAAAATGCTTGGTGATAGCTTCAGTCAGACACAACAACACTGTTAAAATGGAAAAGGTGGTGATGCTCACAAGTATTTGGTACCTGCTATGTGACAGGTAGAGTTTGCAAAGCTTGAGAAGAGCAGTGAGAGGAAAATTAATTCCATGAAGGACGAGAGGCGCTCTGAGTTCTCTCACAGGCCGTATCACTGATGAATTTTAAAACTTATTTTGCAGTAGAAGGCTTAATTAATGACCATGTGCATGAGGGACATGTGCCCCCACTTCTCATGAGTGGATTCCCTAATACTTTTTTTAATATTTCATCATTTATGAGATAAAATCACCACTCTGCTGCCTGTTTTATCCAGTCCTAGGAAACCTAAAGATGACTAAACTCAATATTAAGACTTAATAATGGTTAGCTCACAAGCTGAATAAAAAGTGTTTATCATGTAAAGTGATATTTGTCCTGCACCTGTGCCCTGTCTTAATGACCGGCTGTATTCAGAATTTAGCTGTGTCAGAAATGTCCTCCTAAACAGATTACCATCATGACTTTTCTTGAAAAAGCTGGATTTGTGGGTGTTTAATTAAACAAGAGACAGACATGTAAAATGTCCTTCATAATTCAGAAAGGTTGGACATTTGAGTACTTCAGAAAGAAACTTTAAAGGATCAGCAGCAAGAAGAAGAGCAGAGCTCAGAGGCTTGACCTGAACCCCAACAGAGACAGAGCAGAGACGGAAACAGAGATCTCCCATGGTCACACTGTCACTTCAGCAAAGAGGCCTCTCTTCACTGTCACTCAAGACAAGACCCCCCCGTCCCACACACACACTGGCCTGCACCTCCACATCCATTTGGTCCAGATGAGAGATGCTATCTCCCCCCTGGAGAGGACGCTGGCAGAGCTGAGGGACAGAAGGCTGCATCTCAGCCTGAGTCCCTCAGGACATGATGGTACATATATGTGTTTTACTGCTGCTTTGGCTCTGATCCAGGCTAACATACAGTGCTAACATCAAATGTTACTGATACTTTCAATATTATACCTTTCAGTACTCACTTAATGATAAATGGATTACAGGAAAAACTCAAATGTTGTCATTTCTTTCAATTTAATACAGCAGTACATTCACACCACTGGCCCGTGCCGTGAAGTTATACCAAAGAAATGCTCCCCAAAAATTAATAAAGACATATGTACCTACGTAGACATAAGGTGCATTCCATAGAACACATGGTGTGAGGATGTATCTCCTGCGAGATAAACTAAGTGGTGCTCAAAATATTGAACACATTTACACAGTTCCATTAAAGTCATAACCCATTATCACCAATTCCCAATTTGACCCTTAAAATATGATGAGCAAAACACAAAACAAAACATAAAGGACCATCTGCACAGCTCTGTAGAAACATATGTCCATATAGAATCATTACAAGGGTTGTTTTTAGTCAAACTTACATTTCGCTTTCCTCTTCAGAATAGTATACTTTTATATATATTTCAAAAACGAAGAGCCAGTATTCTACAGAGTTCCACCACCAAACTCTGTTCACCATCCAATCTGTACATCACAAAGACAGTAATACTGCATGCTCATACAAGCCAGGAAGCTAATTAATATATAGAAACCAAACAGTTTCAAACTGTTTGAAATGCTCTGCACTAAGCTGAAAGGAACTGCAGGTTCTGGTTCATAAGTGACAGGAACAGCTTTCATATTATGCTAGTCATTTAATGCAATGTAACTATAAAATAATGTATTATTTGAGCTTAAAGTGTTAATTTCCTCCTGTGTGCCTTCACGTTTGATCCTTTTGCAATGCCTCTACAAAATCTCAATTCTGGAGCGAAGCAAGGATGCCGCCTCAGTGACTATTCTAATCAACAAAAACAACCTCCCCCAGATTAGCGAGCACTCTGTGGCCAAATAGAGTGGCTAAATGATGCAATAATGCAGGCTGCAGCGAGGAGGGAAAATGCCTGCACCATATACGTGTGGAGAAAGTGTGTATGCCCATATGAGTGTGTGCAGGTCCTTCTGATCACATGTGTGCCTCCTCCTCTTTGAAGATTTAACATAATCCAGGTTGCCAGATTAGAGCTGGTGTCAGAGGGCCACGAGCCGCAGGTTGCCAGATTTGGCTTCAGCTAAGTGAAGTCTGTGGGATCCTGGACACTGATAGACAGAGCAGATAACACGGGTGGGTAACACTGGCAGAGAGGACAAGAAGGGGATTTAGAAAGCTACTGTTGACCTCTGCTGATGGGGTCAAGCTGTTCATTAAAGAAATGGTGGCATGTGCCTTTATCATTCTTTTCCAGTCCTATCCTCTGATCCCCTTTATCCGCCTATCCCTCTGTCTCCGAGGCTTTCATGTTGAAAAGAGGCCGCACACACAGACACACACACACACACACACAAAGGCAGTTATCACACACAAAGACCTTGGCTTCTTCCTCTGCTCTCTGGCCTGTTAAGCATTGTTACAGTACATATTCACAAGCACTTTGCACAACCGCACATGCACACACTTCAGTAAAACAACCTTGCCCAGAGCCCTAATCAAAGCATCAGTGTAATTCAAACCACTCCTCTCTTGGCCTAATATCCCTCACAGTCACCCATCACCATGGCTCATCATCTCCGCAGCAGAGCTCACAGAGGGCACAGAAGAAAGGAAGGATTAAAGGAAATATGAAGAAGAACATAAAAGAGACTGACAGACAATTAAAGGATACAGTAAAGCTCGTCAACCAGGCTACATCTGTGCAATCGTGACAGCTTAGCTCTGGTGGAAGTTTTCACTCGACAGATTTTACATGAGCCGATGCAAACACAGATGTAGTTAGCTTTGAGGACGGCCAGGTGGTAAAACTCCACATACAGCTGGTCCTCTTATATCTTCACTTCAGTTGTACAACCTTACATCTATGGGAGCTGTGTGACTGAATGCTCTCATCTTTCTCTGGCAGCTCAAGTACATTTGGAGCTTTTATGAAAGTGAAAGAGACTGAGAGTCCCTCCCACACAGGGCAGAGGGATCGCAGACTTGACAGATCGTGATGAAGTCAAAAAACACTCCAACTACCACTGCGGCGGCTTTTAGCTGGATTCAGGTAAAAAAGGTCTTTCTAGTGCCAGAACGCAAAAAGCCTAAAGGGCTTACTTTAGCTCTTGCACCAAGTGAGTTTTTAAATAAATAAACTAGGAACACAGACCCTCCTACACGCAGAGAGATCTCATCATAAAAACAAGAAAAATACTGACTCTTCTGCCTCTGCTTTTTTAAGGTGAAATCATTTAAATTCTTTTGACACTGACATTCAAATAGAGGACTTCACTGTTAGCAAGTGCATCTTGCCTATTACAAAAGCTAATCTCATATCTGGGAAGTTTACTCCTCACTCATAAATATATTGTCTGGTAACCAACTTTTAAAGCAATGCGAGTTTGTGGTGTGTTTATTCAATGTGAGCTTTCTGCTGTTAGCACCTGGGATGGATCATTCTTATTCTGCCATGAAAGCTCCATACTTGTCGAAGGCAACTAAGTTCACAAAGAACTTATGTTACGATGCTGTAGAAATACTAATGATGTTACAAAATTCTAATACACTTGTCTTAAATTGTATAAAACCAGGATATCACCAGATTTTTTTAACTTAAAAGAGAAAAGTTACTCCATCATAAGTCGGAGGCAAACCTTTTGCAGATAAAGGTCATCTGTACGTCCTTGAGAACTAGGCAGTGGTAGAATCTTGTTGACACGGCTAACGGCTAACACTATGCCCAGCTAGAAACAAGTTAGCTCTTGTTAATTTCCTGATTACAATTACCTGAGCTAAGTCACTTGCTAACTGTCTGTGCCAACCTTCTGATCAGATGGTTCGATCCCCGGCTCATGCACTCCGCATGTCGAAGTTACTTAGGGCAAGACACTGAACCCCAAATTGCTCAAGAAAACCCAAATAGCCATCAGTGTGTGAATGAAATTAGTTAGATCCTGAGATGATTGAAACTTTGCAGCCAAGGTGTGTGTGAAAGGGTGTTTGTGACATGTAGTGAAAATCGCTATGCCTGACAGAACACTAGAAAAGCGCTATACCAGTGCACTCTACCATTTACCATAACTGTCAGTTCACAAGTTTGTTAGCTCAGTGGCTAATGAAGCAATAGTTTTAAAAGTTTATTAAAGACAAATTTGTGTACCACTCCTGTCTGATTAATGTCTAGAAAGCATTCCTCTTCTGTGGAGCAGTTTATCCTCTGATAGAGGACTCAAAGTGTGTCACTAACAGTCAACTGATCAAAATGTGTCTGTCACATTTAACCCAAGCTGAACCTCAATTAAAACATTTATGTACTTACTTCAACCCTGCAAACTGTTTCACTGATTGTTGGGATTCAGCTATGACGTGATTTTGCTGCAAAACTTTTGCAACCTGAGAAGAGGTCTAAAAAGCCACAATGTGTAAAAACACATGGCAGGATATGTGAAGCAACATGCGGGATGAATAAGTGATAATTAGTTATTCTTAGAGATGAATTAAATCTGATCCTTGTAGATGAATGTACAATCAACCATAATTATTATAACTTTTTTTCAATAACAGTTTTTGTGCAATCTGCACTGCTGATACATGAAGGAAAGGCAACAGGCAATCTGAGCCTCAAAGAGGTAGAGTCCATGTTTCATCAAAGTCAGGAGGTGCAGAAGGATTTGTTCAGTGTCTTTCGATGTCTGTTCATATACAAAATCAGATGTTTTCCACAGACCTGTTCTGTGTGTAGTAATGTCAGTTTCAATGTGTATCTCACTGGCAGTAGAACTGATCAAAATATGTAATGACAGAGAGAGTTTTTAAAGTGCTCTCTGGGTAAACGCATACCATCACCGTCAGCAGCTGTTTGCCACTTTTTCATCCCCCCTCACCTCTACCAAGGCTACAACTCTTGTTTATGCAAACTTGCGTTTTATGACTCTGCTAGTTGTGAAGATGACAGGATTTAGCCAAAATGCAATATTTATCATGTTCCGAGGCATGCATAGATGAACACTAGCATATATTTGTTGTATGTTTCATCAAAATTGACCCTAAAGGAGAGAGCTTTGAATTAACAGCTGTGTTCATCTTCTGATCTAAAAGATTAACCATAAAGGGGGATTTCCCCAACATTTTAGCAGCACAATAGCTTTCAGGGCGCTGACACTGATATGTTTTAAATTACATTGTGACAAATTGTAATGTAAAAAAGTCAGTCAATATGAAAGGAGTTCAGCTCTACTGTTTTGTATGACAATTATTGACACCAAGCTTAGCACCAAACAGCAGACATATAAAGGAAGCGACCAGCTCCTGAACGTTCTTGGGGCATTATTTTACGTTTTACATGCACAAAGCAAGCCGCCAATTAAAGCGGCAATGATTCTGAATGTGTCCAAAGAAGCAGCAAGGACAATGAAAATGTGTTTATATCCAAACTCTGAATATTATTGTCCCTCCTGTTTCTGAACTATCTCATTCATTTGCCTTTAGCCTGGCTCCTAACTGCTAACTAGCTCATTTATGTTAGTGAATAATGGTTTTACATGGCCTTTTTCACAAGGACATAAACCTGAGCATATCTATACACTTTCTGTTCAATACTGCCAGTAAACAACCCATGAAAAACATGTGCTCAACTGTGTCCGGGGCACATCCTCTTACTTTTCCTTGCTCAAACACAGGGGAGTTCACATAAGTTAACAACAAGTTAACAATGCACATGTTGTTTCTCACACACATTACGTACAAGGCCACCTTCCAACAGACGCTGAGACAGAAACAAAAACATATTATTTATTGATGACTTAATTTTCCTGAATATGACACAGTGGACCTTGAGGTTACTTTCAGGTCAGTTACAAACCTCAGAGCAGAAGGTCGCAGACTGTCTCTTTCAGATGAATATTTCAGCTCTGTCACCGCAGGCTAACTGTTTAGAATCCACCGCTGCCCTGATAACACTGGCCTGTCTCCATATTGATAGAGACCCAGACTCTAACCTGCTACAACTGTCTCTTTGACGTGCACCTGTGTGACCTGAAGCTATAGAAGTGACTCAGGTTAACTTAGGTTAGCACAGTTCAGAATCCAAGACCCAATAGAACTTTTACACATCTTTAGCCTGGCGAACAACAGACTTATAAGGACAGGTAGTGAATCATACATGGCTAGTGCAGAGTTAAATACTCCTCATCTGGACAGAATCCTTTAAAGCTTGTTCTTTTTTACTTAATACTCCTCGATTGAGCTTCAATTACATACTTCCGCGCACATCTAAAAACTTCAATCTCTCATCAACCTGCACCTTCATTTTCATCAAATACAGTTCTAGAAAGAGCTGCAATATACTCTAAAATTACATTTAGCCGGTAAAATTGCATTGGAAAAAAAATACCAGAAACAGTCCATGAAATTTTGGAGATTTGTGGATATTTTTGTCTGTTGTTTCGAGCAACTTTATTTCTTTCACTTCTTTTACTTGAGGCTGAAAATGCAAGTCATTTATTCTCTAACCCTTTCAACTTCACAATTCTGAAATAAAGTCTAAATGTTCCCTCGCCCCATGTTCCCGAGTCACACACCTGTGTTTGTAAGTTAGTCTACCTGCCAGTGATGTTTGTCTGTTTCTGTTTTGAATAAACCGGCCGAAAGCAGTGAATCTAATGTAATGGAATAATAAAAGAATGACCATTTTCATATTATATAGTAAACTAGGCTCCATGAAAAGTGACTCTAAGAGGTGACAAATTCAATTTTTTTTTGAGTCATTCACAAAATGTAACAAAAAACCTTCCACACACACATTCACATATCGCTGCTGCCGGGCAGAAACCTTGAATCTCCATATTTCATCATTTGAAGTTTTTTTCATAAATCAATGCTATCGGTCACCCTTTACGTCTGTAGATATTATGAAACAAATAATACAGGTAACTGACTTTATAGACATAGACATTTTGGAGATACGAGGCTCTGCCCGACAGCCCGATGTTCTCAAAATCTGTTTAAGGTCAGACTCAGACTTCAGATGTTTGCTGTGATAAAAAGACTAAACTGATCTCCCAACTGGCAAGTTACCATTTATAATTACCACCATTAGAGAGCGTCAGATTGGGCACCTACCAAAACAGTCTGGAGGTGCCATCACATTACTAAAACTTGACTTTGCTAGTACAAAAGGAACATAACTGTATTTTTGTCATTGTGGTATTGTGTCATTGTTAAATGAATGCAGGTTAAAATGGACTTAAACATTTTCTGGTTTTGGTCAGAATACAGTACATAAAACAACTTCGACTCTTGGTTACATACAGACTGTAACTTTATCAGCTAAAATAACTCTACTTTGACTGCAGGTCTCACTCAGGAAATTAAACCTTGACTCCTGGTTGAAAGTCCTGTGGGTGTTTGCTCCATCCATCGACCTCTACTTTTGGCCTGTCTTCCATGAACAATCTGAGGTCTAATTTTAAGTTTAATACCTACCAATTCACTGATTTAAAATATCTTTAAATTGATAACTAATCAGCTTCTATTGTTTGTGTTTTTTTAGTTCATACTGCCAGAATGAACTAAGGTAAGGTAGGACAACTAAATAGTCTGAAATGAGTAGGGTTCCACCAGCGTGGATTTACCATGGTTGTCTTCAGAGACAAAAATGTATATATCAGAAACAGGCAACAATGACTAGAAGATTTTAACAGTCAAGAATCCATTTACTTTACATGCAAGACACTGAATGTCGCTTTCTGCATACATTTTAATCAAGGGTAGTGAGGCTCTTACCTTCCAGTGATCAGGAGGAAGAGGGTGAGGATGACGAGGAGGGTAAATCCACCAACTGCTGCCGTGACGATGACCAACACCTGGCCTTGGTCTGAAGCAATGTCTGACGCTGGTGGAGAGCGGAGGATGTTTAGGAAGAAGAGAAAAGGTGATGGGTTGGCACGAGAAGATGTGGAAGAAAAGGATAGTATCAGAAGGAAGGTTGGAATAGGAATGGGGGTGGGGGTGGGGTGGGGGTGGGGGGGTAAAGGGATGAATATTAAAAGCAGGTATGATGATAAAAGCAGTGAGGAGAGAAAAGAAGGGAAATAAGGAGGGATTAGGCAGGATAATTTACCTTCAACATTACCTTAGATATTCCCCTACATCAATGCACCACACATACAGCATGTGCCCTCTTGTGACAGGCAGATGTTACAGAGAGGATTTTGATGGGCTCTTTGTAATGTAAAAAACCCTCGGCCAGCTTTCATACTGCAATGATTCAAACGCCTGCTGCTGTTTAATTAATATTATTCATTCATGAAATTGTGATTTAGTCTATGATCATTTGGTTAAATTGGTCCCATTTGATATTCATGATTTTCCCTTTTCTGTGTCTTGTCACAAGGCTAACGAATCCGAGATAATTGAAAGATGATTGCTATTACCAAACTTATTTCTATAATATTTCACGCTTAATGAATATGAATTGGAGATCATGGTGCGTGGTCGCTAGCCAAATGAGTGAGGCTTTGGGTTTATATACTATTTGGGTGTGTTGGTGGTAAGTCAAGAGCATGTATGTGTGTGTGTGTGTGTGTGTGTGTGTGTGTGTGGCTGGATAAAAGTAATTACAGACCACTCAGAGGGAGGGAGAGTGAAAGTGGCGGTGGCCAGATCACACAAGACAATTCTCTCAGCCGTCAGCTTCACACACTCTTCACATCACTAACTAAGCAGACATGTTGGACTGACGCTGCTGTAATGAGCTGTGTGTGTGTGTGTGTGCGTGTGTGTGGAGAGGAGAAAGACAGGCAGCAGAGGACAGGATGAAGAACGCAAGGAGAGAGATGAGGAAACGGATGACAGAAAAGAGATAAAGACAAACATGAGAGGAGGAGAGAGGCGGAAGTGGCAGACAAATACACAGACGGATGAAAAAAACAAGTGCATGGGACAGTGAGTGACAGGCAGACAGACAGACTGACAGGGAGGGAGAGAGAGCGACAGGGGCCAAATCTGCTTTCTCTTTCAGATAAAAGGCCAGCAGTACAAAGGCTTGGCCTGATCCACAGATAAAGCAGAGCTCTGCAGCTTTGGAAGGGAGAGGGCCGCTGTGAAGCCAAATCAGCCCTCAACAATACCTGACCCGACATAAAAGGGCAGCTGGACCTTTGTATTTCATGAGTATACTTGCAATAAAGCTACTACCTAGACACACACAATAAAAAACATTGATTCACAATACCCCGAACATCAAGGCTGTATTGTCAGACTGTTGTATTAAACTTTCCATTGTCATTGTGTCTGATAAACTGACATTTAAGGGCTTTAGGGTGTGTGAATGAAACCTATATGAGACTGATGCTGTAGGGAGGAGGAATGTTCAAACTTCAAATACTCTGGGAGATAACAAGTCTTGTAATAAATGTTACATTTATTTACTATAAAAAATTGTCGTTTTTTTTTAACATACGTGAAATTATTTATTTATTACCCTAATTTCAATCACATTTTATATCAAAAGGCAGCTCTATACTAAATTGTGTGACCAGTGTTGTTTCTACACAACTTGAAATATATTTTCCTTAAAAAAAGACATGACTGTTTAACATTTTACAGGTACACTATCCACCCATAGACACATAGAGAGAGACAACTTTTCACGCTCACATCTACACGCAATTTAGAGTCACCAATCAACCTAACAAGCGTGTCTCTGGACTGTGGGAGGAAGCTGTAGTACCTGAAGGGAACCCACGCATGCACGTGGCGAACATGCAAACTCTGCACAGAAAGGCCCACTACGTCTGAACCATAGACTGTATAAAAAGGTGGACGACATGACAGCTCCCTAAAAGTGAAGCCAAAACATTTCGGGCGCCCCCTGCTGACTGGCTGCAGTATAGGTCATAAAGCCGCCTCCTCCATGTTAACAGTTCGGACATGGGTCAAACTATAAAATCAAAATACACGCCCGATAAATTTTTCACAAACATGGTTTCTGTCATTATATCTAGTTATTATCATGGTGATTCACCTCCAAGTGTTCATTTTTCTGACAATGTCAATGTTTGATGCTGTCAAAATTATGAATGACAGCTCTGTTGACAAATTCAGCTCCTGCAGCCAATCAGTTCCGGGTGAGCAGAGCGGAGGACGATCTATGAGTGGAAACGTAACTAAAACAATCACTACAGTCATTGAAGTTTCCATACCTGTGAATGTTAACCTCAGACCAACACAGAGAAGCTGTTCTGCTGTCAAACACGCCAGTGTGCGGGATCTTTGTTGTTTTTTCAGTAAGTTAAGTGTGTGTTTGGGTTAGCGGAAGTGGCTACGGCCGTTTCACTCGCCGATCTCTACTGTGCAGTCACTGGCTCCAAATGACGTCACCATCGCAAGATGGCAGCGCCTATCACAGGGGCTATTTTGGCATCAATTTCGTACAATGGGAGCAGATGGAGACGTGTTGTCCATCTATATATACAGTCATTGGTCTGAACCTGGATTCAAACCAGGAACCTTCTAGTTGTGAAGCAACAGCGCTAACAACTGCACCACCGTGCAGCTGCACAGCTAAAATATTAACTCATTAAAAAAATTCTAATTTGGAAATGTTGCACCTTCTTCTGGTTTGACATGTTTTATGTACACATCTGTGTTTATAAGAAGCTTTCTTTGTGTTTATTATGTGTTTCTGCTGGAAAACATCTAACTACTGTAATGAAGTTGATAAAGAGGAATAAAATGTATGGTAATTCTTATTTAAGTGATAAAAAACTATGCAGGCAGCACGCACAAGAAAAAGCTTAAATCTATAAATAGAAAATAATGTTCTACCATGGTTGAATACAAAAATGTGATTACACGTGGTAAAATACAGTGTAAGTAAAGGCAGCCTGAGGGTAAAAACAACACATTATGAAGTCAGTGTTAAAATAGGTGCAATGAGTGAAAAAATAGTACTATAGACACCCAAATTACCATATATATGTTTGATTTCTTCTCACTTCAAAATGTATCTACTGCTAAGACCGAGACACTATGTCTGTATATTTTTATTTCTTAACATTGCGGTACTTTTTTTCAGCACCTCAGGAAAAGTTTGCCAGTTGGAATCCTGCTGGATGCTCCTGTTGGTGGGCTCGTATCAAAGCTCTTTATTTGCTGTTTTTTGCCCTTGGTGCTGGCTGCTCTGAGCGCTGCTCCGGGCTACGTAAACTTCACCTGACCCTGAACCGCTGCTTGATCCTGGCATGTTCTGTCAAACACTGCACTGCCTTGAAAGTTAGGAAAAACAAAAACCAACATAGATTTTATTTAGTTTAACTATATTTATTCCCTCTATGGTTAAATCAAAGGTTAAAGCAGATTTAACTTTGCTGTCTCAGACTGAATGACAATTTATTTTCATGGACTTTATTGGTCTTGTTACAACCCATAAATGTGTTGATAGATTGCTGAGACTCTGTTGGTACAAATCAGACTAATAATAGACAGTGGACCCTTTTCATCAGCTGCAACTCAAACTGACACTGAGTGTGAGATAAATTGTTTGCTGCCATCACTTTGAAACATTTCTGCATTCCTCACTTCATAACTCACCACCGTTTGGAAAACTGCTCCTTTATCTCTGAGTAACTTAAATCAAGTTTAAATTGAAGTCCAGACACAAGTCGTACTTTTGCAGTGGTGAGGCCGCAGCAACATGCTTTGGATACTTTTTATCTTATTTTGTCATTTTGTTCTAAAAAGTCTGTCATCAGCAGAAACAGACTAAAAATACACACAATCACACAAAGACAGATGTATCCCTTGCCTTGAAACAAGTGCTATAGCTGGTGTCAGGTACTTACAGTCCCCTGTGGTTTCGTATTCATATTTCTGGGAGTAGGAGCTGTATCCAGCTGGTGTGCGGGTGCGAACACAGAAGATGTACCAGGTTGCTGGTTTTAAACCTGAGATAATCACACTGGGAGCTCTGGTGCGCGTCGACGAGTAGCTCAACAGCTCATGATCCTGTGGGACAGAGGGAAAGAGGATCAAAATAAAGGATTCAAAAAAGCTTTAAAAATTATATTCACACTGATGGCCACATTAACAAACAATATATTTAACTCCCAGTTGCAGATATGACTGCATTTACACATAATGTTGCACACATTATAGAGAAAGAATATACAGCTTAAAAAGGGTTATTGTCTATCCTCGGACGCACATTTGGAGTGCTTTATAATCAAATAATGGGCATTATTGGCTGTTTCTTTTAAATTGGGACCCGAAAACTGACGGGAAAAAAAATACTTTTTTCTCTTAGGTGAAAAGGGTTGGACCATTTTTTGGCTGATAAGATGAGAGAGGCGGATGTAGCTCGCCATTATTGAAGCTCACCCCAACTTATACTATACCACTATTCCCAACAATTCAGATAATGCTGTGTGATGTTGCTGTGCTGCACTTGGAATTGTGTTTGTCAGCTCTCAATCAAAACTGTGCTTGCACATTTTTTATGAAAACAGAGCTTTACATGTTGCATAGGCAATCTGTTCATTACTGATAAACATTTACAAACAAACAATCTCTACATATACTGTGTCCAAGAGTAATAGTGTCTATTTTTTTTGCGTTTGACTTCTGTTTATCTGGAGAGTACTATAGATCAGGAGTTCTTAAACTTTTTTTTCCCTTTCAGGGGAGAACATTGTCCAAGGACCCCCTCATATGCTTACTACCATTTGCACTCTTAGACGCCATTGGAACTATTCATATTGTAGAACTTATCAACCTGAATACTTCAAACCTGTTTGATAAAAAGAAAAACATTTCAATTTGAATCATGACTTGACAGCATTTATACTTTTCAAGTAATTGATCTTAAAAGCGTTTCGAAAATATACTATTAATTTATTATAATTATTTCACGGACCCCCAGGCTATGGTTCACAGACCCCCAGGAGTCCTAGAACCCCACTTTGAGAACCACTGCCATAACATCTGTGGGAGGATAAAATTGCAGGTCACGAGTTTTGTATCTGACCCATTAGATCAGTGAACAACACTGCTGTGCCTTGATTTTAATGATGCCTGGGGCCATGATGATATTTTCTTCTTTTTAACATCAAAACCTTGAAATGTCTGTTGCTTTTCAAATAAATTAACAAAATTCTGAATACATATAATAATTTTGCACCTTAATGATCTGTTCATTTCTTGAAATTTCAAAATTCTGGCTAATTTCATCGCTTTGAATAAATCTCGAACACGGTACAACACTCATTATAAACTACCTGGATCAAAGCAGAAGTAACTTTACCTTTTCATAATATTTGATCTCGTAGTCGAGGATGGGCAGGGTTGTTTGCTCCGGTTGCTGCCAGGAGAGAGCGATGCTGTTTGGAGAGGCCCAGTCCTTCTTCAGAACCCCGACCAGAGACGGACCTGGTTAAAGACAAAACACACAGATATCACTTTATATGTTTTACTTTAGTTTCAGGTATTTCGTTCACCCTTCTTTGTTGTGTACCTTCATGAATAAACAAAAATATTATTGCTAATTATTAATACAACGCAGTCTAGCACACAAGATAGCACTGAGCTGAAAAACAGATTCTTATTCTCAAGTTCTGATTTTACATGAATGCACAATTGCTCTTCAGCCATTCTGCCTTGAACTGCTTTTCCAAAGAGCCCAAAATGAAGAAAAGTAAAAAAATTACTACAGAAATACAGAGAATACAGAACAAATATTTTGTGTGCTGCTTAATTTTATATGCGAAAGATTGAACATGCAAAGATGAACTCCATTGTTCATATATATATACAATACAGCACAGAAAACTGAAGGTTGAGAGGTGAATATGAAGATGTTGTTGATTCAGTTTTACTCTGTACCATGCGTACTCCTCCTTCATTTGTTGTTCATGTTACAGGTTACCGGCATGGTCTATGAATGAATGGTTTACACAGAAATTAAGTTGTAATAAAATGAACAAGTGTGTAATACAACTAGTTGTTCCTTCATGTGCAATATTTTGGTTTTATAGATTAATGACATGGGCTGCACGGTGGTGCAGTGGTTAGTGCTGTAGCCTCATTGCTAGAAGGTTTCTAGTGTGTGTGGGTTCCCTCCAAGTACTCCAGCTTCCTCCCACAGTCCAAAGAGGAAAGATTGTCTCTCTTTGTGTGTCAGCCCTGTGATTGACTGCCGATCAGTCCAGGGTGTACCCCACCTCTCACCCAATGACAGCTGGGATAGACTTGAGCTTCCCTGTGACCTCAAACAGGATAAGCGGTATAGATAATGGATGGATCGATTTATGACATTCCAATTAACCTCAGATGTTGTTTGTTCTAATTAGCGTGCTAACAGATTCATCTTCAGTTAGATGACAGTGTACAACATCACCAATGTAAAATATCAGTGTTCTAAAATAATAAGACTATAAGCATGTTGCACGTTGATGTCCCCATGTAGCCTAAGTAGAGCCTCACAGAGATGCTAAGGTGGCTGCAGACTTCTGTGGATGAAGGGAGAATCAGTTGACCTCAGCAAGCAGTCAGTCTGAGAAGTCTGTGCACTGAATACAGAGTGAGGAGCTTTCAGCAGACACTATACATTGAGGCTATAGTACATACAAGGAATCAAATAGTTCTGTGCCTGTGTGTGTGCATTTACACGCATGAAACACAAACAGTAGATTAACACCTGTCCACCCAGTCTGCAATAATTACCAAACATCCAAGCTCACACTCAATTATTCTATTTCAAATAGGCATAAGTCCTTTTAAGTCAAAAAACATCCCATCAGAACATTTTAATTGAAAGGAAGTTGAGGAAGCTACATCTTTTTCTTGGACTGAATCTGAATCGTATTAGTTGTGATCTATGAATCTCCGCTGGGTAAATAATTGCTCTGAGCTCCCAAGAGAGGTCAGCAGATGTAACTGCCCTGAGAGTCGTTATTATATATTATATCATCTAATGTAACAGAGCTGACTCATTATGTGGATATAAAACGTAGGCCTGCTGGTCT
Organism: Semicossyphus pulcher; assembly: GCF_022749685.1. NCBI lineage: Eukaryota > Metazoa > Chordata > Actinopteri > Labriformes > Labridae > Semicossyphus > Semicossyphus pulcher. The sequence continues at coordinate 17,976,641 of NW_027211659.1, read as the reverse complement.
CATGTGTATTCAACTTGAAATGATGACACTGACACTATTTATTCTCCAGGAGAGAGTCTGGGGAAGCTGTTTGCAGTTCTCCCTCTGTCTGAGGCTGCTTTTATGGGAAGCATGGAGGAGCGGGGATGGGGGTTAGAGGGGTTGCAGGACAGTCTTTGGGTTAGGGATTTGGGGGCTATAACTTGAGAGCAAGGTGCTGTAGGGGTTTGGGCTTGTTAGCAAGAGACGTACTGCTTCTATTCTGATAGAATGAGCTGAAAGCGGGCTCTTCTTTTCTCCTTATCCCTTTCCCTCACCACCTGCCTCTTTTTTCTCTCGCTCTCCATCTGTTGTTGGCATTATCCCCTCACAGCCTCATGCATGCTTTTAACTCTTTGTCCTTCCAGCATATCTGCGAATCTTCCTTCTCACCCTGAGTTGGAAGAAATTAATTACCAGCATACGAGAGAGCAGCAGCTCAAGACGGAAAAGATTTGAACTTTGTTGGAATGGAATGGAAGACATGGAGATTTAATTTAACTCAGAAACAGCTTTTAGTGGAAGAAGAGCAGAGAGGCAAATGGTGTTGAGAAAAGTTCAGCTATAAGCAAGATACTGAGGTTAGTATTTAAAAGGCCAATTTCAGTTATCTGCCATGGTGCTGTTTTACTTTTTGATACTATTTAAATAATCTTATTTGTCATTATGACTGTGTTTTAAAATGTGGACAGTGTATATATGTGTCTATAGGGGCGGCTGTGGCTCAGTGGTAGAGTCGGTCGTCTTTCAATCGGAAGGTCAGAGGTTCGATCCCCAGCTCCCTCAGGCTACATGTCGAAGTGTCCTTGGGCAAGACACTGAACCCCAAATTGCTCCCGGTGGCATAGCCAACGCGTATGAATGTGATATCTGATTGACAGTTGGGCACTTTACGTAGCAGCCTCTGCCATCAGTGTGTGAATGGGTGAATGTGACATGTAGTGTAAAAGCAGCTTTGAGTGGTCGCAAAAACGAGAAAAGCGCTAAATAAGTACAGTCCATTTACCATTCCATTTATACTAGGGTGGCTGACAAGGGAAAACATGCTGCAAGGACCCAAAAGAGGGATATTTATTAGGACCACTCTCCTTTTGCGGAACTACTTCACAAACATGTTGGCCATTACTCATACGCCCAAGTCATGATGACTGTACAGATTGCTAAAACATGCAGTTAATCAAGGTCTGTAACTCAACAGGATGAAAACTTGGTGACCGATGAAATCAGGCTGGAGGGGTTAGGTGTGCCGTGCAGCGTTTAGTATAACACAACAGCCACTTCAACTGTAAATGCATTTTAATGCTTGGCTTCTCCTTAATAACCACAAACTTAATAACCATTTAACATTTGGTAGGTTATCCAAAGTGTTAGCATAAATAGAACAATATAATATCATGCGTGACTGAAAATTGCTAATAATATTAGCATAATCAGTAAGCTCAAAGGGCAGGGTGTGTGTGTTAACATATGTTGGGGTTTACTGTATGTGCGTGTGTGTTTGTGTGTGCATGATTTCTTTCTCATAAAAGAGAGTTTGGAGCAGCTGGAGTAGAAAATAAACCCTCTTTCTTCCAGAAACACAATAAGGCAACGCTGCTGACGTCTTATTAGGTGTCATTATTACATATAACCCCTTATATGACCATTTTACTCAGAGCGTACTCATATCCTCTGCTCCGTTTGTCCTCAGTGGCAGAGAAAATTCATCTCAGGGGGATTTTATCTGATCTAACTCTGTCTAATGAACCACTCTGTTGAAGCTGCGACGTTGCAGGGTTTCCTCTCCTGCTTATGCCAGCTGGGTACAACAGCGGCGGCCCGGCTTTGTGCTTTGGGCTGGAGTCACGCAGAGGAGGCATCAAACTAAGACACAGCAAGATGGTTGGCATCTGCTGTTAGCATATTGGCCCCTGATAGGGAACAATAAACACAGCCTAAATACAATCTCCCCCCGACTCTCAGATTCAAATCAGCCTCCCACCGCAAGGCACTGCAAAATGCACACTCACACTCACACGAGTCGAGCGAGCAAACAAGGGAACACAGTTTGCAGGAGGCACATGCACACAAGACGTGTGCGCAAACAAACAGCCAAGAGCTGACGTGTAAATAAAATATGTTTGCTTGAGAAGCAGGACGACTGTCTGTCTGGCAGATAATAAGAGCCAGTAGAAATGTGGCCGCTTTGCTTTCATCATCATGACACTTAGAATTCCTTCCCACAGCAAACAAAGAAGTGACAGTTGCTCTAATTGAATCATAAACTAAAGGAAATTAATTCATACAGTATGCTTCCTTTAAATCAGAGTCTATGTTCCTAACTTACTGAAAAGAAGCTCCCTGTTACACAAACATACTTTCTACATCTGCACATTATGGACTATTTCTGGACATACATTTTTGTAAACACACCCTACACTAAAGTTTTTGGAGGCTGCAACTGTGTACAAAGTGTGTACATATTATTGGTTTCCAACAATCACTGTCTCTAGGCATCGGGAAGATACTTTCAGGACACAGGACACACAGCAACCGTCTTTAATGATTCTGTTTGCGGGTTATTAGACCTGCAGCATGAAATCTGCCAGAGGAACTCACTCTCTTTCTGTGAGATGCAGCAGCATTGGAAAGCCATTAGAAACACCAGTCAATTACGATGCCCGATGGATGGATTTTCCAGTCAAGCGTGGTTAAGCTCAACATAAACTAATGGGGAGTCTTTAAATGAGCTTGACCTGCATATGATTTTAATTAGCTTTCCTGCCCTAAAGGCTTCCATTAACTGTTTGAAAAAAATCAATAGAGCCAGTATTGATGCTGTGCGAGAGCTTAAACGATGTCCTAACACTCCACTGATTCAGAGGTGATAGAGAGAAACACACGTACACAATATAGGTGCTGTTGTTTACGCCTGTCATATTGATATGTGTCTCTTTTCTGTATGTCTGGATGTGTTTTTCTCACAGCTCACTCAAAGTGGTCTTGAAGCACGAAGGAACAGCACAGAGAGATTCTCTGGAACAAACACATGCATGCGCCTGCATTGCGTGCAAACATGTAAATATTCAACTAACATGAATTTCATTTCGTTAAAAGTAGTTTAGATAAGTATGTGGCGTGCTTCGGGAGAAATTCAGGGAACTAAGTGAATGAATAAATGAATTAAAGTTACGGTCTCAAGTAATCAGTGTCACATTTATGCTGTCTGTAATCTAGTGTGAATGTCTGTGTGTATCTGTGTTTTTGTGTGTGCTGAGAAAAAACTGAAGTGACACGGGGCCTGCTTTGGGGACCATCATCATTACCCTTCATTAATGCTGGAGGTCATTCCAATTACACTGTGGGTCATCTGCTCTCTACCACCAACTCCAAGAATAAACATGCAGACAACACCACAGAGACCTGACCGCCGTCAAATAAACTGGTCTAAGTCTAATTACACAGAGTTTATATCCAACTAAAATAAGTGACTGATCTGCTCCACTCAATCAACAGCAGTATAATGGAAGTTGCTGCCTCATTAGCACTGACCTCAATGTTATAATACACATCTGCCAGCAAAGAGTGCCTGTTTGTTGGGCTGTCGAGTCATGTCTTTAAGAAATGGTCGGATATTTTCAGCTCACTTACTGCAACTCAGTGGTCCTTGGGCATCCAACCAGGTATATTAACAGCCACCAAATGCACAATTTTTAGCATTTTGCTTTTTTTGCCATCCAGGAGAAAAAACACCAACCTCAAAGGAATAATTAGTGGTCATTTTCCCCACTCTCAACTCGTCAAATACCTCTCATGAGAAAGGTCGAAACACACACTCTGCAGAGAAACACAGAAAGAGTTACTCTTATATTTCCCCCATTGATTGTGTCTACACCTTCTTTTGCTGTTTTCAAAACTTTAGGTCTATGTTAGCCAAGTTACCAGGTACAAAGTTGTTTTTGTTTTTTTACACTACATCATTTAGAACAAGCCTCCTGCACACATGGGTCATCTTCTGTTAAAGGAATAGAATTTCCGGTGAAAAAGTTGACTTTTTTGGGTGACTCTATAAAACACAATGCTAATGAAGACAGTCATGACAAGTGATTTTCCTCATTGAAGGTCTCTTTCCTTTTTAGACTGTTTGCCTTCATCTGAGCGTCAAATTTGTTTCTTTTTCTTTATTTTTGGAGTTGTATCTGTAGTCATCGATCTATTCTTTGTTTGTTCAGCCATAGTAGATTACTGTTTACTCGCAACACTTGCAGAGACCGGAAAAGCAGCCGCTTACTAAACTACAAAAATGGTGATGTAGTCTTTCAAATATTACAAGAGACAAAATCAATTGACATCAGTGAATTTAATATGGAGCACAAGGTCATTAGCTTAGCATAGCATAAAGACTAGAAGCAGGGTAAAGGGGCTGGTTGTGTCCAAAGTTAAGAATTGACCTGTCAGTTCTTTTTTGGGACATTTAGATGGAGAGAGACAGGAAAGGTGTGTGTGTAGGTGTGTGTGTGTGTGTGTGTGTGTGTGTACAAACCTTGGCTACCAAGTCTTTAACTGACTTATCCATAAATTGCATCGTGTTTGTTTAATCTGTACAAAACCCTAAATTACTGGTTTACAGGGTCTCACCTGCTTTCTTTGGGACCAACTCAACTTCCTGCCTGAGAGCTTGACAGTTATTCAACACCTAGGCAGTGATTTTTCTTCTCAGCCTTGGTTAATAATAGTTCTCATATTGGTAGCTTTGTATCTACGGTATAAGGTTTATCCATTTCGCCAAAAGATTTCTGCAACACTTAGATTCTCAAAACCCCTTTGCTTGGAGAACCCTTGGGAGCTTCACATTATTGCCTTCAAACACGATACTGGTCACAGGTGCATGAGTACATGATACCTACTTCTACTCTCATTCCACTGTGTACCTAGTTGCTTCACAAACCTTCCTTCATCTCCTTCACTACAATCTCCATATAAAGTGCTGCAATTTTGCTGGCCAATCATCTACAGCAATCTCTCTCCCTACTGTGGTGATACGGGCTTCTTTTTCTTGAGGCATATTGTTGCTGCCTGCAGTTTCACAGAGGAAAATGGATGTGACCCTTATGACACTAAATAGCTGTCAACCGGATCTAAACTGGGACAGTTTCTTGTTCCCTCGGTACACCTGCAATCCCCCCCTGCTGTGGTGGCTGTCTTTAGTATGACAGTAGAGAAAAGCTCCTAAGACTCCTTCGCCCCATCCAGATGGTGGCTACAACAGTCACCCGGACCATTTATCATGTGTATCTGCTGAGCACAGGGAGTTAACAGGTAATTAAAATCATCAGTCACGCAACAAAAGCAGGGATCGGAGAGGCGGGGTGGAAAAAAGAAAAGGAAAGAGACCTCTCTGCAGGTTTCGGAGCTATTTCCACTCTCTTTCTGTGGCTTTGACTTGTGCTAGGAGACTGAGAAAAAAGGAGGGAAAGTAACAAAAAGGAGACAAAAGCAGAGGCAAATCAAAGAAGCCTAGTGAGACAGAGTCTGACTTTGAATAGTCTTTGACTTACAAACGGCAAGTATCATTTAAAGCTTTTACTTCTTATTGATAATCTGCACTAAAGAACTGAAAGAGGGATTAAAAGAGAGACAGATACGAAGCGAAAAGAAGTGTTGTCGGCTGTCTCGTAGGAGAGGTTTGTGTGCTAGCTAGCCTGTCTGACACTCTGCGGTCCCGGCTTTAATAGGGTCCTAGCTTCCCACTGATCCCTCTTGTTCCCACTTAATGGGGACGTGGAGAAGCAATGACGTGTGGGAAAGGCCAGTGAAACCGGCCCTTTACTGGCCCACCACAATCAATACTCATTTGGCCTCCACCTCTCTTTCCCCAAAAGTAATTAATGAGAAGAAGGGAAGAATCTGGCCGCTGACAGCTGATTTCCCTGCCGGTCCCTGTCCTTAGCACCCTTTCCACTTCTCATGCTGCGACTTAAAAGCTTCATTATGCTTGAAATCCAGTATTCAGTTTTGGAAAGTGACAGATGTGGGCAGACACAGGTATCTGTGCATAATGTTCTCTCAAGTGTTAGGATAAAAAATCATAGATAAATTAATTAATCATATTTTATTACAGCAACATAAGTTATCTCTTTACACTTGTAAACAGGAATGAAGAGCGGTCTAGACCAAAATCTTTGTAATAATACATGGTGACATTCTCAACAGTTTAAAGAGTCGGATAAAACACATTTATTTGCTCCAGCAAAATGATAGTTTGGTGAACCTAAGAAGTTTTTGATTGCATATTTATTGTACAATGGCCATCAACACTGTCCCTTTTTATGTGCTATTTATTCTAACTTTTTAATGAGAAAAATTGAATCTGGGATGATTTGTTCCATGCTAATCTCAGCCAATTTTTCCAGTGTAGCCAGCTGTAAGTGATAAAGTACATCCGGACGAGACTTCCTTTTCCGTGTGATGCAATGTTTACAGTCCGGCTAGCAACTTTAACAAGAATGGAGTTGGAGCGGAGAGAGAAAGTCTAAGAGGGGATTGCTAGCTACATTGGCATGCAGATGTCTATTTATAGAAATTAATAAAAGATAAATCATTATCAGATGAAAGACTGGGATGAGATACGGGAGGGCATTACGACCGCTGCGTTACGCCTCTATGCTCTCCAGACGGACGGTTTCCTGTATACAACTATGGTTGCAGAGCCCGCTGAAACACTGGTGGACAATATTAATTGGACTACAAACTGAAAAGAGGATCTTGTCACTTGCCTACAGATTCTGTATTAATATGCATATATAGAGTTAGTTAATTGCTTATGCAATGTAATCTGATGAACTGTTTGAATTTGGGATCATGTAAGTTGGTTTGCTGACTTTGGAAGATGTTACTACAACAGAGGATTTGGCTACTTAGGTTTCATATTTGTTATGTGAAAGTTTAAATCCTTTCAGACTTGTTTTTTATTGATCTCACAGCTGTAAACATGCCCTCTTCATAGCCCTGAATTGATCCTTTTAAAACATATCACACATATTACAGAATGATGAGGATGGCAATAAAAGCAAAGAAGTGAAGTTTGTACTGAGGTCCAGTCGAGAGATTTACTTTTACATAATTCAAATCCTGTCTGTAAATTCCTAAAGCAACCAAACTTTAGGTGAAAAAAGCAACACTTGACTTCTTATGCATGAAGTTATCACTGTCAGATCAAACCAGCTTCAAACTCTCCTCTTGTCTCCTCTCAGAACAGGAGTGCAGAGGGAGAGGAGTGCCACTGCAGTGGAGGTACCGTATAAATAGCAGTCGACCCTCCTATAGCACCCAGAGCAGACTTACTGCAGCAGAACACACAGCAGGCAGCGTGGCAATGCGCTCTTTCCCATAGAGTACATTTCAAGCAGAGACATCTATACACAACCCTGCTGTCAAAGTCAACCATCCTGGAGTTAAAATAGCCCACACGACTGATACAATGCTGTGTAAATGGGTCATGAAGGATTGCTTGAATACGGAAGACAGTGTGCACTTTAAAAGCACGAGGTGACAGTAAATGTTTTGAAGAATAATGTAGTCTTGAAGGCCAAAGCCTTGAAACTTTTCAAAGTAAAAGGTCAAACTTTCATGTTTTCTGTTGAACAAAGAAAAGGCAATTTTGCTGGTGATGTTTTCACTTCCTGTTAATCTTTTTCTTTTGTCACATTTTTTGAGAACATAAAGGTTTTTCCACTGCCGACACTTCCATGTATCAGGCAGCAAAAATGAGACAAAATACTTAATATTTAAGAGATAGAAAATGGTCTGTCTAATCAATAATAACTAACTATTGCTCAAGGAGGCATAGTAATATCGCTCACACAGAACATGCAGATTCACAAATCTCTCTGACAAGACAAACAAAAGCAGGAGTGGTGACTGCCTGAATGAAGTAGTGTACAAAATGTGCACTACAAAACGAGGCAGAGAAAGCTTGACAAAAGAAAGCTTGTCAATGAGTTTGATGTCTCACTCTGAATATATTTGAAGACACTGTGGAAATGGAGTATAAACTGTAAGACCTTAAGCCAAGCGAGTCTTCAGTGGCTGTTAAAATGTATAAAGGTCTACAGAGATTTAAGTTAGAGAGGCTGTCATTATGAATGGTTTGATGGAGTGCGGCTAATGCAATTTCATTTAAATGAACTGAAGCGACAAAAGGCATCGGCAACTGATTTATCTAACTTTCAGAAGACAATGGGGCAGCATTCTTGGGAGGAAATTCAACCCGAAGATTGAAGAGGGGATTGAGGTGGGAGTTGAGAGAGAGAAAACTTCAGTGAACATCCATCAGGATTGCGGAACAATGAATCCAATCACTCTGTATTAATGAGCCAATGCTTAAAATAGTTCCCGTTGTGAGGTGAAGTCAGGGGAAATGATCTTTGCAGGGGAGGAGAAGCTCCCTGATAAAAGTCTGGGCATAAATCATTTTGCGGAGTAGAAATAGCTAATCTCTTTCCCTCAAACTCCCCACCTGCTCTGAACACTGCTGAATAGTGATCCTGGGGAATAGCTATTCTTAACGCTGACTGGTGAATAGGTGACTTACTGTATGTCTGGAGGGCTTACAGAAGCTGGCTGAAGATATATGGCCACACACAACACTGTACATGTGGGGAGCTCAACTGCAGCCTTTAAAATAATATTAATAAAAAAGGATAAACATGTGTCACATATGATTTGATACAGAGCCCTACAGGTGCATCAAAATGGTATAAAACTGACTGCACTTATTTCTAGTCCTACGACCATTCAAAATGCTTTACACACGTCAGCATTCACCCTTTCACACACACAATCACACACTGATGGCAGAGGCTGCTATGCAGAGTGCCAAGCTATCCATCAGTTCTAATCTTACCACATTAACACACGTTTATACGCCAATGGCTGTGCCTCTCCTTGAGCGATACTTTTGTTTCTGGTTACACCAAAAGGAAATTATTATTTAATAAATCACAATCTTTGTCGGTATCTTTTCCATAATGTTGTCGGAACAAGCTGAGCCTGTGGCAAAAACAAGCACTTTTTTTCGTGGACGTATTTTGATGAGTCTCTTTCAAGGAGAAGTCTCACTCTGAAATCAAGCAGCTGGTGAGATGTTACCTGAAAAGGACGGTGGAGAGTTGGAGAGAGGATTTGTTTACGTAGAGGACTGCCAGCAGGAATATATTTCGAAAGCCATGGCTGAATAGTTACCTGATTTCGACGATGAAGATAAGGAATTTGAATTTGATGGTCAGGGGTGTCCAGGGATGATACCTCAGACCCTACACAACACTGTGTAACCACGTCGGAGGATTCCCCCCCTCTGATCAACAGGGCGGTGCTGCAGACAATCTTTCATGTGCCCAAAATTAAACTAGAGGAGGCGGCCACATTGACCAAACAGGCAACTATCTATCGAGTAAGAAGTCCTAACATATTTACATGCATCTGATTTCTTTAACAGGACGATCTTTGTAGGGATAATTTCGGTAATGTTCTCGGATGCCTGGGGGAACAATCTGAGCCTTTCAGTGGCAAAAACAAGCACTTTTAGTGGACGTACTTTGCTCGGGCACAGTAGCCGGTTGGATCGGTCTTAAAACATTTTGTTCTTATGAGTCATTTTGACACACAAATTGCTACAAATAGGGCCCAGGTTGAAAAATACCAAACTTTTCCTTTAACTGCTATGTACCCCAGAACAAGTGAACCGCTGTTGTTCTACTGAAAACCAGGGTAATACAGGCCTCTGGTGTTTTGGCTTTAAACACGGCGAAACAAGTCTTTGTTAACATCAACAACAACCAGAAAAATTGGAACTGATGTCTTTGTCTTGTGACAGGCGTCATTCTCCACAATCACCTGACAAACACTTTGTCTCTTTAAGATGCAAGATTTCCAGTCTTTCCCTCTGCTCTGTCATTGCCACAGCTGCCCTGCACCAGTACTGCGCTCACAGTCATAGCCCCACCACCACCCCAGAATCCACCTGCAGGCTCCGGCTAGGCGGGTTTAAGATATTATCTCATCACTCCTCAAATTTCTGCATGACAAATAAATCTGCGAGGAGTGATGAGGTCGGAGCCTAAATGCCAAACACAAACTATGTTATGCTGCTGCAATAAATGGGCTGCTAAATAAATTAATGTAACAGCATATTAGCATTGTTATTGTGAGCATGTAAATGCAGGCCTCCCGTACATGCAGACTTCCTCCAACACTTGAAGAGCAGCTTGTTAGCATTCATCATCAAGCCTCACTTTGAGGAAAGTAAAGCCAATAGATCAGTGCTGTAAATCCTAATAAACGGCATTTATAGCAAAATCCTCAAACAAATAAATCTCTGTCTCTGAACAAATGAATTATTCTTGTCACTGGTTGGAGGACTTGCAATGCGATGATTAAAGATAAGCTTTGAGGCATTTTTACATTAAACTAAAGCATATCAATTACTTGGGCGTTAATACTGCTCTCTCAGGTAATTCAGACTAATCTGTTTTGTGTGTCCCTAAAGTTTGTGTTAACTGTATGACTTTGTCCCTTGCACACTCTATCTAATGTTACCCATATTAAGCAGGTCTGTATTTGTATGCTGTAAGCTGAATACAAATAAACAGATTCGAGGCCAACATGGGAACAGATCTCCCTACTGGGCCCAGCTGTGCTAATATTCCCCTTTTCACCTCATTTTCACTTTTAGAGCCCTTATCACCTCTCACTTTCTCACTGTCCTCCATTAAACATAAAAAGAAAATCAACTCTTCAAATCTACAGCAGCCTGAATGTCAAAGTTCAGACATTAAGTATTAACGGTGCACTTAAAACACGACAATCACCTCTTGTGTTCTCTCTTTTTGACTCCACATCTGTTGTTTTTCTCAACAGGTATAAACTGAGCTAGTCAGAGCTTATATATGTATAGGTATGCATGTTTGTGTGAGTGAGTGCAAGTGTGTGTGTGTGCGTGAGTGTGTGTGTGTGTGGTAGCAGCAGGTCATGGGCACAGATAAAAGAGGGTGCTGAAGGGCAGAAAATGGGCAGGGGGCAACAGATGCCCCAGGTCACATTAAGCCCCAGGGGAAGCCAGCTAAACAAACCTGCCAACAAACACGGCGAGCTAACACCTGCTAACATCATATCGCAGATGCGCACATTTATTATGTCCACACACAGGCACACATACTCATCCTCTTATGTACAACATATACCATTATTAACAAACCTAAGCCCTAGTACAAGGCTGCAGGACCTATATATCTTACTGTATAAATAATATATAGAGCTAACTGTCTGGTCACCTTTTATATGATTTTGTTTGATTAGCTGTTGATGTGGGCACAGAGCACAATGTGAATAGCATGGTACAACTTTGTACATCTTGATGGAGTGTTGGAGACCTGAAACAGCAACAAGTGCACAGAGATGGAGAACCTGGACCAGAACAAAAAGTGGCTCCAGCTCTGCCTTGTATCGGAAAGTAGCAGTTGGCTATAAAAGCCATTTGTTGGTTTGCCATTGAGGAATAGGAATGTTAGCAAACAATTGCCAAACAACTTTCTTTACCTTTTTTGTGTTGTAACAAGCACAAAATGTGTGTTATTGCTCCCTTCTGTAAAAGAATATGAAATATCATGAGAAGAAGACTGTCTAAAGACTGTAATGCAGTTTTGCCGATCCATCTCCACTTGTTGAGGCTCTGCTGTCCTACAACACTCTTGAGGATCACAACTATAATGCTACTAATTTCCAGTGTTGTGACCAAGTCATCTTTGCTCAAGTCTCAAGTAAGGCTCAAGTAATTTGGTCCAAGTCTCAAGCAAGTCTCGAGTCATTTTTTCTTGGGCAAGTCAAGTCAAGTCACAGATTATGTCAAGTCAAGTCAAGTCGAATCCTTAGTTAAGGCCCCAAGTCAAGTCACAAGACAAGGAATTAGTAGCCCGTCCAATAATGATATTATTGGCTAATTTATATACTCTGTTCAAAAAGTATGTCAACGAATTGTATCTGTATTATCTTGGCACAGACGCAGCCATGACAATGGTCTGGTCTGAGACAGCATTGAGTAGTAATGAGTACGACCGATGAGGCTTCTCTTTTGGTAAAAAACATCAGGTAGCGGGGGTCTTTAATGTTGCGTGTTGCCATAGCGAGGAGTTTGACTTAGCCGCAATGTTGTGGATATCATGCAGAAACAAATGTTTAAATTTGACAAATTCAGCCTCAAAGCCCTGCTAGATGGTTCTCTGGACAAGACAAAAGTTATTTGTATTTACTTTTTGCCACGGCGCTGCCACTGCTTCAAATTTCTGTGCTATTAAACGACTACGCTCCAAATGAACGGTCTTTCGCCCGTTCTCCTTGTTAAGGAAGAGCATTGAAACAGTGACAGGAGTCACAGGACATCAGGACGCTCTCTGTCCGCACACAATCATATGCAGTTCTTTAACGCAATGTAAACATTCCAACTGTGTATCTCTGTATGTCCCTATTGTAAATGCATTGATTGTCGCTGTTTATAAAGCTCTTATACAGGTGCAGATGTCATCCGGTAACGATCGATCATTTATGTCATTAATAAAGTCCCTCGTGCACACGCGGCTCACGTGCTGTGAGAACTGAATTGCGAGAGAAAATGTTTTACTTTTGTGACTTAATTAAACAGACTGCTGATGAAGACAGTCAACACAGCAGACAGAGAGACAGACAGAAAGAGGGGGCGGGGCCAGCAGCTGTGATGAGAGCAGAGGTGCAGGTGTGTTGGGGGGACTGAAGCAAAACAAAGTGATCAGATTAAAGTAGTTTGTAAATTAAAACGTGAATTACAGTGAAGAATTAAACTGTGGAAGTAAGAAATAAGCATCTAAAAAGAGGGTAATCCAGACTGAGTCAGTCTACATGTGATGTGCTTCGGACAGGAATCATTGATATATGCAATGATTGCCATGTTATGCTTTCAGCATATTTTTTGAGCATGCAGTACCTTTGAGGTTATTCTGTAGAATGTTCTGGACAGTATTTGTCATTGTTTTGGAATGTTGCAGTAATAAGAAACATACATTTGCATAAAGGAAGCATATTTGTCCATTCCCATGTTGATAAGAGTATTAAAAACTTTAACAAATATCTCTTAAAGATACATTTACAACAGGTAAAAAATGTGCGATTAATTTGCGATTAATCACAAGTTAACTATGGACAACCATGCGATTAATCGCGATTAAATATTTGAATCGATTGACAGCCCTACATTTTATATTTAACAGCTAACATTCAAACTTATGAACACACTCGAGTCATCTGAGTAATCATGCCTCAAGTCAAGTCAAGTCTCAAGTCAGTTATTTTTTTGTCAAGTCAAGTCGCAAGTCATCAAAACAGTGACTCAAGTCGACTCGAGGCCAAGTCAAGTCCACATCTCTGCTAATATCCCACCATTATTCTAGACGTGTCCCAGCATGCATGATCATCCTGTGATCCACACTGTTTTGAAGCAAAAAGAGCGTGGAGCCCCAACTGCCAAACTAATATACCAAGCCTGCACTAGAATTGCCTGAAACAAGGGCAAATAATGAATAAAATTACATCCCTCTATCACCTTAATGTGGCTCAAAACAGTTGTCAGACATTGGCTGCTAGTTTACCACTTTATTTTTCTTTGGCTGGGCTATTTCATTTAACACATTAGGATAACAAGGACATGCAGTCTGCCTTGGCAAAATGAATTTAGTCTAGAGGAGAACTGGGTACTTTTTTGATATAACAGGTATTGTAGCTGAGAGGTAACCATAACACACCCAGACACAGAGTAAATTTCATGTGTGTGCCTGTGGTTGTCAATATGACTAGGAGAGCTAAGAATAATTGGAAATACTGAAGATCTTACATTCTTTCTCATGTCTTGTCCTCTCTGTTTCTCTTACACCTCCTACCAGCCTTCCTCTGACGACTCTCTTTATTTATCTCATTTTTTTCTTTCCCCGCGTCTCGTTCTTTCTTCTCTAAATTCTTTCTCTTTGCAGAGCCGAAGGCAGCAGCTCGCTTGTGATCCAATCACAGGCTGGCTGCAGCAATCACCGTCTGCTGATTGGTTTTATAATCCTCACTCAGGATCTCAGATGGAAGAGAATCAGCTGGCCAAGAAGTGCTGCTCTGAAAGCTGTCATACTGATGCACACAGTCATGCACACACATACACACGCGTGTATGCACACACATGTGCCTGTCAAAACAACACACAGACTCTTTCCCTTTCTCTCTGCATCTATATCACACGTCTTGAGTCGACATCATTGCTTTCATTTTCTGCACAAAAGTTTTCTATGAATGTGTGCGCATGCATGTGTGTGAGTGTGTGTGGTGAAATAGCAAAGATAACAAAGAGGAGCAGAGAGCATTCACACAGCTCAAGTTGTGAGTCTGAATAATGTTATTCATCTTGTGTGGGTGCTTTCCATAAGCTTTGTTATGTATGTGCATCCATGTACAGTAAGAAAACATTCATCAGTACATTTTAGAACATGATGCAAGACTGCATCCTTGTGCCGCAACACCTCACTAGGGCACAAAAAGACAGGATGAAAATATGAGTGTTTGCAGAAAGCAACACACACTCCAGCCCAAACTCCCAGATCAATAAGCTGAGTGTTAACTCTCATATTTAAACATCTAGAGAAGAAAAGCTAATCTTCAAGGCACAATATCGCTGCTAAATCCCCAAATACTCTCAGGTAACAGTGGAGGTTTGATTTGCCTTCTCGCATGGCGAACTATATGAAAACAGGAAATGTAATTAATCAATACACACAGGTGTTGTTTATTAAAAATACAATAACTCATGCAAAAAAGCACACACAAGTCGCTGCACAAAATACAGAATCCAAATATGCATACATGTGTGTGTGCTCAATACTTGATTTCCCTATTCTCACAACACATCCTCTATATTGTTTTAGTGGCAGTGTACCCAGGACAGTTCATAAGAGATGCAACATGGTAATGAGGTTTTGTTTTCATCATATTCTGTGTTCTGCAGCTTGCATTTTAAACCCTAACTTTTGTATCCTACGTCGGATGATTCTGCACTGTTCAGCATGTTGCATCAGCCTTTAACCTGCGTCCTATTTACTGTGTTCTTGTCCTACATCTTTGAAGTTGTGAAAGGACAAATACGAGTCCTACCTGTGCTGTGCCTTCCTTCCTAGGTTTCTATCAAGAGTAATTGTACAGGTGTTTCTTGGAAAAAACAGAGACCAAGAGCTGGAAGTCTCAGGTCAGGCAAAGAGCCAGAAAAGAACTAAGGGCCTAATTCAATAAAGGATTGCACTGCTTCTGTGCCCCTTAAACCTGCGCAAATGGCACAATAAGACCTAATTTTCCAAGCACACGCAAAGGCTGAAATGCAAGTGTGCTGCAGAGCAAACAGCGTCTCTGTGCTCCGGTGCTGTTTGCGCAAATTTAAATGAGTCCTGAGGCAGACATTTGGGGCAAACTTGGCCCCTTTCTATGCTAATGAACCTCATGGTAAAAAGCGTCTAATTCACAAACGCCAGCGCTAACAGCACCGCGCAGTTAGAGTGAAAATATTACCGTCTGCAGAGAGTTGGAAGCAACTGTGACGCAGTGTTATAAGGGCTGCCACGCTCTGAGTTTCCACTGAGCATGACAACAATTCCACCTTCTTTGTTATATTCAGGTCATCAACCTGTCTGGGGCTGTCTGAGGCTCAAGCCCGGCACACTTACAGGCACCCTATTTCTGGAGAGCTACCTCAATCTCAGGGGATTGATAATGAGCGAACATTCAAATCAGGTGTGTTGTATGGATAAACCTGAAACATGCAGGAAGGTAGCTCTCCAGGAGCAGGATTGGAGACCCCTGGTGTAGACTGTCTAGAGCCGTTACACATGACAGGGATTATTCTATCTAGACGAGCTGCTCGCTCAAGGAATGAAGCTGCGTTACAGAGAGTGAAACTAGTAAACACCTGTCGAATCTGGGCTTTACAATCAACTGTTAAAAGAGCTGCCCCCTCCTCTCCCTGCTCATCATCGATCTGTGGATGGAGTTGAGCTCTGTCAGTGTGCAGCTCAATTAATGCATGAGAGCGCAGCTTCGCACAGCAGAACGTGGAGATGCAGACAGCTTCTCTCCACAATCAGACACACAACAAGAGCAAACTGCACGGATCTGTGAAACTTTTTGGACGTGTTTGCACTTCAATATCATTAGTGCAATTTGCTTTGTGAATCGGACCGTAAGACGGAGCAGATAGCGGGTGCAAATGATGCGCAATGTATGGTGCTATCAGCGACCACAATCCATTCTTAGTGAATTATCTCGTAAATGTTTCAGACGAGGAATACAGTTATTGCTGGTTTGTTTTTGGACCTCACTCTGACAGAGATCTAAATTGGGTCCTCTCTGATGGTTTTGACTGTTCGACATCATTTGAACCTTAAATTTGTTTTGTTTTTCTTTTGACTTTCCCTTGTTTAAAGTTTCATCTTCAGTAGTCATTGATCTTTTCACTGTTTGTTCGGCAATAGTTACCGTTAACTCGCAAATCAGAGACTTGAGAAAACTGTACATCGCTTCCGCCTGCTCTCTCTGGCTGACCAACCACTGCTGACTGATGGACACGGCTCTGGATTTTTCCCGGGATGTCAATTAAACACCCAATTTGTAATACTGAAGAGTAATAAAAATAAAAATGTGTAAGTGGGCTATAGGTTCAATCACCATTTTGTCACATGCACCATCACATGCAAAAAAGGTAGCGACTTTCAGGTTAACATTAAAGAAGAGTTAAAAAAAAAAGACAGGTTCAAAATGAATCAGTCTGACATGCACAAAGAACTTTTGGTGGTTTTTAAGAATAGAATTGAGAACTTTATGCTGGACTAGTCAGAAGGAAAGTTTGGTTGAAAAATTTTAACAGTCACTGTAAAAGCCTCAAAATAGAGCCAGGGGACTCCAAAAAGGTGTCATTAAGTCTTACATGTTGTAGGTTTTTTCAGCAGGAAGGCAGAGACGTCAAGCTGTTCAGGTGAATTGCCTTTAGTTTCTGACTGGTAGTGCCCATCCACTTCTATGTGTGAAACAAAAGAAGAGGTGACAAAGTGTAAAAGGTACAAAGATTCCTAAATTACAGCCAATTTGGCTGTCTTTATGAGTACATTTATTGTCTGCTCAATACATGGCCATTACTTTGAAATGTAATGTGACAAAGGAAACGTCAGCTTTGAGTTTTGGTTTTTCTACTTGGGCGGCTGTGGCTCAGTGGTAGAGTCGGTCGTCTTTCAATCGGAAGGTCGGAGGTTCGATCCCCAGCTCCCTCAGGCTACATATTGTTGTCCTTGGGCAAGACACTGAACCCCAAATTGCTCCCGGTGGCATAGCCAACGGGTATGAATGTGATATCTGATTGACAGTTGGGCACTTTACGTAGCAGCCTCTGCCATCAGTGTATGAATGTGTGTTTGAATGGGTGAATGTGACATGTAGTGTAAAAGCAGCTTTGAGTGGTCGTAAAGACTAGAAAAGCGCTATATAAGTACAGTCCATTTACAAATAACCCAAAGCTCCACCTCTGAATATGTAGTTACCCATTCTGCTGCTCTCTAGCAGTGTCAGCTCATGTTTAGTATCACCCAAGGCTGCTCCACCTCTCCTCCTGTTCAGCTCCCAGGAATTGATTATTACTGCCAATAATCTCCAGGAGGTAACACTGTGGTGTGAGAAACACAATTACCATCCAGTATCCTGTGACCTGCATTATAAGCACCTCCACCTCTGTGGGTTTTTTGTATCCTTCAATATACCTGCCACAGCCTGAGCTCTTCATCCTCGTCTTATGTCATGCTGTCTACATCTTTTTCCTACTGTTTTGGGATGCCTCCCCTTCCCATCTGACACAATAATTGGGCAAACCTTGCTTAATATCAATCTATGAACCGAGACATATCCAAACCTAGATTTCAATTTAAGTTTAAACACTATTCGGACTGTTACACACATACACACACATCTGGTTGCACAGACTTGTCATTAGCTCAGTGTGTCAGTGTGTGTGCTCGCTGGGGTGAAACCCAGCCAGTGGGAGCTTCATTCATTCCAGGCCTGGAGGGAGAGAGAGTCTGTGAAGCCGTGGCCTCTCCCTCTCTCTGTAACACATACATACACACATATAGACGTACACACACTGTCCCCCATGAGGTCAGCAGGATAAGCTGGTTTGAGGAAGCCATGTACCCTTCACTTCCTGTCAATGACAACATGGGCTGGTAGCCGCTACGCACCGCTGAATCTAAATCACTGTCTCCCTCTCTCTCTCCCCTGTTTCTGTCTGTAGCTCTACACCTGACATCTTCCTGTTGTTTCTACAGTATTCCTGACCCGTCTCTGCTCCCAAATATTTGCATCCCCATCGCCTCTATAATCTTCTTCTGACAGGATGAAACTTTAATGAAATATACAGTCACAATAATAGGATGCATGAAAGAGGAAAAGTTTATGGAAGGATGCACTTTATTCTGTTTACCCAGTCTCGGCAATTTTCTGGCCTGATACAGTTCTTCTGTTAAAAAATAGATCCTATTTTCTTTTCATTACGTTTTTACCCTCTCCGGGCTTCATAACTGTCCTTGTCCCACTAGGTCAGGTGTTTCGTACAAGCATACACACACTCTCAAACTCCCTTAAACATCTGCCATTCAATGTTGCACTTAGACTGCATAGTTTGAAGGGTGATGTGTTGGTTCTTGAGTTAAATAGTTGTCCAAGACCAACTTATATCTTTTCAATATAAGAGATGTAGCTGATGGCCTAGAGTTAATAGTAAAATGGGCAAAAAATATTTTTTGCTCCAGGTTTTAACATATTTTAGATGTTGGTTTGTTATGTAAATGACAAATTATATCTTAAAAAGTTCATCATAACCCCCTCATGTCTTCTGTCACCATTTCTTCTTTTCTCTCGGGGCTCTAATCACTCAGGGGACCGTCATCTTCACTCTTTTACTCCTTCAGGCTCTTTTTGTCAGACGTCATGTTTTTTTCTTTCCTGTCAACACGTCCCTCTGTCCCTTGGCTCTTGGTGAATAAAACCCTTAAGATCGTGCAAGACAGCTGGTTTGGACACATTTCATTCCAGAGCTGTGCATTGCTTCCTGTGAGCTCATATTGGTGAAACTTCCTCACGAGCCGACAAGTAAAAGTAAAGACTACACCACGTTAAAGCAATAATCTCAAAGATTTTCATGTAAATAAATGTCTGTTAAGTCACTATCTATCGCAGAATGAGGTAACACAATGGTGAGCCTATGGCCCACTGATGGAAGCCTTTGCATTTGCAGTATTACTGAGTGGGTGTTTGTGGTGACATTTGTGGAAAAAATCACAAGCAGTGCCTGGTCTGCCAGAGACGGTAGGCAGAGCTAATGCAATAAACACACTTGTGTCTAAAGCGGCTGTTTTTATGTTCTACTATGGCTGAACAAACAAAGAAAAGATCTATGACTACAAGGACAACTTCAAAAATAAGTTAAAGTCCAAAGAAAATGAAACTTAGTTCATGCTCAGATGAAGGCAAACAGTTTAAAAAGAAAAGCGACTGTCAGCGAGGAAAATCAAGTTACAACCGTAGCAAAGGGAGTCAGCCGTGGACATCACACATGCGACATTGCTTGGATATCTGGGAGGTGTGCTCCCACAATTACCGTTTATCGCCATAGGTGCCGCCAAAGAGAACAATAGGGAGCTCTTCGAGATTATTAAGAGTCTGTTTGTCTGAAATATGCATCACAGAGTTGTGCGTCCTAATCAATGATGTTGCTCATTGCTTACTTTCCGTATACTGTATTTCAAATGATAATTACAAAAAAAAGTCAGAATTGTTTTCTAAAACGTTAAAATTATCATTAAAGATGCAGGTTTTCCACAAAATGTTTTTAATTATGTTAATGCAGGATTGTGTTAGGATACATAAATCCGATAATCCCAATGAAAAGAGGCACAGCTGAAGAGGGTTTAGAAAAGAAAGGTTTAGATTCAGATCAGATTTATATCAGACAGGCACAAAGAACTTTAGTTTTTTTGTTTTTTAGTATAGAGTTGAGAACTTGTTGAACAACTGAGAAGGAAAGTTTGGTTGAAACATTTTAACAGTTGTAAAAGAATGACTCAAATGAAAAACCTCAAGCAGAGCCAGAGCACTCCAAAAAGGTATCATCAAGTCTTACATGTTGTAGTCTCTCAGCAGGGCTGCAGAGAGGTCAAGCTGTTCAGGTGGTCTTCCTTCCCAACAGGAAGTTAAACAGGGCTGTCTGTAGAAATGGAATCTATGTGAGATCTACGTGTCCCGCAATGAGGAGTGCATCGAGGAGGTGCAGTGGGTTTGTAAGTCAGAGAAGCCACCACTAAGCTGATTCCAACGGTCCTCTGAGAAAGTGGAGATAGCCAAAGTAACACTGAATATCACACACTGGTTTAAACATATGCAGACAGTGGGCTTACAAGGGATTGCCTATTGTTTCTGACTGGTAGGTTCCGTCTACCTCCATGTGTGACCCAGAGGGAGAGGTGACAGGTGGAAAAGGTACAAGGATTCCTGATTTATAACTGGAAAACATTGACAGCGGAAGACAACAGAGAAAGTCTCAGCAGCACAGCCGGGAAAAAGACTCTTGTTTGTCGATTACTGTAAGCACTGGTGTAGCAGTAGCCAACCTGGCTGATCTATTTACTGACATCTGGACAGATATGAAACCCCTGGTTTAGTGATTTGATATACTACAAGTGGTAAAAGAATAAACTGTTTATCTGTGATATGCTAACCATTTACTGCGGTGCTTGATAAAAAAATGTACAGCTGAGGTGAAAACATCACATCCCAGAGGAAGTTAAGGAGGAAATTAAATTTCTTCTGCTGTCTGACAGCTTCCTTCTTAGCTGCATGGTGGCTCTACAAAAGAATATTCACATACGACTTGATTAATCTTGGTTCTTCTCTGAGTCCTGAGGAGTGAGCATGCAGGGGCGGACTGTCTTACTCAAGGACACGTTGACAGGAAAACCTTCTGGTAACAGGACTGTGTGGCCTGTGGGGATTTACTGCCAGCGAAGCATGCGTGTGTGAGTTATGTGTGCCATCCATCTGTGATCCACGCATACACACGCACACACACACGCACACACACAGAGAGTGGTAAATAGCCGAATAGATGGCCATTTAATGTCCACACACACATAAGAGAACTAATAGATGTTCTTTGTTCGTGAGACTTGTGAAGTATTTTCAGGCACCTGGTCACCAGCAGGCTGTAATGTGTTAACAGTGTGAGAATCAATAATGTATAAGGTGTCTAAAAGGAAATAAACACACAGAGGAAAAAGTGTGTGTACCCCCACATAGGTCTAAGGCAGAGGAAAACCTCCACACATCAAACTGACTCAGACAAAAAGAAAGTTTCTTTCCCCTTTATTCTGTTTTTTTACTTTCTTTCATCTTAAACATCTATGAAGGGAGCTTCATCAAAACATCCCCGGGCTTTCATCTGTTAGTGCCTAAAACTCTTTGTAGATTATTTTTCCAGAATGCATTTAGTATTGTAAGTAGGAAAGCTTTAAGATTCTTCTACGTGTTCATTGCATTTTATTGTTAAATTTGGAAAATCCACAACTTTTGATGTGATGTGTGAAAAAGTTAACAAAAAAGTTGGACGCTCAGCACTTTAGTCTGATAGTAATAGTTTGATTTCAAATGCTGGAGTGTTGAGCGAACACAGCAAAAGCTCTCAAGGCCTTTATACTTTGTGAGTGGACTGCTTTTCTTCTCAACTCTCTCCCCTGTCTCATTGTACTTTCTTAAGTCCTTCAACACTGGCCTCCATAACAGTGGTCCGCTGGCCAGACAATTTTACAATTGTACCTTCAGAGTTACTCCTCAAACTGTAATGAGCTGGTGTTGCAACTTTTATTCTGAAGGTCAGATTCCTTTAATTTGGAAGTATTGTTGTAATGTGGATTCATCGTAAAGTGTATATCTCTTCTACCATACAATATATTCCTTGTACATTTAAATTTTAGCCTGGATGGTATCAGTGAGGGCGGTCTTTGAAAACGTATGTAAACAGATATTTAATTTGTAACATTTAATAATAATTTAAAACTCTCATTACAATAATGCCCCAAAGGCCATACTTCCACTTCTATTTTGGCAGTAATTTCCTGTGAAGCCCACAACCATCTTTCTTATGCTATTATATGTAGTTCCTGTTTGACTGTTGTTGTAATATTTGTAATAATGCTTTAGCAGTGTAGTAGTTACAGTAGTTATAGGAGTACTAACTGCTTCTGGCAAGAACGGAAAGGACTAAAATCACATACGTTTTCACACGGCTCAGCACTTGGATAACTTGAATCTGCATTTTTGTAACACAACAGACAAAAGCCCGTTTTACACTGGCAGTTCTAGGCAGGATTATTACACCTCTGTTCCATTCTGTGTTATATGTAAAACGCACAGAGGCAGAATGGTGGGGTGAAGTCGTTCAGCCTCTGAGCGGCATCGGCGGTCGTAACAGAGGCGACACGCTGGAACGCTGTGTAAAAGCACACACTGAGGTGCCTTTACACCAGTATCGCTTGGACCAATATAAAATGGCAAAGGCTGCATGTAAAAAGGGCTATAAACATGGACCATGGAACGCATTTAGAATTCGTAGGGCCCACCCCGACCCCCCTCAAGTATATTTGTTGACTAATTCTATCATGTTTCTTTTTTATCTGTCAAAAAGATTGTCATCCACGATCAATTAACTTACTGGACACTTGCCCCTCGTGCTCTGTCTCTCGTATACCTGGAGCAGCATCTCCACACATGCTCGTCACAGAAACACACAGATACAAAGAGAGAGAGAGACACGTCTGCTGGTACGTCCCAACCGTAAATGCATTGATTGAGGTGCCACATCTTCAGTTAAACACCAACCTTCTGTTTTAACACATTTTAAGTGCAGCTGTGTAGTGTTTGATTGTTTCAACATGCAATGTCTTTGACGATGAGCCTTTTTTCACGCACGGCTCACCTGCTGCTGTGAAGACGAGATCGCAGGTGAACACATTTTTTGATCAATTTTGGTGACTGTAAAACGTAGAGCTCATGATGAATGTCAGCAGAGCAGACCCATGCAGGGAAAGAGAAGCACACAGTTACTCAGTTATTCACACAGTTTAGTTTTAAATATGGTGACGTATTGTTAGTTGCAACGTTTTATATTTAAAGGGGGTTGGGCCTGGGCCTTACTGGCCCTACCGGTTCTGCGGTCTATGGACATAAATTATATTAGCTGTAGAAGATCACATGTCTCCTACTGGCATTTCTTACTTCCTAAAAATAAAGAATTGCTGACAGCTATTGCTAATTTAAAAAGCTACTTCCTGGATCTTAACACAGTCTTAACTGAACCTTAAGTAAGTTGATCAATGCACAGTTTCACAGTTTCAACCCATCAGACTCCCTGACTTTTGCCCTGTCTTATTACGCATTACTTATTGTGTTACTCATTGACTGAATACCAATTAGCTTCCTTTATTTGCGTTTAATGTTTTGTCCTGAGACTACTTAACTTTTAAGTTTTCAAAGTAATGTGAGACAAATAACTGAGCTCCAAAATGATCAAATCTCTGTGATGGCAAAAGGTGCAACATTTTTGAATATAAACAGTCTGGAGAGTCATTATAAAATATGCCATTTACAACTCATTTGTAAACAAACCAACAAGGGAAAAAAGAATAAGAGTAGTACTATGCGATACATAGACAGTTGGCAAACTATGAGTGTTGTCGTGTCTCTTTCAGAGATTATAGACCTCTTTCTGTTTCTAAGTTAGATGACTTGTACTTAGGAGTTGATGGTGTTACTTTGTGTACCCCACGTGCAGGGATGTCTCTTAATGATGAATATACAGTATTAGTTTCATAGAGCTTCACACAGCTCTCTGCTCCAGTGTGAATGTGTTCCCCTATAGACTGTTTATAGCTGCTATATATCACAAGGCTTTCAATGGTAATCACCGATGATGCTGAAATCCCAACTCATTTAGGTCACTACTCTACACCCCCGCCAGTTTGATGGAGCTAAAGCCATTATGTCTTTGTGTGTGTGTATGTGTGTGTGTGTGTGTGTGCACGCGCGCGCATGTGTGTATCTGTCTTACTCAGCATTATCACTCCATTACAGGTGCAGGCTTTTTCACACAGGCCTCATTCTGTTGTGGGTTTGTTTATGCATCTGTGTGTCTGCACGTGTGTGTTTTGTGTGTACAGTTCTATTTGCACAATCGCCAACACAGCACTCCACTCTCCTATTGCATAGAGCGGTTTCTCCTGACAAGTGCACTCAATCATGCTAATTTTTCACGAATACAGCATTATTCAACTGGCATGGACAAAACTGTTTTATTTGGCTTTGTGAAGATTTTATTCATCTTTTAGAAGAAGATGTAACATGTTACCGATTTTACCTGATTTGTAGTTTGGCATTACAAGAATTAAAATGTTGCACAAAGATGCCAAGAGCTGCAAATGCTGTGTCTATTTCACCAACAAATCAAATAACACACTTTTTCCCCCTGAAAAGTTATGCTGGTTAAAGTGCAAAATGTGTGTGCAACGTTTTTCGACATGTCTTGCATAATGAATTCCTGCTAACAATGTGATAATTATCACCACAGAAGTGAAAATGAATCAGGTTGGAGCTTTCTGACACTCATCTCCAAGATTTACAGCACAATTGTACAGTAAAGTGTAAATGCACTGCTCATGAAATATAATTTCTATAAAATGCAAGAGGACAAAAAGTCTTATTATCAGACTGGGAATCAACTAGAGGTCTTCACGGGTCCACTGTTTTATGTGGACAACCAGTTCTGGGTCAGGACTCGTTCTATTACCCCGGGTTCCCGATCTGTTCAACATTATGTGTAATACCTGTGAGTGGATACTGGATGTGATTACAAAGTGGACTTTCCATCAGAAATAACTAGTGGATTAGCATTGCTGTTTTTAGCAACACGACATGGATAACAGAAAACCTGGATGTGTTTAATGAACTTTCTTGTCAAGGAGGATGGATTACACGCATGGCATGGCATGGCATGGCACAGGGGAGAAGGCAACGTCACATTAGGTTGGACAAAAGGTTTTGTTTTGACTACTGACTAACGGTAACTTGTTAATAGCAATCAGCTGTGAAGTCGATGCTGATTGGGTCAGTTTTACCCGGCCTGGGTTGGGTCTGATTTCTAAGTGCAGCTGTGAAGTGTCAGTCTCATTCATTGGTATTGATTGTTTCGACATGCAATGTCTTTGACGATGAGCCTTCTTCACGCATGGCTCACCTGCTGCTGTGAAAATTAGATCTTGGTTCTGTATGGGTCGGGCCCTGCTCTCAAACAATAGACAGATCCTGTTCAGTTCCAGGTCGTACATTTCCAGGTCTCTTTGGGTTCGGCCCAACATTTTGGACCCGTGAAGACCTCTAGAGTCAACGCAAAACTCCATCATCACAGAAATGCAAAAGTAAAGGCAAAGAGGGCAGAACGTATTTCTATAATAAAAACTCTTTTTGTATTACATCTGATTTGTAATTGCTGCAAGGCCTTATTTTTTCTGTCTTAGTTAAACATAGACATACAACATCAACAAAAAAACTAAACAAAAGGAGCTTGGTGCCGTTCTAGGTTCATTGACACTCCAGATTCTACGTGGAGAGAAATGTCTCAAGAAGAGTGTTTAAGAAACTGTGAGCCCTTTGTGTATGCGCGTGTCTCCTCACTCTCCTTGAGGACTTCACTCTATTAAAAGTCAAGAGTGTCAGAGGAGGACAAACAACATTATGCACACACTGAAAAAAAGTATTGTAACACAAACACACACACACACACACACACGCAGCCACCTTTTCCCCAAAGCACTCAAAGTGATAGGTGAGCTAAAGTTGGCGTGCTTTATAACGTGTGTAAAACCAACACGTATTTACCGCTGAGGCCTTCTCAACTGCTCAGTACCGATGAGAGGAGCTTCACAGCACAGAGTGACTGTAAAGAGATTGAACTTATAGTGGCAGTTCAGTTTTCCCTCGGTGACTGATACACTTAAATCAGCTTTAAAAATACATCTGTTTACTAGATGCAGTGGTTTAAACATTTACTTAACAGCTATAGTTCCTTTACTAATTGATTCCTTATACGAAATGTGGATCATGTGGATTTAGTCAATTACTTTTCTCATAACATGACAAAAATCCAGAAGTGCAGGGAAAATGTTCCAGCCTGTTTTAAGTACAAATCAATTAGTTTATTTATTTTTTCTTCCTGAAAACAGTTATAATGTAAAACAATTTCTATTAGTCCTAAAGCAGAATACATAAAATAACTCTTAGATTTGTGTATTTGTTTTAAGAAGCTTTGGTTTTTAGGATCCTTTTACAGCCAGAACTGTCTCTTTTTTTGCCATGTTAAAAACTGACCTTCCCATTGCCTCCACTATCCTCACCTTTACTGAAAACTGTGTTCCTTTGTTCCCTTTTCCTTTCATCTGTTGCGTCCCACTTCAAAGGTTGCTGTCATGATTAGAGACTCGGAGCAGAAAGAGATAGTGTACAGAAGATACACAGACACCCAGTGATGGAGTGGAAGAGGTCCAGTCAGAGGGCAGGGGGTCACTGAGGGTCAACACCCTCAAAGCAGCAAAGATTTTTACTCCAAAGCTTGAAAGCTGCTTTGCTTTGCTGGCAGACAGTAAGTGACAGTGAGTCACCTTTGTCACTACTGGTCCTAGTCTAGTCACGTGCCATGTTGGTATAGCTGCTGAGTCCAGTAATATCAGTGAAGTATATCTAACATAGTGTATGTTGCACACTACTAAGTAGAGTAGTTCTTGTATAGACTGCTCCATTTTCCCTCAGTTCACAACGTCCAGAAATTAATCTCATTACAAGAAATTTCACTTTAGTTTATGCACAGAGAGAATGCTAGCAACAACAACAACAACAACAACAACAACAGATGTACTTATGATATTCCAAAAAATGTGTAAAGTAAGTAATCTAAAAGCTTCAAATAAACGTAATCAGATTGTCATTTATTTTGAAATACTTCATCAGTTCCTCCAGGAAGTTGCAAAGTTGCAATTCAGTGAATTATGCGAATTCTGCCAATCCCCGCAACTTTTTCGCGACCTTGCAAACTTCCACAAATTTTACCAATCAACCTATTTCCCCCACAGGTGTCGACGTGTATCACCAAATATTGATCTTCATAGCTCTGCAGTGTTGTGTAAACATTGAGAGTATTGTTTACTGTGCCTTTAATATTTTCAGAATGGTGCATGCTAGACCGTTTTAAGGAGGATCGTCTTTCTTTCATGACCCGGCCTCAAACTATAGTGTCTTTAATGAGACTCTATACAGTGACTCCATTAAAACAAATCCAATAATCCATTTAATAATTCAATTAATACAGGGAGATGATAATCAACCTGTCTCTTATTAGTGGGTGTTATACAAGCACCTGACTAACAAGAAGACTGGATTAAATGTAATAAATAATGTGTAGATTCTTCTTTGGGCATATGGATACTAATTTAGCCACGCCCAGTGTGAAATTACTATTCAGTGGCAATTTCCTCCAGTTTCACTCAACTTTTACACACAGCTCGCCTAGCCAATAGATGGCTTTATTGGAGCGTTTGTCCCAGTCACTGACAGTGGCAAAAAAGCCTCAAAACAATGCAACTTGCATTGCAACTTTTAAAAAAAAATCTGCTGCGAAATCAAGCATTTTAGGCTGCAACAATCACAGAAAAAGCCAGAGAAATCCTGGAAGGACTGCTTAATATACATGCTCATTAGCATTTGAGAGAGCACTGTCGTGTCCATATCATGCCGTGTCTCTCCTCCACCCTGCCTGTGGTTTATGTCTCGTTGCAGGAAAATGGGGTGAAAAAAATGGTCGCGAACCAGCAACAGGAAGTTAGGGATTGTTTTGTTCATACAGTAACCTAGCTCCACAGTGTCATTCCCAATTAACAGGTGGAGCGTGTTCCACGCAGACAGAATACGAGTCAGTCAAACCTATTAAAGCTGATGGAAAATGTTTCTCAGATCTATCTTTCAATAGGATCCTCCATATAATATTAAAACTATCTTCTTTCTTATCTTTACATTATTCCAGATGCAGCTCAAAAAAATGGACAAAACAACTATCTATCCGAAATTTAAATATATTTACAGTATGTCTTCTATGTGTGTTGCATTAAGGGGCTGAAACGTTCTTTTCTTTAGTAGGAGACATAGCACACAAATAGGTTTGATCTTTCCTCCACCAGCTTTCAGTATTGTATAAAATATACACTTTACCTTAAGTTCTCCTCTTTATTAAAAGCAGGGTGGGTGTGTGCAGTATGTGTGGGTTGGCTGTCACATGTACATCCATGGGTTCTAATAATGACATTTAAATTGAAGAACAAGAAAATATATTCAGGAAGATTCAGCCTTGCCCTATATAAATATACAAAGAGGCATCCTGTAGGCACGTACTGTATATGACATGAGAATTATATGTATGCATACATGAATACATATACACATACATATACAAGTGTCCTGAGCTGGTACTCAGGGACTTTGGTGACATTTGGGTTTAGTCACGTAGGCTGTGGGACAGTGCTGCAGGGGTTGAGTATTAGTTCTGGTTACACAAGGGAATCCACAATAGCTCATTCAGTGTTAGACAGTTCTTCTGTTGCAGTTAAGGATGAATAAATGCTTTGCTTCTACAGTACTGGGAGGGTAGTTTTTTAAAGGACTGTCAGCTAAGCTTTATAAAGATGATGATCCAACTCTGACTGCACCAAATGTCACAGGTACAAAATCATAGAGAAGGATATATGGTTTTGGTGAGGCTGGCTGGCAGGATGGATGTTATGATTTCCTCTATTGTGCTTCAAGGACTTCTTGTCGGTCTTGGCTTAGAAAGTTAAAGCGCCTGGAATTGTTATTTTTACTTTAACCATGGAGGATATGATTTGTATGAGATAGGAGCTGCTTGCAGTGATGGACCCACCTAACCATTGTTCCACTCTGCAGTTCCCCACAGCAGCATTTTGGGTTCTTTTTGCTTGTTGTTTTGGTTTTCTGGCCCACAACTTTACTTTTCCGTTTTGGGTGGTCGATCGGCAGAAATCTAGTTATTACAACTTTAATATAGTGATCTTGCATGTCAACAGATCCATCTCCATCTACAATTAAGATTTTGCGTTATTCTTGGAATCTTCTGGAAAAGATAAGTGTAGTTTGAAATGTTTGCCAACTAAACGATTTTAAGTTTAAAAACGTATTTGAGCTTCAAGATCATTTCTGTTGTCATTGGAAAACTATAACCATGCAAATGTTTTACAGCATGCATTAGTCATTACAAAGCTTATATTACAACTTATAATAGAACTTTTTTTTCGCATGAAATTACAATTCTCTTTATTCTCATAATATCAGATTATTTCTTCTTTAATTTGGCCCTGAACATACAGGTTAGCATTTTTCTGGGACCATTTAAGCATTTTTCTTAACCGACCATATTAATGATCAATCAAATTATTAAAAAACATAACGATTTTTCTTAGACTTAAAATAAATAAATACGGCATATTCTCTGACAGCCTTTTAAAACGTATGGGAAGTGTGAAGATATAAAGTACGAGACATATAAAACAGATAGATAATAGATGAATTAAAGAGTGCGCCTATGAAAAACAAAGTGTTTTAAGAAGGTGCTAAGAAACAATAAAATAGAACAGTGCATTTACTTTGTAGTTTATCTCTTCAAATTAAAGTTTTCGATCACATTCTTAATGAGCAGTTCATTGATGGTGATTAATCGTTATTGTTCTTAATGTATATTGATGCACTGCACTTCACTATCCATAAGTCATGTCCATCTCCCTTTCATCTAACGTGTCAGCGCTGGAAGCACTATTAGTCCTTTAATCATCACTTCAAAAAGAAGACAGGTCTGCAACATATACTCTGCACGCAAACAAGGTTGACTATAGTGTGAAAAATCCTCTGCTGTCTTCATGTTGGGATGAAAACAAGAACAAAGTAACGGCAGCAAACACTTCATTATTCCCAGGTTTACGGCTGAAGCTGCTCTCATCTGCTTGGTATTCGTCACCAGTGTTAGAGAGAAAACAATGAGTGTGAGGAAGAAGAGGTGAGGACTGAGGGGATGCCAGTGGACGGGATTGCTGGTGGCTGTGTGATGGGATCCGTCACCCCTGGGTGCTGAGGTCACTCAGATGGGGTTGGATAGGGCTGGAGCAGACCACAGAGGAACCATAACAGTGGTGTTAGAGGGCAGGTACACCGAACAATTAGATCTTCCACAGCAGGAGACACTTTCAGCTGTTGTGTTCTGTTACAACCACAGTAATAGAAAGTGATCCACACGGATAGACAAAGGTCACCTCTGCTGTTTACTGGCCGAATAACAAATCATTAGTTATTTAGATCAAAGATGAGCTGCAGGAGAGAGTGCAATCCCTGAATTTATCTATAATTAATATTCTTGTATAAAATAAGGATCATTGACTACCTGTGTAAAAAATGTCAGCAGTAAGACAAATTTTTTAAAGAATTATCAACCAATTTTTTGGATTAAGAGCCCATTCCAGCTCATTTGTTTGGCGTTCTGGGCAGATATTCTACTTGTTTGGTTAGCATACAGCTTTTTCATTAAAGAAGCCCTAAAGAACGACTTTCAGCTACCTGCCAAGCACAAAGTGCTGGGGTTAGCAGTTAGCTGTTGGATGTCTCAGAGCAGCTCAAGAGCCAGATATTCCTCTCAGGGGTTGGTGAATACAAAAACAAATCTAAAAGAAAGTAAATATTAGACTCACTTTTATGCAGGCAAATACTCTGCTGAAGGTGCAAGGCAATTCTTTGCCAACAAGTTCACAATTTGAACTTAGAAAGAATTTGTTAGTGATTTGGTTACAGCTTGTTTTTTTCTTAGCTCAAAGTGGCTAAAAGTTATAAGTTTGCAATTAAATGTCTAGTGGTAATGTATATCAAGATAAATCAGTTGCAGACCTTTTACCATATGGGTATGGTACCTAATAACTAGTGAAAATGAAAATAGAGTGATACTTTTATGAACATTTAAAGCCAACGTTCTGCAGTTTAATTACTGTGTGTTGAACAGTGATCAGTGCAGAGCTCCTCAGTGTCCAGTGGGAGCCGACAGGCCCTGAATGCGGAGAGTGATGCAATCTAGAGCAGAAAAAACTCCATCTCCACCATTTCCCAAAGGATCTTCACTACATGACTTACAAGATAAACAAATTAACACACAGTTTTGTATTGCTTAGAAAAGGAGCTGAAGCAACATGAATTTAAATCAACTCAGATAGTGCCAAACAACCCATTTAATCATCTGCATGAATAAGGATCACATTATCACAAGTTCAGGATGCCAAATGCATTCTCTTGACACTTTTCTACCACCTGCACATTAAAATATATATATATAAATATAGCTCCATGGTTCCGTGTCAAACAACCCTTCTAAATTCTTGTCTGATGGGATTCACAGGAGCAAACATTTTAGGTAAAACTTTTTTGTGCGGTGATGAACTGCCAAGGTCTTTCATGCTGCAAAGTGTTGATGCACTCATTTCCCCTCAGGTAACACTTTCATGGAGTAATGTGAGTCTTTCATCCTGAACTTCACTTCACCGATCATCATAAGCGCTCTATTGCTGGCCCAGTATGGAGCCAGGGATGTGCCACTGGAGTGTTTGGTGATGACGAAGAGGGTGCAATGCAACACAACACAAAGTGCGACTCCAGAATTTTGAAACAAACTGAAATCAATTCTGAGTCTGAATTGTGCAAACCTTTCCCCAATTACCACATGAAAACCAAACAACAAATTGCATAAATTGTTGCTCAAATATCACTGAGGTCTAATCAATACATGGATTATCTATAGGGTAACTGTGGCTCAGAGGGAGAACGCGTCACCCAACAAAGGGAAGATTGGTTTGTTCGATCCTTGGCAGGATACTAAACACCGAATTGCTCCAGAAGGCAAAGTCATTGGTGTGTGATTGTGTGTGAATTGTGTGTGTAGATTTCAATGGGCAGGTTAGCAACCTCTTCCATCAGTGCATGAATTTGTGTTTGAATGGGGTGAATGTAGGGCTGTCACGGTAACCGCACGGCCGAAATATCATGGTTATGGACCCAGGGACTGTCATCATCGCTATTTTTTTTAAATATCATAAACCCAGTGATGTTGCTAGGTACATGTCCTGCGTCTCTGATGCACCAACATTTAAAGGGATGCAGTAAACTCACTATCCATGCGTCCCAGGGACGCATCTCATCTTTCCCATTAGGAACAGAATACATTATGGCAAATTGACTGTACTTATATAGCACTTTACTAGTCTTGCGACCACTCAAAGCTTCTTATGTACTAAATTTCACATTCACCCTTTCACACACACATGCACACACTGATGGCAGAGGCCGCTACGTAAAGTGCCCAACTGTCAATGAGTAATCATTCACACACCGAAGGCCACCGCCACCCTTTCAAATGAAGGACGTCAGACTCTACCACTGAGCCACAGCTGCCCCAAACAACAAAGTCATTTTAAAAATCACAGTAGTCAGCAAGAGAAACCTGGCTGTCAGAGCACCCTGTTTCCAGTGGCGTCGTGAGAGCCAAACATCTGGGGCTTGTTGCATGTTTTGATCCTAGCCCCGAAGGTTATTGGTCCGGACCTGATTTTAATGTACTGTAGTGGAATGGAACTTTAGCCATAGTTTCAATTGTTATTAGGGGCGCAATAGAGCTCTGCACAAGCATGACGGCGTTGTCATGTCAATGGTTGTTTAGAGGATCATCGGGCTTCATGATCAAACCAAGTTTCATATCACGTCATCACTTCATGCCGTGATCACCCGCTCCCTCCCTCCCTCTGAGCGCCTGCACAGCAGCTCTCCCCCTCTTTGTGCTGCGAGTCTGCAGTGTTTTTTGTATTATAGCCTATGATGAAGTCTTGTAATGAATGGGTCTTACCTTTGCCGAAATTTCAACATCATGATGCAGATTTTTAACAAGTAAAAATGCAGCTTTGTCAGGTCTGTCCTCAAGAGGAGAAGAAACAACTTTTAAAATGCTCTTTCGTTGAACGGAGGTCGGATCGATCATTTCTGATGCATTTGAGGGAGTCGGGAAATCTGAACACTGAACAGCTTTTGCAAACAAATGTTGTTTCTGTCCGTTTTGGCTCTTGTTTGAGGTATTCTCATTATGTGTTTGTCCTATAATCTGGCACAAGGCCACAGATCTTTGGGCTATGCCCATAGTTTTCATTTATTGATAATCACCCGCTATTTGATTTCTGTCACCTGTTGTTTGCCACCATGTCTGCATTAAAATACTATGAATACAATAGTAATACAGCCTTGAGATTATGTCATGAGAAGCTTATTGTTGTTGTCAAGCTTTAACAGTAAATAAGTGTCATAGTTTAATCAAATGAAGAACATTATATCATTTAAAGGCAAGCAAAGGCAGAGTGTGCTGTCTTGATGTTTTAGTTTATTTAAAGGTGTCCAGAGTGTAGCAGCCTGTGTGTGTGTGTGTGTGTGTGTGTGTGAGTGAGAAAGAGAGAGAGAGATGTATATGTGAGTATGAGATTGTGTGAGAGAGATTTCTTATATCCGATGAGATGAACAATTTAATTATGGCCACAAAATCAACAACCCCCAGCTGCCCCTGGACCCCCCTACAAGGTGTGAGATTAGCCCCAGATGTATTTGGCTCAGCCCCAGATGTTTTCAAGTCCTAAAAACGCCCCTGGCTGTTTCAACCCTCTGCACATCTAATCGGCGCAGACAAGCCCGTGTGCAATCTCAGGACCTGCTTGTTTAGCCGCTGCAACAACTTGAAATTTCATTTAAACAATTAAGGATACAAACTTACTAGTGGTTAATAAACTTGCGTTTCCACGTTGGGGGTTCGATCCCTGACTGCTACAGTCACATGTCGAGGTATCCTTGGGCAAGACAGTAACCCCAAATTGCTCCTGGTGGCAAGGCCATCAGGTATGAATGGGCATTGATCTGATTAGAGAATGGCACTTAGGCCTTTGCCATCAGTGTGTGAATTTGTGTGTGAATGGGTGAATGTGACATGTGGTGTAAAAGCAGCTTTGAGTGGTCGCAAGACTAGAAAAGTGCTATATAAGTACAGTCCATTTATCATTCACTCATGGCGATGATGTTTTACTGTCTGGGCGACGCGCTGTAGATAAAACAAACAAAACATACTCCGGCGAGCTGGGAACCGCAAGGGGGCAAAAGTGTTTCACCTAGGTTAGAAAAATTCCGTTCTGTGACAGCCCGAGGTGCATGCGAGTGACATATGGTGTAAGGAAAAGGTGCTGGACAAGTTCAGTCTACTACCATTACATCAAGAACACTTAAGATTTATAAAGACAATAATATTATGTAAATATAATTTACATGCAGTAATTGTGATGTATATGATAATACATAAACCAGCTCAGCACCGGAACATCACATATATTTATAAGCTTTTCTATATGAAGGACCTTGACTGGTGCAATTTCGGAGCTTCCTTTATCTGCATGGTTACACAATCACTAAGTCTGGTAAACTAAACTTCACAAGCTAATTGGAAACCTGCTATAAAATCATAATTATAATTGAAAAAGTGCAACAGAATTATAACTAAAATATAACCTTCAAGTTTCCTCTTAGAAATCTTTTATCAAGGTGCTGAGCTTTATCAGGATTAATAACTCATTTTCTACTTAATCTTATCTTAATCAAAATGTACTGACATTGTAATGATGACACATGGATGATAAAAAAGATGTGTTAGATAGTCATCATTCAATGTAAAATATGTGAAATATTGCTGCACTCACAGATCAGACAAGGGGAGATAAAAGAAAATACATTTGATCAACGTGACATTTTTCTGATGGGATTATAGCAGAAACATATCATTGAAATGCAAAAGGGAGGAAAGTTAACATTATGAATACAATGAGATGTGGCCTTTAAACTTCAGCCTTAACACAGTATGTCAATGTCACACAGCTGTCTTAACACAGTAAAATATAATGGCATGTATTGTCAGTGCTTATAATGATGAACACACAGCTTTCAAACAAACCCCTACACATGGCCTTAATGTAAAAGTATGGGAGGGAAAGAAAGATGAGGGAGAGACAGAAAAAGAAGAGAAAAAAACAGATAACGGCACATCAGCAGGATAAACACGCTGATAAATCACTGTAGAGGCACAAAGCTGTCGAATAAATGTAACCCATCCCATTGTTCCCCCTATATCTCCCTCCACAGGTGGTAGTAAAGAGTGTGTGTATGCGTGTGTGTGTGTGAATGTGTGTAAGAGAGTGATGATGAAGATGACCCTGGTACTGAATAGTTACATTGATGTATACAGCAACATAAGACACATGCAGAAATAGGCCAGCCGTGAAGCCAGGTCCCTTGACAAACCCACACATACACACATGGCACGGGGTAATTGGGGCCCCCTGGGGCCGATCTCTGGACTTGGGTGCCAAGGGCGCACATTCCTCACAGAGAGGCATATAAATCAAGTGTTAATAAGCCAGCGAGCATGGAGGCTGTATTTATGACCGCTCTCTCCACAAGGCCAGTGCCACCAGCCCAGCTGTGGTCACACACACACACACACACACACACACACACACACCAACACACACAGACACAAGCACTCTTACATACTTAATCTTTATCAGACAGAAGACCCCCAAGATACACGTGCCTGTATAACAGTATGTCAAGGGAGAAAAAAAAAAACTCCTTTAATGTGATGTATTCAGCATTTTTCATCAGCGCCTCCTTTTTCCTATTAACCCATAATGGAGGAAGGATCGCAGCTAAATCTACCCCACTGACACACACGCAGAGTGGATTTCAGCCGTCTCAGGCAGATCCACAGAGGTAGCCGGAGCTCAGCCAGCAGCACAGCGAAGAACAGTATTGATTCATCCACAGAAAGTCACCTTCCCCTCATCCCACCCGGCAGGCGCCTCGGGGCCCCTGGTCACTGCACTCAGCCAATTTGTACGGCTGTTGTTATTATTAGTGTTTCTACGGCACAGCGCTTTGGTCTTGGGGCACGGACACAGCGCTTTATGATGCCGCGCCTAATAAACATCATTGTGATTTTCCCAAGCTAGTAATTAAGTGTGGGGGCTAATTTGTCATAGTTAGTTAGAGCGTGGCACGGAGCCGGGAGAGGGCTGCCTGGGAGGGGTACGGTGGCTGAGAAGGCCAGGAGTTTAATACACACTATTCATTCATAGCTGCATAACTGCATCGGTGCTGGCTCGGGGCATGGCAGAGGGCCATCGCAGATCAAGGTGGGCCAGAGGTTCCCCTCTACAGAATCTGACTGGGACAATTTTGAGCACATGATGCGAGACAGGTTTGACAGTTATAGGTGTTTGACAGCCACTGACAATATTCATTTATTTTAAAAACAAGATTTTCTGGCAGGAGTTAAATTTCAGAATATGAATTTTTATATTTTAAATACAATTCTTTGTGTCTACGTAAATCTGTTAAATCTGTGTGTAAATCTTGCTGGAGCACAAAGACAACAGATGAGAATGATACTGATACTGATGGTTAAAGACGAGGTAATCAGCATCATGTGAAATTAAACCAGAGCAAAATAAAAGACACACCGCACATGTTCTGCAAAGGTTTGATTGTGAGCATTTGTTCAGTTTTACTATGATAATCACATTAACATGATGTCCCATTAACACCGAACAAATGCACAGTTTAGAGTGTTTAGTGCAGATAAGCACGCTCTTATATAAGCTTATATTTTGTGCACGGTTGCATAATATCTTTGCAGATGCACAATTTCCTCATCTGCCTTCAGGTGAGTGAAACAAATGAACATGATCTGGACACCTGCAGTCAATGCCAAGTCAGTGAGCAACATTCGCCTCACTATCTCCTCCCACGTTATTCCATATCATCATACAGATCTGAGACTGTTAGTTTTGCCCACCGGCTTTTCATCTACAAAAGACTGTCTGATTGCAGTCTCTCAAGTTGCTGCAAGAATGTTCTGATGCGTCGCCGCAACTGAGGAGCCGATCCGTCTCTGATTGCCTTCAGTGACATACACAATTACCAATCTGCTTCCTGTGATTAAAGCAACTCTCCTGTTTCTAGGCCGTTTCCTTCCCACTCTATCTGTAGTCTTCCACCTGTCCACCCCCTCTCAACACTTATATCTGAGATTACAATATGAAATCAACATATCACCTCTGGATTCATGTGCTGCATTCGCACATTTGTGTTTAGTTACATGTAGCTAAGGAACACATGAATACAGACGCATTTGCACAAAACCATGTAGAGCATCATACAGTGTTAAATAACTCAGCCTGCATCCATATTTTCATTTGCAGAATCTTAAAACAGAAACAGAACAAAGTTTGAAACATTAAAAACTATAATTTTAACTTTTTTTTCTCTTTTCCCAAAAAAACAGTTTAGATATATAAAAAAGAGTTGGTAGTTGGCTTTTATGCCCAATAAACACAGACAGTCTGGCACAAAACCATGATAAATGCCAAATAACAAATTAAAAGTCAGATAGTAGCTGCAGATGCTACTTCAGAAGTAGGGCTCTTCGCAGCTGACAAGCACTTATCCTCCAGACACAACTTACATTTCACCGTCATGTTGTTCTTGTCTGTTTCACCCAAAAAAAATAATGGGAATATTTCCACGAATAAATGCTGACCTCTCTGCCATCTCGCTCGCTGAGTTAGCTAGCAATGTATGCGCACTAACACAGCTGTCTTTACCTTCTGCTGGTACGCAGCTATCTGCCAGGAAGTAGGAATTATATTTTTTGTGGCGACAAGCGGAAAAGGGAAATACAGCTTTTCCTTAAGTAACTGTTTACTTGAATTGCAAAAGGTTACTCGTTACAACAAAAAAGTAATCTGAGTACTCTAACAGATTAGTTTCTAACGCGTCACCCAAACACTGTTTATAACAGAGAAGACCGTAAAAGTCATCTGTAACATTAAATGTAATGCATATCAGGGAATATGCACAGAACAACATTGTCAGCTATTATAGTGAAAAATAAATGTTAGTTGAATAAAATATCTTGCAAAAGTTAGGATGGTCAGTTTTAAGTATTTTAGCTCAAAGAAAAACCACTTAACAGCGAATAATCTTTCTCAAAGTGCACAAACAACAGATGTCTCTGTGTCTGCATCTCTTCCTCTGCACTCTCTTTACCCTCGACCATATTTCTTGTCAGCTAATTTACTCTCTTTTTCAGTCTGCCACCCTGTTCTCTGCTCTTTTGATCCTCACTCAATCATCTTCTAATACTCTGCTTCTCACTTTCTATCTTCTATCAATCTCTTCTTTTTCTCCGTTACTTCATCAGTCTCTGTCCAGCTGTTCTCCTGTTCTCCACATTCAAAACGCCTCTCTCTCTCTTCCTCTCCGTTTAACTTCCTAATCTCTCATTTCACTTCTCCGTTCACTTAACCTTCCACATCTTGCAGCTGTCACTTGTCTTCCATCTGCCTCTGGTTCTTTGTTATTCCTTCTGACCCAGTCACCTACTTATGGAAGCACCCAGTGTTCCCTTGAGCAAGGCAGTACTCAGGGGATTACACCTTTTGACTGATATTATTGAGAAAAATCAGCTTGGTTAGCATGTACTGTATACTAAAAAAGGAAGGAACCACTGATTTTCTTTAGGCATGTTGTAGCCTAAGTGAGTCTACTGAAATATATTGCTTTGTGCAAGCAAAACCTAAAGCCCCATGCACAGAGCGCTGAGGTAGGTTTTACGGAAGGTTGTCTTCTGTCTGACTGCTGCTGAAAAAAAGCCCATTATGGTGGATGAGAACTTCCCTGTACTCAAGCCGACTTTATTTTTATTATTATTGTTATTATTTGACCAGATAACAGTTGCTAGTTCCTAAAAACCTGCAAATGCAACCATAATTTCCTTCCACTATTTTTCTCTTTCTCCAAATATGAGGGGTTTCATTCCGGGCCAAGACCCTCCCCTGCTGTTAATCCGTCTGCTTTATAATCCTCCACACTGTGTCACTGCATGTCTGTTTGTTATATAGATTGATGCTTGTGCATACATCAGATGAGCTGCACTGTATGAATCACAAAATATTGAAAAGGTTATGCCTGACAGAAAATTACCACAGGCCATAGCTTCTCTACGCGACACATGCATGAAGTACTGGTGTGTGTGTGTGTGTGTGTTGGTGTGTGTGTGTGTGTGTGTGTGTTCCTAAAGCAGCCCATCATAGGCACAACAAATCAGATACTAACTTCACACAAAGCATTTACCAAAGAGGCCATCTGCATTTTAATGACTAAGTATAATTTGTCTATGGCTAGCCTGCATTATTACAGGAGACTCTTGATATTCCTCACAACACATAGAAATGCACATTTCTGTGTCATTTCTGCTGATGGCAACGCTATGCTAATGTGTGAATTTTCTGTGCACCTTTCCAAACAAGCCCGTATGTGCAAAAGTATTTGTATGTATGCATATCACTGTGGTCGCAGAAAAACTGATCCCTGCAGCACGCAACTTTTCCTTTTCTTAAGTCGGTTTGCATGCTTATCTGTGAGTTGAGTGAATATGCTGACCTTATGCACACTTTTTAAAAACTGCTGAACTTTTGTAAATTATTAACAATACAAATTCTTTCTTGAAACAATACGCCTGGCTGAGGGACCTGATGCCTCCTACAGTCGCATGTTGTAGCTGCTGTTTGCTGTTAGTGTTTGCAAGACTGAAACATAATATGGAAAAATTAATAAAAATAACTGATTTCTGGTTTAAAAAAAACATTTTTAACTAGATGAACTAAAAGTTATTAACATTTGTTGTAGCATTGTAAACACTGCTAAAATATAACTTCAACTGCAGAAACAACCATTTATCATTGTAAGTTGTTGGTATAAAGCAGGCAATAGTGACAGTCTTTTCCCACTACATTTCATGTCCGTTAATTTCCCAATTCTTACCTGCTGCTGAGCAAGGACAACCCAGCCAAATTACTTCTTGAGATGGATGGTTTTTGCAATACATTTATTTTGCAAAATGATGCTCGAGTTTATGGCTTATGGTGTTTGTAAAACTTATTGCCCCAAACCAAAATAATCATATGTTAAGCTTAACTGAAAAGACACAATATTTCAAAGATCTTGAAAGAACAATTTTCTAACTGACATAAGTAATCATCACAGTGTGAGCTATTTGTTTGCCAGGAACATCCTCCTCCATCACCAACTGTCAGAACTGTTCCTATACACATTTTAATCTCCCCCTCAGTAACGGAGCCTTTAAAATTAGCACCTAGTTGAGGTGTGAAAATAATGGTGTGTATACTTAAAAAGCTTAAGGTTGTAGATGTGAAGAAGTTTAGCATATGCATTCGAGATTCTACTATACATTCTTATTTAAAGCAGAATGCAGAATTAATTGGCGATTATTTAATAATCTAATATAAGACACAAACGAAAATATTACTACAAAAACATAAAATAAGTAGTCTATGAAGAGAGATGCAACAACCACTGAGCATTTCACACTTTCACACATTTTGAATCTGAAAGTTTTCTCCCTAGAGTTTCACCATGTAAGACTTGTATAAGAAACGTTGTATAACGCTTGCAGTTTGGCTAGGTTAGGGCACCAAAATCCCAAAGCAAGCCTAAAGGGACGATCATGTATCCTTGCACACTGCTTTAAGCAGGCTACACTTTACTGTATGTTGTAGCAATGTTTAAGGTTGTATATAGTTATATCTTCTGGCAACTTTTCTTGGTTTTATTCTAAAGCTTAGAAGGTGAGTGGTTTATCAGGTTCCACTGATGCTAGCATCCAAGAGCAGAATTAACAAAGTAAACCTGGTATGTACCTAACTTAAAAATGACAAAGTTCAAAGGGTGTGTCCATTTATTAATTGCTACGAAGAAGAGGCTACCTAGTGTGCTAACAGGTAACAACATACATATATCAAGTACTGTACTTATATTATGTACTTTACTTTTACTTTTTTCTTTTAATACTACTTTATAAACAATATAAACTCAAGAACAAATATTGCCTTTTGTACTCCCCTACCCCTATTTATTAGACCGAGTGTGAGTCTGTTTCTATGTAATGAATACTTTTTTCCTTTTGATACCTAAGTACATTTAGCTGATAATAGTTTTTTTTAAAACTTTACTTATGTACCATTTAGTATGCAATATATGGATGTGAATGTATTTCAACCATGCCACTTGTTACAAAAAGCAGAGATTGTGCTGTGAAACATTTACAAATACTTTAAACCACAAACAAGAACCACAAGCACATGGTATGTATATAATTACATACATCAAATGGCACATTAATGAAACTGATCATTGCTTGTCTGAGGAGAGTCTAGTTTCTGCCGGTGACAGCAGTAAAAAAAAAACATGATTGGGCTGCTTATCACTGGCTGATGGCCAGGAATCTGCCTCTTCCCTTGAGCATTTTAAAGAGCTGCAGCTGGGTATATTAGTGATGAAAAGGGTCTTGTGTACAGCTTGGGGACTTGCCACTATGTGCTAAACTGGGCCTTCTAATGAAA
The DNA here is from genome assembly GCF_022749685.1 of Semicossyphus pulcher. Lineage (NCBI taxonomy): Eukaryota > Metazoa > Chordata > Actinopteri > Labriformes > Labridae > Semicossyphus > Semicossyphus pulcher. The sequence continues at coordinate 17,934,807 of NW_027211659.1, read as the reverse complement.
TAAAAAGGCTGTGCGTAACATTGAGTTACCTGTAAAGGCTTGAGCCGTCCCCAGTGACATAAAATAATGCATTTAATGTGTTTTGACTATATAGGAAAATGTATTTCTCCCAGACTCCCAAAGCGCCATGGGGATGGAGAGAAGGAGAGAAAGAAGAAGAGGAAAAAACAAACATGTTTGAAAAAAGGAGAGAGAGAAGGAGGAGAACAAACAACCAATAGAAAAAAGGCAAGAGAGAATAGTCAAGGGAGAAAAGGAGAGGGAGGAGGTAGAAAACAGAAAACACAGTGTTTGCAAATCACAAATTAAAAGCATAAGCGTTCCACACAACAAACCATGTCCCAGAGGAAATTTGGGCCTTTCAGCATAAAAACCTTATTTAGAGCAGGAAGGTAGGTAGAGACAACCTCACACTGGCCTCTTGCCATCTTTCCCAGCAGCAGATAAGGATGCAAAACTAGAAATACTACAGGAACATTAAATATAATGTCATTCTGGGTTAACTCGATGCCTGCTTTTCTCGACCCACTGCATCAGTAAATATCGTGTACTGTAAATTTGCAGGCTCAAAGTTGAAGAGTACCCAAAGCCGATGGTCCACATCTACACTTATATCCCCTTTTTAACATTAACAACTATTTTGAACTGTATCAAACTATTGCATCCATACATTAAAACACTGTAGGCTTATTAAATTACTGTGGTAGTGAATTTTAGAGAACAACTCGTGCCTTGGAAGTACACTTCAAGGATAAAGAGTAGCAAACTTTAAATGAGTCAAACTAATAACTAATGGTTGCAGTTATTGCAGTTATACAGCTGAAAGTAGATGAGAGTGCACGTGTCCTCTAAACTTGATTGAAATAATCATTTCTTCCAGAATTATTGTTGACCTACAGCCGATGAACGTGGTTAACAATTAAGAGAAAAAAGCATCCCATTTAAAAAGTAATGAAAAAGCTTTTTCTATCTCATCTTAAAATCCACAACTTGGTAAGGTGCAGGTGAAATTTGCAGGAATTGAAATTAAAGGTGCCCTGTGGATTTTTCTTGTAAACAAAGTTTGTCTGTTTTTATATCTGACATGTTGAATGTATTTGCATCTACAGTGTGTTCACTGTCAAGCAGTCCTATTCTTTCCAGTCTTTTCTGGCACTTTGTAGTGTTTACAATTGCATTGCTGCCACCTCCCAGACAACATTTGTACATGTGCAATAAAACAGGGACACACTCATAAAAAACTTTGCCCCCTGCAGCTACTACTAGTCAAAAACTCCCAAGGGGTTTTCATGAGATGAAATCCAACATGGGAAGCCATATGGTTGCACCAAAATAATCAAGTGCCCCTGGCTCATGGACAAACTTCCATCTGATTTCTCAGAGAAGTATATGGCGTGTGCTTAAAAGTCAATGAAGGTGTGGCCATTAAATAGCATGTTATCCAGCTGAATAGAACTGAATTACAGAGAGGTAGCGAATTATTTGTGATCATAACTGGAATGTCTGCATAAATCCCATTTATCACATTCAGTGGGACATATCATTTTCGTCTAATTACATATGATAAATAAGTTATCAAACACATATCGACACCTTAGCATACAGTAGCATGTACAGCTCACACCGCTAGTCAGTGAGCAAAATTAGTAGTCATTAATAAATACTCCATAAATTAATGGCTCATAAGACTAACCTCAGCTTTAAATTAATTTTCATACATTCAATTATTGCAGCACTGCCATGTGTTAAGGGAGTTATCAGTGTGATGTTCAAGGATAGTGGAAGTGGGTGTAATGCAAAAGACCATGTTTTTAAATTTAATAAAGCAGAATCCACCTTTAAATAGCAAAGTGTATCAAAACAACATACAAGAAACAAAATAAATAATACATACTCACCACCCTGATCAGTGCTGACGGTGATCATGGCTACCGGGCGAGGAAAGGAGCTCAGGTCTGACACACCATTAAGGGACTCAATCTCAAAGGTGTAGTTGGCGTGTGCTGAGAAGTCCATGACAGTGACGGTGGCATTGGTCAGGCCTAACGGTCGTGGTAGGAAACGAAGGTCCTCCTCGCAGAGGTGGCACTGGCCCGGCTCTGGGCCACAGCGTCTGCACAGGACGTTGTAGGTGAGATCCCTGCGGCCCCCGGTGTCACTGGGAGGTGACCACTCCAGCATTAGACAGGTGTCGTTCAGGTTAAAAATCAAGTTGCGGGGAGGGGATGGAGGGCCTGTCAGTAGAAGAAAGATGATTTTAGCTGATACAAAGTTAAGAAGATAGACAATTAGCTCAGCAGGGGGAGATTATTTCTCAGCTGAGGATTCCTGGTGGCAACAGCACAGTCATGTTTGGTTGTTGGGCTTGACTTTGAATCGTACAGAACAGATTACCTAAGGTTATGGGCTTAGGAATTCAGAGATAAAAATCGTGCATGTCCAAGCATTGACTTAGTGGCTTTCAATAAAATCTTCTCACACTTATACTAAAGCTGGGGGTCATGACGTCTCTTCCATCAGTTCAATTTAGAAGCCTGGCCAAATTTGATGAAAGCTCAATAATTAATATATTTTCTTACATGTTTTGAATCTATTCTTTTATGGTTGACAATATGACAATTCTTGAACTTCTGCTTTTCCGTGCTGTCAATGTCCCTACATCCAAAATCAGACGTTGTCACATGGCCAATGATCTTTAAGCCTGCCTTACAGACCTAGTATTCTGCAAAACAAAAGCTTTACATTCAAACATTATCCACAGAATCTCCAGACCTTTATGTATCTTAATGAACCAGCTTGTTTAACTCATTCAGCGGCAGCATTACGTCACCAGGGGATCCTGTCCTATTTCCAGTCCTTATATGGGCTCAACCTCATTGAAGACTAAAACAAAATAAAATTCACTGTTGTCAAATTTGAGCTAAATTTTGAGAAACTTCAAGAAATCAAGGTATTTCTTTATTTTATCGAAACTGCTAAAAAAAACATTATAGGGGAGAAGATATAATACAATAGCACTTACAGGAATAAAAACACAGGACCTAAACATGATCCCTGAGGTACACCATTACAAGCTTAGACTGAGTTCTAAATGATTTCCACATAAAATAAAAAGTCTGTATATGTTTAGTGAAATAATTTCCCTGAAAATCAATAGCTGTATTTCACACAGGTAGATTGCACTATAAATTTTGTATGACAACATATAACATTATATTGCCCTAGCACATAACTCTTCATCATTCTTTCCTTTGCATTAAACATGCAGTTATTTCACACATTTCGTTTTGTTGAGTGCTCCCAAGATGTGTGTGTGTTTGTGTGTCATGGGTAAGTATTGTGCTATAGCAGGCAGCCAGCTGTCAACAGGGTGGAGTTAAAAGACCTGAGGGATTTGAACACTCCCGTCCTGCCAACCTCACTGTCTGCCTAGACAATGGTATGCTTCCTGCTGCTTCGCCATCCCTCCATCCCTCTTCCTCTCTACCTTTGCTAAAATCTCAGCAGACACAAAAGCCCCTCCTACTTCTCCTCCACTTCTGTCAGTGGATGTCCATTCTCTCTCCCTTTATATCTTTCTGCTTCTATCGGCCATTATCTAACCTCCTCCATTCTCTCCATCGAGGAGAATCTACCCACCTCCCCTCCTGCAGAGCAAACCCACTGCCATCAATCAGCTCCTATTCTCCTCTAGGGGGAGATTGGTATCAGCACCCTCCTTCCTTTCTCTCTTCACTGTCTACTCCATCCAGCATTTACACTTTCTCGCCACCTTTATCTCTCCTCCTGTGACATCCTCTCTTTATTGCTCTCTACCTTTGTCTTCCCCCCAGGCCCTCAGCCTTTAATCTCCATTTCTTTTTTTCTAACTCAGACATCAAGCAAATAGTTTATGCTCTGGCCTACAAGCTCCTGATTAAAATACATTATGTGAGTAAACACAGAACTCACAGCTTGTTAGAATAGATGTAGTCCACTCCTCTGAGTTTGCTGTGTTGTAGTCTTTCAGTGTTTACTTGGGAACAAAAGTGGCCTTGAAGATTTACAATGCCTATTGCCTGGAAGATTTAGTTAAACAACTAGCAACAACTGTTGAGGGCCCTTGAACAAGGCACTTTTATCACTATGTTTTGTGTTGAGCATGGTGCTATTTGTTGAAGGTTGGCATTTCAGTTAATTTTCTTTATATTTATACCCTATCTGAAATTCACTTAAGTTCACTTAAATCTAGCCACCCATTCAGATTATAGTTGTGGCTCTTTGTTGGTGTTATATGTTATGCACCAATCAGCCATAACATTATGACCACCTACTTGGTGTTGTGTAGGTCCCCCTTTTGCTACCAAAACAGCCCTGACTAGTCAAGGCATGGACTCCGCTAGACCTCTGAATGTGAGCTGAGGTATCTGGAAAGGACTTGTTTGTCCAGCACATCCCACAGATGCTTGATTGGATGGAGATCTGGGGAATTTGGAGGCCAAGTCAACACCTTGAGCTTGTGTTGTGTTCCTCAAACCATTCCTGAACCGTTTTTGCAGTGTGGCAGGGTGCCTTATCCTGCTGAAAGAGGCCACTACCATTAGGAAATACTGTTTCTATGAAGGGGTGTCTGCAACAATGTTTAGGTAGGTGGTACCCGTCAAAGTAACATGTACATGAATGGCAGGACCCAATGTTTCCTAGCAGAACACAGAGTATCACACTGCCTCCGCCAGCTTGCCTTCTTCACATAGTGCATCCTGGTGCCATCTCTTCCCCAGGTAAGCGAAGCACACACACCAGACCATCCACATGACAAAATGTGATTAATTATACCAGGCCACCTTCTTTCATTGCTCCGTGGTCCAGTTCTGATGCTCACGTGTCCATTGTAGGTGCTTTTGGCGGTGGACAGGGGTCAGTATGAGCACCTGGACTAGACTGCGGCTAAGCAGCCCCATACGCAAGACACTGCAATACACTGTGTGTTCTGACACCTTTCTATCAGAACCAGCATACATTTTTTCAGCAACTTGAGCTACAGTAGCTCTTTTGTATTATCGGACCACCGATGAACCTGTCGCGACATCACCTCTTTTCCTCCCTTGGAGCACTTGCACTGACCACTGCTGACCAGGAACGCCCCCCCCAAGAGCTGCAGTCGTCCAGCCATCACAATTTGGCCCTTGTCAAAGTTGCTTAAATCCTAGCGCTTGCCCCTTTTTCCTGCATCCAACACAACAACTTCAAGGATAAAATGTTCACTTGCTGCCTAACATATCCCACCCACTGACAGGTGTCATTGTAATAAGATAATCAATGTTATTCACTTGACCTGTCAGTGGTCATAATGTTATGGCTGATCGGAGTATGTAAAGACTGTTAATCTGTTCATTCTGAAATCATTTTTGTCATTATGTTGTTTTTGTAGTTGGCATATCTTTACCTTTATTATCAGTAATGTACTGTTTTTACTTTTGTTGCACTGGACAGCCTGCATGTACAGTATAAAAGCATGGGTTTCTGAGAGCAGTATCAAAGTGTTGTGTCATCTGCACTACATTTTGGTATGAAAATATTGTACGCAGAGCAAAGCCTCTCTCAATATTTCTCTGCAAACAGTGCATCTTGCAGGGAACTGTAAACTCCCTGCTTCCACACAATGATTTGGCTTTGTCTCGCCATAAGAGACAAATACATTCTTCCACCCTGCAGAGCTCTCAGACGTGGCCCCCGTCTATCTAAGTGACAGCTAAATGGCTTTTTAATTAAAGGGGAATTAGTCCAGTTAAACTGTAATTTAATGCAAATATGAAGTCGTAATGACAGTCAGTGAATCATCAATGAAGACCAGGCAGCTGAACAAAAGCCTTGTAATTCATCCAGAGACTCTCTAATGTACAGTTTCACACCAGATAAGTCCTAAAGACGAGACCGGAGTTACAGCTGGGGCAGATTCAGAGAGAACACTGGACGCAAAGCAATAACATACTGTCAACTATATAAGTACAAAATCTCTATAAACTTTGCAGTGACTCTCATCATCAAAAACCCTGTACCTCTATGTGGCCATGTGTCAAATGGGTAATAGTTAATAAGTTAATATCTGCTTGCTGTAATACTCACGTGTACAAGCCATAGTTGGAGGATCCTTTTCAGCCCTGAAGAAGCCCTTCTCACAGCGGCAGATAGCAGCCCCTTCTCCATAGCTGAAGCTGTGTGGAGGACACTTTGAACACTTGATGTTTCCAGCATATGCCTTGTAGAAGCCTGGGTGGCAAGCTAGGGGCGACAGAGAGACAATTTGACAAGATATGAGCAAACTGAGGCCATGTTATAGGCACACAGATAAAAGTACACATATAAACACTGTAATGGTTCTCTACACATCAGGAGATATGCTGTGAAACCATTAATGACATACAGTGTATTACTTGTTAAGAGCAGCAATGCCTTTAACAATAATATCTGATTCATTGGCGTTGCCTGTTGTTAGTCGATAATCAATATGAATAAATATAAATTAAGCTAACAATGTCAGGTTTTTATCTGGTAAAACAATGTCCCATACCATGAAATATGTAAAGATTAGTTAAAAAACGGTTTTCTTTTCACATATGGAGAATGATGCAGTAAGATTCATGGAACTATAATGACACCACCTGTTCTAGTTTACACGGAAACAAAGGAATTTAACAGACACACAAAAACAAGGATATTCATGATTTTTTTTTAAAAATATATATTTTTTAAAGACCCTCTCTATAGTGAATATCAAGTTTTCAACCTTGCAAACATCTCCATGTGGTGTTTCTCATGTGCTACAAGACATATCAGGGACATAAGCAGTCATCGCCATGGCTGGGCCTGTCTGCTTTTAAACTGCAGCGTACCAAGGACAGGCTGAACAACACGTTTTCAGATTCGCAGGTTTGAGACATCAGAAACCTAAGGAGCCAATCCCGTTAATGGACGGGGTAACACTATGCATATCATTGAGTGCAACCTAGGGCAACCACTTTGCAGATGCGCAAGCCAGCTGTATCGTGATTTTTTTCTCACTACTGACTACTAATGTTAATGTTACTACTACTAATTACTAAATCTCAAGTTAGTTAGCAAGTTTCAACAAGTTGCCACTAAATGATGGTAGAGACATGTCAGCTGTAATTTTATGAAAGGAGAAACGTTAGACACAATTTATTATTTCAAGCAGAACACTTTATATGTCAACTCTCAACTAGAAAAAAAGCAGTGGCAATGCAGCCCCATTTTTACCCACTTTCACTGATTGAAAGAAAAAAAAGGTTAACCCTAAAGATACTTCTTATGACTACTTGGATGCCTAGTCTCTCTTGTATTATGTAATTTTAGCAGTAAAGAACGTTGTTTTGTGTTGATGTGAATAGATTTTTTTTTATTCTGGGTTTCCAATATTCCAAGGCTTCAACAGAAAAACAACCTGGTGTCACAGAAACAGGAAAAGATACAGAATGGAAAAGAAACCACAGGCGTCAATTAAGGATAGAAATATGTTATTTCTGTCAGAAACGTTACGTAAATGCTTTTGCATGAAATAGTGCAATTAAAAGACGAACAATAATACTGTGAAATAGGCCTTTTCACTGAAAATGTAACAAATTGAAAGGCAAGGTTGCTTCTAGTAAAATGAATGACAGCTTAATAGCTGGCTCACTGGGACACTTGAACAGAACAGAGGGTATTCATTATTATTAGTTACACCAGCGCTCTCCTTCTATGAAAAAACAAAAAGGCCTATCACTTAAAACATAATTAAGTTATTATGGTACTGAATATACAAATACATGTGAAGAGAAAAGAGACGAAGTGCTGCTGGGTCTTTCTTAATCACATACAGGTGCTCTTTAGATACTTCAGGATTGCTGTGAAGAGGTCATTGCAAGGTTAAAAAAAAAGCCAATCAAAAATGTAAAAATTGACCTGTCCTTCCAAAAACAATCATAGACACTCAGTAGGATTCATATAGAATTAATGAACCTTTATTTAACATGGTAGAATACACTTAAAAAATAGCCTACGAGTTGCAACCAACCAGTTGGTTCCACATTTATTTATTGAGTTTACATTTTCACCTATGCAATGACCCCTTCAGAGTTGAATTAAATACTAATTAATGTGAACTGAAAATTGACACAATCTAAATACAGAACACTTTTAATTTGGAAAAAGGAATCTACATTTTGGCATACATGTTCAGACTGCACATTATTCTGCACCTGGCTATGTACAGTAATAGTAGAATCTCTACATGATGCTGAAACGAATTCTGATAAACTCGCAGTAAAGTATTTTAAGTCAACAGCATAATTTGACCAGACCAGGGGTGGATCCAGACTTTTTTGACTGGGGTGGCCCAACTGGGGCACTGACTTATGGAGGGGATATGCATTTATTGAATAGCACGGATAAATAGCATTTATTTACCCTTTCTATCTCCACTTGCACTGAGTGGCAACATATAAATCTTTCTGTAAATTCTGTAAGGCCTCAAAAAGAAGACGCATGTCCAGAGTAACAATTTAAAGTATTATCAAGAGAAAATATGCCACATAGAAATGCAAAGAAAGATGCGAGCAGCCTGTTGTAAGAGCCCAAATAGTTGATTTTGCGCCTCTGACAAGGCAAATAGACAATCATAGTTTAGGATTTTGAGTTGGAACCTGGGGTGGCCAGTCAGATTTCAAGGAGGCCCCAGGCCACCACTCTGGATCCGCCCCTGGACCAGACGACAGATTATATTTCACAGACAAGAATGAAGACAAAAGCATATTATCTTATTTTTAAAACAACAATAGTTTCGTTGTAGAAGACATTTGAGCCTGGCTTTGACAATTTTTTTAACCTTAAACCTTAATTCAGACAGATTTTGACACAGCGTCCTGGTATATGATGGCTCACTGTTACACTGTCCTGACTTACTGAGAATAGATACAAATGTAGTGAAAGATGTGTGAAGTGTTACTATTACAGTGATTTTTTCTTACTATAAGAAGGAAAAATGTCGACTGTGAAAGGGATCTATTCAAAATATTACAAAACAGTCTCTGCATAGAGCAGACAAAGAAAATTCACCAAACAACTCCCTGTTCTTTTTCTTCACAGAGAGAAGGGTTTTAAACACCTCAGTGTGGTGCATGAAAAATGTTGCCAAAATTTGATCTAAGCTAACACTAACACCAGAACTTATTCATGCATCGTGAGTTCCGTACTGCTAAAGCATAACAATTCTGCCTTTCTTGGCTGAAGGAGAAGAATGAATTCCTTTTTCAAAATATTTTAATTGAGTTTGGTGATATACGTTTGAAATTGAAATCATGACACCAACAGACTCCAGCATGAACTAAATCATAAAGTAAATCCCCTCATTACAAGAACAGAAAAAATGGACTGTAAGCTGGCAATAATTTGCAGAAGTCAGAAAATAAGAGACAGACTGCTCAGACTTTTAAATAGTATTTCTCAACCCCCAAAGCACTTCTGTGTCAAAAGTCTCCTGCCTGGTTAGATCTCCATTGCTGCCAGTTGTCACCAAGCACATCGATTTAACAAGGTAACTCAAGCTGAGCCATTTGAAGGGATTCACCTTGAAGCAGCTAGCGCGTTTGTGTGCCTCCATTGCTGCCTGTGATAAATGGAGTTGTAGGGAGGACAAGAAAGCGCCTGAAACCACGACTGCTCTGATCAAATGGGGACAATTAGGACAGATGGAAAGAGGTTAGTGCACACATACACACACACGCACACGCGCACACGCACACACACACACACACACACACACACACACACACACACACACACACACACACACGCACACACACAAACACTAGTGTCATGGAACTGAATTATCTTTTTGGTGTTGTGTATGGAAATTGTAAAAAAGAATAATTGATATTGTTCGCTAACTTTTAAATTGATTGTATCAATCACAGTGGAAATGGCCCACCGTGTGTTAGAACATGATCTTATGGGATATATTGGTCAGGTTCTGTACAAAAATGTATTTAAAAATAAGAATATTACTTTTAATTCTTTATCTCAGTAGAATATCTTTGTGTCCTTTTACTGAAAATGACTTTAAACGTGTCCTTAAAAAAAACAAAAAACTGAATATTGACCCTTAATAACAATGATGTAAATTTCAAAATATTCAAATTATATTGGCCCTTAGAAATTTTACACACACCCACACACACACAGGCATGCTACACACACACACACTCATGCACACCCACCCACCCACACACACACACACACACACACACACACAGACACGCACACATACACAGACAAGAGGCTATCTGTATCAGTATGATAAGTAGCACCCCCTATGGCGTACCAAGGCTGCCTCCATCATTAACCTCTGATACCGCCATGTCCTTGAGTCAAAAACCGTCAGTCAACTCCCCCACCCCAGCAGACCCTGTTTTAGACTCTGTCAACCTAATGATGCCTCCGTCCGACCTTCGCTGAACTGAGGGGATGTTCCTTTACGAACCTCGCAGTGTCCTGCTGCAATCTGTCGGGCCAGGCTCTGTTCCAAGGCCACAGTGGAGCTGTACAATGGCTGACCATGCATCACCCAAGGATGGACACACACACATACTGGCAAGAAGGTTAGCACACACATGCTGGAATACACACACACACACACACCAGTGGACATGGCAACAGCAGTGACAAACAGCAGATTGAAGTGAACTAGACAGCTTGTCAAACGTGACCGAAGTCTGGAGGTTTTGGCTGGAAAAAAGACAAAATGGCCTTAAAGTGAAAGTGTCGAAAAGCACTTCTGATCCATCACGGATGATGATTTTCTCCTTATAAACAAGCACACACAGGCTTATCTGTGCTGTATGTATACTGCTGCATTGGTTACATTAAACCTCTATTATGAACCCTTTTGAATATGTTTGATTTTTCGCAGATGATAAATAAAGAGCTAAACATTGAGAGAACACATTGTACTGTATGTTTTCCCTGTGCAGTCATTAAATATGTAAATATAAAATGATGTATTAACGGGGCAAAAAATCATTTTTTATTGCCATGTGTGAAGGGATACTATAGGAACTGAAAAATTGAGACCTTCCCCAACTTCCTCCATTGCCCCTAACAGCCTGTGGGCTGATTTTTATGTAAAGCACTCAGGAAGCTTTTTCTGCCAAAGAAGACAATGTGATGTACTATATGCGCATTCGCGAGTACCTCTGCCTAGAGCTCATTCTCCGCCACTACAGTCAACGAGACAACGCAAGCTGTGAAATGAAGATGGATAATGCCAATAAACGACCAGCAACCAAAACAACACCAACACAAAGTATATACAAGAATAAAAAACAAAAAAAGCTTTAGTGAAGCCTGTCTGGCCAAACAGGAATGTGACCGACGTCAGGGGGTACAGTCAACATTGGCAGGGCATGTGAATCATGGAGAGACCTTCGATTGGTTTTGGGGATCAAAACAGACTCACAACTGGCTTTCTTGCTACACGTTGTTAGCTTGTTGTTAGCTCTGTAGTAAGTAAAAGTTATTGTTGTCATAGAAACAAAACCCGCGTGCAACATTTTTTCCTCTCACCGGGCGCAGCGTTTTTTTCTCTCACAGCACAAGTGCTTCATCCCAGAGCTCTCTCCTGCCGCTCTGCCCTGCCTGGCTAATGCTTGTGATTATTTGCTGGTTTGCCTGCGTAATTTGCCGTTTGGTTACAAAGCACAATGCCAGAGTCACGCAGTGTATTTATGTTAGAGCTAGTTGGCTAACCTTAGCATGCTCGCTAACGTTATGACTACCAAAGTACTATCTGAGTGTGTATGTCAGTTATCTAGCTTGACAAATAACTTTAGCCAGCTTTACATTGATTGTATCACTCACAGTGGAAATGGCCCGCCGTGTGTCAGAATCAGATCTTATGGGATACATTGGTCAGGTTCTGTACAAAAATTTATTTAAAAATAAGAATATTACTTTTGCAAACAAGCAAACATTAGCTTCTCTGCTATCGCAGACGATTTGCCAATTAGGCAACGTAGCAAAATACCATTGAGTGGAAAACATCAGCTAACTCATGCAGACTCCCGGGGATCTGGCTGTTAATTGATTAATTTTCACTTTGGTTACGAAGCACAATGCCAGAAGAGTGACAGAGGATATCCAGGCCAAGTATCCTTTTGTATGTGCTGATTCTTGATAACAGTGCAAATAGCTACTTGAGATGGAAGTTGGACTGGAGAGACGACCAAAGACTATTGCCAATGGGTTCCAGGAATGCATTGTGGACAATAGGTTCTACCTCTTTTGATTGACACACACAGTTTTACTGCAAACAAAAAATGATAGTTGACAAACTTATATTTTCAGAGATTGTGTCAGTAGCAATGTGTGAAGGTTTAAATGTATACTGTACACACTTTTGAAGCAAGCAGACTAGAGCTGCATGACAGGGAATGAGAGAATAGCATCCTGACCCACTGGCCTTTGGGACTCTGATCTAACTGTGGGTCTGCTGCCCAAGGTTAATGAGACCTGGAAGTCATCCAGAACATCTTCAAGCTCGGGCTCAAAGCCCGGAGCTGGGCCCTGACACCCAGAGGCAGCAGACTGCGTGGTAAAGCATGCTACTTCATACTTACTCGACCTGAAAAACACAAGAGCAACTGGCAGGAAGAACATGCATGGGGAGTAGGCCTGTCTGTCTCTTTACTGTCTATTGTGTTCCATAGGACCATCTGCTGGAACTCCTACTTGATTTGCTTCTCTGATTGGCTAAATAAACAGATTGGTTAGCTAAGTAGTGGCCCTTTTGTTTGTAGTAGTTGGACACTTAGGTGGACAGCATTCTTTATTGTTTTTAAGATACTTGTCTACAGGACTTATCGTGGGATGGTTTACACAACGGCATGTAAAACCTATATGAAAAATGCCTCCACCAAGCCTCCAGACAGGTTCTTACCACCCTTGGTTTACCTTCTGTGGAAAATTTAAACCCAATGTACAGAGGAAGCACAGTTGGCAATTGCGCTTTCAATGAGTTCTGTCTGCTGCCAACTTTAAAGCCAATCAAGCCAAGCAACATGGCCAATGAACCAATGTGGAAGCTGTGATGATGCAATCGCGTTTTACCTGTAACTACTATCTTTACCCAGCCTTGACCAAATGTTTGGGCTGTCTGACCCTAATCAAACTGTACATATCATTTGTTTACCATATTAATACTATCTTTACCTTTACTTACATTATATTGAGATAACATTGGTAATATACATATATAAGGTTGGCGATGAAAAACATACAACTATGAGTGGACAATTACACCATTCAATCTGGCTTTAACTTCACACATATTGGAACCTGCATATGTGAGCGTTGCGTGTGCATGTATAAATGACTCTGTTGCTCTTTGCAGTGCATAGCCGATGATGGCGGGCTCCTCTCCCGGTGGTCAGCGAAGAAGAACAATTCCAAGAGGAGCACAATTCTGCAGCATTTACTTGCAGAACCACATCAACAAATGTTGCAGAATAGTTCAGCTCTTGAAATCAAAGGCAGCGTGGTGAGGCGGCGATGCAAAGGATGAGGTCGTTGCAGAGATGGTGGCGTTATAGGCGGGATGCAGCCTGAAACGTATTGCATATGGGGAAAAAATGGAAGACTATTTTCAGTTTCATTCCAGGCAGATATTACCCTCCTCAGTGTCCCTTCTGTGAAAACTATGAAACAATAAAAATAAAAGCCTTATTTCTTTTTCTTTGTAACGACACAGTACACAGCATGTCCACACATATTGTGCATATTAGCAGAATAGTAGCGCCAAGTCCTTTTTCATCCTCCATACATAATAATATACATCATACTCCATCAAGGGAAAATGACAACCTTGTTTGCCTTGCTCATGCAACATGATATTCAGGTTTGCTTCCAAACAAAACAAAAAGGCCTGCCAATATCAGGGAGATAAACAGTATTGAGTTCTCCTCTGTCTGTGCGCCAACAACCCTGGTCTGTGTTCTCTCATAGAACTACAATGTACCTATCTGTAATTCAATATGCAGTTCCTACTAACACTCGAAATGATGAGAAGTCACACCTCTATTTCAGCTTCTCATAAAAAGCGGCAGCGGTGGCACTCTGGAACCTACGTTTCATAGTTGTGAAAGTAATCAGACACAACTCTCTAACACTCAAACTGAAAAGCCCTCTCCTCTCCTCTGTGTTAGTCCGTCTGTCTAACTCATCAGCCTTCCTCCCTCTCTTCATTAGCTGAAAGCAGTGAGCGCTATCACTGATTTGCACTCGAGGATTAGTGCTCCTCTCTAGCACGTCCCTGCTGAAGTGTTGAGGATGGTGTTTGCTCAAACACTGACAGAAGGTGACGGAGGAAAGAAGGCTTATTGGTGTGAGAGTGTCGGCAAGTTATTAATATTTTAAAATGACTAATCTCTTTATTTTATTTATTTACTATATTGGATCTTTGCCAGAATAGTTAAAATCAAAATCCTGCGAGTCAGTATCATCATCTTGCTAAGCTACCTTCAGCTATTGCAGGCACTGGACATTCTATGTCTATCCAATCTGCCCTATTTTTATGCTCTATATGATTTCCTTTTGTTTTATTATTGCCATACAGGGTTATTTCCCTTCATAGTTGATTATGTTGTCTATGTGATGAATGTATTTGTTATTAATGTTTGTTAGGCACACCCTTCCTTCACACCATGTGCACATGTTTGCACGCCCTCACCAGCATAAACAGGCTTGTCCTTTCAACCCCACGGTTGTAACCCCGCTTGTATTCACTCTCTCCTACTTGCTACCTGATTTTAATCTCAATCCTGACATTTAGGGATCATCGTGTCTGGTGGCTTTCCAAAGCAGCATGTTTACAAGATAAAGGGAGGCTGACTCTTCACTGAGCTTGAGAGGATTTCTCTCCACTTAGCACAGGCAAACAAACTATTGTGTGGATTTAGATCTTCTTCCCACCCTTGAGTAAATTTAACGTCACAATCATTTGAAGTTCCTCTGTTGCATAGATTCTGTTCTTCAGTTTGATTAGACTTGTAATTTAAAGCATGGCCGTTTATTGCGTTGAATCAGGCTTTTATAACATACAATGGCTGGAGATTCATTATTGGTGATCACAGGTAATAGAGGTAATACGCTCTTTTAATGTAGGCCATTTTTGTTTGTAGGAAAAAAAAAACAATGCTATTAACAAAGATAATTTGAGCTAATTATCAATTTCATTGACAACATGCAGAGCGGGGCTGGGAGAGACATTACACTTAGAGAGCTATTTAGCATCATGAAATCGCTGCTTCACTGCTTAAAGGTGCGGTAAGTGATTCTGATGAAAGTTTGTGCATATTTGAACTCAACAGCAAAACAAACAGACACACCCCACCCTTCACCGGCCTTTTAAAAGCTCCGCCCCCTGTTTATTCATGGCAGGGCATAGCCAGGGAAATTACTCTAACAACTGACTAATTACAAGCAAGTTAACAGAATATAGACACATTTTCTTTTAGAACAAACAGCCCATCAACCAGCATGTGTCTCACATCATCGTTACAAAAACATCATCTCATATTAACACCAGACAATTTGGTTTTACCAGAATGAAACAGAATTTGTTTCTGGTGAGACATGAAAGGCATTAGACATTTCTAAACACTACACTCACTACACTACACAGGACGATTAATTACAGCAACAACAGAGACACCTGGCATCAAAAGAAAGTGTTATGTCTCATATTATTGGTCATATTGAACAAAACATTAAAAATTGCAATGGTGTCCTTCAGCGTGGTAAAATGTATCAGTTATCTGCATATGATATCCTTAAAGGAGATAATGGGGAACAATGACTGACAGAGAAACAGAGGAACGATGTAATTAACAACCATACAATGTGATGAAGATGAAAACACAAAAAAGGGAGGAGAATAAGAGCCAGTTTTCTCAGAGAACAGTGCTGGATGGGCTTATTCAGGGGCAGCCATCGCTTATATATCAGTGACATTATCAGAGACAAGATCTTTTTATGGACTCAACAGAGGTCAGCCTCACTGATCTCTTTATGGCAGTGTTTATGGCTGCGTAGAAGGAGTCTTGTGCCAAATGAACTAACAGAGTAGTAAACTTTCCAAAAGACATCCGTTAACTCTGAGAGAGAGAGCACAGTTTGTCTGTAAATCTCACTTTGGAGACAAAACGGTGACTGGTGACAGTAAGGCAGCGTTTTTATGGTCTGAGCTTGACTTGTGAGATAATGTCCTGACTGGCTCCAAGACAGTGCTGACCTGAGGACATTTCTAATGCTTGATCACAACACTTAATCCATGATAGTGCTTAAACCATGATAATGCCTAGCGGGCACTGAACCCATTATCTGCTAGTGGTATGTGAAACTTGTTGCCCTGCAAGCAGTGGCATTTAAGTATGGGGAGGTCAGACTGTTGCTTTGTCTATCACTTCAATAATTTGGTGTAAAGGAAGAGGTCTTAAAGGACCAGTCCAACCAATAAGGATACGCAATGTCACCCAAATTAGATGGGAAGATATGCAGTATACTAATTATATATTGTCTGCATGTGAGCCACAGCAAAGAGACCCTTTGGTCTTAAAATAAAGATAGAAAACAGATTGAAATAACTAGCCTGGTTATGTCCAAATGTAAAAGAATCTAACCAAATCCAGTATATTCCTTGAGCAACTACTGGCTAGAATGATATGTAGTATATTGATGCTCCTCTTATAAAGATTTTTGGTGATATTGTTAACACAGACTTCCACAGTCAAGTATGGTTTGACCAGTGAATTCTATTTACATCTCACCAAGACTCGCGTAAGAGCCAAAAATCCATACTTATCCACCCAACCATCCATGCATTATCTACACTGCTTATCCTGTTCAGGGTGGCAAGAGGCCTGGACTGATCACCAGTCAATCACAGGGCTTGCTCAGTAATCAGGTGGAACAAATCTTCAGCAATATTTCAGGTGATTTTTGGGATAGTAACGTAAAATAAAATACAATTTTAAGAACAATGATGAAAAAACAACTACTCTTTGTAATACATTTTATTTTTAGTCAACCCTTTTCCCATTATTGCTTTCTCTTGACCTCTACTGTTCCTACTATTGTTTCTATGTTAAAGCAGTTTTAGCTGTAAAGAGGTTTTGTCATATCATTCTGAGAGGTTTCTGGGATAAATACACGGTATATACACTTTGTATAATTGAATGGCTCTTAAATATCTTGCATGGTATACATTTTCGTCACACTGCTTTCACTGTTCGTAAGTTTAATTAGAAATACTCACATGACTATACACCTCTGAAAAATGAATGACCGTGTGTTAATGTGCGCGTGTCTAATGAATTTATTATAAAGTGTTATGAGGATTAGCATGACTTAGCCCCAAACTTTTCCCTCACTCCCTGCCTTCCTTCCGCATGATTGATGCTGATTGAGGTTTTAACACGCTGTTAAATCGACAGCAAATCGTCTTTAGCAGAGGTCGCATTAGCATAAAGGCCTTCTTGTGGAAAATAAACAACGTCAATGTCTTCTCGAAAACAGCACAAACACAAGAGGGAGATAATGACACGGCAGGCCCTTAGTGACATCGGCGACAACATAATGGATCTGGAGTCAAATTAAAATGAATCAGTCAATTTAAATGCTCTGTTTTGATCTCTCTCACTCTCTCTCTCGCTCTCACTCTTTCTCAATTCCCTTTTCTTTTACTTTTCTAAATCTCACGCACAGAAACTTATGCAAACAGATACAGCATATTTCACATATTGTTTACCATGAGTATATGCATAAATCTGGCAAAAAAGTAGATCATCTTGAAAGGTTCCTAAATGACTTAAAACATCTGTGTTAGTGCTGTCTCTCAGATAAACTCCCCAGATGAGCCAGCATACCACCAAACACACCATTCTGAGTCTGGAAAATAAAAAGATGCAACAAATAATGATGATGAAAGTGATGCTTTCACAGATAACGGATATTGGTAAAGAGTGTCAGATTATATTTCTGAGAAGCAGCTGTAGGGATGTCATCACATGCAGCGTTGTTAGCAGGGTGTGACAAATTTAGCTGTCAAGCTGTTTCTTTGTGAGCAACTTTGCAAAAAAAAAAAGGAAAAAAGATGACAGGATGAATATTTGTGTGATTATACTGTTTAGTCTAGCAGCTACCCCTGGGAGAATGGTGTTCTTCCTCTGTTGCTTCCATGTAAAAGGGCTTGGACTAGTATCTGTTAATGATCACTTTCAAACACTGCTGGCACACTACTGGCACTAAATGTCAGTGAAGTTAAAAGGGTTTTGTGTAAACACTGACTACATTATTACAGTCTGGCTGTTAAGAGAAACAATGTGGGAAATATTGACATTGTGGCCTGGGGATGATAAAAATGGCTGAAGAGGTTAAAAACTCAGTGCAAATAACTTTTTAATCACACACATTTCAGCTTGTGGCCATCAAGATCAACTTAACACCAAATAACTTGGACTGTTTAAAGGGGTACGAAAAAAAATAATTTCAGGGGCGCTGGTTTAGCTCAGATGGTAGAGCAGACACCCCATGTACAGATGCTTAGTTGGTGCATGTCATACCCCACTCTCTCATCTACATATTTCCTGTCACTCTACACTGTCCTATCAAATTAAGGCAAAATACCAAAAGAAAAATAATCTTAAAAAACCCCCCAAAAAAACAATACATTTTAGCAAGGGCATGATGGGCTGGGCAGAAGGTCATGTGGCTTCGGGACTAAAACATTCACAAAGTGGATAAATGACAAATGATACACCATGTTTGGTACATAAAAAGGAGACGTAGTTATCCCTCAGTGGTCAAATCAACAAAATATGCCTTTTTGATGTCAATAAATCATATCAATAACAGATATCTATTCAAATTTAGAATTCCTTTATTCCTAATGAGGTAGGTCATTTATTTTAGAAGAACTGTTTTGATCAAATGCATTCTCGTGGGGCGGCTGTGGCTCAGTTGGTAGAGTTGGTCGTCTTCCACTCGGAAGGTTGGTGGTTCGATCCCCAGCTCCCTCAGTCTACTTGTCAAAGTGTCCTTGGGCAAGGCCCCAAATTTAACCCAAAACTGCTCCCAGTTGCAAAGCCAACGGTGTGTAAATGTGATGACTGATTGACATTTGGGCACTTTATGTAGCAGTATCTACCCTCAGTGTGTGAGTGTGTGTATGAATGGGTGAATGTGACATGTAGAGTTGGTCACAAGACTAGAAAAGCGACATATAAGTGTAGTCCATTTACCATTTTACCATTTACCTGACAGCAATCAAAACATCTTTTACTGTCACAGGAAGTGTCTAATCTATTATATCATTTGAACCCAGTTAAATGAGTGCATAACTTACCTGCTCCTCTAACCACCCTGTCTATGTTCTCAAAGTCTTCCACAAGCCAAAACTAGCCAGCTATTGACACAAGAATGGTAGAGAAAGGTGGAGAAACAACGTGTCTAAACCAATAGAAGTGCAGGAAGACGGCACTCTACAGCTGAAATTTGTGACATGAGAGAACTTGCTGGGCAAAAGACAGAAAAACACTACAAGTGCAGTCATCTGGGATGATGGAGTGTGCCTTCATGGGACAAGCGGGAAGCATTTGCCAGTAATTAGTGGAGAATAAGCACAATTAGAGCACAAGCTTCTCTTGTTAATGATCTGAAGACAACACACACTCTCTGAATCCACAAACACACACCATCTCAAACTCAATCACAATGCCAAAGTTGTTTTAATGCATTGCAGTTATTTTACCTACAAATCAAAAGCTTCTGACGAGTGGAGCAGATTGAATCTATTTTTCTTTGAACAATGCAGCAATGCGCCACTTGATGGACGGGATTATGTGCGGCGAAACAACGAAGCGAAGCCAGGAAATGTTCCAACACTTTGCACAACATTAATTTCCATGTTCTCAACATACAGAACATATGTTCTCTAATGAGAGTGTATCAAAGATGAATTTTTTGTAGATGAAATTTTGGAGGATGTTTGTGACTCAATGTTTGTCTCCGGTATTGTCTCCATTTTCTCCCTATGTGGCCTCCAGTCTGCAGTAATTTGGGGAAGGGTCTAAGCACAGTATGTGTGGGTGTGTATGTGTGTGTCTATGGCTCTTGCCTGCCAATTGCAACCATGCTGTGGCAGCTACATACAAAGAATTGGCTCAGTCTCTTCATCACACTCTCTTGATGTAAGTCCTCTCAGTTTGGCAATCTCAGGCCACTGCTATATGGTTTAATTAGCTGCTGCTTTGATTGCATTCAACCATTCAGACTCATAACTGTGTATTAATCACAGCTGCTGGTAATGAATTATTCTATAGAATGTTTTGTTGAGGCCTTGATAGACAGACAGAGACAGAGAGAGGGGGGGCTGGGGGGGGAGAAAGTTTTCCAAACAGACCTGTGGAAGGGAAGGATTAGCTATGCTGTTGGGTTCGAAGGGCTCTTTAACAAGCAAGAAAACTGTGAGTGCACAAGTGTGAGTGAGTGTAGGAAGTAAGCACTTCCTATATATACTTTTAAGAATTCTATTAGGTACACCTAGTTGTACAGCCCTGTAAGTTTCCCTTATGTAGGTTTAATGTCACTATTGCTTTCAGGCCAGAATGTTGGAAGAAGCTTATCTTCATGATGGATATTTGAATAACCATATCCATCCATATCCATGGATTTTGTTCACCGGCAAGTTGAGTTGAGCTATACAGGAGGTGAGGAGGGTCCGTGGAGTGTGTGGGCATCAAAGTACAAAGCACAGGACAGAGACCAGGGTTTGCATGAGTTGATAGTGTGGTTAGGATTTGGAAACAATGGGGTTACCTAGGTTAAGTTTGGTTTTGGTTAGATATTAAAAAAGTAATCTTGCCCTGTCCCGCACTTCCAGTCGTGGTTCATCTTCAATATTTAACCAAGAATACAGTCTAACCTGAGCTAATGGCTGTGAGCCTGTATGTCTTTAGGTAGTTACTTCAAGGTAATGATACACTGTTCAGTATCAACATTTCGTGCCTCAGTAGATATGTAGACATTTTTTGTTTGTCTTTTAGGTGTGTTTCCTGTTGCTCGGAAGTGTTAAAAACACAAAGCCCTAAAACAAAGAACAACTTCTTTCTGAGCCAAACTGTCGGGGGTTGAACTTGCATTCAGGCTCAGCTGTCTGGTAGTGTAACACTTTGGTTGTTATACTTGCACTCTTCTTAACTGATTCTCCCACAACATAGAAGCTTCATTTTCACCTTAACAACACAATGCAATATGTGTCAAGAGTGCTGATGTCTGTGTTATATAGTTCTTCTCTTGACTTCTATTCAGGTTTGTGCTCATGCTGCGTTGGTTAGCACGGCAATTGGCCTGAACAGGGTTAGACTGAAACAGGTTTTTGAAGATTGACATTGCAGTATATTAGGTGTGGATGACAATATGTATCATCATGGAAAAATTAAATGTCTAAAATGAGAACCAAATTAATAGACATATGTTTTGTGGTTTGGGACTAAATTGACCATCACTATCTCCAATTCCCTGAGGTCAAACAAGTTGCAACTAACCATAAGTTCCTCAATATACGTATATCACATGTCAGCTGTTGCTGAATAATATTTTGTTCCTTTGATTCATCTCTGTTTTAAAGAAATAAACAATAATAACTGAAAAACCCAAATAACATCTGACACTGAGACAAGGAACTTGGAGGTCTCTTAGATTTTGCAGAAGCATGTTTGATCTGGACAAGGATGGATGGTATTTGTTGTCACAGACCACCACCACAAAGCTATTCTATAGCAAAGAATAAAAAAAATTACATATGTAAAATTACAGAATTAACTCACAGTATTTATTATCAAACACATAACGTGATTATTATTACCGTCCTGAATTTGGAGGGTAAATTAATCGCTCAGGAAATTGGTGAGATCTACAGAACTTCTGTCAATTAAATGTATTGTTTTTTTAGTATTGCCCTCATTTTTTTTTTTTTTTTGTAATACTACTTCTACTTTATGGTTCTACTGCCACCACTAGTGCCAGAAATAACAATACGTTTTCAACCATATAGCATTTTATCATATGTGGACCACGTTCACTGGATCATATCTTACGTTTAATAAAAAGTCTCATTTATGGGCATATAATCCCAATTTACACACACCTCCACACACATATGAGCAGGCAGTATATCCTTTTCAGATCCCTCTCTGATCTATAGAGTGTAATAGTGTTTAATAAGGCTGACATTACGCTGGGATAATCCCACTCTCTCATGCACCGACACACAACCAATTCCATTTCCACCGCCTCAGCTGTTTTCTCTGCGCTCCAAAAGCTCATTTCAAGAAAAGGAGGCCGGGGCGCAAAATGAGGCCTCAAATATCAATTACCACTGATGGGGGAGAGGGAAAAAGCTGATGGATGCTACATTTCCTCAAATCCTTTGCTATTCTTTTCATTTCAGTTTAATATGTTTTTTTATTATAGAGCGATAACAGCATATGATGAGGAAAAATTAATTCTAATTGTCCTAATATGAGATATGAAGTGGCAAAAATGCAGAGCCTTCAAAATGTGTGTGGAGTGAATGTGTGTGCATCTGTTTCTGTGCTTGTGTGTGGACAGAAAAAAACAGTGCGATTATATTTGCATGCAGGGAGGACTCAGACAAAATTCTGCAACTGCTCTGCTTCTGGGATTTTGTGAATATATTTCATCACTTACTTATGAAAAATAACAAAATTTCACAACTGAACCCTGGTGAGATGATGTTTTGCTGTGTGAAGCAAAAGCAAAATGTTTTTATATTACGGTTTTAAGCAGAGTTTTAATGTGCTTTAAATAAAATAAAGAAATAATATTAATAATATGCTTCAAGACAGATATCTAAAAGATTCATGAATCTTACATGAATTTGCTCAGAGCAAGCCCACAAAAAGCAACGCGGATTTTAAGAAGAAGGAAAAGAAGTTAGAAGATATGAAGACAGAGCACATAAGTTCTCAGGCAGGATGCTTTACAACTACGAGTCTAAATACTAATGGCAGTTTTAGAAGACTTATCTAAATTGACAGTTGGGCCAGCAAGACCAGAGAGGTGTGGGTGGCTCATAGCCTTTCAGCATGTGTAACAATGTGGAACAAGGCCATTCCGTGCTTTATAGACAAGCAAAAGGGTCTTAAATCCAATTAAAGTGCTCTAAGAAACAGTAATGCTCTCTCTTTTTAAGTCCCTGTCAAAACTCTGGCTGTAACATCACCACGGTCTTCTGTTAGAAGAGCAATATTGTAGTCTGTGACTACATGACTAAACATGACTTCACTCAGGAAAAACACAAAAGGAGCTCAGGAGCTATAAACTTAAATGCAAAAAAGCTTATTTAAATTTTGCACGTAAGCGATGTCCCATTACAGAGGCCGCAGCCTTCGAAGGACGTATTTGAAGGCCGATTGTGTCACAGCGGTGTGTTTAAGGCTGAGCCATTTCGAAGGCTCCTTCAGATGCGGCCACGAAGGATCCATTGGGTGATCCTTTGCGGCCAACGTATCCTGATCTTCATTGCGCGCCAATTCAAACGAGATGGCGGACTCTTAAACGGCCGAGGAATATACGTTTTTGGTTTCAACTTAATTGAATGTCTAGCAATACAAATGTTAAACATAATGAAAGGGGCCTTGAAACAAATGATCTTAATGAAAATATTAGGTTTTGTTACACAACTTTGTTATGATAACTAGTTAGACCACTAGCTACCTGTTGCTAGGCGTAAGGAACCACGTTTGGTGACACAAGGTTATGGACGAGAACAGCTGGTGACGCAAACAGGAAAACCACTGTAGACTGGACCGTCTCATTTCAGTTTGGCCATCCTGCGAATGACTCATCCTCCATAGACTGCATCCTTTGAAGGATGCAGCCCCCAAATTGAGACACAGCTAAAGCCCTTCTGCAAGACGGGGACACAAATTAAATCCCTTAAATGACCAAAAGTAACAATCAGGAAATAGAGGGCCTCTGCAAGATTCTTGCTTTGCCTGGTGAGTAATGTACTGTAGATTTAAGAGGCATACATTCAAATTGAAAAGGTCCAAGGATGTATTCTTGTGGAACTCCATGTAATGATACTGTTTTGGGTTACAAGTAATTTTTAGAACAAATAGTAGCTGTTCCTTTCTTCCAAAATAAGTACCGTATGTGTGTATTGCAGTGTGGTCTCCTTTGGCTACTGTTGTGATAGAAATCTGTGTCCCTGTTTTTGAAGAAAAAAAAAATCCTCGAGTACAGTCGGTGCTTGTTGGTCTGAAGGTGAGCCTGTTTTCACACTCTTGTTTTTTGATGAGGTGCGCTGACATTAGAACCTGGCTTTTTTATTGTTTATCATTTAGATTTATTTGATATTATTATGTTGAACAATTGAAAATGACAGTTTCATTGATAATAAAATACGAGAGGGATGTGGGAAAGTGAATAATAGCCAAGGCAATTGCCACTTTGCTCTCACATGTAAACACAGTCACCTTCTCTCCCCTTTGGCTCTCTTTCCATAGAAATCAGTGAACAGGGACAGAAAAGGTGTGTATGATTTAATCAAATCTCTGCGTATTACTTCCAATATTCTCTGGCTCTCAATGAAGCTGGTTCGGGGTCTACACGCAGCGCTGGCTTTTACAAATCACACTGCTGTCCCCAGTTTGCGTAATTAGTTTAGTGTTATTGCATTGGCATGGAACAGAGGGTGTAAAATGTGTTATTGCTTTTTAACTGAACACAGTGGGTAAACTAATGTGCTCAACATGATCAATAAATCATATCTGAACACATCAACTCCCTGCCAACTGGAAAATGAAGCAGTGGCTGGGTTTGTGCTTGCATATGAAATGAAAGTGTGAACGGTGTGTGTTTTCGTGTCTTCAGATGTGTAATATGAAAAAGAGGCTGTGTTATGCATGTGTACATGTCACTCATCCATTCTCTACATCCATGTGTGCCTGCATGTGCTGTTTAAATGCATTAAGACAAAACAGAAAAGCTTGATTTCCCTAATATAATGAAAATAATACAGACTAAGAGCGCCTCCACACCTGATCTTCACAGTCTCTTTGTATCTGCCTTAACAATCTTCTCATTGCTCGTCCTGTGCTCCTCTCCTCCCACACTGTGGGTGGCTAAGGCAGTTGGTCCACTTTGTAAAAGCCTCCTGCAGTTCGCTAATCATGTTGACCGCCAGCTACCAAATTAAAGCTGTCACTGGCACTGTCGGACGCCGTTGGTACGAGCGATGTGGCTTCCAGTGGTTAAATGGATCCACCACGAGGGGCCGTTCCTCTCATAGTATGTCATGCAGATATTGCTGTCATATGACGGCCTTGTGAAATCTATTTTGGGTTCATTTTCATGTGTTCTCTTTAGATGTAGGATTTATGTGCTGTGTGACTCCAGATGGTGCGTTACACTCGTACCAGTCAGGCTTCAGTGTTTTCAGTCACTGTGTCATACAGTGTGCAGAAATATGTTGAATAAACAAGACTTTAAATACAGCTTGGAGAAATACAGCAGAACAGACATGGCACAATATAAAGAGACGAAATCCAACTCAAATGAGGCAATCACATTTCTCACATACATGGACTATTAAACAGGGGACCAGATAATTAAGATGTAGTATGCTCTGCAGATTATTCCAAGACCAGGAGGCAAATAAGGAGACGCTCCCCACACACACACACACACACTCAGTAATAACCCCAAAGCATTGTTAGGCCTTCCCAAATTCCACTAATCAAATAATAAACGATTTCACTCTGACCACAATAAAGACTAGATAGAGACTTGATTTTTACTGTGAAGTCTAACTAAAGAAAGGTTTAAGTGGCTTCAGTTTGACTTCTTTATTCTATTGGAATTAATGGAAACCAATGGCGCGTTTGGTTCATTGGTGACTCTAAATTGCCCATAGGTGTCGGTGTGAGTGCGAAGTTTGTCTGTCTCTATGTGTCAGCCCTGGGATTGACTAGTCCAGGGTGTACCCCCCCTTTCGCCCAGTGACAGCTGGGATAGGCTCCAGCCCCCCGTGACCATGAACAGGATAAGCGGTATAGATAATGGATGGATGGATGGATGGACGGACAGAAACCAATGGCTGCCTGAAAGATGCATTGAACATTTGGAACAAGGTTACTGAGGCAACACCCCAGACTAACCCACAGAACTAAACTGGGTATAGGTGTCTCTGAAACAGTACGCATTTGTCGTGTGTGCATGACAACAGGCAGATAATTTAGTTCATATTTTATTAATATATTTGTTTGCTGGGAAACAAAGAATCTCTTAGGAGCATTGAGACATATGGGGAGATCAGCGTGGGTGATCATATGATAATTGCCCATGTTGGGAATTATACCCACCTCTTTGTTTCTACAGTCCTGAATAATAACCCTTTTGTAGATCAAGCTGCCATGAAAATACAGTCTTTGAATTGAAAGAGACAGACTGAAGAGCTAGAAGTTTACTAAAATTCCACAAATGAAGTAGTTCAAGAACCAAATAGAAGGTTTTTCCAATTTCACTCAGTTTATTACCCTGATATTTCAGCCTCACACTGCAGGGCACTGCTTTCTATTCACTTTAGTGTATTAGCCAACATGCAGCTGCGATGCAGCTCAAAGCGTGCATAATAAAGTTTAATACAGTCACAAAGCTCTGGGGCCAGGTGCTTCCTCTAGCAGACATACAGAATATCAAAATAAGCATATTGAAATCATTTAAAAGTTGTTGAATGAGCAGCTCTCCGACAAGTTCACCGAGCCAAAAGCTCCCCTGAGCCCGCCGCTGTTTCGGCTACATAAAAACACACTGAGAGAGAATAAACTGAATGTTCATAATAAAGAACTGAGGAGTTATTCTGTAAATCACAGCATAGTTAACAGGGTCGCCCCACCTCTAAATAAAATGCAAATATAAGACAACACGGCTCAGTAAAGGGATTTAATTAAGTACATATCTGTGCATTTCCCTTGCAATTAAACCCCAGTAGAATCCTCCAGCAGTTCAAACATATTAGAAAAATTCCTTGTGTCAGAGGATGATGCCACAGCCCATTAGCCTATCCACAGGCACATGCAGGGTGTGGAGAAGAATGAATGTTGGGTAAGATTTTATTTCCGTTTCCAGGAGCCCTGGCTGTAAGTGTGTGTGTGTGTGTGTTTTCAGAATCACCCCCCTAGGCCCAATGAAATCAGAACAACAACGAATCTAGGGGAACCTTTAGCACTGACATACAAATACAGGTGAACACATTAACATGCAAACACACACAGCCAGGCATTGTACATTCTACGTCGTTCCCTGTATACACCACCCACACACAGTCTAAGAGTTATAAAATACAAACTCCTAGGCGATCTCCTCTCCCGTCTTTCTGTTAAAACATTGCCTAATGACAGAGCGGGGGAGAGGAAGATTTTAATTAGCCAGAGGAGGAAGCTTCATTAAACCTCTCCGCCGGCCTCTTCCATCCTGCTAGGCGCTGTCCTGATCCAAAACTCACTCTGCCATTAGGTAGGACTACGTACTGACAAGGGGCAATCAGATAAATCTCCCACTCAGCTTGCCACTGCTGATTGTTTGGCAATTTGCTTGGTTTATGGGGATTTAAATCTTTGAACTGTCAATGCCACCAAATTGAGTCATGTACTTTAGCAGTATAAAATATGTGGGCGTGTTTTTATCCATGATTACATGAGGAAAAGTTAATACACAATTTAAAAGGTCTTTGAAAAATACTATCGTGGATAACCTGAAATGTATTCCTTAACTTCCAGTCAGATTAAATGTTATTTATGACATCAGATCTTAGATTTATAACATTTATAACACTTATAGATTTATAACATACATAACATTGGGGCGGCTGTGGCTCCGTGGTAGAGACAATCATCTCTCAATCGGAGGGTTGGGGGTTTGATCCCTGACTGCTACAGTCATATGTTGAAGTGTCCTTGGAGATCTGATTGGAGAGTGGCACTTAGGTCAATGCCAGTGTGTGAATGTGAGTGCGAAAGGGTGAATGTGACATGTAGTGTAAAAGCAGCGTTGCGTGGTTGCAAGACTAGAAAAGTTCAGAAGTACAGTCCATACAGTATGCAAGTGTTTCCTTAATTTTGAATAAAGCCTTTTGTGTGCAGCTTTCACTGTGTGATTATTCTTATAATGGCTTAAATATTTGGCTTTTAATCTGTGTCTTCACTGTATGTCATCACTTGTTTGCTAATGTGTGTGAAATGGCCAAATGTATGATCACAGCTCCCAGTTTCCTGGCTCTAGGGAGTTACATCTCAAATAAATTCCATTTACATTTGAAATAACATTTCCAAAAGTTTAACAGTTCCACATTTCTAACTTTAGGATGTGGAGAGAGTGCAGGATTTGGCACAAGATAGACTTTTTATGATGCAACCAAAAGCACGGCCTGACGTTCACCAACTGTGCTGAGAAAGTGTTTTTCTCACAACAGACTGAATTTATACAGCAACAGGGATAGTCAGCGTTCAGATTGTAAGCAAAAAGTTGGCCAATTCTGGAAGAAACTGTTTGTGTAACAACTTAAAACCTTGCACTTTACCGAGGATGCAAAGAACTGAGCTGGAGTGATTGCCAACAACATGAATGGATGATTTAAGAAGGTACAGAAACGCACATTTGCACATCACTCATCCAAAAACGCCTGTGATGTAAGTCGGATGATGTGTTCGGCTTGTTTCCAAACTGGGACATCTGGTGCGAAGATTTTTATTTCATGTTTTTTTTTTTGTGATGCCAAGTGAAGAGCAAGTGGAAGCGAAATGTTGCTCATACATTTGTTACGCTTTCAGTATGGCCACATGGTGAGCCATTCTTAAATAGAAAGAAAGACAAGAGCAAAAAAGAAGCAGTATGAGCAGTCTGAGGGAGAGTAACTACGCAGTAACTAAATCATACATATATGTGAGCTCCATGCTCAAACCCTTACAGATAAATATCATCCCATCAACTTCTACTTCATGTGCTTCTATAGACAGCGTTTCACTTGTAATAGGAATACAACTACACACACGTCCCCTCCCCTTTCCATAACCCAGCCTCTTTGCTATTCCTCTGCCAGCCATCACAGTACATCACTTTATCCCTCCTTCAAAGCTCCCGCGAGACAGAGAGTGTAACAGAGAGAAAAGTGAAATGAGAAATTCCCATTGCCACCTAATTGCATGGCCAAATCGATCCTGTAATAGATTCCTTCTCTCTGACATCCAGTCTCACTGACAGCGCTATCAGACAGACAAATCAGAACACTGCCTGGTTTTCAATGCGTGTGTTTGTGTGCGCGCGTGTGGGCTGCTCAGGCTGCTGCATGGCAGGTTGTGGACGGCCAGATGTCTGTGTGATTGCTTAGAAGCGAGAGTAAAGCCGATTGACATTCTGCAATTCTCACTTTCCTACCGTTTTGTTGGAGATGAGCTTAAATGAGGGCAATCTAGTGCGAAACAAAAAACAAAACATAAAAAAATGTAGATATGAGATTGAAAATGTTAAAGTGCTTTGTAAAGTATGTGCTGGATAGTTGTATAGAAGGACCTTTCAAAATAAAATCACCAAATTAAACACTTCAGCCAGAGGTCACAATCTAATCAAGCACTTTCAATATATGGCATTCATCAAGTGGTTTTCTTAGTTTTGTATTCACAAGAGTGTGATGGAACAGACTCACAAGGACGCTGCAATTATTGTAAACAGTTTAGCAAAAGTCCCGTAACAACCTGCTACTATCACTATCTGTCCTGAAAATGATAATTCCCTTTGTGAAGAACTGCAGACAGCTGTGACAAACACCTGTTTCCAAGCAGGTGACCCTCCTTAGCACCCCAACAGCTGCAAACCGCATCGAACAGAGGGATATAACACTTTCAACTAAATCAGCTGCATCCATTGTTCTTTAACCCTTTTCCTCTGTCTTCTCCTCTCTTCCCTGCTGGATTTACAGGAGAGGCTGAAGTTTCCCCCTTCCTGCACACTGGAGCCAATTCATTGAGTGGAACCTGCTGAGAAGCTAGAAACCTGTAGTACCTCCTGTCTCTTTAGGCCTGTGACAGAAAGCCTCCCCTCTTTCTGCAGAGCAAACTGCGGATGTGAATAAAAACTGACCAAGTGCAGAGAAGCACAAACTGTTTTTTTTCTGTTAGAAAGTCGGCTGACCTGAAAAGGACACAATGAAATCACTCTTTTTGAATTTAAAAAAAAGTTCAAAACTTCTAAAGTAAGTGAAAATCCAAAG
This sequence comes from Semicossyphus pulcher, assembly GCF_022749685.1. NCBI lineage: Eukaryota > Metazoa > Chordata > Actinopteri > Labriformes > Labridae > Semicossyphus > Semicossyphus pulcher. The sequence continues at coordinate 17,904,428 of NW_027211659.1, read as the reverse complement.
AAAAAGAAACAAATTCAACGCTCAGATAAAGACAAAAGGAAAGTGACCGTCAGCGAGGAAAATCAAGAGTTACAACTGTAACAAAGGGACGCGACGGTAGACATCTGGTTAAATCGGGACGTATGCACCCGCAATTCCTATCTATCACCACTAGGTGCCCTCAAATACAACAGAAATGAGAACTACGACATTATGTATTTAAATAACATAAACACAAAATGCAATATTTGCATGTATCTGTTGACATGATCTTAACATATTGGATATGTTTTCACCTCCACCCCCACCTTTTGTGTCTGTGCCAGCAGCCACAACAAAGGACACACAATACAGCACCTGACTGTGTCCTTATAGAGATGCAGACACATGCATAAATACATATATGCACATATGTTAACATTTGCAAATGTACCTGTTTGCTGTAATATATGCTAAAATGTATGCTAACTATCAAGGGATTTGAATGAAGACACAAGATTATTTTACTGTTCAACTTCTGTCCTTAAACTGATCTTTGCATCAGTTTTAAATGTATATTTTCTATGGCCAATACATTTGTGACAATACCTTTCATGTGTGTGGTCCAAAAGTTCTGATTTATTTTGACAGTTCTTCAATTCTTGTTATCTGACTACAGTAGGATAAACAGTTTTCACTGTTACAAATAAGGAAAAAAGTACGATAGTTGTGAGGCTTTTTTTTTTTACTGATATAAAGTTAGTGTTGACAGTGTGCAGGAAGTATTATGCAAAAACGTTCTTACCCACCGTGTGTGCAGTAGACAATATATAATTAGCTTGTAGGAGCTGCATAATTTTTCTATTGAAACATGACCAAGGTCTCTTCTGGTTGCATAACACAAAGAAGAAAAAGCAAGCTGTTTAAAACTCTATAAATCTGAAGGAACATTAGGCCTTGGCTGTGTATAGCACTGCTGTTTAGTCTAGTTTCAAATGACTAATAACTCCTTTAGAAATGTAAAGTTATTATCATACCATCTGCTGCAAGGTCTGAGCGTGATGCCACTGTTTTAAGACAATGGACTCAGTGTTACTACAGAAAGAGGTAAAAAGAGGATACGCAGGTGAGGAAAACAGATGAACGGAGACGGAGGAAAAGAAGCGAAAACATTTACTTAAAATGTATCTTTTAAAGCACTAAAAAAATGAAAACCTCACACTACCACCTGCTTTTTTAGAATGTTGACCATTACCTGAGTCTACCAGCTGTCAATCATGTTGTCTATAGCAGGGGTTCTGGAACTTAAGGCTCACTTCTGGTTGTTATTTCTGAGGACCATCTTGCCCAATGCGTCCAAACCAGAGGCAGAGAGAAGGCAACTGAACTGAATGACTCTGCGTTGTTTAGTTACCGGTAACTATGTAATTTAGAAGATTGAAAGCAGTATTGATTGAGTGCAATGTTTTAACTTTTTTGTTTTGAGAAACAAAAAATCTCCACAAATCAACATCAGATTTTTATGAAAACACAATATATAATTGAATAACTGCCCGGCTCTGCTGCCCATCTCTGCCTGTAAGAGAGATCAGTATCAGTTGGATTAGTGCAGTGGCACACACACGCACACACACACACACACACACACCCACACAAACACACACACACACACACACACACACCCAGCATGAACTAAAATTATCCCTTTCATATCCCCATACATGAACCGGACCCAAGATTATTCTGCACGATGGCAACTGAGATACTGATACTGAGACTGTATGTGTGTGTGTGTGTTTTCTTCTGTTGTCTGGACCTTTGAACACCTCAGCAGCTGCAGGTGTATTTCACTTACAGTACCATTCTTTTTGAACTCTGGTTGATTGAAAGGAAACAAAAAGAGAGAAACAGTGAGAGAGAAGCAGGTGGCCTGTAAGTGGCCGCTTCATTGATTTGTGTGCAGTTGTGTGTGTGTGTGTGTGTGTGTGTGTGTGTGTATGTTTTATCAGAGTGTGTGTCAGACAGCAAACAGACGGTAGTCCGGTGCAGAGGTTTGGGTCTGACGCCCTGGGGTCTTCTGGTGCTCTGACACCTACATAATGTTAATCACTGTCCATGATCCTGTCCTGCTGCTGTTAACACTGTGGAGGAAGCAACTCTAACAAACTTATTCTAAGCCATAAATCAGGTAGAGGACAAGGACCCTGAGGCTGGATGTATAAATTAAATATTGCATCAAAGACAAATTGGGTGCTCTCAAGAACAGAAATTGGCATCAATCAAAAAACAATGTTATATCCCTGCACACTCTGTGACTGATGTGACTGTGAAGGAGAGAAGGATGTAGAAAACAGAACTGCGATTTAATGCATTTAAGATGCGTCCTTAATAGCAACTTTAACGTACAATCGTATCGGCCATATTAACAGGCTAAGCACAATTAGAAGTTACAATAACATGATGGTACGACTTCTAAATCCAGAGTGAACCGGAGTGTGAACTATTCGGGGAACATAATCAGTGTGCAGACTCTAATTAAAATGCTTCCCTTATATAGAGTATGGAACTGGCATCAGTACTGTGACACTTCATCTCACAATACTAAACCAAAGGTGTAGCTTCTTGTAACTTTTTTTGTTTGAATAATCAAACATGTTTATGTTGTTCCGTGTTACCTGAAGGGACATACTCTGTACATGTTTCGCAATGTCCTTGACTTTAGTTCCGAGGTCAAGAATAAACTTTGAACATATACCTGTAAGTCAACATCAATGTCTGAAAACATTTGGTTTAAAATATGCCATTAAAGGAACATAGTGGCTCTGCAGAAGCAGAGGTTGTTGAGTCTCAGAGGCTGCATGATGTTCCATGAGGTGGCCACTACTATCCTATATGCTACGAGTTAGATAAAAAGCTAGTTAGCAAGGCTGGCTCATGGACCAGCATAAAAAGGGGGTTGAGAGGGGACGTGTCCTCAGCCACAGATTGATACCAACAGCTGAGCAGCACAGGAGATCATTCCTGCCTTTGGCCAACACTCTATAATTCATCCCTGTTTTGTCACAATGTGGAGATCAATGGGCTGCGAGGCTGCTCAGGTCTTACTGCACTCACTATTTGGACTTCATAATTACACTTTCCCAACTTCTGGCAAAGTTCAATACATCTTTTGTAATTCATATATAACATATTCCAGTGCCAGCAGGCTGCTTTGCTATCTGCTTCTGTGGCTGGGTCAGTTGTTGGGGACCCCCTAAATACAGAAAGAATGATACACAGAAGAACTAATGTAAAATATTAGGTATGACCTTTTATGCAAGTGTAGCCTCTGCAGGCACCTGGGGTCGCAAGTACGTTCAAAGTTTCAATGATCATTGTATTCTTTGTTTGCTCGCTGTTACAATATTAAGCTCTAGATCACTCTGCTTAAAGGTGAATGCACCTATCTGCGAGACCTATACGATATATAGTAATGGCCGATAATAATCTTCAATGTTCCTTTTGGCCATGGGATTCCTCCCTGGGCTACACCTGTCAGAGTGTACCTTTGTCATCAGTCGGAAACGCAAGTGCAGATTTATTTTACAAAGTTCTGTGTAAGTTTTCAAAAAACCCAGAAGATTGAACATCGTCTATTCCATGATAACTGGGAGAACCAAGAGCCCAAGAGAGATGAAAACTGAAAACATGCATACAGAATATGATCTATTTATTTATATTTTGATATTCCAGGGATATGTTGTGATAATCTTAGAGTGCAGAGTCAGTGTTAACTACCAGTGTGTGCCTTTCTTTATTGTGTTTTCCTACTAAGGAAAAGTTTTCAACTTTCTGACATGTCTGGAGTGAAGTGTAATATATGAATGTCAGTTAAGGTGATGGCACTAAACAGTATAATTGTAAACACTTTCATCGTTCTCTTTCACTGTTGTGCCTTTATTACCTGCTGTCACTCTGAATAAAGACAAGGAGAATGCTGCACTGATGGAGACACGGGCAGATCAATCCCCAATAAAACAAGCTGTATTGGTTTATAAATCAGCTCTCCAGTCTCTGCCTGTGGCTGTTCAATAAGCATACATCAGCCTTAGTGGGATGAGCTGCCTTCTAGCGGGTGATAGATAATAAGGACATACGACCGCACAAGTAATATGAGAAAGAAATACATTTAAAACATGCACATGCAAACACGTGTACTGAAGATGAGTTTCATGCACACTATAGTACCTGTAAACTCACACATAATCTGTATGCAGAGGGCACTCAGAGACCATCCATACACAAGTGATCCTAATGAGGAAAAAGGGAAAAACAGCACACACACACACCCACAGACACACACACTATTATGATGAATCTATAACAATGCAGAATGCGCTTTTGTCTCTGTAACTGTTGGCCTTTACTGCTCTGTAAAAAAGCCCCCATGCATTTTGGGAGTTTTTAAGAATTTCAGACGAACCATCCGTTTGACTGGTTGTTGAGGCCTAATGGTGCAGAGTGTTACCATTACAAAGAGTGATGACTTGAAAATGGCCCCACTAAAGGCAAAACTCTAACATTGAGCTGATTTGTTGCCCAGTTCTACCACTTAAATTTCAACCTTAAGAGAATATATTTGATGTACAGCCTGCTCCAGGAATCTGCTTTGTACAGTCACCTTTTCATTTTCTTGCATCACTATATCGTGCCTGCTCAATGACTGAACACATTTTGACTGTAACATAAGATGTGATGACTCAGTAGGATTTAACTGTTGACCCCATGAGATTAGCTGTATTTGAAGTGGTGGAACTGCCATTATTTCTCTTAAACGGCAACATAAACAGACAGACACAGCATAAATAATGCATTGAAGCTGCTAACATTCAGACCTAATTCAATGTGGTGATACATGTAGGCTTCAGTTCGACCCGGGTTTTGTGCTCCCATCATTGCCAAGAGTCATTTGACCCGTGTTCGAATGCCAAGTGTAAGCTTTCCCACTAAACATAAAAGCCGGGTGTTAGCACGTTTTTTGAGCAGTGGGAAAGGGGCCTAATAGTCTGGAGTTGTAATTAGCCACAGCATTACTCTCATTTATAACACTTTCCTGTTACTGAAACTAAATGTATGACTGTTAAAATGACAATTAAGAATATGTATCGCTCATGCATCCATTTATTGCACTCCTCTCCCCGTCATGTGATACACAAGAAGATACAACATTCTCAACCTGCATGGAAATACTTCCTACAAAACAAAATACTTCACAAACTTTGTTTACACATATACAGTGTAGAGAATGCTGTAATCAGTTATGTCCTACTTTACATACCATTTTAGTCTGAATTTAAGACAGGGTTTTTATTCAAGGTCTATACTTTTAAACAACAACATTTAGACGGCATTTCTTATCTGTGAAGCAAGTGTACCCCTCATGACTGAGGCCAGCCGTCAGTCACAACTACAGTGCTGGGGGGATGAAGATGGAGAGACACTGTGATCGTCTGGAACAAAATAGCTCAAAAGGAGGCCAAGTTAACCAACAAATGAGGCAGAGTTATGATGCCAATTATAAGATAATTGTTGTCACAGAGTGTAAAATCAGAAAATGGTGAGCGCAAAAAGATCACAGGCCACGGTAGTGCTGCATAGCCCTGCAGCTAGTGGTGGAGCTCCGTACCCCGTCCTCCTGCGCTCTCAGCAGGCTTGGTTAAGCTCCTGGGAATCCCCTAGAACTGGCCTGCCCTCCTCGTGCTTCTGTGTGTGTATGTTACCGAAAAACAGAACAAAGGTATGCCCTTTATCAGAGCTGTCATCCAGCTGTTTGAAGACTGCTCTATAAACAGACCACACTTCGATGCTTAATATTATACTGAAATATTGAAAGTCATTTTACATGATTGAAAATGTGACAATTTAATGTAAAACGGAATTTTATTTAAAAGGTACAAATTTTGTCTTAAAAAGTTCATCTTATATTTGGACCAATACGGGATTTTTTTTGGAGATTATTTTTTGCCGTTTTGCCTTTATTAGATCGGACAGTTAAGAGTGACAGGAAATATGGGGAAGGCAAAGTGGGGGATGACATGCATCAAAGGGCTGCGAGTCGGACTTGAACCCGCGGGCGATGTGTTGAGGACTTTGCCTCTGCGCAAGCAGCGCCTGCTCCACCATCTGAGCTAAACCAGCGCCCCCACACTTTACAATTTAATGAAATATTGGCTATATATGAAATGCTCAACAGATTAATTGTACTATTTTTTATAAATTATCTTGTCACTTAAAAAAGAAAAACTTATAAGAGGAGGGTCTACACTCAACAGACTCTGGCTTTTTCAATGCACCTGCAACATTTCTACCTGGAAGTGTAATTCCTAAAATGTTTATGTAAAGTATAAACCACGAGAGTGAGTGAGTCACCTTCGTTCCCAGCTTTAAACTTCCTCTTCTCGAGTTAATCTCAGCATGAAGAAACCAATTACAGCTGCTCTATTTTATCCATGTCAAAAAAATACTCTTCCTATGGCTTAAGCCCAAGTTTGAGCCCGATCAATTAAGTGTCAGCATTAATTCAAACGGATTCCATCCGGCAAATTTTGAAGTTTCTTTGTGCGCCTGTACTTGTTGAGGGGTCAGCCAAAGTTCAGACCTCAATCCACCCCGAGGGGAACGGTTTCACACCACAGACTTCTCTAGAACTGACCCACTTCTGCTATCTCTGCCTGCTGCATTCAATGGCTGGATTAAGTCTATCCACGGGACACTTTTGCATGTGTGTGTGTGTGTGTGTCTGTGTGTGAGAGTGAGAGAGCGTGCGTGTGTGCAATCCACCAGTGTGACTAACATGCTTGGCTGTTGCAGTCCGGCAGATTGAGAGACACCTACTGCTAGTTAAAGCCTTTGGTACCCCGGGGTCATCGGCTCGCTTCCTGCGCTGCTGCTGCTCGTATATGAGGAGATGGAAGGATAGGGTGAGGAAGACTGTGAGCGAGGTTAAAGTATCGTCACTGCGATGACATCTTTGTAACAATAGAAACTGATCGGCCTATCTTTTGATTTGTTAGAGATAATGCAGATCACACTTTGGTTTTATTAAACAAATGTCCTTACAGCTTTGATGAGAGCTCAGGACCCCTGCTGTACTCCAAATGATTTCGCTGTATCAAGTTGATTCTATGTGCAATAGTTTGGGGGTATGTTGTAAAGAAAACTGGTCAGTTTCCATTTCATTGGAAAATTCAAAACAGACAAATTAATAATTTTTTTTTGGGAGAGGGTAATTTCTGTGACCTAAAACCAGCCACATTTGGCTACTTTTGGGATCTAAGCAGGTGGAAATGGAATAACAATTTAATCGCAAATTCTTCTATTCTGCAAAAAAACAACCTAATGTGTGCCACTCTTGTGCCACTCTTGTGCCACCTTGGCGCAAGTATGTTCACTTTGAGCCAGAAAACAACTGCAGGTGCAAATAAATCATCAAGCGCCCACCACACGGCCGCCAAAAGTGGCGTTTTTACTGCGATTGCACTATTGCCAGTTACGCATGTAGCAGGAAAAATAAAGGCAGGTGAGTTTTGAGTAAAACAATTGTGACATGACGCCTTTGGTACTGCATGCTGTGTGGGAAAACATTAAAATCCAATCAGATCTAAAAATGTTTCACTTGTATTTAGCAAGTTACTTCAAGGCCGGTGTGTTAAAGTCAGCAACATCTGCGCACTAAAAATAACAAAATCACTGCCTTAAGGATGGAAAAGTAATGATGGGCTGGTAAGTAAACTGGCTGGCACTGGGATTGACCACAGGCAGTGATTTCTGAGAATGCAGGTGTGGATCTTGCTTCTGCATTAGATGGGTAATTGTGCTGATGAGGCTGTGAGGCAACGATTTCTGGCTCATGCATATGTTCCATCAGTATGCATGGGAAAAATCTTGATAGTGATATCTTAATTACAGCCACTTTCAAAACCATCTCCCCCCTCGTGCTAACAAGAGCTGCTTATAAAACATTCATTTTTTACATGACATCTTAAGCATACGTATATATGTTTTTATTATTGGTCACAAGAGAATTATGTCTGCAGGATAAACAAACTCCCACTGAGACAAAAAAGACTCATCATTTGCGCTGAACCCCCGGTAACCCCCGTCTTTTCTTCTCTCTTTTCTTTTTCATACTGGGGAGCAGCTGTCTCCCGCTCCTAAAATGTGCTTTCATTTATGACAAGTCTGCTCTTCAATCTCGGCCTGTGATGTGTTATCTGGGCCATGTCGTGCTATACATACCCTTTAATGACTAATTCAGTCTCTCGGCTTATGTACTAAAATAGAACACACACATATGAGGGAAAAAGGGAATTCAATTGAAATGTTGCAATGTCTGACAGGACTGTGCTCAAGGAGACAAAAAAAAAACCCAGAAAAGCGAAGGAAACATCAGAAGGTGTCGCTTGCTTTGTTTTCTGAGTGAGAGAGAGTGTGGTGTCGAGACAGGCAGAAGCTGTATGAATGTATGCAGGGTGCTGCTACGTTGGGGAATTATTTTTTTTTCAACTGTCTTTGATCACTTCCCGGCTTTGAAGTAACTCTCAGCGAAGGGGGAAAAAAAGCCAAGCAGAAGTCACCGAAAGTTCACATTGCAACTAGGCCTTGCAAAAAACTGCAATCTGCATAATTTATTCTTTAAACTGTTGAAATGCAAAGAGATGAGGAGATCTCTGGGTGCCAAACAAACCCCGCCCACCCCCACCAGCTTGACAACCCCAATTAAACACTCTCCCTCTCCACATTTGTTCTCAATTACAGCTTGAAGAGCGACGACACGAGGGCCTCTAATGCTCATCAAGTGACTGATTCAAAGAGAGACAGTGGAAGGTAAAGCAAACGATTAGGAGAAATATAACTGATCAGCATGCTTTTCTCCTCCTCAGATTATCATCAGTACAACACATTTCCGATATTAGGTCTGCATTCCTCAACAGTTATTGTTCTTTGTACATTTTGCTGATGATTGTTTGATTTCATGTGTTCATAAGGTTTGGCAGTTTTAAGCAGATTCCAGCTTGTTTATGAGTGTTCTTCACAACCCAACAAATATCAAACCAAATGCCAAAGACTAAAAGTAGACCTCCTCGACAGACGCAGAAGTACTTGTTGTCCAATATTTTTCAGCAGCAAATATGTATCTTGGCATCATAGTGTATTTTGAACTGATGTTGAACTTCTCAACCTTTATGCAACCCCAGCTTTAATCTAACTTAAATTCTCTTGAGCCACTAGTTTAATCTCTTACTCTACTGTTCTTACTGTGAAATAACAGACAACAGTAGATAGACATGTACACACAGCTTCTTCACTTACATCTTCATCATGATTGAGGGCCATTGCATCACACAGAACAGAGGATGGAGTACAGTAGCTCCGGTTCAACTATAGCACAATGCTCTTTCACAGCAGGGTTTTCTTTTCTCCAAGAGACAATGTCAACCATGCTCAAATTCCATGTTGCCTAGCCATCTAGGCAATAATATAACCTGATTTGAGGGACAATGTTACACTTGTTATTGAAACTTTTTCTTTATAAACAAAGCAAGACGCAAAACATTTGTGGAATCTGACTGAAGGCAGACAGGCCAGCTGTATTGCAAAAATCTGTGATAAATGGTGGAGCCACATTTCCAGCGTAATAGTCATCTTCTTCTATTTTCTACATCCTTTGCTGTCTAACAAAGGTATAAAGTAGAATACCCTGCAGCATTTTACTGAGTGTCTCCCCCACACCGGCAAGGTCACTGAGTGAGTCGGTGGCAGGTAGTGAAAGGTCAAGCTGCAGAATGAAGATGACCACCGAGTTCAGGGGGAAGTTCCTTCCATCCACCGCCCACTGCGGCCCACTAAACGACCTCCCTGGCCTGCTCCAGATGGTGGCCATTTTTCACAATGCCATATTGACTGAGGCCATTGACCCTGACTGCTTGGTCAACACCTATCAGTGGAACAAAGGAGCTCCACATGTTGAGAATTTATACGTGAATTTAAACTTAAGTTTAACAACTTCTCATTCTAAGTTGTATATGAGTCATATGTCAGCCTCTAACTGCAGTGAATATACACAGAATAGACACTGAAAATGTATTCAAAAATCCATTCTATGTTTCCTCTACCTCTGGTTCAACTTCAATCTCCTCTTCATGCTGTTCAAATGTGAAATGTGTTGTTCTTGTGGGGAAATGTGTGGATGTGTGGGTGTGAAAAGGGGATGTTTTCCATCTTTACCTATCCATGTTACCCATTAATTATCTTTGGTGGTCATTTTTGACCGGGAACACCACAGGCATTACAAAGTTGACTAAACCACATAAAATTCAACGTGATCAGCAATTTTATGTTTTCAAATGCCTAGTGTGGAGGATATCATAAGACCTTGAGGCAATCAAATGAAAAACACAATATTTATGATTGATGAAAGTTGTAAATTGATCAGATTTATCCCGAACACGACAGGAGGGTTTACCAGACGTGTATGGTTGGCTCCGGTTGTAACTCTTTATTGTCCTTGCTGGCGGTCGCTTTCCCTTTTAGACTGTTTGCCTTCATCTGAGCGTCAAATTTGTTTCTTTTTCTTTGGATTTTCACTAATTTTTGAAGTTGTATCTGCAGTCATCGCTCTTTTCTTTGTTTTTTCAGCCATTTCACCGTTTACCCGCAACACTTGCAGAGAGCGGAAAAGCAGCCACTTAGCTCCGGATACCCTCTCTGGTAGACCAGCCACTGCTGGGTGATGGAGAACGCATCACTAACTGGGCACCACTTGTGATTTTTTTTCCGCAAATGTCGCCACAGACACCCAGTCCATAATAATACTATAAACTGCAAATGCAAAGGATTTCATCAGTGGGCCAAAGGCTCAATCACCATTGTGTTACCTCATTCAATGATAGATAGTGACTTAACAGACATTTATTTACATGAAAATGTTTGAGATTATACCTCTTTTTTACATAATTGTAAAAACACTGTTGGATGTGGCCTGAGAGCTACAAATTACTTTGTCAATAACCGCTCCATTGTAATTATAAATGGACTTATATGGCGCTTTTCTAGTCTTGCGACCACTCAAACCACTTTTACACTACATGTCACATTCACCCATTCACACACACATTCATACACTGATGGCAGAGGCTGCTACGTAAAGTGCCCAACTGTCTTGCCACAGGACACTTTGACATTGTAGACTGAGGGAGCTGGGGATCGAGCCACCAACCTTCCGACTGGAAGACGACCGACTCTACCGCTGAGCCACAGCAACTTGTTGCACTTTTGACAATAAAGAGCTTAAACTCTGCTCCATATTGTACAAAATGGATCTCAATAAAGAAATGAAGTAAACAGAGCAGCACCACTGAAATAAGAAGTTGATGTTGCATTTTTAAAGAGTTCAGTTTCAGCAATTAGCCAAATTTTCTTTTAATTAAACCTAATGAAATGTTTCATTTGTCAAATGTAATTTGTTTTCCAATACTATTGAGTTGTCACAATGGGAAACTTTTCCCTAAAAAGCAAATTAACCATCTGCAATAATTTAATTGTTCTGCACTTGAAGTTACCCAACGATCCTGTCAATGATTTTTCCATTCTGACAAAAACACAATTTCCTAAATGCTGGAAGTTTTGTGCATACGTAGTCATAAAACAATGGGGACATGATGTAACCTGCATGCTAATGGCATCACAAAAGTCTTGTTCGGTCTTGTTGTATAATGTTTAATCTCATATGTATGTAGACTTTCTATTTCACGAGAATATTTCTTTTATTGATCCACAACTCCTTGTATCACATTTATTCATTCAGCTGTATCCTTCGGTGTTGGCTGATTAATCTATTTTTCAGATTAAATGTTTTAGCGAATAATAATGTCTACTGAATGTGCGTAATATACAGTGATTTTCACTATACATGTATGACAGACAAAGGAGCAGTGGAGCTGACAGCAGCTATTTACACTGGACAGAATTCAAGCCACATCAAGCCTTTGGCAGGGAGACTCCACTCCTTTCAGTGGTACGCTGAGCTTAATGATAACTCGGGGGAAATACGCATTAGCATACCGTCAGCGTTCAAAGAGCTTTCAATTATAGTCTTTGTGTTAGCTGCAAGAGCAAATGCAAACACAATGACTGAGTTGACGACAAACAAAAAGCCATGCGTTCAGGTTCATCTATACTCCAGAATGTACATTCACCTAAGCATAATGTATGAAGGAGAGTGAGTGCTAATAGTCTGTTAACTGATGGTATATTTGTAACATGTCTCTGGTCTGATTAGAAATGCTCTCTTTTACTGATGTCTGGGACAAAGAGGAGATGTCTCCATGCGGTAAAGGAGAAACTGGAGACTGCCTTTGATATACCTCAGCTCTGCCCTTAAGAAGACAGACTTGTCCTTTAGAACTGTGTGTCTCTGTTGATGCAGAATGAAGTGGGGTTAAATTTATCTGACAATTTGCGAGTCGCTACCAGCACACACAAACAGGCAACACACACACACACACACACACACACACACACACACACACACACACACACACACACACACACACACACACACACTCGCTCTCTTGCCAGACACTCCCAATTAAGCCCGAAGAACCATGCTTGTTAAACTAAAACCATCCTTTTCTGAAATGTCACAGTGTCTCCCTGCAGTGTGGCCCATCTGTAAACAGCTCTGTTGCCGATGCCAGCCTGAGCCCCCTGGTGTGTCTCCTTGTGTGTGTTTGTTAGAGCATGTTTTGTGAGAGCAAAATGTTGTCTTGCTTGAGTGCATTTTTGGGGCTTTTGTGTGTGTTGTGTTTGTTGTTGACCATGATGCCAGGTGGTTTGGCATGCGGAACGGGCTGTTGTGTCTTTGCCTAAGTGCGTGTGTGTGAATCATTATGTGTGCCTGAGCATCCTCCCCCTCTTGTGTGAGTGTGACATCTCATTTGGCGGGCTGACAGGTTGAAGGATATGTGCTGTAATTGTTGTCTGACTGTCTTCGTGCTGTAATTGAAAATGTCTTATAAGTGAAACTTTCTTCAGGGTGTTTATACCGACATGCCAATTAACATTAGCGCTGCTGTTTCTGTTAGCAGCCCAATTACCTGTGTGTAGCTCACCTTTGACACCTGATGTGGATCCAGTGTCATGTTGGATTGAGTAAAAACAGAGCACAATTTTGGATATGAATATTTGAAGATACCAAAGTAAAACAGTTTGATCTCATAAAAATGTGATGAATCTTTTAGCTTAACAAGGCTGCTTGTCTGGTACATACACAAAAGGTCTGCTGCTTCATAGTGATACAAACTTTGAAAGGGTTCAGAATTCTTCCGCTACAATCTTTACTTAAACAGAAAAAATGGTCAGATTACACAAATCTTCACTTCATTGGCTCCTTATTCAGAGTCAGAGTCAGATTTTACTTTAAGGTTCTTCTCTTTATTTGACTCTTCTTACCAGTCCGACTTAATTAAACCTTTAATGCCTCTTGTGCGCTCTGCTCACAGAATACAGGGCACCTGTCTGTTCGTAGAGCTAAAAAGAAATCAACCAGCTGCAGGGCCTTTTCCTTTAGAGCCTCCTTCCTTTGCAATAACCTCCAAGTTAAAATCAATCTGACTCCATTTAGGCCTTTATATGCAAACTTAAAGCCTTTTTTTGCCTCAAGTTTCAATTAATACTCATACTTTGATTAGAGCATAACTACTTATCACTACTCAGTTCACATTGATCTATCAAACCTATTATTCGTCCTGTATATGTCAGCCTCTAACTCTGTCAGTGCTCCTCTGTGGTGTTTTCTTTTCTCAGATATTCTGCAGGTAGAGTAGGTGGAGCCAGTTTACCTGAAGTCTTGCACCTGGAAAGATTGGGCCATGGCTATTTAAACTAACCAATTCTCTTTCTTTCTCTCTTTCTAAGATAATGTTTTTTTTGACAAGCAGATTCTTGTATGAGGTCTTTTTTGTATTCATTTTAAATATTATATTTTTGAAATAACTTTAAATTCTGTATGGTCTCCGTCCTTGTTGACCTGTGACACCAATAAAACTGTGAACTTTCTAATAACGTCAAATTTCCATGACCCCCCCGACTTTGTTTCTGTTCCCTCAGGCCTGTGACGAGTGTCAGTCTGGCCTCTTCCTACCAGGTGTTCATGGTGGAGAGGAGCTTGTATGGTTCAAATTCCACTTAGCGATCCATAGGGTTACTCAAGTTCACCTGGATCCATACGTCACATGTAGAAACAGAAATGTTATCATTGAGATTAAGAAAAAAGCTGGCACGCTCAACTCAAAAACTACAATAGGATTATCGGTGCCGACTCGAAGATAACGGAGTAAGCACAGTCAGCACTCGCAATAAAGTCTTTAACTTTTAATGCATAAACAGCAGCTACATCACTGAGATTACACTGTGATTTTGTTGGTCTGTTTTTACACAAAACATCTATTACAAGTCTGTCAGTCAGTATGTAGCTTTAACTTTTTCAAGGTTTTGTTTTGTGTGAGCTTTCCTTGCATGAATCCAGAGTCTAAGGACAGAGGCCTTGGCACGCTGCAAAGATTGTAAAACCCCCTAAGGCAAATTATGATTTGGGAATTTGGGCTGCATAAATAACACCTGACAACAGAGCTGGCTTTTTTTCTCTCCACTGAAATGCTTTGTGTTATGTATTCAAAATTGAATGGACTATAATAATACAAGTCAAGTAATAAAATGTCACAGCATGTTGTATTAGTTTCATTCCTTGGGGGTATTCATCTTTCTTTAATACGTGACGTACACAGTCACCGTGTGGCACAGCATTATTTTAAAATGTAAATAAATTGCTCTTACTTACTGCTGCAGCCCAACACAAGGGAGGACCACTTTATTTTAACAAAAAAACAAACAGTGCCCGGCAACTAACGCAGTGACGCACGCACATATAAATAAACACACACAAACACACTGTGATTACATTATTCATAGCGCTGCAGAGAGCTCTCGCACAGTGTCCAACAAACACACACGACCTGCTGTAAACACTGAGTGGGAACAACATCAGCTAGATTGTCTTACAGTGAGAGCGATGGAGACAGATTGTGTGTGTGTAAGTGAGAGAGAGAGAGACTCAATGCATGTGTTTGTCAATCATTTAGGTCGAGCAAGGCGTCTACCTGCATTAACACCAAGGATTGCACTTATTGACGTTTTGGTCTTTGTGAGTGTGTGTGAGTGTGTGTGTGTGTGTGTGCGTGTTTGTGTGTGTACTGCAGATTTAGGCATACCCGAGGCTTGCCTACAGTTCTGGTAGCTGGGAGGGAGGGAGTGCCAAGGAGGAGGTCAGGGCATACAGTATATCATACTTTATACCTTTACACCATAATACACAATGCATACACAGTGTGTGTTACAGGCACACACACACACATTAGGTTTTAACTGAAAGAAGAATATGACTTATAACAGGATATTATTTTCAGCACCACACAATGTCCCTTTACATGTGTGTGTAAATTATGCAATAGTGCAGCCTATAAACAAAATAGTGTTGTTACAATCCAAAGAACATTGCTCATCTCCACCTCTAACAAAAGGTGTGGAGACGAAACTACTTAATGGAGATAAATTGTGTGAGGTTACTTTAGAGAGAAGCAGCTCTTTCTCTGCCTCCCTCAGCTCTTTCTCTCTCAGTCTCTGCTGCCTCTCTGTAGAGGGAAAGTGCAGCACCCTGACTGAACCTTTGCTGCCAGTTGAGGTTTATGTAGCCTAGATAAAGTAAAATGCTGCTTTAAAGATAAAGAGCTAAAAAAACATCTTAAGTAAGACTATGACATCAATTATTTAAACACACACTGAACAAATTACTCAGAATATTCCATCCAAAGCAGCGGGTCTTTCAGGCTTAACACACGTTAAAAGGGCTTCACTGAAACAGCCCTGGTTAGGGTCACAAACAACCTGTTAATGTCAGCTGATGACGGCTCCCCATCTCTTCTCATCCTCCTTGACCTGACTGCAGCATTTGACACTGTCCTAAACTGTCTGCACTGCACCATTGGACTCTCTGATTCTGCCCTAAGCTGGTTTAAATCCCACCTCTCTGGAAGATCAGAATAGGTTGCGTTGGGAGGCACAAAGTCCCAGACACACCCTGTCACCTGTGGAGTCCGCCAAGGATCGCCCTCCCTGATGTGGAAAAACTTCTACACGCCTTTGTCTCCTCAAGGCTTCTCATCGGGATTCTGATGACAGAGCGTAAATTTGACCACGTCACACCCATCCTCCACTCACTACACTGGATTTCATATCTCTCTCAGGATCAAATACAAAATCTCCCTACTTACTCATCAGTGCATCACACACACACCTCAAGAAACTGCCAAAACAAACCTCCACTCTGAAAACTCCTACCGTCTCCATCCCCCCAGGAGTAAGCTCCACACTATGGGGGATCGGGCCTTCCACTCTGCCGCTCCACGCCTGTGGCATGCCCTCCCTGACCCCCTGAAGTCACCACAGAGTGTTGAAACTTTGAAAAAAGGACTCAAAACCTTCCTCTTTAAAAGAGCCTTTTCTTAATACGACTTTACTTGTTGTTTTTATTGCTTGCTTTTCTTATTACCTGTTGTTTTTATTCTTCTTTTCCACTTCATGCCAATTAACTGATGATTGAGAACCAGTTAAGAATGTAACAACCATATGTTAATGTTTCAAATGCAATAAATGCCCATAAATGTCTGACAGTGGCAAAGCTATAAATAGCTCCTATTAAACTTGTGTTCTTTAACACCATGATCCAGCAAAGACTGCGATCATCAAGAGGTCCGATGTGAAGCATGACCTCTGCTTTAATCCTCCCCCCTCAAAATCCCATGACCCAGCAGTATCACTATCTTTTTGCATTGTAGCAGAGTTGGTGTTGCTGAACACCACTCGATAGCCAACATTCATGGATTCTATGCTTTTTCTTACCAAAGCAGACATGAATCATTTAGCAGATGGACACCAGCAGTATTCAGTTTCCTCATCCACCTCTGTGTGTCTCATAACATGCAGAGGTGTTTTTTAGTGCAATACATTAGGTATTGATGTGTAAATGTCACCTGTTGATTACTGGAATAGTGCAAAACCATTGGAAGGACCATGCATTATGCATCATATGCAGGCTCAGGCAGTCAGTCCTTTTGTGTGTGCTCAAGAGCAAGTAAGAGGGGAGTACACTCACAAGAACATGTTCATACTACAACTAGTCAAAAACTTCACATGGCAGGCGTTTATGAGCATATGGGTCGGCTATAAATAAACTGCTGTCTCATTTGAGTCATTTGATCATATTATGCTTCATATTTAAGTCTCTTAACCACATTGGCAATTGTAGATTCAAGTTCTTAAAGAATCTCAAATCATCCTATTTGTTCTGCAAATCTGCACTCACATCAGGAAAGCAGGAAATGCATGCCTAAATGAAGAGGTTCCATCTATACACATGGAGGAGTATGCCAGTTTTAACCCAGGTCAAGGGGTTATTGTAGCTGCTATACGATTCACTCTAGCCCCACTGCAGCACCCTGACACTCCAAACTTCATCTAGGAAATGAATAGGGAACAGAGTACTATTGTGACTAAAGCACTGGTTGGTGAGCAGGTCCTTATTTCCTACCTCAGTGGAGCTTAAAGCCCCTTATGTAAACTTCACACAACTCATCTTCTCTCTGTAAAGTGTGTAACTGTGTGTTTGTTACATAACTGCAGCTGAGTTGGTGTTAGGGGTTATCCGAGGAAATGATTTAAATACTAAAGTGATGTAGGGCACTATTTTGAGACCTGAACAAAGTAATGTGATATGGAGAACCTTAGCCCACACCTCTCTGTTGCATTTATTGAGTGAAGATACTTTGACCATAGAGAATTATTCCTCTATAGCCTCTCTCCTGCGCAACGCTTTCAGGATGGAAATGCTGTAATTGGCTTCTATTAGAGATGCATTTAACATAACATTTCAGGCATTAACCATTGCTCTTGTTTAGAGTAACTTATATGAAGTGCATGAGCGGCAAATAAGCAACAAGAGAGGGTCAAAGGTCAACAAACGGTAGCACTGTGCTTTTAAAACACTCATCAAAGATGCTATTACACTAAAATCATACATCATTCAAACCTGACATTACATTCAGGCCTAGTCAAGCAGCCATAGCATTTAAAAGAGCAGGTGTTGTAGGCTGGGAATTGAAGCCTAGGTTTAGCAAGCCACCTCAGTCTTTCTCCCTCAATGCCCTAGGCGCTCCGGTGGTACCTTGTGCGGAGCATTTTAATAACGACGCTTGTTTGAATCCTGGAACAATGAGCAGGGGCTGCATTTCAGGGCTGACATTGCAGTAAAATGCCATCACATTGCCCAGAGGGCTGAACTTAACCCGACTGTGAAATCTGCTTCTTACAGAGAGAGGGAGAGAGAGGGTGGCGAGGGTAGAACCGGGGGATGCAAATTATTGTATATACGGGACAATAAGGATTCTGATGCTGAGGGGACCATGATGTGGTTGCTGTAAGCGCATCCAAGACTGATTAAAGGTAAATTGTTGAATACCACCTCTTGTTTTGGATATTAAACACTGTAACATACTTTCAAAGTGCATATTTAAATGTTCCACATGGCCTTTCAGAGAACCTCTTTGGTTTAGGTTGAATGTAATGGGTTGCAACACAACAATTATCTGTAGGATAAAGAGCAAGCCTGCTGATAATACCTGTCTCGAAAGCAAACTCGCACATTTATGAAAATAGGAAAAAACAATAAAAGGACAGACATGAAGTAGCCACTTTGGCCATTTTAGAGTCGGGCTCTAATCACAGCTGTAGTTTAACCCCTGGCCTGTTGATTGCGATGCAGCTGCGAGCGCAGCTGGGAAACCTTGCAGACCCATGTCACAAAATGAATCGTAATCAACTCTACGAGGACATCTGGTTCTGGATGGCGGGAGAAAGGCAGTGAGTAGTCCTCAAATCATTTTTCAAAAGAGCACTAAGCAAGGCTGTATTTGCAGTGGTGTTGGATGGATGGATGTCTTTTGGAGGGCAACAAAACAACACTCAGTTATTCAATTTGTGTTACTACTTCCATCTTTTGAGCATCTTCAAGACCTCATTCTCTTTATTTGGATCAGACAAATGTCAGCCAGATACAGATGAAAGATTTGGCATTGAGTCCACCTGGCGCCTTTCTTGGAGTTCCAGTATCTTTCTTTATTTTCAGTTGGAGGTCCATAGCAATGTTTTTTTGCACTCTGGAATTCACAGTGAGTGATGCTACCAGCGATAACCCATCAGAGAGTCGAGGATCAAACTGCTACCAAGCCAGCCGAGGTAATCTGACCCACCAAGGTAGACCCTGAGACAGCGGGTGGTAGACCCGATCACACACACAGACAAACGCCATTTCTCTGTAAATCACATCATTGCACACTCACAGCACACTTTAGCAAAAACACAGCGCCAACCGCATTTACTGACAAATTCTCTGGTGAGTTCTGATAGTCTGATCTTTAGATTTCACACAGCACTAGAGGACATTGCACTTATGCATTACACCAATCCAGATATTGTGACGGAGAATTAAATGTATTTTTTTTATGATAATGCTTAAATGGTAGAACCCAATACCATAGATATGCCTACATGCACATTATATATAAACCGTTTGCCGGTATACTACTTCAACCCTTAGCTAGCCATAATGAAGAGGACAGAGTATAATGAAGAGGAAGGTGATGACAAGCAGAGGGAATGAAGGGAACAGGTGCGAGACAAAGCCTTTGAGAAAAATCTTTGATGTGTGACAGCACAGCAAACGAGTGAGTGTATGCATACAGTATATGGATTATAAGAGACTGTAAATAGATTGTAGTACATGCATGCATTGTTAAAATGTCTGAAGCAAATTGAAATAATTGCAATATGACTTCAATCCAGACTTCTACCTACCTACAGTCCATCCTTCCCTGCTGCCTGCACTTCAAACCTTGACAGAAATAAAACCCTGTAGACATTTCATCAGCCACTTCAGCTACATTGCTTGTCTATCTGACTGTCTGATGCATCAATATGATGCTTTTAAGTGAGTCGAAAAAGAAACTGACCTCCTGGCCCGGTAACTATATCATATAGAAAGGAAGAGTCGAGCCGCAATCATATTTAATGAAGTAGACGGGAGATATCAGCGTCCTACCGGGTTTTCACCTTACTTTTCAGACAACAAATAGTGCTGACGTATACTGTCAGTCTAAGTTTCAAGTTGAAAATTCTTTAAAATGACTTTTGTGTCAGTTTCCAGATGGTAAACACTCTTAAACATGCTTTTCATCCTTGACTTTAGTAGCAAACTTATCAGCTCCCCTTGCATGCACAAAATCCAATAATAAGTTTACAGCTATTAAATGACTTGAGGTTGGTACTTTGACATAATTGAAGCATATATAATAACTGACATGGACGACACTCTAAACTATAACCAGTTTCTCTAACATGATCCTCAGTATTGGAAGACTTGATGGAGTTTCTTTCGTCTCAAAAAAATGCTGCATTGATGGATGAAAAGCAAAATTAAAGATAGACAGTTTGGAAAACTCACCACCACATGATCCATCGATCTCCTCATATCCAACGCTGCAGACACATCTTCCCAAGGGAACCAACCAGTCTCCATCAGCTCCACAGAACAGTTTGGGGGTGTCTCTTTCTTCAGCATGGTCAATACATGCCCCCCTCACCTCCACCAATGAGGAAGAGTCAACCCGAGGAACTGTGTCTGGAAATGAGGCCAGGTTCCTCAGTGTGAATGGACATTTCTTATAGTAAACCCTCACTGAAACCAAGGCAATGCAGGCACCAATGTCCTGAAATGCCAAATAGAAGCCCTTCCTGGTCATGGGCCCCACCTCTCGCACTTCAGTGTTGAGCTTGAGGATGCGATCCCCAAGATCCATCTGAGTGAAGCTCTCATCGGCAGCAATGGTGTCGATCTTCGTGTACTGAGCGGGCTTGAATTTGACACCATGAGCCTCATCAGTCTCATGGTAGAAGAGGTTAAAGGTCTCCTTACAGGTGCCAGACACCCAAGGGATGGAGTTGCAGTCTCGTAGGGTGAAGCGAAGCTCCACGTAGATCTTCTGGGCAGCCTGTCGAGAGATCCAGTTGGAGCGAAGCCAGTTGTTTTGGTTGGGCTCCATCACATTGCAAACCTGGAACGTATGGATGGGCCGGTTGTGCTCGTCCATCTCCGTGATGGCGTCCCACTAGTTATAAAATAAGAAGGGGAGGGGAGAGAAAATAAATCACAATTAAATGATAAGATCAACAGGCAAGTGTGTTCGATACAACAGTGATGGACAGAATAAAGAATAACCGGTTGCTTTTACTATTTAGACCATCGTTATCATGTGCCATGATTTCATTGGAATCCAAAATGTGTCTCTATTTTAAAGCATCAATGTGACCAACACATTTCATCAAATCCTCCTGACAGAAACCCTTTGTTGTAAGTGGAATTCTCAAGAAGTGAAGAAGCAGCATCATTTTTTTAAGTATCGTTCCCTAAGTGGCATACTGTAAATTCAACTGACAAAGCCCTCTAGTGGCCTAAAAATTCATTACAGAAGAAAGAGAAAAAAAGATGAAGTCCGAAGTCATTTTTAGAGTGCCATAATGTTGTGTAGGGGGGAGATCAGGTTGGATGGAGGGATGGATGGACACCTGGCGTAAAGCAGCACAGCGCAAGAGCCATTGCTATTTTCCACCCAACGCAATTGTCATTTTCACACCCAGCGCCCACGTTGTGTAAACTGCAAATGAACTTGCACCCACATTAGCGCCCATGGGCGTGTTGGTCTAAAATTGAAGAGTGGTCAAGCAAACAGGTGGCATGTTGCTATCTCTGGGATGCAGAAAGCGACTATGCTATAGAC
This sequence comes from Semicossyphus pulcher, assembly GCF_022749685.1. NCBI lineage: Eukaryota > Metazoa > Chordata > Actinopteri > Labriformes > Labridae > Semicossyphus > Semicossyphus pulcher. The sequence continues at coordinate 17,882,487 of NW_027211659.1, read as the reverse complement.
CGACAAATCGCAGTCTGTCTCTGCTATTTGAAGGGCACATTAGAAAGATTGGCATACATATGCGAGTTCACAACGCGCATTCTTCTGCTCGTTACTAACACTGCGTGTGCAGGGACACAGTGGAAAGAAAGAAGTTAAATATGCCAGCCCGAGCTCGGTTTAAGAACAATCTGCGGTGTAAGTAGTAACAGCCTGCTGCAGTCGCACCTGGCTCTTCATTCATGCTTGATTCATGTTACACCCAAAACACACCAATGAATAATCAAGGAACTTAAGCCAAACTCTTTGCGCCTTGAGCCTGACTTTGTACCCAAATTGTGTGCTGCTTCACTAGCAATAGTGGGTCAGACACAGCATTTTTTAAAATGGTGCAACAAAAGGAGCTTTTCAAAAGAGCATACATATACAAACTGTAATAATTTAGTGAAATCATGTTCAAACAGTTATATGTGGGTTGTTGAGCTAAAATGGTATGCAGACACACTTTTATCCTCAACATTTGAAGTGAAAAAATCATTAAAAACTCACAATGACATTTCCTCTTATTCCATTAAGTACTTTTCCCCAGGTCTTTACACAGGTCTTTTCCTTTTATTCCTTCAGGTATTTCTAGAATGATGTCTTACTCAGGCTGCTGAGTCATCAGCTCTGAAACTCCCAAGTCACATGATCAGGGCGAATGGCAGCTTTGCCGGGTCATGAGGTTACCTGTCCCAATGTTGATGGGAGAGAAGTTAATGGGGGTTTTTAGCCTCCTGGTCCTGCACAGCTCTCTGGTTTTATTAGAGTGGGGACTGGCTACATGAGCGACCCCAAAACCAGCCAACATCGACCTCCGAGAATCAAATTACCTGCCTGGGAAAAAGGGCTCTCAAATCACCTTGCTTACAATGCAGCATGAGACCCTCCACAAGCTGCAGAGTCTGCCTTTGTGAGTGTGTGTGTGTGTGTGTGTGCGAGCTTTATTTTTAGACTGCAACCATTTAGCTTGTGCTGTATATGTTGGGGTATGATTAAACTAATAATACTGTACACTAAAATTCATTTAAATTCAAATAGCTTTATTGGCATAAAAAAAGAATATGCTAAAATCATTTTTCAGAGCATATTTTGTATCATTTATTTACATATTGCTAATTGTTACTTTCACTGACATACCCTCAGTCCTTATTTTCGGAGGCATTTACTTCGGACTTGGAAAATAACACTATGGTCAAATTTATGCATATAGAATATGATAACAAGATACAGGCAACATTACCCTTCTCCTCTAATTTGTACAACAAAACTCCAAATTGGCCCTTGTGACTCAAGCCGAGTGTAAAGTGATACCCACACAAAACTGTGTCCTTTTATGAGCCAAACACAATCATTGTTTTCACAAAGACAAGCAAGAGATGCATTTGGAAGTTAGGAGAAGAAGGAAGTGAATAAAGCGTTTCATTAAAAACCCAACACTTTGATATAACTCTGTATTTAAAAGTGAACTGACTACAGCACACACACTCCCACAGACACATACATGCACACACTTCAATTTCCCCGGGTCTGGGAGGAGACATTTCCATTTTAATTAATGTCTGGAAAACAACTGCTTTATAGGCAAACCCAGTCCACTGTTGTGATGGAGCTGATGGTTAATTTACCAATACTATTTGCCTGATAAGCTTGCACATTTAATAAGCTGTTTTGCACTTAGCTTAATATTACCTCTTGATGAGAGTAGTAATCAAAGGCTAATGTTTGCTCTCACATACTCATTATCCTTTTTAATAACATGTTCTAATTCAATCATCCAAAGACGACAAGCTTTAATCTGCTCTTCCCTCAAGGTGTAATTGTAGCATTACAGTCAACAAATTGATTTTGATTGGATGTGATATTGCCCATAAAATGAATTCTGCCAGGAAAGGTAGCGCACTGCTCTACATTTTTGTATGAATTGTGGTCTTTTGTGAATTTTTTATGAAAAAAAGAAGCTTTGCTTATTACAGACTGGTGGAGACTGGAAACTAGCATGACTTCGTCCGCACATAAAAGATCTGCCTATCAGTGCCTCGAAAAAGATCACTATTTTAAAGGTTATATAGTGGTTGTTTTCTTCATACAATAATTGTAGTTTTAAAACACTGCATATTTCCCAAACTGTTGATCTAGTCCTTTAAACTCCCCTTTTTATGAAGATGTATGGTTTAAATCTTGGAAACAGATTTGGACAAATCAGTTGGACTTATTTGACTGTAGTTAAGGAAATTAAGTTTTGCCAAGGCGCAACAACGTCAACACAAAAAATGATATAATCAATTTTGCTGTCACACTACTATCAAAGACTGCATGTCCTAATTGTTAACAGCTTGTAATTGTTTAAGCTGCACCTATCAAAAACCCAATTAAAACCCTTAAGAAGTGCACACTACACAATCAAATCTTTTCTTGAGGGGTTTAAAAACTTTGATTATAATATCAAAGTAAAATAATTGGAACCAAAGTTTGTAATATCTACTTTATTGATTGTTTGATTAAAGGTCACAAAACGTACACATTGTAAGCCTTCATCTGGTAAACCATGCATTAAAACATGTCAACACGTAACCTCCCCAGAGTTTTAAGTTTTATAATAGAAAACATGGGCGTACACATACTGTAAATGCAACATCATAGCAACACGTGGCCTCATAAAACTAAACATATTTGTCTGATGTATGTATTTACAATGTGTTTTACTCATAGACAGTATAAAAAGATGGACGACATGACAGCTCCCTAAAAGTGAAGCCAAAACATTTAGAGCGCCCCCTGCAGACTGGCTGCAGTATAGGTCATAAAGCCTGCCTCCTCCATGTTAACAGATGGGACATGAGTCAAACTATAAAATCAAAATACATGTCAAATAAATTATTCTCAAACATGGTTTCTGTCATTATATTTAGTTCTTATCACACTGATTTACGCCCAAGTGTTCATTTTGCTGACAAGTTTAATTTTAATTAGTTATTTGATGCTGTGAAAAGGATGATTGACAGCTCTGTTGACCAATATGGCTCCTGCAGCCGATCTGCTCCGGACTAGCAGAGTAGAGGAGGAACGTCTGCTTCAGACCAACACAAGAAGCTGTTCTGCTGTTAAATACGGCGACGTGCAGGATCTCTGCTGTTTTTTCGGTAAGTTAAGTGCGTGTTTTGGTTAGCGGAAGTAGCTACGGCAGCACCACCCGTCGGTCTCTGCTGGACTCTGGCTCCAGATGACGTCACTATCGCAAGATGGCAGTGTCCCTCACAGGGGCTATTTTGGCATCAATTCCATACAAAGAGAGCAAATGGAGACACGTCGTCCATCTATACATACAGCCATTGGTTTTACTGAACTGACAGGCCTGATATTCAGACCTAACTTCTCAGTCTCATGCTCATTTCCATCTACATTCCATCCACACATTTAGTTACCTTTTATAAGCATCTAACTACTGTCTCTTAGCTACATGGCTTTTCAATATTTGACTGATCTTTTATTGGTTTCTATCGCTTTACACTCGGTCTGGCCATGGAACGTGAACAAGTATTTAAAGGCGCTGATTCAATCCACCCTTCAGGCCTTTTCAACGTGATTTGACCACTTAGTCAGCTGTTGACCTGCAGAGGTGTACGTGGGAGGAAAGATGCATCAGCACCCTTGAGCTCAAAGGAATATTTCTTTTAACAGCTGTAGGCTCTACAGCTTGGGAGGCTGAAAAAATGAGATTCTGCGAGAGAATATCTTGTCTTAGATTATAAGAATATGTTTGACTTTTCCACATTGGGGAGATGACTTAGGGGTCGGGAAAGGTTATTATGAGAATGTAAGGAAACAGGTAGAAGCATGTGCTTGTTAAAGATGAAAAAATAAGATTGGTGTTAATAGGCACGATTCACATGTGATTCAGAATTTCTTGACATTCATTCCCACACAGTTTTTGGTTTCTCTCCAATATTTTAATTTCAGTTCAGAATCACATATTATTAGTGAATGACTGTTACAGCACGGAACAAAACCTGTGTAAATATACTGTACATGAACCTGAACCAAGTCTTTGCACACACCTGCATACACTAACACAGATCAAGGTCAGACATCGCCCCCAGCCTCTATACCCAGGAGACTTTTATGGTGCATCAAGGCACGGGAGTCGAGTCTAATATCTTGGAATAAAACTGAAGATATCACTCCTAATAGGCTGCTTTTTTATAGCAAATTATTATGTGCAATATGTGGGAGACAGAGAAAGAGAAGTCAGAAAGGAGACAAAAGGGAGATGAAAAAAAGAAAATGTTTGGTGTCTTGTTCTTGAGAAGCATTTTATCCATGGATTGAAGGGAATTACTTAAGTTCGGGAGCAATGAAATGCGTTAAAATGCCATTGTAGATAAACTGTGGCCAGAGACAGAGGGATAGAGGCAGAGGTATCAGTGTGATTTGTCCCAAAGGGGAGAAAACAATCCATGGTGATAGGAACATATTGCTGCTTGAATCCCCAGCTTAACACCATTCACAGCTGATCTAAAGGCCTCCGAGACTTTCACGTTGTCAGCTGGCTGATAGCATCACGCAGCTCTGTGGGGCGACACTTTCAAATAAGTCATCCTGCAGCTTTGAATTTGTAAGAGCTGGGAATTCAGTTTTTCTTAATTGTCTTACAAGCAATGACTTTATTTCCTCTTAATTCACTTCAAATTAAAATCATTTTGGTGACAGCATGACACCAAAGCCCAGCTGAAATCACCAATCTGACAGGATCAAACCCACTTGAGAGTGTGTTTGTCACAGATTTTTAATCTGAATGGGATCTCACTTCTTTTTTAAAGTAGAAAACTTTCAGTGAAGACCTGCCTGCCCACCTCACTACCCTTCCATCAGGCCTTACATGCATAATTGAAAAACGGTCAGAAAAGAGGTTGATTGATTGCAGCTTGAGACCACGGCACTTATAGCCTATCTCTCTCTCCTTCATGAAAGGGAGCCAGTCATTTTACTGGACACTCGCCCAGAGGTGAGCTCCTTTTATTAAAACTGTGAAACCCAGAGCCCTATTGAGGACGGCACTTTTAACTATAGTGTCATAACCCGCTCCACTCGTCCTCCATCGAAATTAAACATTTAGCGATCCTGAATGGTCCCACCACTTAAAAAAAAAAGAATTAAACATAATTTAAAAGTCAATGCCCCTCTGTGAGAATGAGAGTGTGTTATGACCTACTATAAAAGAATTACTTAATAATTATATTACCGACAGAAACCAGTGGGGCAGGTTAAGCAGGGCAGCTTTAAAAGGTTTACGATCAGACTGACAGCAGACGTGTGTAATGTTTAAAAATGTACAGACTTGCCTAACACACACACACTTAGACACACACAGTGTTCCAGATATATTCAGTTTAATTTCTACACTCGCTATTTGTATTCTTAATCTATATAATGTTTAATATCTGTCCTGAGTAAACCACACACTGTAGAGTATTCCGGTAGTATGGCAGGATTCTAATTCTGTAATTGCCTGGTACACATTTTGTTGGTGCAAACAAACTGGTGGTGGTAAGCTGCCACTGGACACAAAACTGGCAGCTGTTACACAGAAGCCATTAGACACTACTTAACTAAACCCTCATTTATATGTCTCCCTGTCTTTCTGCCTGTCTGTCTGTCTCTATCCATCTCTCTCTATATGTATGCGTATATCCACTTTCTTGGCCCATCCGTTTGCGGCAGATGTTCACCAATGAGCCACAGCAGTGGTTCTGCTCGAGGTTTCTGCCTGTGAAAAGGAAGTTTTTCCTTGCTACTGTTGCCAAGTTCTTGCTCATGGTGGATTAATGTTGGGTCTCTCTAAATAAGTATGATGACCTGCTCTTTTTTTTTAGTGATAACTTTAGCTGTGATTGGCTGATCAGTGTGGCTCTACACACTGATCAACTGTCTGGTATTGTGTTCTGCTGCCACATAGAAGCATGGACTCCACTAGACATCTGAAGGTGTCCTGTGGTATCTGGCACAATACTTTAGCAGCAGATCCTTTTTAGTCCTGTAAGTTGCAAGGTGGGAGTGGATCAGACTTGCTTGTCCAGCACATCCCACAGATGCTCAATTGGATTGAGATCTGGGGAATTTGGAGGTCAAGTCAACACCTTGAACTCGTCGTGTTCCTCAAACCATTCCTGAACCATTGTTGCAGTGTGGCAGGGTGCATTAAAGAGGCCACTGCCATTAAGGCATTCTGTTTCCATGAAGGGGTGTACTTGGTCTACAACAATTATTTAGGTAGGTGGTACGTGTCAAAGTAACATCCACGTGAATGGCAGGACCCAAGATTTCCCAGCAGATCATTGCAAAAAACACCATTCAGACCAGGCCACCTTCTTCCATTGCTCCAGTTCTAATGCTTACGTGCCCATTGTAGGCACTTACGTCGTCGGACAGGGGTCAGCATGAGCACCCTGACCGGTCTGCAGCTATGTATGCTCCAGACACAGCAACTGCAATGCACTGTAGCTCTTCTGTTGGATTGGACCACACAGGCCAGCCTTCACTCCCCACCCGCAGTGAGCCTAGGCTGTCCATCACCCTGTCGCTGGTTTACAGTTTTTCCTTCCTTGGACCACTTTTGGTAGATACTGACCACTGCTCACCGGGAACACCCCACAAGAGCTGCAGTTTTGGAGATGCTCTTACCTGGTTGTCGAGCCATCACAAATTGGCCTTTGTCAATGTCGTGATGCTTTCCCATATTTCCTTATTCCACCACATCAACTTCAAGGACAAAATGTTCACTTGCTGCCTAACATATCCCACCCACTGCCAGGGGCCATTGTGACGAGATAATCAATGTTATTCACTCGACCTGTCAGTGGTCATAATGTTAAATAAAATCAATTGATTGATTGTGTGATTAGTATAAAGGGTAGCATGTGTAGTATAAAGGGAAACTGCACCTGTACATTTGTGTGTGGTATTATGATTTCATTAAGGAACTACAGTGCATGTTAGTATGTATTAACATCCCACAGCTCAGAAAGCATACAATGATACTCAATTTTCTCAAAATATATGAACATTTGTGTGTCAAAATAAATAAATAAATACACCACACTTCTTCATTCAGTGGGTGGAATTTGCTGGGTCCCTCAGCAATTTTAGGGAGAAATTACCAACATCCTGTGGGAGAGAGACAGGACACTGCTGTTGTATATTGTTAATGGAAAAGAAGAATTCAATGAAATCACAGGTGTTCATTTGGGTCACAGGAGGCTAGAACGGAATGAATATTTATAATTTATTTTTCTTTTGTCATCACTGGGGCTTGTGGGACTGAACAGCGTGTCCCGTAGCTTCACCTGCTTTACTTAGACCAAGATATAATTCTGCTGCGGTTACACACATAGCCAACGCACACACGGAGCCAGCGGAGTCGTGAGCGAGTGTGTTTTTCTGCCGTTCCCTTGAGATTTCTTCCCTCAATTAAGGCAAAGATAAAGACTGAAGAGAACAAAAAAGAAAAAACTGTCCAGCCTAAAACTAAAATGTGCTTTACTTTTAATGTCATGGTTCAAAGGTGATGTATTTAAATGTATATCTAAGAATTAAAAAGAAACTGTGTTAATTAGATCTCATCACACTGAAGAAGACTAAACACAAATGCTGGATCATTAATCTTTCTTAACTTTTTAGTTCTACCTTGCATTAAAAGAGCACATTAGTCTGGTCACTGACTAAGGGATCATGTAAGCAGGTTGTTTTAATGGAGTGGAACCCTGACAGGGTGAGTGTCTGACTCTATACATTATCCCGCTTATTACACAGCTATTTACTTAAGAAATCAACAATTTGTCGGAAAACACATCATTTAGAAATTATTATATTTCTTCAGTTTAAAAAAAATATTTAACACGGTCCTGTAATTATTAGGCTAATAGCACATAACAGTATGTCTGGGAAAAGTTACCACCAAAATGAATCACTGTGATAGTGTTTTTTTCAAAGTTTACTGCGTGTCTCACTCTTTACTAATTCTGTTATCATCTATGTGTAAGTTTCTTTCTCTTTCTCCCTCTTTCCTGCCTCTATTCCCGTGACGCTCCTATGTCTGTCCTATTCTGTCTTCCTTATGTCCTCTCTGTCTCTGTCTCTTACACACACACGCACCTTGCTGAATTGTGAGCATTTGTTCGTGTGGGTCGCTGTTGTCACTGGGATTGAAAGATTTTTATTTAATCCCAGAGCCTCCCTCTGTGATTGATGAAAAACCCTCACCTTCTGCGCGCACACACACATACACACAAGAACACAGTAGTAATAATATGTATTAGGGAGATGGATGAAGAGCCTTTGCTCACTGGGGAACATGATGCCAGTTCTTTGACTTTATGAGAAAAAGAACAAACAATGAGAAGAAAGTAAAGCAGCTAAAACAGAGTGAGAGAAAGTGAGGGAAAAGTTCAGGAGCAAAAGCTAAATTAAATGTGGTCTTCCGGCGTTTTTATGACTTATGAATATTAATGAGCACAGGATGGAAATTATGACTGTTAGAAAAGAGAATAAAGTTACCCACTCCCAACACTTCATCCCCCTTTTAATAAGATTTTGTCTCAGAGACTATAGAGAACAATTTACATTCAAAGCACCTCATTACTCCAGTCAGTCAGTCAGTCAGCCAGTCAGTCAGTCAAGAAATTGATAAACACAAACAATGGCAATAGATATATCGGGTTATATAGTGTGACGGCCCCTGACTGTGTCAGTGCTCCTTCTGCTGTCCTGTGTTTCTTTTCCTTGTAGGCAGAGAGGGGCGGAGCTAGTTACCCATTGACTGTATAAATAATGGATGGAGCCACTGTGATGTCACCCATTGGTTTCTCCAAAAGCCAACTACTTCTGACTCCTATTTACTGGCTGACGATTAAATAAATGTTTGATAAACACTGAACGGACTAACAAACCAGGTATGGCCCACTACTTAGTGCAAAATATATCAATACAATAATACTAGCATTTAACTCACCGAAAAGCTGGAGCACAGACTTCTTGCATGGCTAGAAAGTTCCATAAATCATAGAGAGAGACAGATTATTTATCCACATTTTAAATTAAAAAAATTCCCCAAAAGGCTTCAACAACTCAAACAGGCAAAGTTAAAGTTCAGTGACAGTGTGTCTGTGTTGACGACTAGCAGACAGCCAGCAGTATCCACCTGTCACTCAAGTGATCCGGCTGATTTAAGACTTAATATAATTCAAATGAGTGTGTTTAAAAATAATAATAATAATACTACATCACCCCCCGTTATTTTGAATAGTAAAAATGAGCTATTTATAATAAACAGTTTTTTGTACCAGGCTGTAAACATGTTCATTTCTGCTGTAACAATGGGCATTTTCCCATCTGCTGTAATGTTGTTTCTTGGTTTCTGGAGCCAGCCTCAAGTGCAGCCTTGAGGAACTGCAGTTTTTTACACTTCTGCACTGTCTCCATTTCAACACTCGAGGTTGCTGCTTGTAGTTACCCTGAAGTCTTGCACCTGGGCAGGCTGGACCTGGCTTTTTAGCCCTATTCTCTCTCTCTCTCTCTCTCTCTCTGTATCTCTATTTCTTTCTGCCATCGCCATACCTTTTGGTTTGTTGTCTTTGTTTTCGCCTGTAATATAAAAAAGTTACTGTTTGAATTCTCTCATACTCTTTGTCCGCTCACTGAGCCTGGGTGTAACAATAGAAACATACATTTTTCAATGCCAATGTGTATTGGCTTGGTCCATATTTACACTGCTGGTGTTGAACCTAGATTAGAAAATGAGAAGTCTACTGATATCTATAACAGATCATATTGGCGTAATAAGATGCATTTTTCTTTGATTGATTTTGGGGATTTTTTCATGAATCAAAAAACAAACAAACATGACAGAAAAGACATCGTTAGGTATCATCTGCCGGCATTCCCTGCTTACCTATGCAGCAACAGTGTTGCTTTGACTTTTTACATTCTCCATTACTGTTTAAATGTAACGGGTATGTGTGTGTCAGATGTTGGTCCATAGAGAGCTCATTATGGACAAATGGGGCCTTACATGGGAGGATTCGTCAATATGTGGCCACCATGGCCGAGTCATTGTGTTTAACTGAGTGCCAACAAGTCAGTCAATACTTTGATTGGAGGATTATAGAAATAGATTTTCACTGTGTACTCTGGGCCTCCCAATTCAATTACTAAAGGTGTGCCGATGAGGAATATTGGCAGGATACGACGCAAGACAGAAGCTGCATAACAATACTGAAGATGTCAGAGAATCTTTTATATTGACATCTTAGTATAATGGAAGCCATAAAACAGCCTGACAGTGGAACCATTCATCATTCATACATGGCCTTCAATGACAATGTTTAGTGTGCATGTCAATGTGATCATCAGGGTTTTTTTCCCCTTTATACAGCCTCTGTAATGTAGAGAGGTTATCGGACCAGGTAGTTGTTTTGCTGTCGTGATCTTGAACTTGATTACTGTTTTTTTCTTGATATTAGAAAATAAAAAGCACCGTGGGAATATATAAGTATACAAGGGAATTACACAGTTCTCTAAGTGTTGGATAAGTGGCACCCTAAAGAGCCTTACATAGAAGATTATATAAATCTGCTATCAGTGATGCAGACCCATGAATAGGCCCAGATTGTTTCACAAGCCAGCTCAGCCCCCTCACTGAGGTCACACACATGCACACATACAGTACACATACACACACTTTATTCTCTCCAGTAGGTTTGATACTTCAACTACTATCTAAGTAGGAGAGCAATATGTAAGTATGTGGCTTTGCTGGTTGATTGCAGAAACGGGAGATGATTTTAAAATAAGCCTTAATTAAAAAACAGGTAGCAGAGGATATTTAGAGACAGGCAGAAATCTGATGTCGGCTCAATCGAGCATGTTGAAAACATCAGAAAGCATGATATGACAGAAAACGCATGCAGACTAGAAAATAACTTGAATATCTCTGTAAATTAACTTTTTCTCTACTACTACTCTTTACTCTTTGGTGTGCATTAGCTGACCTGACCCGCATCATCAGTTGCATTCATGCGACACAATCACTGGCTATTTCACATCTGTCACCTTGGTGTTGCTCAGATTCCGTGAGAGCAGAGCCTTTGATGCCAAATCTAGCTGCTAAACCTTTTTCTCCAAATGGTGAATTCTTAATTTTTTTATGTGACAAAACTATGATCACACCAGAAACAGAGAGGGGGGAAAAAGCTGTTTTTCAATAGCTTGCGAGTAGAGTCCTGCTGTGAAGACGGAATTCAATCTTCATTTTGATTTATAAAAATACGAAAGTTTGTTTAGAGAAACCAGACAGTATTCTGCCAATGTCTCCTCGTTTTTGTGGTAAAATAATGCTGGTACGTCCATTTTGACAAACTGTGTACAATGAGGCGCTCCAAAATAGCAAATCAAGCCAGCAGTGATTGTTCAGGACTTACAGAGGTTCATCTATCTTAAACATATGGGTAAAGACTGTCGAACAATACTGAAAATCTTCAGGTTACTTTTTTGTCAGAGCTAGCACAAATACTAACATTGGGAAAGACTTGCCCCTCAAAATAATGATTTATATAGCAAAATGTCAGCAATTTCAGCTAGAATCCAATGCTGTTATACAAGCACTGCCCCCAACATCACTGAAACTACTTTCTGTAGTTATTTATTACACGATTCTATCGCACCAGAAAATTCTGCTTCCCATTTGATTTGTAAGTTGGGTGCATTTGGATAAAGTTGTTCTTTATCTACTTGATACCGGATTGTTCGTTGCTGTTCTTTAGGATTGATTCTTCAATTAAAAACAGGTAAGATGCAACTCACATCCCTCTTCTATCCACTCTCTCTCTCTCACAAACACACACACACACACACATTATCCCACTGCCCATCACCTGCACACCCCTAAATCGATAGGAGCAAGTGAACAGCGGTGAGCGAATGAAATCCAAAGACCGTGTGCTCTTCTTATTCCTGCATCAATCACAGCGAACGGATAGCCAGCAGGGTGGAGCCAGTGCACCCATCTGTCATCTCGGTGGTGCTCTCACAATGTGACACCCTGTTGGTCATGGCCTCAGCCATCCTCCGAAGATAGCCGCGAGCACTGAAGATGGAGTTCAACCTGTGTGACATTTAAAGACTGCTCACATTGGACCGATGTTTGGAGCTCATTTGTCTGTTTTTTAAAAGTCACGAAAACCCCAAAAGACGCAGATTAAGTGCTTTCACAAGAGTTGTATTCTGGTCATGGTGTAAAAACCTCTGAAAATTTATGACAACCAGTGGGAGCAATACTATTAAAACTCTGTTAAGTGTTTTCAGTTCCCTTGAGGCACATTTGATTGCAGCTTTAACAGACTGTTGAGTAAAATCCTCCCACTTCCCTGGAATGATTTCTTTAGCACGACACTGACACCATAGTAATTTAGCAATATAGACCTTCTGTGGTCAGCAAGGAACCTCTATCATTATCAGACATGTGAGCAGCACAGACTGGCTGCTGAATGATTTAAAGGACAAATATTAGCCCACGTTTTGACTGTTAAAGGGCTTTTCAATTTGAACTACTAAAAACCGACAGACCTCTACTACTTCCTTCTTGTTTGAACAAGCAGAACTTCTTACAGCACAGAGGGAGAAGTTGCAACACACAAAGCAAACTATCCCGATGCCTCGATCTGAGAGAAGACAGACCAAAGCAAACAAAACAGCACACATCTTAAAGCATACAGCTGAGGTTATTACACTCTTTGTGTGATCTTTGCAGAGGATGCTTGTTTGGGCTTTTTTTAAGATACAAAGATGTTGCAACCCTGTCTCCCATACAGTGCTGCACGCTGAAGTTTTGAGAGAACAAAAGAAAGAAAAGAAATATGAAAGTTGCATATTTCAAAAGATATTAAAACTACATTTTTCTTTCAAACAGTTTCAGACAATGGGAAAAGAAGAGAGACCAGTGGCCCTGAGCCTTCTATGTGACAACCATTCCACCAGCCTGATGCAATGATCAGAGCCATCCATCAAGACTTTATTGATCCCCACATAACATAACTCATCTATGCCAAATGAATTTGCCTTGTAAAGTCACATTTATCTTTTCCTTTAAAAGATGATGATGAGTGTCAACATTATAATGACAAATAATAAAAAATAATAGTATCACTCTTCCCTGAAATATTGTGTTGTTACTTCTTAAGAAGCGTGCTCAGACATTCTCCATGTTTGGCTCTGTCACCACCATGCCTGTGCTGTATATCATATTTAAGTTAGCACTAGCTGTTGCAGTAATGCATTCATGTCTTTTAGCACAATATAATGTCCATTACAGTGATGGCCTCTGGAGGGTTTCCAATTTATCAAGCATATGTAGAAGCCTTAAATCGCCCCTCCTGCTGTATTAAATCAATCATTGCAGGTACTGCTTGACCTGAGCTCTTTAATGGATTAAAAAAACACAAATTTGTGCTTGAGCAAGACTTGTTTTTGGTGTCAAATAGCCAAGAGATGCCCTGATTCAAAGATGGCATCCCAAAAACTCTGAACCATTAACTGTGGCAATGCTGTTCTACAGCTGGAACTAAATTTTGTTCTTGTATCACCCACGACATTTCAGTAGTTAGTGTCTACACAAGGGTTGAACCATCAGGACTGATATCACTATTTATTTGAGACATATCTGTGAACATGTTTATCCATACAGACCCTGATACAACTGTAAGCAAAAAACAGTTTGATGTTCCTTTTTAGCTCAGCAGCATGGATTCAGGAATGACCGTCAAAATGACAGAAAAAACATTAGACATTTGTCTAATTCTTAAAGGAAAATGTATCTGCAAAGATGACCATCAGCCTCAGCTGTGTTAATTCTGACCAACAAAATGTTAGCATGCTAACATGCTAAATTTACAATGTGAACATGATTGATACCTGCTTAGCATCAGCATGTTACAACCGCCATAGCTAGCGTTTTAGCTTGTACGCTAGCTTTTAAGTCAATGGCTGTGTCACTGAGCAGCTAGTAAGGCTATAGATTTACATATCAGCATTAAATGTAATATAATACAATCGATTAGATGGTATTTTTTGTTGGTACGGTTATAGTCTTAGAAATAATCACGGTTTCATGGTTATCACGATTATTATGCATTAATTAACAACATTTACACAACATTACTAATGTATAAAATCATTTACTAATGTGGGCAATAAACTGAAGTGTTATTGTCATCTACTGTCATCCATGCCTGTCTTTTAATAATCTGTTTTGAGTGATTAATCTAATCTTACATGTGGCCTGATAAAATCCTGACTATGATTGTTGTTTGTTTGAAGTTTGATTTAAAATGATAGAAATAACATGGAAAGTGTTATAATAAATTAATTAAAACAATGTATTAAATCCCATGGTTTAGTGCTGGAAGTCTACAAGCTCCTGAGGTCATGTTAGTGTTTTACACCTGGTATATTAATCTACCAGTCTAGCGTTTACTCCACTCTGAGTTGGAAGCAGCGTTAAACGGTCACTGACTGAAGTCCCTGAGAAGTCTATTTTGTCTCCCATAGACTACATGCTGCTTCAGTGCTGTTTGTTCACGCTACGCTATTGATTGGAAATGATGCGTTTATAATTAATTCCCTCTACTCAATGTTTCATTGTAATATGTAACGTTATATCACTCAGTTAATATGTTTGGCGTGTAGTGCTGGGTGGTGATGTTCCCACAGATGCTACATCAAGTTTGATGTGTTTGACACTTTAGCTGCAACTTTTTTCTGGCTGGTTTTGCAGACGGGGGATGCGTCGTCTTGAATAAGTCCCTGGTCATTCTAGGTGTACCCGAAATGCCCCCACACTGCCAACTTCACTCGTTTTTTCGGTGGATACAAAGCTTCGCTGCTTGGTCCCTCTGCCATAGTAAAGTTAATATAGCCTCTGTCTCTTGACAGCACATTAGGCTGGTGCGCCACAGGTGTTGCTTTGTTTTCCTTCCGTGCGGGTTGCGCCAGAAATAATATTTTTGAGTGCGAGCTGAATAAACCGGTGTAGCAGAGCCTTCACGATTAAATAAGCGTGACATTTTAAAGTGTGGTTAATAGTGAAACCGGTTAATCGCTGCATCCCTAATATAAAATAAATCTATGGTCTTTCTTTGCAAAGGAAAAGGCCTCGAGTGATGACTTTGGTTAATGAATAAACAGACCAAATTATTCAGTTGAAGTAAAAGTCAGGTTAAAGTGTTTTCCTGCAGTTATACAACCTCATGTCCGTAATGCCTCTTTTCCAAACACACTGCCTGTTAGGAAATCACTGTTATTGTAGAACAAATTCAACCCTGAGGCTCACAAAACCACTAAATCCCTGCATGAAAACTTGGAAGCGATATCCTTATTTCTGGCAAAAATATCATTAATCAGCAGCTTTAAACCCCAAACCCCAGTTAAACCTGCAGGATCAACACTGGTTAAGGGCATGAACCTTGTTCTCTTTTCAAGCTCTCCTCCTCTGTCTCATTTGCCTAAACGCTGCTACTCCCCTCCACACATGCTGACTCTTTCTCATCCGCGCTGACACAGCCCAGAGACCTTTCCCTTTTTTTCCCCCTTACCAGCTCAGACAAACTATGCGTGGGAAAAATGAAGGGGGAAAGAGCTTGTCGTTTTACATATCTATTTTTGCCAGAGAGGCAGGCAGGCAGGCAGTCTGGAATGTCAATGCGTAGCCCAGCAGCTTCTGACTGATGTGCGATCACAGTGACGGCTGCACACAGCGGTACAATGAACACACACACGCAGAGTTTGCCGGTGGGTGAGGTAGCAGAGAGCAGCCATAGACAGCTTAGATAAGACCAGGTCACCCAGGTAGAGGAAAGTACACTGTACAGACACACATGAAGAGAGATGTCCTAGAACACTGCTTCAGTGTCGAGTGCAAATTTAATTGTCCTGAGTGATTAAAAGAGCTGATACTTTGATTTCTGTTCTAACCTAAACAGCAGGCCAACTGAACACTTATTTTTCAGTGGTTATATCTTCAGTTCAGCTCTCCAAAAGCGGGTTAACCGGTATCATCTTAAGCCAAACACTGGAGTCAATGATAAAGACAACTCTGGCATTTCAGACTGCAGAGAAGGTCACCACTATCTCATTCTCCCTCATCCAATTCTCTCAGCCCCAATTCAATTTAATTCAAATCTGCTTTGTTGGTCGCACGCACACAAAAAACTGTATTGCTGAAATCATATTGTATTGATTGAGGTACTATAAAATTATTCTGCCATCAACAATTGTTCAAGACATGTGAAAGAACAACAAAATCAATAAAATGGGAATCTGTTTTCATAAAACAACACATAACTAAGCCTAGCTGCAGCTCCCTTGTGGAAACAAAATTCTCTTGAATGAATATATCAGAGTGCAACCTGAATGCAGCGCCATCATGAGAAACCAACCAGTGACTAAAGTGAATTAATTAAATGGCTGCATCACCTTGAGTAACATAATAAATATCACTTCAATTGTAATGTTTCATTCAGTTAATTACACCGTCCTCCCTCTGCAGACATGCAGGATGAAACGCACACAAACACACCCACGACACATCTCACCTGCTGCCTGTTTTCACAGTCTGCTGCTCTCTGTTAAGAGGAGGCTGTCAGAGAGACGAGGGGTGTGAGAGAGAGGAAGGTGAAACTGAAGAAACGGAGAAAGATATCAAGAGGACGGGGGAAGGGGGAGATGAAAAGCAAAGCAGGCACAAGATAGTAAAACACAGCGGACAAGAGGGAAGGAGAGGGAGGTGAATGCTGAGCTGAAGGAACCAGTGTGCGAGGATGATGTGTTAATGCGTGTGTTGCAGCACTTATAAACAATAATGGCTGAATATTCTTTTCTAAAATGTTCTCTAAAATACTCAGAGGACAGAGGACAGTCAAATTTGAAGGTTAAGATGAAAATATAGATGACTGTGGGCTTATGTTGGTGGGATGAAGCAGGGAATGAAACCATCACTTTTGTACCTGATCTTAACATGGGGGGGAAACTCGGTTGCTTTTGCAAACAGCTTAAAACAGCCTGTACTTTACACTCAGCTGCAAAATATATAGTAGAAAGACATTTTTTATACCCCAGAAGAAATGTTTGGGAAATGCTGTATTGGATGATTGTGTACAAAGTGTTTCAAGACCAAATACTGGACAGTGTCTTAACAAGATTAGAGCTCGAACCAGTTCCAGTTAGAGGTGCAGTTTGGTGTAACTTAATCTGCCAGTTATCTTCACCCCCTTTTACACAGCCTGTTCAAGTAAGGACTATAACACCGTTATTCTTCCCGCCATTCTGTATTAATGAGATAGAGGGTAACAGAGCCAAATAAATGTCTGTGTAAATATGTGAGCCAGCAGGGTTTTAGACAAGCCATGCCTCTTTCTGCTGAAGGAATTCTGGCTTTATGTCTAAAATATGCCGAACCAAACCAAAAAGCCAGCTTATCCTGTGCAATGATGTACGGCATCATAGGCAGACAACTGGCAAGAGGAACGTCTATTACAGCGCTCGCAACCAATTAATGTCTGTAATTGACCTAACTTGCATGCTTTATGTTTTTCACTGTGGATCGAGGTGAACCAGAGAACTTGGAGGAGACCACGGAACCATGGGCAGAGCATGCATACTCCACACAGGTAGGGCCCAGCTGATCAAACACAGGACCTTAGTGCTGAAAGGGGACAGTGTTAACCACCGCAGTATGCCACCATGGGCCAATTATTTCTGTTGAATAGTTAAACGGAAAAGGGAAAGGACTGGATGGAAACATGGTGCTTTTTTTCTGTGCTCAAAGGGGCGAACAGGGATCAAGCAAGTGATGTTGGAGGATAACTTACGAGAAAATGAGCCCTCAAGGATTGAAGCCGGAGATGACTACAGCCGAATTAGATTAGTGAAAATATTACATGAAAGAAACGCAGTTACTGACCAATAATGGAATATCATCAGACTGGGTCATTAATGACGGCTCATAACTTCTATTAGATTTCTGTAGGGCCGCTTAAATTGGTGTATTGTGCACTTGATCAAATTCACTGATGAGTTCAGGATATCCACCAGAATATTGCAAGCCCGGCAGCACACAGGAATAAAATTGACCCCTGCTACACCCTAAACTTGAGGAATATTAAAAAAAAAAATGTATTTCAAGTTGTAATCTCAATGAGTTTGTTTCTTTTTCTTTGGATTTTCACTTATTTTTTAAGATGTATCTGTAGTCATTTGTTCAGCCATAGTAGATTACTGTTTACTCGCGACACTTGCAGAGACCGTAAAAGCATCTGCTTACCTCCGCCTACCCTCTCTGCTGACCAACCACTGCTGGGTGATGGAAAACAAGTCACTAACTGGGCATCGCTTGTGATTTTTTCCACGAAAGTCGCACCAGACAACCAGTCCATAACACTTCAAATGCAAAGGCTTTCATCATTGGGCAATTCACCTCAATCACCATTGTGTTACCTCATTAGGCATATAGATAGTGACTTAACAGACATTTATTTCAATAAAAATCTTTGACACGATCACTTTAAGATGTCTCTACGACGTGAGTCAAAGTGAAGCGGCTCGGTTGGAAACATAAATATGATAGATAAAAAGTTGAAGGAGCAACATCTGGATGTAAAACAGCAGGTCTGAGTTCAGTTTTCTTCATCCTCATTGTTCGGGGACCAAAATTCAACACTTCATGCTCTCAAATTTCACAAGCTAATGCTGGCAATCTTAAGCAACCTAGCCAACTAATCAGCTGCACAGATAAGTAAAGCCCCAAAACTCCTAAACAGTTGTTCAGACGGCGAATGTAGGTGGTGATGGAGATCATGATTGACAGCTAACCATTCGTCCTGAAAAGTGTTGGAAGAGCAGCTGGGGATCACATCTTTGTCGGTACAGCAAAACACCTATTCTTTGGTACAGCTAAGCACCCATACTTAGTAATGCTGTTTAGAACAAGACAGTTGAGTACTGATGAAGATACAGTAGCATTTGGTCTCTCCCTAATCCCTTATCAGAGGACACAGAAAGCATAATAAGATGGACTGCATCAAGTGCTGTTTTTCCCCTGGGCCTTAAAGTGATCCGTTTAGATCTCTTGGTTCACACAGTAGCCTGTCAGGATCTAAGTACACGTTTTTTTTGTGGACTGAAAGACCTCTAAGGCTATTAGAATCAAAGACAATCACCACTTTTTCAAGATTTAGTGGCACATTTCTTAGATATTATTTAATTTCCTCTGCTTTAATCTTTTTTGTTAAAAATACAAGATTCTGAAACTTTAAACTATCAGAAAAACTATCAAAAAAGTTTTTTTTTCCAATTTGTTGAAGAAAAATATAAAGTGTTTTTCATCACAACACATTATGAAATCATTTTAAAATCTCTTTAGCTCTGATTTGTTGACGGGCCCGGTGGACAGGAGTCCGCAGGCGTGCCAAACTTCTGGTCCGAATTAAAAGAAACTTGCCATGGGGCCTTTTTTGGTGAAAACCTGGGAGTTGGAGATGCTTTTGCGTCTAAGCAGTCTAAGACAACAGCCCACTAATAAATGCCACCATCATGAAGGTTTTTAGTTCATGTTTTTTGACTGTGTTAGAGAGGTGTGAATATGATTATATGATCGGTGAGGAGGATGTAGTTTGTGATGCTGTTAAACTGTATTTCATTATGCAGAGAGGTTATTTGGACTCTGTCATCGATATAAATGTGGTTAAGCAGATAACAAAACACTTGCAAGTAAAAGGCAATTAAAAAGGAAATTACATATTTTATATTGGTAATGGACTCTGAAGAGAAAGACTGAAATGCTGGATTATAAAACAGTGATTATTTTGACATGTAATGCATGTGAAGGTTAGCTCATAAACCCATTAGGACACTTTAATATTTGAGAATGACTTCCAGGATGCTCAGCCTTCTTTGTGTTCCCCTTCTGGGTTTTAAGTTAGCGTGTTGCCGCCTCTCAGTCATGTCTGCCTGTCTGTCCGCCTGTATGCCTGGTAACAGTTGGAGTCATCTTCCCTCAGCAAAGCCATCTGACTCCAGTCTGTAGTGCTTAAACAAGCCTGACTGGAAATGAGTGCAGAAAAAAACGGGATTGTCTGGCCTGCTCGATCAATTAGGACAGAGAAAGCAGCGAAGAGAAAGCATGTGGTAAGGCACGGCTTTCAGCATCCTCAGAATTTGTATAAAATGTTAAGTGCATTTCAGAAAGCTTGCCAGGCAATACATTTATCTCGGGTGAAACTCTATCCCTCTAACAGGAACTATCTTCTGACCCCAAGCGCCCCCATCCACCTTCACATGTTGGCTCCGGGATCTAGATTGAAGTAAGGCTAGAGAGAAGAGAAGAAAACAAGATGTTTCTCTCTCCCATCCTTCTGTCTCTGCTTGTAAAGGAGACAGAGAGGATAAACTGTGGAGCTTCAGGGGATGAATGTTAGCCAAGTGACCCTGTCTCTCTTCGATCACAGCTTTAACTCCATTTCATTGAAGGAGAAGAATATCAATGAGAAACACTCACGCAGAGGGAATAGTGGCTATTGAATTATTTGCATAAATCTCTTCCTTTAAAACAGCAACACTATTCATGGTCATATTATAAAAGATATTGCATGCAGTCATGCATAGGTAATCATGTCATGTGGTTAAAGGTGCCAAGCTGTTATTTAGATATTTAGCACACTGTGACGTTGACAGTCACACCTTGCAGATTCTGACTCCACATTAGCTGAGCACTGAGGAAAAGTGTTCCCTCAGAGGTGACAGTTTTGGTGACTTCACTTATAATTCATCCGCAGGGGCCAAATAACAGATCACTGGCTAATAATATATTTGCCAGTGATCAGTCTTTGCTTCACTTTCTCCCCAGACATGAAGTTTATAAGTGGGTTTTGGAAGTCTTGGAGACAAATGATATTAGATGCCGGGACTTTGCCATCGTTGAGGGTTTAGTAAATTGATACCGAGGGTGAAAGGGAGGAGAGGGAAGGGAGAGAAAGGAGGAGGTTTTGTCCTGCAGTGCTGTGATCAATCTTCTATCCTAGCATTTTGTTACAGCATGCAGCAGAGCTCAAATCCATCCACATTCTCCACTGGTGTAAAATAGGTTTGAGGGGGTCATGGGGGGAGAGTGGTGACTTATATTTAGATTGAAAGAGCTGGAAGGGAAGATTTTCCTTATGGCTTATATCAGCTATTAGGCTCAATTATCAATTGAATCTGAGACCCTGCAAACTGGCACATTTCTCTCTGTCTGCCTCTGTTCGTGGGACCAGGGTAGACGCAAACTATTATTAGGGAGGCAAATGATTTGAACCCATCAGACAGCATTTGACTTTTTGAATATTTATAGGAACCGTTTCAATTTTCAGCATGGCAGGCCTTCACCTGCTGCTAACAGAATCCTGGTGCAGCTGTAAAGACTGTAATCCAGGTGTAACAGGAATGGATAGTGATCGTGATTTATTGTGCAAACTCCTGCTGAGATAAAACAATGTGTCAAGAAAGAGGCGACAAATTTGCAGGAGAGTTAGTGAGTGCACAGTGGAGGGAGATGTCACACTCGTGCAAATTATAAAGCAACAATAACTGAAAATTGATACTATGTTGCTAAGTTAGTGACTAGAAGAGGTTTGTGGTAAATGTGGGGTGTAACCAGAAAACACTCAACACTCAAACAGAAAACACTCAACAGTATGACTTCCATTATTGGTAAAATAGTACATGTATAGAAAAAATGTTCAGGAATTAAATCGATCAGACGTCTTTTTGACCTAATAATAGTTATTAATGATGATTTTTAGCATTAAGCATTAAGACATGCCAAAACTAGTTCCACTTTCCCTCATTTCCACTCACTTACAGACGGGTCTGGCTGTCCCACTGTGGGATCAGAAAGTGCTTGCAGGCTCTCTGGTTGGCTTTTTCAGCAATTTAAGCACCCTTTCAGTACATCCACAATCCTGCAGACTTTTCTCAAAAGTATAACTCACAAAGCAAAGCACTGTGAGGTTCAAATGATCGACGGTTTTAGTAGTAGCATGGCTTTGTGTCTGGCTGGGGACTTTCGTTGCATAGCTTTCCCTATTATTTGCTCCCTCTTTAAAATATATTGATTTGATTCAACAGAACGTTTTTTCCTTAAACAGAGAGCAAAGAATTCATGTAAGGAATATAGTCTTTGTTTTTCTGTCCACAGTAAGGTCTCAATAAATACTGTGATTTCACACAGAGGTGTCCCGCTCCTCATACAGTGACTGGAGCCTTCACACTCTCCTACACACAGGTGACATCAATTGAAGTGTGTGAGGATTCAGCGCCTAGGGTTGGGTTGGAGTGGGTGCAAACATAATCCTGACTGGCACCGTGCTGGTAAGAGCACAATTCTGTAAAAAAAGAGTAGCAAATTGGAAAATCCCGCTTACCCCACTGCTCTTAACAGTTTTTACTCTATTTTTTCATGTTTATCTTTGACCTTTCTGTACAAAATGTTTCCAAATGCATTTGTGTTCGACAGTGTTGCCTGTCTCTAATCCTGAAAAGGAAACATTGCACACATTTCAAACATTGGCTTTCCATTGACTACATTATTAAGACTGAGGAAACAACATTAACTTTGTTATCTACTGTATATATTGTACTATATGTTTATGTAGTATATACTCTCTTTTAAGAAAGTTTTTTTTTCCCACTTTGAAACGGCCATGTTGTAGTTTTTTTTACATACGCTCTTTCAGCAGTTTACTGACATGTCCGTGTCCGAATGTAACAACAGGTGAAGATGCGTTTTGTTCTGTTTTGACATCAAAATACGATAAAACCATATGTACTATAGACTGGGACACATCTCCTGGAGTTACATCTCAGTGTGTGTGTGTGTGTGTGTGCGTGCATCTTCCCTTTCTTTTCTATCTGACCACCGAGAGTGTGACAAATGGATGTGTCAGAGCTTGATGGAGCACTGCGATTGCTCTGCTAGGCACAAAGCTATTACAAGACTATATAGACAGGCCCAAAGAAAAATCCTGTTTCAATCAACCACACATAATCTGGGAGACAAAGAAAGATGTTCAACTGTTGATAGAAAGAGCCGGGCTCTCATCTTAAAGGAAGATCGCTCTCTACTACAGTTTTTTAATCTGTTTATATCTTGGAGAGTCGAATTTGGATTTGAGTACAATTTTCTTTCAGTCCAGCAGACAGACACCTGAAAATGTTATACAGGAGACAAACAAGTCAACTTTTCAAGAGCTTTTCTGCTGCAAATAAGAATTTCCTTGAGCCTTTTTAGTGAATCCCAATTAAAAAAACAAAACTTTTTTCTTTAGTTCTAAAGAACTTAATCTTCTTAATTCAAACATAAAACTTCAAATGATGTCTTCTGAAGGTGAATGCAAATTTCCGACACTTCTTACAATACGAATTGCCATGTCTTCAAACAGCACACTGAAATGATATCTCTGCTCAGACATCTTGAATGTCAGAGGTATTATAATAGCAGCGTGTCATTTAGCAGGATTATGAACATGAAGCTCGTCAGGGCTTAAAGGCACTGAAATATTTTGACACAAAATCACGTTATTGAAAGGTAAAAATAACACAGTCGCCTCTGACAGTCTCTGCAAGTCCACATCACTATAATCAACTTCATAATTTAGTTTAACTACCGTTATGGCCACAATCTAGCATCTAAACACGTTAACAAATGTAGTTTATTGAACAAAGACAATTAGAACCTTGTTGTAAATACTTTCCACAGATACTCCCATGTTTCTCGCTCTGATGTTTGTCTGCTCTGACTGAGGTGTGATGTCTTTTTGGGGGCTGTGATCGGCCTGCTCGAACTGCAGTCAATCCATAGATAGGAAATTGCAGAGTTGAGCTTTGGGTCTGGAATACAGTAGACATGCGTCAGTGTAATATATTTTTCTGATGCAAGTCAAGTGAAACAGACAGGAGTAAACAGCCTACTAGAGATAAAGCACCGTGACCTTGGACTGGTTTCCTCTAACCGGGCACACCTCACTGTTCCTTTTGAAGTGCATGTGTGCATGACAATAGTGTGTGTGCACATGTGTATACGTGTGTGTGTACAGAGAGATAGAAAGAGAGAAAGGAACTGTTGTTGTGTGAGAACAAAACCTCTCTGTGGACCTGAGTGTGTAAAGTAAGAAAAGGAGAAAACCGCAAACATCAGTTTCTATGTTCCTGTTCCTGTGAGTGTGTGAAGAAGCAAGCTGCCCCTTCATAACAGTTTACTTAACCAATGCTTAGAAGAGCAGAGCCCAACATCACCCTCCTGACTTTCAGCAGAAACAGGCGGTCTCATTAAACCAGGTTTTCTGCACACCATATCATTAGGAACCACTTAAGAATTCATAGTCCAACATTGTATAAATGAGAAAATAATACTGGAGGATGATAAAGAAGTCAGTGTTTCAGAATTTTACATGTTTCCATGTTGCAATATTAAAGCACCAGGAGACCATTTTTAAAGGTCCTGTGAGGAGTTTTTTCGCTGGCTATGAAACAGACTGAAAATAATTCTGATTACTCTATATGACCTACAAAACCAAACCAGACCATCAGTGACAAGATTGATTATTTCTATGTAGTTATTTTTAATGCCCGAAACTACCGGCTGGGGGGTAGGAATCAGACGAAGTGGTTAACTGCACGCTGCCTTTGTTTACATTTTCCAGGCCAAAGATTTAAAGTGAGTGATACATATGACTGTTAAAGAAAGTAGGATGAGATTTTCTGTTAAAAAACACTTAAGCATGTACAGGACAAAATCAGCAAAGAGATAAGAGGTATGGCTTTGTCCACAGGGGGCGCCAACATCAACACGATGCAAAAGTTCCTCACAGGATTTAAAGGTATAATAAGAAGGATTTACTCAGAAAAATAAAATATAGACTTTTACAAATATAATATAAATCATCACTTATTGGCCTCTATACATGTGTGTCGGTGAGTGTGTGTGCAGACCCTTGTGAGACCCTTCCCTCTGCATCTATTCTGTAATTTTTGCTCTACACAAGACGTTTTCAGGTGGGGCGCTGTGTTGGCCTTCTTTCTGTTGGACAGGTAGGTGCCTCAAACTGGGTAGGACAAGCTTACCAGCGGTTAGCATGCTAGCATAATGGTGATCGGCAGTTAGCATGCTAGCGCAAAGGTAACCAGCGGAAAATGCTACTTATTATACTTTTAAAAAACAGTATAACAGTCACTAGTTGTCTAACTACCTGTAAAAAGCGAATGGCTTCCTGACTCTAACCTCTCACCCTTCTGCTGTCTCTCCCTTTCTTTATCAGTCTGTCTGTCTCCTTTTGCCTATGCATTTAGAGTGGGAGTTTTCTGCCAGCAGCTGTCGGCTCATCCTAAACCAAACACACACACACTCCAAGTTTTTTCCCTTCCATTGCATTGACGTCAATATGCAGCAAGGGTAAGATGAGACACAGGGAGAAGAGAAGAAAAGAGAAGAAGAAGACAGGGTCGACAGACAAAGACAGAGAGGGATTTCTAGCACTTCTGTTTTGGTGAAATTACACTCACTTGAGAAGTGAGTTCATTTTTATTTCTGCAGCCCGGGGCTAAACAGCCTCGACACTGTACTTGTACATTAAAGTAAGAAATAAAAAGGGCTCCTCAGATCATGCAGTAATTAATGCAGAGCTGTTATTGGCATTGTGAATGACAATGTCATTAAGTAACAGTTCCCCAAATCAACACTCTATGCATTCATATCAATCATCAATCAATCAATCAGTCAATCTGAATCCAGTTAAGGTCCTTTCAAATCCCCTTTCAAAAATTTGAATCTAGTTAGGTTTCAACGTATTTAAGTCAGACAAAACTCAAAGACTGACTTCAGATCAGTGTAATCACTACAGGGGAGGAGCTGTACAGTGTGCGTCCTGAACCATTCGTTGCAGGACGTTTTGGTTCTGCCAACTACTGAGTTTTACATAGAACATTTTGGCTGTAGGATGCTAATCGGCTTAGCCAGGGTGCTCAAGCTCAATGGACAGTGATTAGTGTCAAACTGTGTGCTGACATTGTTAATCCAAAGTCAGGTATTTCTGTGAAAGCACCTCAAATTTCCATTTACAAAGGCAATGAGACATAAACAGACAGTAGTGAGTCCCTCCCCCCACAGAGTTTGGGCAGCCTCTCACTGCAGAATCAGACCTTGCTATAGTCTTAGCTTTAGCTATAACGTGCTAACGACTGCACATATGCAACCATACATACAAAATAGTTATACAGGCAAACAGAATCACTTGCATTTCACTTAGTATATCATGCCTGGGGCTGCATCGTGGTGCAGTGGTTCATGCCTTACAGCTACAGTGTTCCTAGTTGAGTCCTGGTTGGACGAAGTGGGCCTTTCTATGTGGAGTTTGCATTCTCTCCCTGTGCATGCGAGGGTTCCCTCCCTACTCCGGCTTCCTCCTACTAACCAAAGACATGCTTGTTAGGTTCATTGGTGACTCTAAAAATTGCCCCTAGGTGTACATTTGAGCATGAGTGGTTGTCTGTCTCTCTTAGTCAGCCCAGAAATTGACTGGTGACCAGTCCAGGGTGTACCCGCCTCTCACTCAAGGAGAGCTGGGATTGGCTCCATAATTCCAAATGCTGAAAACCTTGATTCAGAACTTTATGTTGGGTAAAATATTCATTTACTGTGTGTGAGAGTTTAACAGCACATTGTGGAGCCATGTCCAGCTGATCAATTAACCGGAGAAGACAAATACTAAAGTGGTGATTCTCTAACAAATGACCTTTGGCGGTCATAAACTTGCAGAAAGCACACTGAGCATTTTAGCCAAGTTTTATTTTGGCCTTTGGGCAGCATACAGCAAAAATGTCAATTAGATACAGCTGATTTAATGTGCTAAGAGCTCCATATTTCATTTCAATCTGCTAAGGCAACACCTGTAAAAACCACAAACCTGTAACTTGTATATGTGCATTGCTTTTTTCTAATAAAAACTAACAGAGAATGTTGAACAATTCTCTTATTTTTGCAACCATATTTTTTAGTTGAGTCAGTTTTTAAAACCCAGTTGATCTCCTGAGTATTTAGAACTTCACATTCAATAGTTCTAAAAGAATGGGTTCAAACATCTTCATGAAATATTAATAAAAGATGTGGTACTGCTCTCTGACTGTGTTTTTATCAGCGTATTCGTCTATAAAGCTAACCTAGAAGTGTTCTTTATTTGGACTGAACTGTTCACCTGTTTGTCTTTAAAACGTCATGTTCTATAAAGATTTCCAGAGCTTTCCACTCATTTAAGGAAACATAAGTCTGTCTGTCTAAACTGTACTTGTCCTACAGCCACCACTTATTCTATTTCCTCTCCTTAGCTGCCACTTCTTCCCATATTCATGTATTCAGCTCCTGCATTCAGCAAGGCGCTAATAACCTCCTCGCTCTTCCCTCCCTCAGTTTTCTCCTCTTCTTCCCATTTGCATCTGCCCAGTACCTCGATCCCTCCCGCTTTCACTCTTTCTCTAACCCAGCTTCAATGTATTCCTCACACGGTGAGGGTTAGCCCGGAAAGCTGTCAGAATCTGTTCTGCTGTCAGCGAGATGCCGAGTGGGAGCGCATTAGATATCGGCCTCGGTGTGTCCCTGACAAGAAACAAGCCAATTAAGGAATCCCTCGGCACTGCTTAAGCCCAGTTATGGCAGAGGTCCCCGAGACGAACACTGGTGTGCTAAATCATCATACCTTTTTTATATTAGAGCCTCCTTGGGGAGAAGTGGAGTGATTCTGGATTATTCCTTTTTTTTCCTGCTTGCGGGGCTGCCGGCCATCACTCAGCAGCACGCCTTACAGAAGTTTATCTGAGCTATGAAGGACACTGACATACAGATTTCCCTCCTCTCTCCTCCTCTCTGTTGTTCAGTCTCTCTCTTGCAAGGCTAATAGTATTAGGCATGGAGGAAGTGCTTTGAGATAAGCCTTAGGTCGTGTAGTTGCAATCAATTACTGTGGTTAAATATTGCAATAAAAAGATTAAGGATTAGTTTTGGTGGAAAGTAAAGAAGCTTGAGAGGGCGTGCAAACTCGTTCGTGAGTGTGTAAGCACTCGAATGTGTGTTCAGCGTGTTAGTCATTTTATTCATTTTCCCTCTCACAAATTAGATCCAGTAACTCCCCGACACTGACTCCCTCCGTCCTCCTTTGTCGCTTCTGTTTTCATATTTCTCCCTCTCTTTGTAGCTCCACTCCTCCCGACCTCCCGTCTCCTAAACTTAGAGACTGAATCTGACGGCAATCCTCTGAAAACTTTCCCCAAAACTGACAGACCGATTTGTTCGGATGACTTTGTGTCTGCTAGCTGCTGCCTGAGCTTAATCTTTTTGTAGTGGGAGAATGATAAAGAAAGCAGGGTATTATTGTGGTGCATCATCACACGATAACACGGAGAGCTTGCATGATGGAAAGGCTGATACTTGCTCTTTAGTCCTGAGTGTAATTGAGACAAACAAGGATAAGTATTTTTAACTCTGAGGAACAATAAGAAGGTTGGTGTTTCATAACACATTTAATTAAAGGAGACATCAACAGTGTTTTCTTTTGATATAGTTTCTGGTGTGTTTATTTTTTGGCAATATTTTCAGCAGTGGACTTGAACCTATTTGTAGACTCGTGAGTACATTCGATTTAGCAGGAGTATGTAGGAGGGACTCTAAATAAACTACAGTGCCTATGTTTATAAAGGAAGATGTCATGCAGAGCAAAACTGTTGCTTAGCTGTGTGTTTTTAATAGTTCTGGACAACAATGGAGCTCTAAGTCAATGCATAGGCAGTCGCCTTGGGCGCCACGTTCTGGGGGGCGCTGGTTTGAGCTTCAAACATTTTTAATGAAGCCCCGATGGTAAATTCAAGCCTACTGCAAGAATGACACCTTCACTAACCTTTCTCGCTGCTCTGCTCGCATTTACCGTCACTCTGCCGTTCTCTCCCTCTAACTTTCTTGGCCACTCACTCACAGCGCACTTCCCGACACAAGTTACAAGAGAGGAGAGGAGAGATGCGTTCAGGCCCAGTTGGAAAAACTCAAACTTTTAATAGAGGGTAGGGTAAGAGGTGTTCTTTTGACGTACATATAACGTACATTCTGTTGTTTAATTAGCTCGCCCTACTCGTCTAATCCCTCATGTGATACAGACAGACAGACAGACAACATATAATAGAAGGGGAGAGGAAGAGAGACAATGGCATGTAATGGAAAGAGACGGAGAGGAAAGAGACAAAGAAACTCTATCTTAAAAAGTTCATTATGACCCATATAATATTACGGTAAACTAATGGTAACTCGAGAATTTCACATTTTTCCAAGTCTTGTCAATGATTGTTGAATGATAACAGCTGTGGTACACATTTTGAATTTTTAAATGATTACTTTGAATGTAAATAAAGAGTGCATAAAATTGCATCAAAATAGAGCTTTTTATTAAAGAAATTCCTGGGGGACAATCCCCCAACCCGCGCTACTCCTACTGGGGTCTAAGGCCTGTCGATGTCCTCATATCCCAACACATTGTAGTAAGCTTGATCGATCTTTATCGCAATATCAACTCTGATAAACTCTTTATAAGTAGTTCCTTAAATGTGTTATGATTAAGAAACTCTGTAATCCTTATAGTCACTATACGAAATACTGCCAGGTTAGCACATTTTATTAACAGAAAAAAAAGTCTGACTTTTTTGAAAACCTCTATAGGTAACAACGACCTGCATCTTATTCATTTCACTGCTGTCAGTCATGACACAGACTGGCTGCTATAAAACAATCTTCCTTATTTACGATGCACTCCCTCAGTCCTTTACAAACACACAAGCACACACATGCAGAGACACAGAGACAAATGTCTTGCTCTGAGCAGAACACTTGTAAGGTATCGGGGTTGCACAGTCTAATATTTGTCTGAGCCGTGTTCTGGCGGTGGTAAACCAATGTGCTCCCCGCTTACATAACGCTGTGTTTATACGCCCCCGGTGGAGCTGACTTATTGGCTGCTTGGGATCTCTGACAATAGATAAAAATAGGATTATTCCCTCCTTTATGATGGACAACCATCATTCTTTTTCATTCAACCTGCCTTTGCACAGTCGCCTTTATGATGTCAATGAGTGAAAACAAAAGGCAACATTAGGCATTCTTAATCCTGTAAAGCTGTTTCATGTAATTTAATAAATAAGCTGTTCCTTTCTATGCTAGCTTTCTTCCCCCCCACCCACCACTGGGAAATGACTCATACATATTTCAGCAGTGTGTCTGCCCATTCTGAGTGGAGCTTATCGTGGCTGCATGCAGACGCCAAATCAACCCTCTTTTCCTTCTCCTCTTTCTGTCTCTGTCTCATTCACCCCTCAGACGCCCTTTTTTTTCATCACTATTCAGCATTTCAGAACATGCAGAGAAAGACCAAGAATAGAGACACACATCTTTGCCTCTAGAAACAACCTCTCTACATCTCCTCCACTGAACCATTAGCTTGCTGCCGGCGTTCTCAAACACACACAATTATTAACTTCTACAGGGGGGAAAAGTTTGCACAGTCAAAGTCCTTGAAAGATATAGATCAATTGGTGTTCAATATGCACAAAACTAATGAGTAAAACCTTTGCGGGTGAGTGTGTTTTCTAACTCTGAGGATATTCCCACATTCTGTAAAGTCATTAACAAACATAACAACAGTCCTCTGCGTGGTTTCCCCTCGCGGGCCGATTGAATCAGAGCAGGAATAAAATAATCAAAGGGCACCTTGCACTGAAGGCTGGGCATGACCAAGACGTACGATCGTGTTTACAGTGTGTTAACATCTGCTTACAGCGTTACAGTGTGTTGGAGATGCCTAACATGTGGACCTACAGGGAAATGGATTCTAGTGATGGGGGCGATCGAGTGCAATTACTTAATTGATTTGAGCGTCTGAGTCTGTTCCTGTAATTTTTACTTTAATTAAAAGTATTCCCAGGCAACACTGATAATCACACATAAGCTTGCCCAGAGTGAGAATTTGAAAGTCCAGCACTGCTAATGAACTCTTACACTGCACAGACCGACAGCTAAATCCCCCCTTTAACTTTCACCATAAATGGGGCGACGCCTGCGAGCTAGTTCAGGCAGGCAACTCGAGCTGCACTGATTTCACACTTGACATGCGTCGCTCTCCACAGTCACCTGACAAACACTTCCTCCCAATTTGGCGGTCTATTTAAGCTGCATGATTTCTGGTCTCTCGCTCTGCTCTGTCATTGCCACCGCTTGCTCTGCACCAGTGCTGCGCTCTCACTTTCAGCCCCAGCATCCACCTGCAGGCTCCGGCTAGGCGGGTTTAAGATATTATCTCATCACTCCTCAAGTTTCTGCATGAAAAATAAATCTGCAAGTAGGGATGAGGTCGGAGCCTGGATGCCAAACACAAGCTATGTTATGCGGCTGCAATAAACATTTCAAACTTTTACAAACGTAAGTTGTCTGACTGAACCAGGCTTTTAGTCTGGTCCCCTGATTTGGCCTGTTCAACAAAACAGTCAGCAGTGATAGTTGCACTGGCTTCATGGAGGCATTAATGTACTATAAAAAACCCTGCGCCACATTGCTGCATCAAATTCTCACTTCTTCTCTGAGTCATAACTCCCTCAAATGTATTGAGAATCGGTGTTACTCACGCTCCTTGGGGACATCACTATCTGCCATGTCCAATGTAAATAAATGTCTATTAAAAACGCTTTTGAAATAGAGAAGCCCAAGTTTAAAAAATGGCTCAGATTGTTCCATCAATACAGTCCAGGAAAATATTGATATACAAGATAGAAAAATGGGGAACAAATTCACAAAAAAAGTCAACATAAACTTGCAGGAGGTGCACCGTTGTTGCCGTTTTCTCTGAGATGGGTGTGAGTGCTCTTGAAAATACATTTTACATTGTAGTTATTTGGCTGGTGCTCTGTATACCAATAATTTTAAAGCAGGTAAGTATATTACAGAGTCTTACTCAAGGACACTTTTTGGGATTATGCAGAAGGCCACACTGTCCTGTGTTGTAATTCTGGCCCACCATTACTGTACTTGTGGTTAACCTTCCTCCTCTACAAAACCACTCACCTTCCTCTCTTTACAAGAGTTGTTTACCGGCTTTTGATAAAAACTCATCCATAAATATACACCTCAATTTCCACTTCACCTTGAATTTTATATCACATGACCAACTATAGTCCTTGCACACTCATCATCAGGCAATCGTGTTGGAACAGTAACTGCATATGAAATTATTTTAAGATGTGCATTGGACAGGACTGACAGACAGCAGTTTATATGCGGAACTAGAAGCAGTGTGCGGCTCTGATAGGCAGCTACATGGTGTACTGCTGTATCGGCCTGATACCAGGCTGTGTCTAATATGCTGGGGATTGACTTCCTCTTGCTGGCTCCCAGGTAGTGAGGGGGATTTAAACTATTTTACCTCCCAAGATCTTCACACCTTCCCTCAGGCCCTCTCACCTCGCAGCCTTAAATATTAATGCTAAATCGGAGGATAGAGGATGAGTGAGGAGGGGAGAGAGTTGACAGCTTAATCATGGAGGCAGCAGGCTCCCTCTCTCCTCTTCCCAAACGCTGTGGGCGGCTGTCACCACGACCTACATGATGTAATCACCTCCATAACCCTGATACGGGCCACTGAGGGCCTTGCAGGGAGAGATAGAGAGACAGGGACAGAGCAGGGGGGACCTGAGGGATCTTCCAGCAGAGGATCATTTAGAGTGAAAATCCACAGAGACCAAGAATCACAACGGAGGGATAGTGGAAGACAGAGAAAAGACTCTACAGCACCCCACCTCCCAAAGTTTAAGAAATACATGACCCTACAACTCCACGTTACAAAAAGTCACTGCGAAGGCCCCCCCTTTAAAGGTACTGCACTTTCTCATGATACATTATCAGATTAAGGAGAGATATCAGAGGTGGCATTGACGGTAATTTTTTATCGACATGAAGTGACACTTAAGTTATAGCTAATTTGCTATTTGTGTTCCTGCTCTGTGTTGCCAGCAACAGCTGGTAGGTAACACTTTAAATCCTTTTTTTCAGTTGTAAGTTTATGGCACAGTCACGCAGAGATATAAGGGGGGATAACATAGGAGAATGTCAGTGTTTCTATAGAAAAAAAGAAAAAACATGATCCTAAAGCTATTTCCTTATTTAACATTTTTTGGATACATGGTATTTTTTTTCTTTTGCCTTTATTTGTAGGACAGCTATAGAGAGACATGAAATGTGGGGTGTAGAGAGTGGGGGACGACATGCACCAATTGATCAGCAGACCAGGGGTCGAACCTGCGATCAGTGCGCCAAGGACCGTAGCCACTGGACATGGGGGGGTGGTTTTGATAATACTATTGTGGGAAAATCTGCATCATGTCATGCTGAATTAGCTACTAGAAATTTGTGTTCACACTGTTAGCACGGCTGTACAGACAGCTACTAGATAACTTCACAATATTCTTCACACAATTTTTTGTCCTTGACAAACATCAAGCTTCTGCTCAGCTGCTGTTGGTTAATTTCCTTTTTTTTAAACTCTTTTATGTCAAAAAAGGACTGTCACTGAGGAGATCTGATGATTTGTAATCTGACTAACACTATTCAGGAAAAAGGGGTGTTAAATACAGCCAAACATTGACTTAAAGGAGAAGTTCAGTATTTTTAAACCTGAGCCCTATTTGTACAGATGTGTCAAAATGACTCATAGGAACACAAACGGTCCAGTAGATAACCTCCGCCGTAGCCGCGATATGGCCACAATGGCTGCAACATAATCCAGGATCAACTGCGCCCGATCAAAGTACGTCCACTGAAAGTGCTTGTTTTTACCACTGACAGGCTCAGATTGTTACTCACGGTGTCCAACAACATTCAGGAAATTATCCCTACAAAGATCGTCCTTTTTTTTAAAGAGTAAGATCTTTTTTGTGTAACCACAAACAGAAGTCTCGCTCAAGGAGAAGTCTCACTCTGAAATGCTGCGGGTGATGAGATGTTACCTGAACAGGACGGGGGAAGCGTGAGTTAGAGTTGGAGAAAGGATTTGTTTATGTAGAGGAATGTCAGCATGAATATATTTCGAAAGCCATGGCTGAATATTTACCTGATTTCGACGATGAAGATAAGGCATTTGAATTAAATGGCCAGGGGTGTCCAGGGATGACCATGTCGGAGGATTTCCCCCCTCTGATCAATAGGGCTGTGTTGCAGACTTTCTTTAATGTGCCCAAATTAAGTAAGCAGCCAAGACCACAGGGACCAAACGGGCAACTATCTATCGAGTAAGCAGGCCTAACATAATTACATGCATCTGATTTCTTTAGCTAGAAATGTCACTGTTTCTGGTTACCCAAAAAGGATCTTACTCTTTATAAAAAGGACAATATTTGTAGGGATCATTCCCGTAATGCTGTCGGACACCTGGAGTAACAATCTGAGCCTGTCAGTGGTAAAAACAAGCACTTTTAGTGGACGTACTTTGATCAGGCACAGTTGCCCTGGATTATGTTACAGCCATTGCATCCGTATTGTGACTACAGCGGAGGCTATCTACTGGACTGTTTTTCTTCTTATGAGTCATTTCGATACACAAATTTGTACAAATTGGGCCTAGGTTTAAAATGACCGAACTCCTCCTTTTAACCCAGTCATAGAGTCATTGGCACCGCATGACAGCGTATGCCTCTATTCCAAAATGAGTCATCTATCCAAATTCAGTTGGGCTGCCGTTTCTGAACATAAAGACAGTCCGTCTGTATTCTGACAGCACAGAGATGGTCAAAGTTTTGAACATGATGGTTTTGATCTAGGGAGTTTACTATTGGTTGTCAGCACATCTATATTTTAACATACCAATACCTTCAGTTTGGCTCTCATGCTGTTTCCAAAGTTTTGATTTTCAGCCAACAAGATTCTTCTGAGGAGCTGCAGGCACTTACTGCCAGAACAAAATGGGAATACACCCTCTGGGTAGTTGACTGACAAAAATACAGACAAAAGTACAGTACA
Organism: Semicossyphus pulcher; assembly: GCF_022749685.1. Taxonomy (NCBI): domain Eukaryota; kingdom Metazoa; phylum Chordata; class Actinopteri; order Labriformes; family Labridae; genus Semicossyphus; species Semicossyphus pulcher. Next base: position 17,847,305 of record NW_027211659.1, on the reverse strand, counting down.
TGCAGTCCTTACTCGAGTTACTGAGAGGCAACCGGAGGTGAAATTGAACTTCTTGCTGTATGAATGGTTTTTAACCCAGCTTTTCCATGCTCTGCTAAAGATGAAGAACAAGCGCGATGGCACACGGAAGATTGACATTTGTAATCGGATTTCATTATGGCCCAATAAGTTCTTTCATCTCAACTATTTATAATTATGATGAAAATATACTCAAAATACTGCATAAACAGTGTGTATTAAGTGTATTAAAAAGCTTAACTCTTACAGTTATTTAGCATTAGCTGAACCTTTAAGCTTTCTCTATGCTAACATTAAAAAGCTAACATATAGTACGGCCTTTACACTGTCAGGGAGGTTTATAGAGACCTTGACTCATTATCCTGCTCCACGTCAGAGTATTTCCCATGTGGACAGAGGAGTCTAAACTGAAACATGGATTTGAATATGAAACAGATTACGTGTTGAGGTCAATATAATTGATCTCATCGATGCAACACTGTCTATGCATTTCAAACAAGGCACACTGGACAGTAAGATCGAAGGCAAACGGAGCACAGTTGCTCTCCTTACCCCATTTATAGGATATGTCTTCCACCCAAGCTCTCCAAGTACAGACGTCGTATCCAGCAGCACAACTGGAACGGAAAAGAAAGAGGGAAAAACAACCATTAGCATCAGTCAACACACAAAAAGTCCTATTTTCCCACTGGAAATTGAAATATCAGTCATGAACGCGTTCATTTAGACATTTTTTATATTAGCAGAAACGAGTTTCTTGGATGAATATTTATGAGCGTGATGGCGTATACAGCTGCAGCAACATTTTTGCCACTTGCGACGCAATTTGGGGACTGATGGATTGCAGTCAGATTACTGTCAACAGTCGCTCCACAGCCATCCCGGTATCTCATCCACAGCTTTACTCCAATCTCACTCACAACAATGTGCTCTTCTTCTGCCTGTGTCTGAGACTGCTCATGAGATGTAATCAGAGATAGATCTGTCCCAAACCCTTCCTATGACATGAGAATATATTTCATTATGCCAAATAGTAATCACATATCCCGGTATAGTGTTTATAAATGTAAAATAGGGCTGTGTTTGCCCAGAGATTTATATACAAAGATATTAATCCTTGTAACACTCATTGTCATTGAATCCAACCTTCCAGGTAGTGTTGGAAAAAAAGCAATTTTACCTTTGAAAATAAAACCATCCCGAACATTTTGTCTCGTCTCAAGGACAGAAGATTTAATAATTCAGGTGGAAAGTGTTTCTCCTCGCCATAAGTGTTTTATAACAATAAAAAAAGTGTTCACCTACACTTGTGACAACGTTAGGGAGTAAACAGTATCCCCACACATATTGCATTTTCAAAATCTATAAATATTACATGGAGCGCATTCAGTCAGCTTATCAAATGTGCCAAATGCACAGCATGTGTGACAATACAGTTATGTCCTAATTATGTGATGCACGGCATCATGAGGTGGGTATAAGAAAACGATTAGTATGCAGGTAGAGAGCGATAGCTGGCACAAAACAACAACACTAAACCCAAGAGGCCTGTTTAAAGCCAATCATTTCTCTCACATGCTCTGAGTCATTGTTGTCAAATCCCATCATTAGTTGCCAAAAATTCCATCTTTAAACTTGTCCTTCAGCAGCCAGTGACCTAAATCGTGATTGTTAAGCTGTGACTTACATAAGCTCTTAATGCTGAAACTGATATCTGACAAATCACAGAGAATTCTTTTACTCGGATAATGGCTGAGTTTTAAGTGTCAGTCAGACATGAATGTCCACTTATAGCTCTGTAAGTGGTCCTTGGGGGGCTCATTATACCAACACAAATCTCTATCAGTGACAATATTTCCTGAATAAATCTCCATTAAGATAATTGCTCTGGGATAGCTAGTTATTACAACTAAATGTAAATCAAAGGAGGTAGTTTCAGTGCTGTTATATTATCATTTGCAGATTATGATGTCAAGCAGAAAAAAGAACATTTTTTTGATCTGTGAATGTACTCTGAGATCAAAGCAAGCAGACAGGAGGATCAGACATTTTGAATCTGTCAGTTCCCCAAATATGAACCGGTGCATGTGTGACGAAGCCTGGTTGACAGAGATCACCCAAACATCTGCTCACTGAGGTTTTCACTCTGTGTGTGCATTTATGTGTCTGTCATTGACATCTAAATGCTGTCCTCTTTGAGTCAGGGAACTAGTAAAGGGCACACTACAGTGACCCGATGTAACAGCGCTTTTGGATTTGGAATGGATGTTTCCAAAAGTTAAGAAAACCAATATATATCAATCAATATAATATCAAATTCATCACTCATAAATAATTCAAAAATACATTTATAAATGATTTGATTAAAGTTTTTTCCCCCGGCCTGTGTGTGGGGCCAGCCTTTATTTGTTCCTGCAGACCACGCCCCTGGCTATTTATAGAGACCCGGCTTTTATTTGACTACTGGCTGTTATTTGAGAATTTACGGTATTCATAAACGGGCAAAAAAAGTGAATTCATCTCTATGAGAGAACCACTTGCAAATAAGATGGTCATAAGATCCATTGCTAATAAGAAAATAATCCTTTAGTGTAGCCTTGATAACATTAACAATATAATCCACACGTCTCATGTACATCATATGTTAAATTAATTAAGTCTGATGGCTCTGTATGTAATTTGCAGAGGACATTTAAATGTTAAAACCTGATGTACTTAAACAACTTTCATGCACTCTGGCGTCATTGTCTTACCAATCAAAATTCCATTGACATATGCAGGGAGAGGTAGAAGCAGTGAGCTGCGGAGGACATGTTAATGGGTTGGGAACTCCTAATGTGCCAGAGAAAGTATTCTAAAACTAAACGACAGCATATTCTCCCTGAAACCTGCATTATAAGTGAGGTTTTTAAAGAGAGTGAAATGTGCTTCCCTTTAGATTTTGAAGCAGCAATAAAGAAATGTAATCTCTATTCAAATTCCCCAGGCAAACAGGGAGAGCATCGAGAAAAAGACACTTTGCAGCAAGTGTAAAAGAGAGTGAAGAACGAGTTCACTTACTCTTTTAAACTACTTGTCATAGCTAGGACCAACATAAAAGTTCAGTATCAAATTTTTGTTGAGAAAGTCTGAGTTTCAGTAGGTGGTTCTCTTGGCTGACCAAAGTGGCATACATCCACTCTTAACAAGGGATTATATTTCATACTTCACAATCAAAAGAAAACTGAGTTTCTTAGAATATGAACAGCAAAGATTTTAATGAATCCTGGTGTGTTACATAATCAGACAAGCAGCCTATTATTCTATTGATTGACCATCCTGCAATCACAGCATGGAAAGGCTTCATGCTGATCATTTCTTTCTCCTTTTCCTACCTTGTCCTCTCTGCTCTGTTGGCTTAGTTTCATATTTACTCCATGTTGACTGGTTTTGGATCAGCTCCAGTGACTCTGTGTGACTTTTCCCCCCACCAATGCTAGGTCTGAGCCATGTCAGTGCATGCGCCAGGCTAGAGGAGCTGGCAATGCCAGTAGTGTTAATGGACACCATTAGGCTTCAGTGGGCAGGTTAGCAGCACAGTCCCTGGAGGATGGCATAATTACTGAGAGTTGGCTGTGGTGCTCAGTGCAGTGAGCAGTTTCACACTTTAGTTTGTCATTAATAAAGAACAGCTGATGTACACTGAGAGGCAGTCTGTAAAAATATCCAGCAGAGAACATTGTACTGTTGGGTCAACACCTTGTGCTTTAAAAGAGCTAAGGAAAATAGTCTGATGGAGAGGTTTTGTTCGTGTTCATTTGAATCCACCATTGGAAAAGTATGCAATGCACTATAAGTTATATTGAAAAGGGACAGTACCAATGTTGTTATTTTTCAAAAGGCAAAAGATGCTTTGAATGCAATCTCTGGTGTGCTGACACTGTTTTGAACTGACATTACGTCACAGGTTAGACCTGAAAGCAGCAGCTGTGCACGGTAAGCATCCCCAAACAAAACAAACAAAACGGAAAACTTCACCACTTGGTTGGTATATTAACTATTAATAACCATAAATCATTACATACAAGCTTTTTACGCAACAAAATATAGAGACAAGTTTTCAGGATAGCAGCAGTATTCTGGATGTGTATGTTTTCATGTTAGTATCAGTTGCATGTGTGTGCTCCTTTACTGTGTGTCTTCTGGTTTGGGTAAAAGAAACCTAAGCAGTGTACCTGCCACTGCACACTAAAACTGCCTGTGTGTACACGACCATCTTTCCACTCTCTCTGTCTCTATCCCTCCATAAAGTTGTCTCTCAGCGAGGCACCCACAGACCCTGCCTGGAGCTGAGGGTCCTTTGGGACTTCCACTGGATGGATATAAATAGACCGTGAGCTGGCCAGCTCATAAATACCTGGGCTCCAGTAGAATGATGACATCTCCTGTCTGGCCCACAACCCATGCAGGCCACACAAACACCTGGAAATAACAACAGGCCCAAAGACAGTCTCACCCAGTGGTGCTCTATGCAAATTACATTGGGAGTCATTTGAGTTCTCAGACATACTTGTATGCTTACATGTATACTGGCTGTCTACAGGTGCAGAATTTCCTTGTTCAAGTATAGCAAGTTAACTTCTTCAAAAAGGACATTTCCTCAAGGTTTTCTTCTTTTGGTTAGAAGAACTAAGTATGGCACTACTTTCTTTAGTACAAGAAAGGTTTAACTTGGAGATATTTGAGCGCTGCGTGATGGTAAATCCTTCTAACCAGGGGTTTCTGTTCTGGTGATAGATTAATGAAACATGTTTAGTATGCAGTAGAGCACTATTGTGGTTTTAAAAAAAAGCAGAGCAAGCCTCACTTACCAACACAAACAAAACCTTTCAATTTGCAATCTCCCTACATACCCATTCTGGTAAACAGCAAGTGTTGTTAAGAGACAAACAACAGCATTTGATGAACAGAGACTTGTGGAAATTGATTTGGTGAGTCTATCAGTGAGGATTGCACATTGTCATTTAGTGGTGTAAACAAAGTGGCGGGATGATATGCTGTGAAATGGAAATCTACCCATAGCAGAGACAACCTGAGAGGCATGACAGGATCATCCACACGTCGCCACACTCCACCGAGATCAAACATTCAGCAACATATTAACGGCAGTGAATCAAATCTTACAATGTGGTTGATTAGATCTGATATAAGCTGAAAGTGTTTTAAATATTAAATATTATATATTATTTGGTATTTCCCTAAACTATAAACTGTGTTGGTGCTGCAACCACTGCGCAGGTAGAAGTTGGGTGGAGCTATGCTGCATTAAACTCTGTGACTGAATACAGATGACAAAGGGGTGAAGTGTCAGGCCTCACAGTCCAAACAGAGCTAAAAAGTGCATTGGGGGCATTATGAATCCCGCCAGCTCTCCCACAAGTTTCATGAGGCATAAATAGTGAAACACCTGCTTGAGTGTACACAGGATGTTTGGGGCCTCAACTCAAGCATGGTGTAAGCCTGTGGGAAACAATTCTCATAACATACTGGAAAGGCTTTTATAAGCCTGAAACCTTGAGATGATTTTTGCATATACTGCCTGTCTAATTACACACATACAAGTTGTAGTAAACTGGCTACAATGTGCAGTACTACCAGCAAGGTCTTATTTAATACCAAAGATAATTAGCATAAATTGTATTTTCAAATTAAACAGCTTTCACTTATTCAAATTTTCTTGACCTCCAATGACTGTTGTTGAACTGTTAAGTAAGTGGATCTTCATCTTTAAATTTCACACGTAGTGCCATGAAACAATCATTATTTAAATACAGGGATGCCTCCAAGACGGTTGGACTGTGCTAAAATTGACAGTTACATGTCAGCATGTGCACCACTGCATGACTGTGTACATTTGCATCTCAGTGTAAAAAAAATGTCTTTTTAACAACCCAAACATGCATTCTGACACCAATTTTTCTTGCTCGTGTGTCATACACATATTCTGAAAAACACACAAGCACACTGCTGTCTGCCAAAGGTGCTGAGTTAGCATTTTTTGGCTGCCCTGTCTCGGCTAATTGATTGACAGCACACAGCTGATGATGTTCTTGGTGCTCTGTGGGTGGTGCCAGCGAGAGCAACAGCTTTGATCCACATAAATATATGCAAAGAGTTTCATTACGTTCATGATGATTTCTCAGGTGGATCGCTTTGAGTCAAACTTCCAGCACTGTCTTGGTGAGATGCAATTGACCAACTAAAATAACATTCACATGTGCTGCTTTCATTTGACTCGAAGGATCGATTTGTTTTGTCATGTTTTTCATGGCTGGAAAAAAACAATCTGAACAATGTCAGAAGTGTGGAACAAAGACATCATCTGTCAGTTTTATTTGGTACGAGCAATCTTCTGCTCAGGAAAATTCTACAAAGGCTCATGGAATCAGGTTAGCAAATGAGATTTGTAAAACGTTCATTATAATAAATACAGCTGCTGCCGACTTCTCAAGGGAGGAGAAAAGAATAACAGTAAAGATTACTGGACGAGATGTATTGATGGGGGAAACAGGCTTGTTCAAACCTGGCAGTGAGTGAGTGGAGCTTTGTTAATAACTGTCTGCAATCCCAGCTGGGTTGATATGAGGGATGGTGTGATATGTTGCTGTGAGAGAAAGCGCACGGGCGAGAAGCGAAAGGTGATTGTTTTTTTGTTCTCCTTACATCATTTCTTTTTCTTTTGCCAAATCCCCAATCTTTGGAGTTCCAATTGTCTGTCTGCTGACGCATCAAACTCAACTAAAACGGTTGTGTGTAATGACGCTGGGTCTTGTCCCCAGCCTACCTACATGACACAGTGTGTACTGTAGCAGAGCAGGTCAACGTCTTATCTCACTTTTGGTCTTTTTACAGCCATGGGGTGGCTGGATCAGAATGTAAATGGGTGGAAAATCGCACAATTGGAGTCTGAAGTTTATTTTGAAAATACCTAAACACCATGAGAAAGGTGCGTGATGGAGCAAGGGAAGTAGCACTTATGCCTCAGCACCTCACAGGTTTTTTTTTTCTCATGTGACTTCCCGCCTGCTTTTCCATCCAAAGCTGCAGCTCCCTGTGGTCGACAACAACTGCAATTGTGCCGTGAGGTCCCAGACCAGTCAATATGAGGGACTAATGTACGATTCAAAGCAGACATCAGTTCAATCATTCAATCTGTGGCCGAGAAAAACACAGAGTGAGGCTGTTACGTTGCATCTGTCTGCGAGTACAGGGAGTAGCATCGCTCTTATTGAACTGAGAGAACAATAAAATATAACCTGGGGGGCAGATCCCTCTGTGTCCTGCACAATCAATAAAGCTATTTTAAACCTCACTGATGCTGCAGCTGCGTGTGTGCGCACATGGAGCTACAGGGGAACACACACCCCCTAAAACATAAAATAAAATAAAAATTGTGGACACACGCAGTAAAAGTGTTTGCTATCATATTAGATGAAACACACTGTATCCACACCACATACAGACATAAGCACAAAGTATTTGTGTGCTCAGGTGTGTACAAAACATAAAGTGATACTTACACACACTGTCACTGAAAAAATGTGTATTTGGCTGCTCATGACTTTGCACTGCATGTGTCTAACACGTTACAAGTCAGCATTCACACACATGTTCTCTCTGTCACCCACTTAATGATTCAATCCGTGGCTGCTCCTCTGTCTTCTCTGTCTGTGTGTTTGTTATCTTGAATGTGTAATTAAAGCAGCCTCCAGGGTTGTCACTTCAGCTGATTTTCATAAAAGCCAGCAGTTTCATTTTATTATCTGATTCAGTGTTTGGATACAAAAGTGAGTTAAAGGCATTTGTTAAACTTCAAAAACTTGAAGTGTGGATTCTGTCATGGTGCATTTCTGTTTTAAAAAGTGTTTAATTTGTCTTATTTAGACTGTTTTGACATGAACATGTTGAACATATTGTTAATAAGTAGAATGTGTCTATATCCTACATCAACTTTTAATTTCACAATAAAACAAAGAATAATGCCTCAGTCAAAGACAAAAAAATCTGATATATCAAACTTCTTAATTTTTGAGCAATATGCATTAATGTTCGTAGTGAGGGATGTTTTTTGCCGTTATCTACTCTAATATCCGGCTTGTTTTCGGTTTAACTACTTGGGGTATCTTACCCAATTGTCTCTAACAATCATAATAGTGCGGTAAGTGACCACGGTTTAAGTTTTTAAAAATAGAAATAAGTGGTTAAGCATTTCAAAGCAAGAAAAAAAGGTCAGCATGAGGGTTGAAATAATTCAGGTATCCTATCCTACGAGTGGAACGTAAAACTCACCTTGGTTGCAGTGGCTGGAGCGAGTGAGGACAATTCCCAGAAAGAGTGAAACGAGGAAAAATCTGTTTCCAAAACTCATGTCTGCTTCAACATCGATCACCGGCTTCGTCTGAGGTACTTCTGGCCGAGAGGTCAGATAAAAAGCGCGGCTGGATCCTCCACAAGCACAGATCCGCTGGTCCTGGTTCCTTACATTTGGTCCAGGTGGGAGAGAGAAGCCGAGTTACGGAACAAGAGAAGATCCATCCCTCACCTGGAGCGGCGGCGGCGACGGCGCGGAAGGGAGACAATTTGGATAAAGTCCCCAAAATACCTTTATTTAAACCAAATGTTCAGACAAGGAGTGAAAGACCTAGCTTCTAACAACTTTGGAGGTTTCCCACGGACTTCAGTCGCCCATCTTGCATTGTTTCAAAGATACACTAAAATATCTTTATCAGTCTAGTGTGTCCGCGTGGCGCACGTAGTCGTGACAGGGTCGAGAAATCCTTGTTGTTGTCAGTGTGGCTCGGGCTCGCAGCTCCCTGTCTCCAGCCGGGGTCCGCAGCAGCAGCAGCAGCAGGAGGGGACGGTGGATAGAGAAATGATCGGGATGCAGCGGAGGAGAAAGTGAAGCAGCGGCTTCAGAGGGAGACTGTGCGCATCTGTGCAGGATGCTCGGCACTAGAGGGGGTTAGCTGACAAGGCAATGGCGTGTGTGTGTGTGCGTGTGTGTATGTGTATGTCTCATTGGTTCAAGTGCAGGGCTTCCGAAAATTTCCTGAAGGACTTCCAAGTGTTAAAATACTGATATTAATTTAAACCAGTGAAATCATATCTGAACATTCTCTTGTTACATTGCATTACCAAAGTTTGTTGTGGATGGTTTGGTGAATTCACTGTATATCATATATATTATGGATGTGAAATTAATCGACTTTAAGAACTGAATAAAGACATTTACTCTTGTTTAATACAGATTTATTTTGGAGCCTGTACAGGATCTTTAACGTGTCTATACTAAACCAGATTTATTTTAAGACTTCCATTCTTATAACCATACTTTCAGCCTCTAATCCTCAGCAAAAGTACACTTTGTTTTTACAGATTTAATTTGGACTTAAATGGACACGACTGTGATTATCTAGGGACAATTTTGGGGGCTTCCCCATAGAAGGTTAATAAAGGATATCAAAAAAAACCTCAATTGAGCACGATGAATCCCTTTCCTAAGTCATAATGTTCTGGTTCCTGCTCATCGACACTGTTATGACCAAGCTCTGTTTAGGACGGATCTTTATTTCCAGCAAGCCCCATGAGGTATAACAATACTGACCCATGGAAAAAAGTGCTCTCTCAGCATTTTGTAACAATCATGTTTCCTGAAAAAGTTATATTCTACAGATAGTAACTATCTAACCAGCACTATTAAGTAACAGCTATCTCATTTCCATCATGTCTGTACATCAAACTTCGTCTCAGTGGAAATGTAGCTTCATATCCACCAATTAGCAGTGAAACAGTGAGCTGCTCTGCTTGCCAAGCCGCCAATGTCAGCCAAGATTAGGGAAGGTCTTCCTCTCATCTTCATGGACGTCTCATCGAGTGAGTAAGCAAACCCTCCCCAACCTGACCGGGTTAAACAAAGCAACGCTGTGGTGATGAGACCCAGTCAATCAGCACATAGGAACAGCTTCCTGTCAGCGCCGAGGAGGTAAATACATCAACATCACAATCCGTCAGCACCACTTAGCTCGCAGCCAATCACCAAACAATGCAGAGAGGGCTGAGGACTGACTACTGACTTTGTGCGGCGCGACGTGCAAACACATTTGAGGACGGAGGGCTGTAGAGTAGAATATATTGACCACAGTGGCCTGTTTGTGTCTGTTGTCACTGCAGGGAGGCCGCTCACTCTACAGAAATGGATCAAGCTATTAACGTCACTGTGCAGATGTATTGCAGCTATAAATAGATGGATAAACGGCGGTGTATCTCGCTGAATGAGGAGGTTATAGAAATTTTGGTGGCTACAAATTTTTTACTGCAGATTTGTCATTGTGGGAACACAATTTAATATTACAAGCACTTTCAGGCCTGCCACTTATGTCTTTACACCACCACAGCAATCTATTACTGAAGCCTGGAATTTTCTAGTTTCAGTGTATTTTCTATAAAGTTCTTACAATTATATACTACATCTGTACTTGTAAAGCTATTACTACTAATACTCCTACTAAAATTGCAAAATAGATGATATTGCTTTAATCATCCCACATTGCTAAGGGTGATCACTGAGAACAATGATCAAAGAGGGAAACTGTTGAGCAGAAGTCCACTTCAGCCACCCCCCTGCAATGATTTGGTTTCTTTTGCTGTAATGTTGGTCAATGGTGTGTGACTGTCGTGTAACGGGGCGCCTAAATGTGAGCTATGATTCCCTGTGTCCAGAGAGAACAAGCTCCGTCCATCTGTACTCATCACGAGCAAAGAGCCGGAACGAGACCACATCAGCACAACTGACAGAGACAATGAGACTTTATAACGCTAATGGTTTCACTAATGTCCTGTTCACAGTGAAGTGGCAGCCCATACAGAACTGCCCAACACGTGGATTGAATCCAAACTGCTATAAACTAAAGGACAATTTCACCTCAAATGCCTTTAACACCGCTGATGGGAACCCTGCTTTTCTGGGATCATTACATCACGGTGTTCGGTGGCCTGTTAGGTAATGGCAATGTTGATTTATGGGTCAGTGGATCCCTTCGCATTTTGAATCCAGAAATACCTCAAGAACTGTCGGAGAGATTGGAATTTTTTTCTGACATTCATGTTCCACATGGTTTGGCTTTTCCTGTTTGTGTAGACTTTACATGTGCTCACATTGCCTTGGTGGATTTTCTCCAAGTACTCCAGCTTTCCACCTCAGTCAAGTGACATGCCGTCAGTGTTTATTTCAAAAACATAATGAAAAATGTTTGTCAGCGACCTTTATTCCATGATGAAGACGGGACGTTGACAAGCTAAAAACAGATCGTTGATAATTAAAACTCTGACGACACGTATGTCGTTTTCATTAACGAGATGAGACGGGACTAAAATGTGCTGACAGAAAAAGGGGCGTTTTACACGCCATTTGACGCTTCTTCCGCATAAAAAGGAGCGATCACGGGCTGTCTGCTTCAGTCAGACTGTTTACATGAGAAGTGATGATGAATATATACAAATTTTTTACAGTTAATACCAATACTGCCGCTGTAAATACAGTAAGGCAAGATAGCAATGTGCAGTATGTGCTACTGTAACTGCACGGCTTCGTTTTGTGGCTTTAAATGCGTAACATTACGTTCCAGAAGTTTCCATCATATATAACCTCAGCTGAGGATCTATGTTGTCCGTGCATTGTCATGAAACAATTTATGTGAGGATTTTACAGCACACTGAACCTGTATCGGGGCTAAAAGAGAAAACCTTTTGACTAAAATGCGTTGCCTTTTTATTGACTAAAACTGGACTAAAATGTTTAGAGTTTTCATCGACTAGAAAGACTAATACTATAAAGGGTAAAAATGACCCAATGTGACTAAAACTAATTTTTGTCGTAAGACCTAAATCTAAAATAGCGGCCAAAATTAACTCTGATGCCAGTTAAGGCAATTGGAGACATCAAATTGCTTGTGGAAATGTGAGCGTGCATAGTTGTCCGTCTTTCAGTGTTAGCCTTCGGATTGACCAGCCCCCCTTGACCGTCTAAGGATAATAAAAGTAAAGAGCTGAATGATGGATGGTTTGGTTGATCTTCCCAAGCAGATTAATCTTATGACTTTGGTGCCCCCATGTCTGAAAAATGCTGCAAAAGTGCTCTTCTTGAGGAGGGGTCCAGTTTAAATGTGTTGTTGACAAAATGCAAGGGAACATCCTATACCTTTAACAAACATACATTTCATTAAATGATAAATTATATATTTTTTGTACTTTTTTGTTCACCATCATAAATGAAGCTGAAATATCTCTGCTTAAGCCTCAATAGTCTCAAAGACTTACAGTGCAAGGTGTAATTAAAAAACGGGGCCTTAAACACAGCTGATGCAATAAGTTCAGACAAGGTGACCAGAGTTGCAGACAGTCATATTCTAGATGCAAATAAAAAAGAAAAGGTGACATCTCAAAATTCCTATGTATTATGCAATGAAAGTTAAGTTATCTTCATTTAGACAACCAAGTCCAGTTGCCTTTTTGGATTAAGGTTAGAATGACCATGACCTGAGATGACTGAGAACCTTCACAGACTTCTTCATTTAGAGTTTATTAAGTTAAATCTAAACATTGTCTAGAGTGTGTTTCTGTAAAAAATTAAATCTGCATCAAATTGAACAAAGCTGCTCACACGTCAAAAGAAATGTTATATTCATTAGCTAGTCAGGCTTTTAGTAAAGAGTCTGGGCTTTTCAAGCTTTGTATAAGGGGGTACTAGCAGGGATGACATTACTAGCAAGACTACAACTCTGAGGAAATCCATAAACAGTTTTATAGTCAAACAGACAAATTACGAGTAAAACAGGCTGAGGAGTGGTATTGGATATTTGGCTTCAAAAGCCTGATTTAGTTCACCTCTTGTTGACCCAGTTCAAGTGAAGTACAGATACAGTAATTAAACTGGCTGTGAAGCTGAGCTGTCTGAGGACTTATAGAGCAGTTAAACTGTGATGTTCTGGGCTGGCAAATAAAGATTGAGCCCTGAATATGTGTTAATTACCCGCTGCTCTGTGTTACAGTTTAAGAGAAGACACAATACGATCAGTCAGTTTGGCTGATGAATTGTGTGTCTAACCTCTATATCAATCACTCAGCAGTAATTCAGTGGAGATAAACTTTGAGACTCAAAGGGTTTGCACCACAACAGTGAACTTTTTTCACATTTTGATGATTGCATTTGCCCTGAGGGGACGTTCGTTTATCTGCGTAAAGCTTCAGTCTGCTGCCCAAGGCGAGGATGACATTGAATATTTTAAATAGCGTAACAGGAAATGGTGACAGTGGAAAAAAACACTTTGCTCAAAAACAAACTGTGATTACAGTGCTTCAAAATTGCCTGCAGCAATTTACTGTCTGCCTTGTCTTTCAATTTGTTTTGGAAAATCAGGCTCAGCTTCTGATTTACATGATGTGTTTGCATGAGGCTGTCTGACCTGTCGGCCTGTAAACACAGGTCCTGATGGTGGAGCACAGTGGAAAGCATTAACCTACACATGTATGCTGTGCACAGGGAAAGCAAGGAGTTTAATTTTTGCACAATAAGAGCATGTATAGTCAAACAAGACGGCCAGATTCAGGTATAAATGAGAGGTGTCGTATACATTTTTATCATAGATAAACCTGTTTTATATTATGTTTTGACAACTTGGAGGCAGTGGATACAAATTGTGCACATGGTAATTATCAGAATACATCAATAGCCAATTTTCATAACGGTCATTTTCAACAGTAATATATTCTGTGCTAAACATTTCTCTATGTATTTTAATTGAAAGTGGACTAATATTTATATTTGCACCATTTTCTCTCAGTCTTCCTCTCTTTGAGAGAGTCGGTTTCTGTTTCCTTGGTGCTTTCTGTTTGTTGGTAACTCTCTTAGCTTTTAACTGGAGCAATGTCATCTTTAAAAAAATTTGAATTTGAATTATTTACAATATCCTCCACAGAGTCTGAGAGTTGACTCAAGGACCTTGAATTGCGAGAAACAAGAATTAGAGATATCCAGACTATCGGAACTGTACAGAAAGCCTTTGCAATATACAAGCAGAGATGTGGACTTGAGACTTGGTGACTTGGACTCGAGTCGATTCAAGTCAGTGTTTTGATGACTTGAGACTTGACTTGACAAAACATAAATGACTTGAGACTCGACTTGGACTTGCAAGTTAATGACTTGACACTTGACTTGACTTGAGGCATGATGACTTGGATGACTTGTGTGTGATTAGTTTGAATGTTAGCTATGAAATATAAAATGATAAAAAATCACTGTTGTCAAGTTTCTGTCTAATTATCAAGTAAGGTTCAAGCGCAAACCGGGAGTCATAATTGGACGATTCAAAAAGCTCCCCGGTATGTGATTGTCATGATTGGATGACTGGCTCTCAGTCAAACTCCTCGTTATGGCAACATGCAACATCAAAGACCCCCGCTACCTGATGTTTTTTCCCCAAAGAGAAGCCTCATCAGTCGTACTCATTACTACCTAATACCGTCTCAGAGCAGACCATCATCATGGCTGTGTCTGTGCCAAGATAATACAGATACAATTCATTGTCATACTTTTTGAACAGGTTATATAAATTGGCCAATAATATCATTATTGGACGGGCTACTAACACCTTGACTTTCTCTTTATAAAGACCAGATACTACAGGTAAGAGTGCTGTATCTTGAAAAAAAAAGTGACTTGACTCGATATAACCCGTGGCTTGACTTGACTAGCCCAAGAAAAAAATACTCGAGACTTGCTTGAGACTTGGACCAAATGACTTGAGACTTACTTACGACTTGAGCAAAGATGACTTGGTCACAACACTGTTTACAAGCGACTTACTCCTTTTCTGTGGCCTGTGACATTTCTATCCAATATTCTTCTGAAATTAGCGTGTTCGTATAATAAGTAAACATGCTGCATATCTTTATTTAACCATACACCATGTCTTCATTCTTAAAATAACTCCTCGTGTTGAACTGTCCAAAGTGAAGTCATATTTCCTCATGTCTCCGTCCTTGTTAGGACATTCGGTGCTCATAAAGAATAGAAGTACAAGAGCAAAAAAAAACTCCTTCAGACCAATTTTTCCCAGAATGACTTGTCGTGTCTATCTTACTGCACACAGACACGCACACTCTCATACACACTTGTGCTACACCTCAGAGGTTGCCCACCTCCCTGGCTGCCTAATGGGCCATAGGCTCTAATCTGGATGGCCACGGTGCTCAGGAGAATGAGCAGAGCAAATAGAGAGAGCAGCTCATCAGGCCTGAGAGCCGCTGTGTCGGTAACCCCAGCTGTTAAAGAGACATCCGCCCATCGTTCAGAGATGAGGGAAGGAAACGGGACGCCTTCACAGGCGGGGGTAATTTCCAGGGACTGACAGCAGATATCGCTTCTCATAAACCTTTTTTTTTAACCTCTCTAATGTCCCCTCAGCTATTCTACAGGCTTTGTTTCTCCTCTCTGTTTCCTGGCTCTATTACTAGATTCATTACTGGTTTAAATACTGTAATTCTTTTTGCAGAGTAGACTGTACTGTATTCTTTTTTTTTTTTTTTTTTTTTTAAGATTATATTTTGGGGCTTTTTTGCCTTTAATTGATAGGACAGCTGAAGATAGACAGGAAACGTAGGGAGGAGAGAGCGGGGGACGACATGCACCAAATGATCGGCAGACCGGGAGTCGAGCCTGCGATCAGTGCAACGAGGACTGCAGCCTCTGTATATGGGGCGCCTGCTCTACCAACCGAGCTAAACCAGCGCCCCGACTGTACTGTATTCTTAATGTGTACATGATTAAAATACTTTTAGAAATATCTAAGTGCATTTTAAAGCTGCTGCTTTACAAATGAACTGTTGAATAAGTCACTTCTAATGTGCTCTTCTATAATTCTATCTTAAAATAAAAAGGATAGCACCATTGCACACATATCTGCCTAATCTCCCATTATTCCTGCACATTTTCTTTCGTTAAAGGAGTTTTGAAAGGTGTCTGGGAACGAAACCAATCTCTGCTCTCTGTGGTGTCAAAATGTTTTTTTTTTCCCAGTTGAAACAGAGAATAATTTGCTCACCCAGCAGAGTGCCATCAACAAGCCACTTGTCTTCCAGAGAATGCTTATTATTCACCAAAACAATGTATGGTACTCAGCCAGTCCTGTTCACAGTATAAATACAAAATGAAATCCAAATGGATGTGAGGGTATTGATAATAAGCATGAAGTGAAATAAACATCATTATCACCCAGTGCACCTTTCAGTGATACTTTTCAGACTGCTTCTATAATTACAGTAAGCAGTGATGCAAGGTGGTATTCAGCAACTAGACAGTTCCTGAACACCCCTCCCCAACCTAAACCCTCCACATTTCCATTTGTAATTGACAAATGGATGGATTAATGGTGTATAAAATGATCCATCCATCACAGAGGCTAAATGGGGTGACACAGCACCACTCTGTCTGACATGTCTTTTTAGAGGCTGCTTCTCCTGACCTCTGTGAAACTGGATACAGCAGTGGTTGTCTTCTTTGTTCCTGCTGTAAAAGAACTCCTTTAACTAAAAAAAGACACATTCTTCTGCTGTAAAACAAACAACACAGTTTTAACGCTCAGCCAAACTTTCATGGTAAAAAAAAAAAATCCAACAATGTGCATAAAGATTTGATTTATCATGAAGATGCTGATGAATCATTAAGTATATGTGGTAGAACGATTGTTTTCTAGCGAATGGGTATACAGAATTGGCTGAAGGGATGAAAGAGAATGCACAGAGAACTAATAAATAATTATAAGAAATAAAAGATATTTATCCCTATCCCTGTTATTGGTTGTTTTTCGCTCAGACCAAACATATCACACTTATCAGTCATCAAACAGCCCAGGGCTGTAGGGCTTACCAGATTTAGTTGGAGGCACCAAAACACTACGTTTGCAAAGATGTCACACACACTTCCTCTATCTTAATGAGAAATAATTTACAATAACAAAGTATTAAAACTGATAAATAAACAGATTGAAAATTGATAGTCTGCAGATCCTCAGCTATGACCTCAGCAGACAGTCACATTGGAGCAAGATGCAGCAGGAGAAAGAAGTAGATCAATTCTCTTTTCCCACCCACGGCCCTGGTAAAGCAGTGGTTGCTTCAAAATATATTTTGGTGATAAACCTGAAAAAATTATAAAGAATATAATAATATAATATAAATACAGGCTTTAATATAGGCATGGCTGTGGCTCGGTGGTAGAGTCGGAGCTATCCCGAGCTACCTCATGCTACATGTAGAAGTGTCCTTGGGCAAGACACTGAACCCCAAATTGCTCCTGGTGGCATAGCCAACAGGTATGTATGTGATAATTGATTGACAGTTGGGCACTTTACGTAGCAGCCTCTGCCATCATTGTATGAATGTGTGTGTGAATGGGTGAATGTGATATGTAGCGTAAAAGCAGCTTTGAGTGGTCGCAAAGACTAGAAAAGCGCTATATAAGCCATTTACCATTTACTTTATGATGTTGCATTGGTTGCAAAAAAAACAGTGGTAGCTAGGAAAGTAGCAAAGCTAGACTACAAGTGATAAATGATGCCTGCAATCCTCCTGCTAGCTCGTAAACATAGCAAGAGTGTTCTAAAGAATTAAACATAACTTGCACTGATCACAATTAAGTTAACTTGTCAGGTTAAAATTTTTGCTGCTTTGTACAGTTTAATATGTTCAAAATTAAAACACTTACTTTCATTCAAGGAGGTTATTTGATGCTTACAATCCTACTGAGGATAGCTAGCAAGCATTGACAAAAGGTTAAGATTAAGAACTGTGGCTAAAAACTGTGGCTGTGTTCTGTTATTAAAAAAAAACATGTCTTGCCTTTACATGCCTGTAAGGTTTCAAGAAATAACCACTGGTAATCAGGCAAACTTTTGGATTTGTGCACCACTGAGCTGCTTTCATAAAAATAAATGAGCCTCCAATGCTGTATCTACTGCCATATACATCTGTGCCCAGGGGCAGCAGGTAATATCAAACATTACGGTGATGAGACTGAATACAACTGCGCAATTTTGAATGTATTATTGAACTAAATAAACCCATCTCTAGTGGCTTTTAACAGTTGAGATAATTTTGTGTTTATGGAATTGACAATGAATGTGCTGTTATTGTCGATCCTGGCAGGAGTCTGTTTAATCCAAATGAAAAGACAGTAAGCGTCTGTGGTGTAATCTTTGCATGCGCAAATCGATCCCCTATTTCAAGCACTCTGAGACCTCCTCATTTAAAAATTACACACTGCGGGTGATTTAATTCTCCTGTTGAAATAAATACAATAACCCGGTCATGCTTCTGTAAAGTGTGACAAATAAATATTGGTGAGTCTTTATCAATTTGTCTTTGTGTGTTAGATAAAGTAATCCGACAAGGGGGCGTTATGAATACCTCTACATCAGCACTGTTACACGGCGTTATGATCGAGGATTTCATGTCCTTTTAAAAGATGCCTGTCCCTTCCCATAATCCTCTTTTTGAGCTAAATTCCCTAAATTACCTGAGGGACCAGACGAACCCGTCCAACTCAGTTACATCTATGGCGTCAGGGAAACAAACAATGACAAAGCAAAAATCTACTGCGGGCCTTGGACATGTGCAAGTTTGTGTGTGTGTGTGCACTTGACTGTGTGTTAAAGAATGTGTCCAAGCATATGGATACTGGGGCCACCATGCATGTGTGTCTGTGTGAAGTCAAAAGCCCCAGTAATAGTTGAGTGCTACAGCCTGATAAATAATTTAATATCAGTATGCGTCAGTCTGCATCTTTTCCCATAACTGGGCAGCAGGAACAATAGCATCTAGGACACCAGTATATAATCATGTTATTATAAGACAACGGTCTGTGTTTGTAATTTCCATTGATGCATGCTCCTTTCCTGGGCTCTCTAACTGATGAAAAACAAGCATGCCATGACCACTGCATGTATGACATTTTATTCATCTAAAAGACTTTTCCAACTTCTTTGACAGCTGACACATTTGACACGGATAGCATTTGTCTCACTTTATAATTTAGAAGCATCTAAACGATGTGGGTTATGTGAGGATAGGGCTTTTTCAGAGCAGGGATTGAAGCAGTCAAACTTGAAGAGCTGTCTCATTAGGCTAATGTTTCACGTGTGAGGAAAACAAAGTACTTGTAAGTAACTTCAATGAGAAGAAAGATCAACACCAGGCCACATAAAGTCTTCAAAGCCACTTAAATACACCTCTCAGCAGGGGAGCGCTAATTGCGAGCAGTGGCAGAATTTCTGCATGACCTTTTAAGTTTGAGTGATTTTGATAAGAGGACTTTCCGCAGTCTTATTAAATCAAATTTTGTCCTCAAAAGAAAGTATCTAAACTTCAAAACAAAAAAACAAGAAAAAAAATATTTGAGAGGAATCCTCACTTTTGATGAGCATGGAGGAAAAGTGAGTTTTGCAAATACAGGAGAGACTTTAAAAGAAGTTCAGAGGTAACATCCACGCAATTCTTAGAATAGAGTAAGAACCCCTTACTTACTTGCTTACTGCATGGCAACTATTTACACATCAAACACTTTAAACACTTAAAAACATCCTCAGAAAGGGATATCAATAAAAACAGCTCCTATTATATTTCTAATGAAAAGTAAATATAAAAAACAGGGAAAATTTGAAGAAAATAATATTTTTACTGTTTGAGTGGTTAAAGATGACCAAACTTTTTCAAGTCTACACAAAACACACATGCACAGTGCAACCACAGACGGATCATACATGAACGTTCTACTCACACAAGTCACTATCAAGTAACTTTTTATCGACTCAAATAATCCACCTATTACACAAGGAGTAATACAGAGCAATCACAAATCCTCGTATTATTTTATTGCATTATTGGCATTAATATTGATGGACTAAGAAGCTGTACTACATTTAGCCCTTTTTGGTCAGTTTGTAAAAATGAACCGCATGTTGAAGCAGAAAGATTGTTTTCATTTCTCTTTGTCTCTCTATTCCTGCGTCTCTAATCATCTGATCATGGGATCATTCATTGCAGCCCTTCTCCAACTCATTCACCTCCAGTGCATCTCATAGAGTGGCCAGGTTGAGTTTTTTAGAAGTCCACTCCTTATCACATCCTGCATCCTTCCTTCACCACCAGGGTCTAGACTTCTTGAGGGGTATCCTATCTTGCTGCCGGCCTCACTACCCCTCTAAATTCACGGAGATGCTTGACTTTGCACATTTATCCCTCTTATTATGCACTTGGTATTTTGAAACATCCTGCAATGTTATTTTTTTATAACAGATTATGTAAACTGACAAACAATATTAAATGCATTTTTTAATTTACCCTCTGAAAATATACAGGAAGAGTTTGCCATTTTTCCTGCATGCCGCTTAGCTTACTTTAACGTATGTGGACTTTGGAAGTCACTTTTGCTCTTCCTACTTGGTCTTTAAGTTTAAAGGTATAATAATTAGGATTTTCCTAAAAAAAATTAAATATAGAGTTTTACAAATATAATATAATATAAATCATCTCTTATGGGCCTCTATACGTGTGTGTTGGTGAGTGCATGTGCAGACCCTTGTGAGACCCTTCCCTCTGCATCTATTCTGTTGTTTTGCTTTACACGGGACGTTTTCAGGAGGGGTGCTGTTGTGGTTCCCTGAGCCAATCACAGTGTATAGATGAGGTAGGACAAGATAACCGGCGGTTAACATGCTAGCACTAAGCTAAGCTGTGGTTAGTATGCTAGCGCAAAGGTAACTGCCGTTTAGCCTCGTAGCGCACAGGTAAACGTGATGCTGTCAGTTAGCTCGGCGGGGTGGGCGTGTTCTCACATGAGAGAGTGAGAGTGAGCTTCTGGCGACGAAGAGCCCAGGAGGAGGGGCCCAGTTTGAATGTGTTGTTGACAAAATGCAAGGAAAAATCCTACGTATTACACCTTTAACCAGCATCATTAGTGTTTGACCTTTGTAAAGTTTTTGGTTAAGCTAAGAGAAATATTGCCAGAGCTCATGCTAGCCAGGTGAAGGCCTTTTTGTGCTCCTTAGAGAAATTCCCATTGGTTTTACACAGATAGAGGCCTCAAAATCATTAAAATTCAAATATTAAAACAGTATGCAGTCAGAGTACACAGTCAAAATAGTAAATCCATACAGGTCAGAGGGTCTAGGTAAGTTTAAAGCCTTGACTCAGTTATCCAGCGTGTGTCTCTTTAGGAGGGCAAAAGTATAATAGTATTTTCACAATGCTGGCAGAATGTTAACATCTGAGGACCAACATTGCATACTTAATCCATCATCACTTTGCCTCATCATCATGCCTTTGTCCATTTCACAGCTCCTATGTTTCCCAGTCCCCCAGCTTCTCAGTGACTGAACAAGAGTGTGAATAATTAGCTTGAGCTTCATGTTAGCATTATAGCAGCTGACATGCTAATTGCAGCCTTTCAGAGAGGAGGGAAGAGTACAGAGAAGAGTGTAGCTACTCAGAAAGCTGCTGCCTTATTGAAGACCTCTTCACTTGCCTCAAGTCGGGCTCTCTGTCAGCAGCTGTCACACCATAATCACACTCACACAGCTGCACACACATACACACAGGGAGACAAATGCACATACAACCAAATAGTAGTCCCAATCAAATGCTTCTTTTAAAATTCAAAGCAAATCTTCTTGTTTTTGTTTGAACATAACACTGTCAGATAATACAACATCAGCTCCGTCATCTGTGAAGTCTATTTTATCCCATCTGTAACCTTGTGAAGCACTCTCAAGTTTGGGAATAGATTACAGATAGCGTAGTGCCAGGGACAGTTGCTAAGCCCAAGGCGTACTCCTATAATTAGCACCATAATAGATAACCACAGTCTGTACTCTTCATGTCTCCACACCCTGCGGCTGTAGTGATGAAGCTGTTACTGCTTCAATTAGAACAGTGATAACACAAAGCAGCCAATATACCATCCTAGGTTCTGGGCTATTTATGCTTTGTGGGATGCAGTGAAAAGTGGCTTTTACCATGAATTTACCTGAGGATCAATACATAATAAAGGTTTTTATTGTAATACCGATCATTGCACATAGATTACACAGGTTATGTTAATAGGCATTTCACAATCAATACGGAGCTAAAGTGTCATTTGTCCACTTTAGGAATTCACCAATGCAGTGCCCAAGAGAAGGGTCAATGCACTGTTTAAGTCACTCGGCCATCTTTGCAGTGCTTAACCTTGGACTGACAGTGTTGTCAAATTATCAGACACACTTTCTCAGTGCAGTCATCAGAGAGAGCAGCACAGTTTTAAGTGATGGGTTTGATTTGTTCCAGAGCAGCAGGCCTCCCTCACTACTACAGTTTCACATAAAACAGTGAGAGCTTCTTGAGAAAAGCAAATATGCAAACTTGACCTTTTCTCCTGACAAAATTGATTAATTGGAGGTCTGCATGGATAAGTTTGATGAGAGCCAAACTATCATAGACTAGTGACGGCCAGCATTTTGTTAAAAATAACTGCACGATGGCCAGACTTTGATATGCATATAGCATATGTATGCTTTATGATATTAACTTATTTACTAATATACTGCAAAAATAAATATCCATCCATCCAAGTGTTTGAAATAAAGTACAATTATAATATAATTAAATACTGGTCTTGGCCGTATTTTTAAGATATAGTTACATTTGTGTTCAGCTAAAAACTGTTTTTTAAGGTGGGGTATTATGCTAATTTCAAGCTTCATATTTCATTCTGTGATACCTGTGGAGTAGCTTAGCATAATTTACAGTTTAAAAAAAATCCTCATTCTGGTGCTCTGTGCAGCCCTCTGCCTGAAACAACCCAGTCAGCTCTGTCACTTTAAGGAACCCAGCCCCAACAAGCCCCCCCTTTCTTCTGATTGGCCAGCTCTCTGAAGCCTGCTGAAGCTGCACTTTATGACGTTACAAAGTGCAGCGTGTAGAAAAAACTGAAACCTGGTGTTCAAAGCAGCCTGCAGACTGAGCTGAGAAGCCTGGGGATTACTCCAACACACTTTTACCTACAGATTTGAAACTTCACGTTTAGTCTGGACATCCAACATTGTAAGAGTATATATATATATATATATATATATATGTCTTAAAATGTGAAACAGCATAATACCCCCTCTTTAAGGGAACAGCTGTTATTGTAATTAGTTAGGGCTTTTGTTCAATTCTTTCTGACAAATTAAAACAAAAAAGGTATATTAATAAACTTTAAATTGATATCATATGGAAGAGTTTATATTTTAAGGTGTTCATGCACAGTAGGAAAATTAGGAGAAGAAGGTATATTGAATGTGACCTACCTGCTTTATCAAATGCTCTGTCTGCATGTTTTGCCGGACTGTTGCAGAGCTCTGAATGTGCTGAGAAACAGATGGAGCTGGGGTAAAAAACTATTTCCTTATGATTAGACTGAATTCTCAATTTTATTATTGTTTTTTGAATGAATACACAAAAAGACATATATTAACAATGCTTTGTTCCAGCTACAATCACACTGGTAAACAAGCTGTAGAACCTTTGCACAAAACTGCACGAGTCACTTTGGAGCATGTATCTTATTTTTTATGTATCGATTGATTTTTATCTCATTGTTTTATTCTATTTTATTTTATTGAACTGTTTTTATTCTTTTAACCTATGTCTGGTAGGAATTTTTACTTCTGGCGTTTTTTTTTATTATCTTAATATGCTTTTATTCCATGCTATTATTTCATGGATTGCAGCACTCTGTCGATTTTAAATGTGTTTCTTGTTTATGTTTCTTGTTTTATGTCTTGTCTAGATTAACCTGAACTTGAACCTAACAATGTAACATGAACACAGACATATATGATTGTAGTGTAATCAAAGGTTCGGTTTTAGAAGTCCACGCATGGCATTCACAATTTTATGGACACAGTTTGATTATTTCATGTTTAACTAAGATAAGGTAAGATAATACATAGATAATACACATTACATTGAATCTTGTAGACCTGGTTCAGGAAATTAAACCACAAATTTAACACAAATATTCAAAAGTTCACTGCAAAGACATGATAAAATAATAGGCCATATGAATGATACTAATAGCACTAAACTGCAAAGACATGATAAAATAATAGGCCATATGAATGATACTAATCGCACTAAATGTGGCACACAGATATAAACAAAGACTGCTCAAATGCTAGAGATATGTTTTACATTTTAAATCCTTAAAATGAGTGCATATTTCTGTTGGCGAAACAGGAAAGAAGGTTATATTAAATTAAAGTAAATCTCTCTGTAAATGTTCAGTAAGCCTAAATGCTGCATATTAGAGTCCAAACATGAAGTGAAGGAAGAATTAGCATAATCACAGCTCTTTAACCCAGAACAGTTCTTTTCAATAAGTCCAAACCACTTCTGGCAGAAAAGACCCCGTAAGCCTTTTAATCCACAAGAGAGAGGAACGAAACGCTGCTTTTATTTGTAAACTAATTTTTCATAATGCAGAAAACATGATTTTAAACAAGAATACATTCAGATTAAAGAATACGCTGCAACCAGGAGTGAAAAGGTTCCATTTATGGATGTATAAAAGGAGAATCAAGCTCCAGCTGCATTTATGTTTGCTGTTATTAGAGAAGTATTGTAAAGTAGTGTCACTATAGCACCGGGCTAAAGGAAGCAATTAGACTGGCAAAGAAAGAAGGGAGTCCTTCAAGTTGTTATTCACCCAGAATGCCATCCAGTGCGTGAATGTGTGTTTGTGTGTGTGTGAGAGTGTTTTAAATGCACACACTCCCATTACTGTCATTCTGAGCACGTTAGTTGGCCCCTACCAATCATATCGTTTCAGGCTGGGTCACACATAAACAGGTCTGTGTTTGGGAAGCCAGGATTCAGTCTGCTAAATAATCTCACACTATCAGCCTGTGTGTGTGTGTGTGTGTGTGTGTGTGTGTGTGTGTTGAAAGTATGTGTTTGTTTAGTTTGAATGTGTGTTTGTGTGAATCAAAAGGCCAAATGGACAGTGTTGGACTCTGCTGACAATCATCTGGTGCAGTGGACCAAAGGCAGGTGTTGAGAACGACCTTAACTGTCCTTGTGAGCAGCAGACTTGCAGAAACTTTTCATCACAGAGCAGCACACGAAATATTAAATCTAATTCACGACACAGAGTTTTCAAAAAGGCATTGCTGTCAAAATTTGGGACATTTTAAAATCTTCGCTTTCAAGACTTTGGGCCATAAAATAGTGTCAAACAAAAATAGATATGTACAAATTGGAGGGAGACATGTGAGAAGAATCTGAGTTGTGATTTTGTCAGCTAACATTTGGCACATTTCATGCCGTCACCTGAAATCTAATCAAAGAATTGGGTTGCTGAAGGATTTGTTGGGACATCTCGAGCTTATCTGAGCACATGCGTTTGGGATGCAGGACAGTTCAGTGAAGGCTTCTTCCTTAAATACTCCATCAACATGTGCTGTCATACAGATACTATTTTGTCTCTGTTCACTGAAAATCATTCATATTCAAAGTGAGAGACAAACAGCCCTTAGACATTTTACATAAAGCAATGTTTTTTTAAAGCAATGACACTTTTTTTATCAAGAAATTCTTTCTAACAAGAGAAGCATGCATTGGGCTGAGATACTTTGCTCATTTTGGGATATTTTTTGGGTAATGAATTTTACTGTAGATTAATATAGTCTACAAATGTCAGTAGGTAGGGAAAAAAGCCAACAAGAATTTCTCAGTGCACAAGATGACACCTTCATACAGCCTGCCATCTGAGAAACAGTCCAAAAGGGCAAAGAGAGAAAATCAGCAGATCCTCAACTTGGACCAGCTTGATACAGGGAGTGTAAAAAAATATAAATATTTGTTTCATTTCAGTCAAACTAAATGATAAATCTGTAACCCACCAGCTTTTGGGCATAATGTGATATTTCCCTAAAGCTTTATTGGACATCATGTGAAGGGCAAAGCTGTCAACGATTTGGTTGTTATATTTACAAAGAAGTTTGGTAATGAAACATTGTTTTATGTGATGCAATTATAGAGACCACTGCAAAAAAAGTTCTTCTTTGGTTCTACTAGGTTTGTGTTGAGTGAAATTAACTTTTGTTTTATTGTATACAACTTTTCATTCTATTCATTCATTCATTTTCAAATATTCTAATTCAGGTGTTTTATTTGCAGAAAATGATGACTGGTTAAGATAACCAAAAGATCCAAAACATTTATTGTCACTCCCGTAATGCAAGTATAATCATGTGAATATGCTGGGAGGCTCCACTTTAGATAAAATAAAAAAAAATATATATATAAAATGAAATATATTAACAAAAAAGGAAGCAGTAATAAAACAAAATAAAAATAAAATATGAGGATATTTGAGAAATATGTACATTTTTTCTAAATATACACTGCATAGGCGAAACATACACATTTAAGACGGCAGATGTTTTGAAAGACTTATTTCAGACCTCAAATAATGCAAAGAAAACAAGTTCATGTTCATGTTTAAACAACAGAATATTAATGTTTAATCTTAGGAAGAGAAATCAATATTTTTTTATTCCAGCTTTCATGCATCTCGGAAGACTTTCACATCGCCGTTGGGTGACGTTATGCAACTCTTTGTGTAAAACTTCAAGCAGCTCGGCTTTTGTTCGATGGCTTGTAAACATCCTTCTTCCTCTTGATCACATTCAAGAGGTTTTCAATGGGGTTCACATCTGGACTGGGCTGACCATGACATGTAGATAGAGATGCTGATATAAGGAACATTTGGAGTAGTCTCTTAATTTTTTCTCTGGAGCTGTAAATCAGACAGTTTTTTAACAAACCAGTCAAATACAGCATGATTTGAAGCTTAATTAATATAGTAGTAAGAGACTATTTATATGTCACTATATATATTTAATACTCTCAGAAAAGGAAACGCTTTCATCATATCTATTTTAACATGGCATAGTGTCATTAAACCATTTAGCCAATACAACATGTTAAAATCCTGTCAGGCTCTCCTTCTCCGAATAACAGAAAATAAATCATATTTTTATGGGGCATAAAATGATCACACAGCAACAACACAATATTGTTCACTTCCCTTAACACAGGCTGCATCTGTGTGTGGTAGCATGACTGATTTCGCCATTAGAAGCCCCTAATGATCATTTTACGCTCATAATACCATAACTGTCTGTGGCAGCACTGTTATCGTCAGATACTTCATTATGCATTACCCCTTTCTCTCTCTCTCTTTCTCTCTCTCTCTCTCCCATTTTCCCTTGTTCTCCCTCTCTTATGCATTCATGTAAAGACCTTTGAGCTGACCATTTCAACAAACACTTAGTCCTTGATATCCTGCACAGCTTAGTTGTAATTACTGTTGTCTTAAATGGTTTAGAGTAAAGAACTGCTTGAGTACTTTATGAAAGCCACAGCGCGTCAAAGGAAAGTTGGAGATAATTACAATATGTGGAAACGTATATTGCACAGGGCATAGAATGTGAAGCAGTGCAGTAGAGGTAATGGGCTGGTGCGCAGGTCGGCTGAGCAGAGGCTGGACCAGCTCAAAGGAGGGAAATTGACCTTATATTTAAATATCAGTGTCATGCACCTCGGAAATCATGGATGTGGTTTGTTTGGAACATTTATTGTAAGACTGATTTGTTTAATTATAAACATAATCAATATTAAGGTGCACAAAAACACTACTTCCAAAG
Source organism: Semicossyphus pulcher (assembly GCF_022749685.1). Classification (NCBI taxonomy): domain Eukaryota; kingdom Metazoa; phylum Chordata; class Actinopteri; order Labriformes; family Labridae; genus Semicossyphus; species Semicossyphus pulcher. The sequence continues at coordinate 17,819,463 of NW_027211659.1, read as the reverse complement.
CTAGCGACATTTAAATGATGCCATCGAAAAAAGCACTACATGTGAATATAACGACAGGTATGAACTATTAACTACAACTTGATGATGTTATTTAGTAAGTATCATTTGTCTACATGGTAAATATATTTTGTTTTTTTCTGGTTAAATTAGTTTCCCTTTAATTCAGACAGAGAAAGCTAAAGACAGTGTAAGGGAAGAGGACAGCCTGCTCCTCCTCCTCCTCCTCCTCTCTGGCTTCCGTGACTATCACAAGGATTCAGAGCTGACTCTAATTCAACAGGACTGTCATAGCTCATGAAAAAATCATGTCGTATAATCAAATCGGAGTAAAAACCCTGCGCTGGGCCTCACGGGAGTCTCCGCGCGCCCTGAATATTTCATGTAATGGAGGCTCTCACCACCATGGAAACTCTCAACAGTTCAGGATTGCGTGCAAATATTGACTGTAGTGTGCAGGACCAAGGGCCGGGAGAGGCCGACTGCGCAACCGAGCCTGAGTGAGTTTTATAAATAATGGTAATCACATGTGACACCACTCGCAGCAGGGGGGCTCGTGGCCAGTCTCCTCCTCATACTGGATGGATGTTACTGAGTGCAGTGGTCGAGTTAAAACTGGGGAAGGCACCGCTAAGAGAGAAAGTGATGGCGGATGAGGAGGAGAGGGAAAAAAAGTGCCCTGATGCATAAGAATTGACAAATGTCTGTTTTGGCTGCTGAGAATAGAGCTCAATTGTAGGTCTGAAGAAACATCAAAACACAATTCAGGGCTGACATTCAGGGAGGAGAGAGGAGGGGGCTGACGGTTTACCCAGGCTGCAAGCACTGCACTGCGGCTAAGCTGCTGGCTTAGCAGGGCCTTCTCCCAAGGCTCAACACCAAGAGATACTGGGCAACCAAGGAATTTTAACACAGATGTGACTTTTTCCGCTTTTCTTTTGAGAGCTGAATTTAGGTTGTTTGGGACAAGTCCAAGGCATGTAAAGTCATAGATGATTTCAATAAGTGTTAATGGAGAAAGAGCCAGAGCAAATCTTAAGTTAAGTCTCAAAATTATTCGAATTGATTCAAAGTTTTGTTCTTTCAGATACGCTAAAGTTGAGCTTCAAGAGCTTCAAGTCAGACAAATGTCAAATTACTGGGCTGAACAAAGACTTTCCTAGTGTACTAGTAGTTGACTTGTTGTTGCACATTAATGATGTGAATTAAATTCAAATCATGTTTTTTATACATAAATATTGGCCCATTTTTGAGCCATCAGACAATGGTTTGAGTTGCAACATTGTCCCTCTCTTGTCTTTGTCAACTTTACCCTCTCTTAGATACATAAGCTAGCATGATGAATAAAACCTTACTGATACCTAGCCTCATCTTACCTTCCCAGTTCAGTCCTCTGAACTGTAGTTAGGAGCCCAGGGTAAACTGCTGTAAAGACTACTGTGAGACGTTGTCGTACTGTTGAATATGATAGGTGCTCTATTTGAACAAAACAGTGATACAATAGAAAATTACCCTTAAATTACAAACAATTAATTTACATACCAGAGAGTCTCAGGTCCAATAAAAACCTGCCAGACTAAGTCACATGTTTATTTAACCAACAAGGACGCCTTCCTTAAATGAGAGGACCTGGCCATTAAAACTCTGCTCATTGACTATTGATTTGACTATTTGGGGTCTCCCATACAAATCCAAAGTCTTTACTCATATACCCCTTTCCCACCAAAATTAGCTACCGTGGTCTTTAGACGGGCGGATGGGCGGAATTTGTAGCGGAGATAACACAGAGTTGCAGTTACCGACGGAGCATAGCATTGCACCGGAAAGAGGCGGAGATTAGCGCGTCTACCTGGGTTTTGTGTTCCTATCAAAGCCTATCGGAGCCGAGGCGATAATTACCAGGGTCTACTGCAGAGTCATTTGGCCCGGGTCTGAATGCCGATTGTAAGCCAATAAAGAAAAAAGCCAGGTGTTAGCCAGTTTTTTGACCAGTGGGAAAGCAGCTATACATTGCAAGTCATGATGCTTGTGTGTGAGGTATGTGGTTCGGTGGTTAGGCTGTGACTCAGTGGTAGAGTCATCGTCTTTCAATTGGAGGTTGGTGGTTCGATACCTCAGTCTGCACGTTGAAATGTCCTTGGAACCCCAAACCCCTGAACCCCAAATTGCTCCTGGTGGCATAGCCAACGGTGTGAATGTGATGACTGATTGACAGTTGGGCACTTTAAATAGCAGCCATCAGTGCCTAACCATCAATGTATAAATGTGTGTGTGAATGGGTGAATATGACATGTAGTGTAAAAGCGCTTTGGATGGTCGCATGACTAGAAAAGCGCTGTATAAGTACAGTCCATTTACCATTAAAATGATGGTATGTGACATTTGACTCTTCATTCTTTTTTAGTATTTTTGACATATCTGAGACCATTTTCTTTCAATGCCAAATACTGTAATTCTGAACTTCTTTGCCCAGGAAACCAGGCAGGATTAGTATGTAGCATTAACTTTGGATATATTGCAAGACTCACAGCCAAAATGTAAAAAGAGGCATTTTTTAAAACTTATTATATGACACATTGGCCTGCAGCTTCTACGCCCTCGTAAATTACTAATGGTCCATAAGTAAAAAGGAAACGTGACATGAAAAAGGATAGTTGAAGCAAGCTACTTTATTAGATGCAGCTCCCCCGGGGTAGAGCCATTTTAAATGACGAGATTATGATCATAGGATTTTACTAGCAGGAAGCATATGTTCTTTTTATTTCTCCATGTATTGGCTGGGTTCATTGGTACATGTAAGTTCACATATTCAAACACATATAACAACCACTCACACTCAGAGAATAATCACTCTCACACTCAGAGAATAATCACTCTACTCCAGACGTTACAAACATGGTTCAATGAAGTGCAGCTCAGACAGACAGTGTGAAAAGTAAACTGTATCTATGTGCGGGTAATGGTTGGGACTGGAGCCGTTTGCATGTATTATCTGCACCTCTCAGACGTGGTAATTGAGGCTCAGTGCTGTTATGAGTCTGGGTGAGAGGCAAATAAATGCATCTCCTCACTGCTAATGCTGAAATCCGATCCTGTCTGCACATATTTACTGTGGGCTGCTTGCTGTCTGTGCCCGTAAGCCTGTGCATTACGCCTGATTCATCAATCGCCTGTTTATCTTGCCAAGCGAGCAAGAAAAAAAGGACCTGCAGTAAATTCCCATTATTAGATGAAGTGTGATGAGGCCATGGGGGGAGAGGAGACAGACAGCGTGGCTTTGATACAGCAGCAGCCCTTCAGACAGCGGGTGTCGTCTGCTGGGGCAGATCATTAGTGGTATCACTCCAAGATGATGTTTTACGGTTTAGTGGGAGTTGATTTACTCTGATCAATGAGGGATCTGACTCTGGCGAGTAGAAACACAGTAAATTTTAACAACAGTGATGTTATTAGCCTCGTGGGTTCTGGACTGTGAGGCCAACAAAGAGTTTACGACAAGCTGCTTCACATTAGACCTTGGCACAGATGGCTCAGGTTTTAAAACTGCAATCCTGGAGTGTCAAAACACCATCACATGGCCCCAGAGAGGATATTTCATGCACCTTTTAGAAGTTGTCAGAAAGTGTACACACAATTAAATTCTTATTGTTTTCTCACAGTGTCAGTGCATATAAGCTATATTAGTACTGAGATTTCTTTGTGCTTATGGGGTCTTTTAGAAGCATTCCATTTAAAGCGTAACCTATCTTGTGTTTGCTACATGCACATGACTGTGTAATCCTTTACTTAAAGCTTCCCCCAGGTGATCATCTCTTTCTTGTATGGCTCTGCCTCCTACTTTATTGATTCATTGCGTCCAGGTAAACCCAACAGTATAGAAAGTCTGCTGCAAAGCTTATCAGTATGCAGTCGCTGCGAAAAACCCAATATGAACAATTTCAGCTCATCAATATAACACCTTGCATTTATGATAAACCGAGTGTTTTGACATTCAGCGTCAATACATTTCTGTCTTTCACTAGACATAACTTTGCTGCCAGATTACCACAGATTTATCATTTTGGAAAGAATAAAACTCAAATAGAGAAAAAGCAAGTGTATATTCAGGGGCATTCTTGTCAACATAACATGTTAATGTGTCTAACACTGAGAGGTTAAACTTAACACAAACAAGCAGAAACCTACAAGTAAACAGACAACGCCGTACAGGCCCAAGAACGTAAGCAGGGACAGATGAGTTGTGAAAGATACTGTATGTATAAATGCATTTATGAGTATCACAAAAAATGCTTTTATTTATTTCAATTACTATGCTCAATATTTGTGCCAAGACAGCAGAAGCAACTTTATAACAGCATAAATAGAGTAAATCCAGCATAAGTTGCAAATAAGAAAAGTCCACCCGTATCCATACTATAATGCATAAAGCTAATGTCTCAGCTCTGAATGAGAACTTGTAATGGACTGCTCTAATCTGGAAGACACGCCCCCTTTTTTAGTTTCGTAAAAAAAAACAAATGAATTGCTGGTAACACTAGCATCCAGAGTATTCTTCAGTTCAGCTTCATCAATGGAAACGTAACCAGTGAGCAAACACCTGTGTAATTGATATTCACACATCATTCAGCTGAGATACGTATTTTCAGCCCAATAAATATCGATGATCAGTTGACATCTTAAGCATAGGTAAGCCACCATTTCACAACTTTAACTACACTTTTATTTTGGTGACCACAAAAGTTCCAATAATCCCCTGTGACTGCAAAATCTCTACAGACTTATTGATTATAGTATGATTATGTACCTTCTGGCCGACTGGTACATACAGTTTGCCTTGTCTGAAGCAATTCATATACTACTGATATCAACTGGTAACAGGCCCTATTTGGTTGATAATATCCAAAGTGGCCTTAAACCCACTTGCATTTTCATCTGCTTTCATAGGCTATGCATTTCTTTTTCAAGCTTTACCCCCATCTAATTGTCAGCAGGTGCTCTATTAAAGTAGTGCCAGATCTGTTAGTTTAACTGTAATTTCTTGTTCACCACTGGATACCAATAAAAATCATGAGTCTAATATAAACTGAATTCATTTTTCAGGTTGACACGTATAATTAAGTATTGGCATGGCTACTCAGCTGGAGATGAAGGTAGCGCAGAGGAATGGAGACAGACTCATAAACACTAGACTAAAAAACTAAGATAAGTGCTAAAGTTAAATATTCGCCAGTCAATCGAGCTTATTTACCTTTCTTCGGATCTTTCCATGACACTTTCACGGCATCTATAAACTTTGCTTTGCCTCGTACAATAAAGTTAAGAAGCTTTCACAAAAGACACAAGCTTCCTATGAGCATGAGCAGAGACCTGTTGGGTAAAAACAAAAAGTCAGAAGCAGCTTAGAGCTCTGATAAACAGATTATTTTAAGAGAGAAGCAGAAAGAATTGATTCTCTTGAATGTCAAACGGCGCACTTGTTAAACTACAAATCATTGAAACATCTGATCTGCCCATGCACTACCTTAGACTATCTAATCAAACTAGGTTTAAAGATCAACTGCTTGTGCTAATATGCCAATGATATTTCCGTGCTGTGTTTTGAAAAATAACACCAAATTGTATTGTTGAAGGAAACTTCCCTGGTGAGAGGAGCCAATATAGACTGAATCCAAATTTAGACAACAGAGCGAACCACCTGGCCTTTAAAATCAGTCCCAGGAGAAGATCCCGCTCTCTCTCTCTTTCTTTTCAAAGTGCAGTGTGGTGCTTCACTGCCATCACTTGCCTTTCCCTGATGTCACGTTTGACCTCTTTCTGTTGCCTCTCCTAAAAGGAGGAAAGCACGCGATCGTGTGCTGCAGGGAAGACGCAGCCTATTATGTCATTTATAATGCATGCATTATCGCCTCTGAGCTCATGAGGTCTGATTCCATAGCATTGTGATAACACATGCTTTAACATATGGTAGCTCTGGTGTTCAAAGCTTTACATGTTTGCATAGTGGCTTCTTTTCTGTAAAGGGCCACTTTATACTGATATTTACATTCAGCAAGAAAAAGAAAAATGTCTGTCAATTGTAGCAGAAAATATTGAATGTGACAGAAACCCAACTTTATATCATTGAAATCATTATGTATGACAGAAGTAAGCAGATCTGAACCTGTTTTCCCCCCAAATTTATAATTAATAACTTGAAACGAGTCTTTATGTTATTGTGCAATCAGGTGTTCTATGTATTCGCTCTTGTTTACTTCACCTGTTTACCGTTGCACAGTCCTCAGGTGTATATGAAATGAGCTCTGGGAGATACGCTGTTTAGACAACGAAAGCTCACAAACAGCTTTGCCGACACCGTTCTGTATGTAATTACTTTTAGAGGTTGCCCAAATAACAGATGGAAAGGTGACCTTTTCACAATATTTATTTATGCTTGAAATTTAATCTGTCCCTGTCTGGCCTTTGTGGAGGAGAATGAGGAAAAATGCTCAAATATCAAGAGGAGGCGCCGTTTGACGAATCATGCAGAGAGATGCAGAGTGCTTTATTTTAATGAAAACAGTTTGTTTTAATACATTTGAGACTTTACATTTAATATCAGACTGCTATTCTAAAAGGGGGTTTCAGGAAATTGATATTAGTTTTTTGTAAGATATTGAATAACTTGTTGCAATAAACATCTCTGCTGTAAGTTTAGCAGACTGGGTAGTCTAATTTCCCTCTTGTAGCTCTTTCCTCATTATTTTCCACTAAACTGACCTTGCAAAGCCAGTTTGAAGCTCATTGGCATGTTAATTTCTCCCTGGCTGGAACCTGCTCCACAGCCACACTGGAATGAAGCCAACACAGCATGCAGCTCTCATGCAAATCGTCACTCATGACATGAAAACACCACGATTTGTCACTGAAAGTCTCTCCGATTTCCCAGCATTGTTTCTCTCCCACTGTGCGTGAGGAGCTAATTCCAACATACTCATCAGCTTAGCTCTTCTCCGCCTCCCACTCCTGTCTCCTCCCATCTCCTCAAGAGCTAACTCAAAGCTAATTTGCAATTCTCAGTGGCGGTGGAATTGATGTCTCATCTTGGTGCTAGGTAACAGAATTATGGGAGTGATGAGAGCGTGATGAGAGAAAAGAAGAGAGGGGCAGTAAAAGGGAAACATTTTGATATGAGGAATGGGTTGCTTTATCCTGATTATATTTCCATGTGGGAATCAAAGATCCATCATAACATCTGCAGCAGGGTTTGACAATACTTTTCATGCCGTCACCAATTGTGCGTTTGCACAAGAAGTTGAGAGTGTCATTGCTAGAGGGCACTGTTCAGTTTAACGAGGCCTGTCTGATTCATTTTTATAATCCCCTCTAGTCCTCTGGTTCACACCATCAACTTCCATATGTTTAAGACAAACATTCAGAGGTCAGATCTGCATGTGAAGAGCTGATGCCTTTAAAAAATGTTGATATTGGACAATTCTGCACAACCATGGTTAACCCACAATAATAATAATCATTTCACTTGTTCTATGGTATGGTCACAGTAAGGCTGCTATAACACCTGTTTTGAGCTGTTTTTAGTAATTTAATCATATTTAATGCCTCACTACATACATTCACTTCCTGGACTGGACCTGAGTGTTGGTGTCATGTAAATCAAAGGGTTTGTGATGGTATAATGTGGATGTAAGTTATATGGACACTGGGCTCTGTGTGTTTAAGGCAGCAATTAAGTACACATTCAGTTTCTGGGCTTGCCCTCCAGGTGCATTCTGGGAAAGCTCACAAGTGAAAAATCATCTATCATTAAGCTCAGAAAAGAAATCATAATCTAGAGTGCTGTGTTTCACAACACTTACATCATTTTTGCTCTCTGTGTGTCTCTATTTCCCCTCGCGACGGATCCAATCAACGGTCAACTTCACAATATTTTGCACGCTCCTTCAAAATGCCACTGTTGTACAATGATGCATGTGCACACACAGAATCACATATGTGTCATACCAGCCAATGAGCTGCAGGTCCACACACGGTTTTTAACAAGTGAGGACATTTCAATGACAGACATATTTTCAGCCCTTTGGTGATTTCACAGCTCAGCAGACAGACTTGTGCACTGACATTGGCATTTCAAAAAGATAAACAATACCTATTTTTTTATATAAATATCAACATATGTTAATGAACTAGATAATTAGAGAGAAATTATGTTATATTTTTTATAACATGCAACCTTGTCTACTTCACCATCAGTGGAAATGTTTAATGTGCGTAAAACAGCTAAGTTTCATTTTAAGATTTAAATCAATAAAATCATTTCCAAATTTATATTTTGTGTGAAATCATTGATTTCTTACTTAGTTACCCTTACATAACATATTGCACTCTACCATGCTTTGCTATGTTATACATATATACATATCCTCATTCTCTTTATAATATTAACTTCAATACTGAATAATTCACTAATTATTAAATGTATACTATGCACTTATGTAAAGCTTTAGTAATATTGTGTTGCTCAAAGGAATTTTAATGGCATGCTATGAAAAACTTCCACTGCAGGCCATTGCATAATCGTGGTACTTTCAGCACTGAAAAATAACAACGCAAAGACAGGGTCAATGACACTGCAGCACAGGTTGACAGGCTTACCAATTAGCAAATTGGTAAACCACAAGCCCCCATCTCTTTGCCTGCCACCCCCAACAGTGTGTCTGAAAAAAACACGGAGCCATGAAGAAACTGTCACGTAAAAACCAGTAATAAAACTGTGACAGCTCTGACCACTTAAACAGCCTGACAAATAGTGTGTAACAAGGAGAAAATGTATTTCAGTAATTATCATCACCCATCACTTGGTTCCAGAATTTGTCACATGAATGCCACTAAGATGGACGATTCAGTGAAAAATATATGTTGCACGCACATTCATGGTTTAGTGCTGGTAGGAGCTGGTACATCCAATTTCTCTGCAATAATTATGATGAGAACAAAAATATCAAAACTAGTACCAATAATATTTAGAAGAGTATAAAAAACCTAAACTGCAACAAAACATCAGAGCAAAAGTATTTTTAAAAAAAAATAATTTTCCTAACTGGTCAAATTTGATATATAAATTTAAGATAATATCTAAAAAATGTCACATATTCTCGGACCGCAAGTTATCTGCCCCCATCCCTCCCAACTCCAGCCGTATGGATAACTAGCTATGACTGATAGAAAGATATCTACTCCATTAGATGTCTACACAGTGCTAAGAGGAACACTTTGAAGTTGGAAGCTACTTTTTGGCTATTAAACATTGATCTATGTTTTACCATAAAAAAAGTTCATCCCCTCAGTTAAGTATCGCCAAAATAATATCGGTCGAACCATGCATGTTTGTGAGTCCCCACATATAAATCTAGGTGGGTGTGAGAGTGCACCTTTGCATCTATAAGTGCGTTGCTCACTCGAAAGCCTCCTGCAGAGAAGGCATCTGTCTGCATAACAGCCCTCAGGTAATAACAGTAAAAGTTCCCACCTGCTGTGTGAAATGAGCTCAGTGCCACTCACACACACTCCTCACGCGGACAGGTTGTGTTTATATTGCAGGTTCCCAGCAGCAGCCACCCAGGTGGTCCCGCAAGGCTCTAATTAGGTGAAGGGTGCACTATCTGAACCCACATCAACACGTCTGATGACTTGACTGAGTTTCGACTTGACCCATCATTGAAATAGTTCAACTAGTGGGTGAACCGGAGCCGGGGGGTAATTATTCCAAGATGTCCAGGAGTAAAATGGAGATGTCAATTCGAGTCAGGCACCTGTCAGTCAATATATCCCACCTTTAATGTGTATTGTAATTTTTTTAGCTGATCAGAACCACACTGGATGCATTAGAAGAACAATAATTTGGGGTTTAATTCTGTCCTGTTAAAGTCTTTTAGGCTCCAAACATGGTTAACAACACTTACCAATTATCAATTAAAAAATACGTTTGTAGAATGTTTTTCGTGACACAATTGCTGTGCTCCAATGCAGGGGCTGCATCCTTCAAAGGACGTATTTGAAGGCTGATAGCGTCACAGTGGCCCATCCTATTTCAAAGGCTCCTTCAGATGCAGCCGACAAATGCGTCCTCCTTTTCCTGGGTCACAAAGGATGCATCCTTCGCGGCCTAACATATCCCGAGATTCATTGCGCGCCAATAGGAACACACATTCAAATGTTGGTTTTCAATTCAATCGAATGGCTAGCTATACAAATATTGAAGACAACAAAAAGGGCCTTTAAACAAATTATCTTTAAATTACGTGAATTAGTTATGATAGCTAGTTAGCCCGCTAGCTACTGGTTGCTAGGCGACAGGAGCCGCGTTTGGTGACGCAAGGTTATGGGAGGTAAGAGCTGGTGACGCAAACAGGAAATGCTCTGTAGACCAGACTCAGTCTCATTTCAGTTCGGCCTTAGCGGTCTAAATAGGCTGCGAATGACTCACCCTTCTTGCCACATCATTAAACTGAAAGTGTTTCACCTCACAATTATGTAAACTTAATTACTTAAATTACTTGAACTGAAATTTAATCAAACCTCGAATAAGTGAGGTTTTTAGAGAAATCTGTCACTGCTTGTTCCACTAAATTAAATAAATAAGCAATTAAAGTACAGTTATAGAACCATATCAAAGAGAGTAGAGAGGGTTACAGTGAGCAGAAGTTTAAGGAGCATGACCATCATAAAGGAAGGTTACAAAATATCCAAGTGAAGAAAAATGTTGTCCATCAGTTTCAGTCTAAGTCTCCTTCAGCCCTTTGCCAATATTGACCTAATAGCTACATGATGTTCACTAACTAGAGTGAACTAAAACCCTTGTGGTGATTACATGGTTTTCCCTAAAGGGTAGCTGACAGAGAGGAGGGATGAGGAGGAGAGGCCGGTGTGCAGAAAGATGTATAGCTCTTCGGGCATAATGTTAGAGGCGAACAGACTTGGGCTTTATCCGGACAGTAATTGCATCATCAATTATAACTGCTAAACGCTTTTTAAGTCACCTGCTGATGTGGCCACCATTAACCCCTCTGCACTTGACCAAGGTGAACACTACACCGCGCAACATATGTCAAACACACCATCAATGCACACGAGTGCAAAAGTCAGGCGTGCCCTTTTCCTTATAGACACTAGAAGAAGAGACACACACACTTACACACATTCTTGGAGGACACAGTGTTTTTCCGAGTTGTAAAACTGGCTTTTTTAATCCACATAAATTCTTTAGTTTTGAGTCAGATAGCCTACTTGATGTTTGCAATGTTTGTTTTGTAGAGGAAATTTGCTTTTGAAAGTGTGTTATAGAAGGAGTGATGTGTTCTGTAATGTAGCCCGTGAGTTAATATGCCCTCTCTCTCCTCAGCCTCTGTCTTTGGATCTCTGACTGGGAAATCAATACTGTCTCCAGCCCAGCATAAGTCAATATGTGTCACAGTGCCTTTTCTCTGGAAGCATTCGTATGTGTTGCATAGCTGTGTTGTGTGAGTGCATTCACACAGCATACCGAGGTCAATCAAATATCCGAATATCCTTGTTCTTATAGAAAGAGAAGGAACATCCTCAATAGTGAGGGCAATTTGCAGTTTGTCTTTACACTAAAGGGTTGTAGTATATTGTTGTGAATGTTTGAAATGCTTTTTTATTTTTCAAAATCTGCCCCGGGGAAAAAAGATTTCGTATCACTGCTAAATATAGTGTTAAAGTTTATTTGTGTGTGTGCAAATGTATTATGTTGATCAGTGCCCTCAATATTTTAAATGTATTTCTGTGTTTGTGTGATTTTACACTTTCATTTTTTGTACTTGAGGAAATGTGTGTGTGTGTGTGTGTGTGTTTGTGTGTGCGCCTGGGGCTGTCTCCACTTTTACCTTCTCACCCTTCGCTTTTGAGGCACAGGTCAGGCTGCAGGCTAAACCTTCATGCTGGGTTACAGCACACGCAACACGCTATGGGGCTCTGGGACCAAAGCAAGTCTCCCAGGATCCTCAATGCGAGCGTACATTATCCTGAAGAGCTCGCCTATGTTTGAGATGTACTCTGAAAAACATCCACCCAGAAGTGATTGTGATATGTGAACTGTTACGAATGATATCCAGTACCTTATGAACAATTCTATTGGTGGAACATGAACAAAATAAATAAAATACCGGACGAATTAAATGATTGAGGCCATGTCTACACATACACAGGTATTTTTCCCTCCTTCATTTCCAAAAACACAAGCACGGTTATAAAAAAATACCCATCCAAACGAAAACACAACAGAAACGCTGTCATGAGAATGCAACACCAACGGGTGGCGATATAAGAAGAAAAAGAAAATCTGACAACCTGACATCACGAGCCAAAAACACCGTTTACCCCGTCTACGTGTCCCCCATGGAAAAAGAGTTTCTAAAAGTCTTCACCCTGGCCAGAGTTTTACAAAAAACTAAAACAGCATTTGTGTGTGGACGAGAAGGCCAAAACGCAGAGAAAAAATTACGTTTTGAAAAATACCCGCGTACGTGTGGACATGGCCTAAATCTTGCTAGGTGATAATGATGAAAGATGACATTGGGGTCTTTGAGTCATGTACATGGAGTGCCTTGTGATTGTTGTGTCAGAGTTTCTGGACTACTCTCCCCACAGATAACTAATCAATATGTGAGATCTTCTCTCTTTGAATGTCTATGTATAATGCTACAGTAAGTGGAGTGTTTTACTTTGTCTGTTCCTGTTTACGTTTTCAACAAACTGGAAATGTAAAATCAGCATGAGGTAGTTACAATGGTGCTGATTTGGGCGGCTGTGGCTCAGTGGTAGAGTCAGTCGTCTTTCGATTGAAAGGCCGGAGGTTTGATCCCCAGCTCCCTCAGGGTGTGAATGTGATAACTGATTGACAGTTGGGCACTTTACGTAGCAGCCTCTGCCATCAGTGTATGAATGTGTGCAGGGGAATGGGTGAATTTGATATGTAGTGTAAAAGCAGCTTTGAGTGGTTGCAAAGACAAGAAAAGCGCCATATAAGTGTTTTGTCACTTTAAATATTGAATGTAAAGAAGATATAAGAAACACAGTTAAGTATATATATGTATTTAGCATTAAACATTTTGAAATAGCTCAATAAACACTGTCCTGCTGCTGTCTTAGCCAGGGGTCCTCTGAAAATGATTTTTTTTTAAATCTCAAAGTGACTCATCTGGTTAAATAAAAGTTTAATTAAAAATAGTTAAATAATGAACTGTCTTGTGATTAATACAGGAAATCAATTAGGCAATATGCAGAAACACATGAATGTGATGATGATCTGTGGTTCTATCAGAGATAGAGAGAGACTTGCAGAGTGTCTGCGAGCCTCCAGGCCCTGCTTTCAAGCTGGAATCAATGTTACTCCACTTACAAGTAAATTGAAACAGTTTTTCCATCGAGTCCCCACCATTTTAATTTTCACCTGAAGGGGTCAGGGAGAGGACACTTTAGTGATGATGAAAGACATTTTCCCATTTTCACAGCGTGGTCACGCTTTGACACATCATTATCCCATTGACTTAATACATGGTTTCCCCTCTACCTCACCCTACCTCTCTCGTCCATCAGAACCCGTCTCGCTCTCTTTCTTCCTCCTCCAGCTTCCTCCACATGCCGCGGCCTGAAGATCCCTGTGTTCTTTCCGTCAATTCACCCCTACTATACCCCCCACAATGGTCCCTCAGCTCTCCATCCCTTAATCTTCCTTCCCCACCACTTTTTCCATTGTACCTCCTTTAAGATTTGCTTGCTTCCCCTCAGATTCTCATACCTTTAATGCACTCCATCCATCTCCACATTGAGTGCCTCTTCTTTCATATTATCCTCCCCCTTTGTCATTCTCACCCCTCACCGTCTTTATTCTCTCTGCTGCAGCTCCTTTAGTCCTGCCAGCTCCTCCCTCTTCCACAGTAGACAATTAAATGGTCCTAAAACAAAAATGAAATCACGAAATGAGTAAAGACAGACCTTTGCCTGATACACAAATGGATTTATTATGTAGATCACTCTTCATATCTTTCTACTCTGCATTATTTGGGTCACAGTATTTTCAAAGAGATGACTTTAGAAGTAGAAAGAGTGTAACTAGGCAGTCATGATTAGTCATATATCACGTTTGTGTTCACTCATTTTTGCACTTATGACAATAAAACAGCTCAGAGTGTGATTCCCTGCTTTAGAATATAGACATGCAGCAGGGTTATCCAGTGAGAGGTGTTCTTTCCTGTTGACTCAGGACAGGATCATTAGCAGACCTTTGGATGGATACTCACAGATCTCTCAAATGTCCAAATGCTGCAGGAGCGTGCTGCATGCAAGCAGAGTGCATCATCTACTGTTCGCTTAGGAGACAAGAAGAAGTCAACAGTGTTACATGCAGAGAAGTTTAAATAGATATTATCCGATTAAATAAAAATGTAAGATAAAACTCCTTAAAGAGCTTTATAACCCTGTTTGGACAAAGTCACTTGTTGCGAACAAAACAGTATTTGTGTTGGGCTGCAAGACCCTGATGCAACACTTAAAAAAGACACAAGTCCCAAAAGCAAGAACAAAGAGGTTCCAATGACCTGGACACTTTATTCTGTGAGCCAACAGAACAAAAAAAACTGCACTGTGGAAACATGCGGCAGTGCTGCTTCAGCACCACGGACAGCTACTGCCCAGTGGCAATACACTTTGGAAGCTTAATAAGCTACGCTGTCAGCACCTTCAGAAACAACAGGCCCTGGATCAGCCTGATGTCTAAGAGTACAATTATGGTCATGTGGAGTATTAAATGTAGCAGCTTAGACTGACTACTTTATTTATTCTAATAATTCATGTGTTAATTGGGTCATGTTTCCTTATAGACCTCAGGCTACAACACAGCTACAATACATTCTCTTTTTTTGATTATTTGCAAATAGAATTTATTTGGCTGAATGGGCAATTATGACAAAATGTTCAACAGGTTAACTCTCAGTGAACTCATACAAATGACGGAATAATTTTACTATGAATAACTGTGAAGATATATTACAATACGTGTTTCTGAAACCACAACCACAGCTTGTTAATGCAAATGTAATGTTGTAATACAAAATGCACATATTTTTCCTGTTAATACACAAATGATGAGGCCAGAAACACTTAATATTCTTGAGCTAATTTCAACATCGAACCATTAAAACAACCTCAAACAATTGGGGCATTTCTTTTTAATATTCTAGTCAGCAAGGCAGAACTTATACAAATGAGAGAGAAGAATACCACACGTCTTCAGCTGGATTTGAACCACAGGCACTACAGTTCAGGATTTGTTTTGTACCAGGTAGTTGCAGTAGCCAGCTCAGCACTAACTTTGTCCTTTACGCCCCATCCATACTTTAATGGCGGAGTGTTGTGTGGGCGTTGAGCGAGGGAGGGCCCCTGTGGAAGCTCTCTGCTCCGAGGATAATTAAATCAAGCTTTAAAATGTAAATATACCATAAAACAATATTGAGCTCCACTGGTTTTAATTGATGCCCGTCCTGAATGCTCGATGAGGCTGTTAATTTTGACTGATGGCTTACTACAACCGCATGATCACTGACAGCAGGCCTGGGGATGGAAACTATCTCACTATACCTCACAGACAGTCTTGATTGTGAACTCTGTACAGTTAAAAACCAAAGGAGAATTGTGCAATAACAATAACTATATAGATGTGATCAAAAAAGTTTAATGACAGGCAGAGCAGACAATTTTGCACACATACACACATGCCTATATACACACAGCCACCTGTATATGTCACCCAGTGTCCTCTGTGATTAACTAATTCCAGCACAGCAGAGGGTGTTCACATATGCCAGACTGAGGTATGGTTTGCCAGGTCTCACATGTGCTTGATTGTCAGCCAATAGCTCCGATCACCAACTGCATCTATACCTGTATATAACGTGCAGTCTGACCAGGCTCAATGACATGCAGACAGACAGGGTCCTACTGGGTAACAAACAACTTTAGTTGTCATATTGTATGTATGTCATATTGGTATCCAATTTAAATCCAAATTACAATGACCTCATCAGATGGAAATGAAATAATACAAATAATACCGGTGCCCCTTATGTTGCTATTTTCTGCAAACTGAGTTTTAAATGTTATTTGTGTTCGTCATTGATGTGATGTGTTATTGTTGTTTTTTTATTTACAACTGTGTTTATTTACCACTATTTTTTTTTACTATTGTGGAGATGGTTAAATGTGTGCAGCAATCAAGTCCAAGACAAATTTCCCTGTGGGGAGAACAACGTGTATGGTATTGTATTGTTTTGTATTGTATTGCATGTTACCACATCACATTGTATCCTTTTGCGTTGTATCCATAGACTGTATCAAAAGTTGGACAACATGACAGCTCCCTAAAAGTGAAGCCAAAATCATCTCTATCGCCCCCTGTTGACTGACTGCAGTATAGGTCATAAAGCCCGCCTCCTCCATGTTAACAGATGGGACATGAGTCAAACTGTAACATCAAAATACACGTCAAATACATTTTTCTCAAACATGGTTTCTGTCATTAAAGATGGTTCTTATCATGCTGATTTACAAACAAGTGTTCATTTTTTCTGACAAGTTTATTTTTAATTATTAATTTGATTCTGTCAATTTGGATGATTATAATCTATTATGATTATATCTTCTATATCTTTTGATATAAAATCAGAATCATCAAAATAAAGGTGTACCAGGGAATGTTCATAATGAGTTTAAATTCACTTCACTGATTCACAATCAGTAATATAAGAAATTATGAAAAAAACACAATTTAAAACATTGTTGTTGACCATTTGGAAACATTTCATAAGCTGACCACTGCTTACAGCAGACTGCACAGTCCAGTCATTGTGGTTATTTCAGTGCAGTTCTTGTGAGCGTGCGTTTATAATAGTTCAGATAGTGTTTTATTAATGAAGAAACGAAAGCCTTTCCTTTTCAGTACTTACTGCTTCAACAGCTTTTACCAGAGCCAAAAAAGGAAAATATATAATTCATGAGTGCTCATAGAAGCCATTTTGTATTGTTAAGGACAGAGAGTGATGTAACTTTTGATAACACTTCATTATAACCCTGAATTTGAACAATGCATATGTTGTTACTAAATATTAATCAAAAACACATCACATATTTTTCTTTAAGAATAAGATTTAGCTATCAAAGGGTTACAGCTACTGTGGATCTTTGGTCGCTAATGTTGCAGAGGTAACTGTTAACTCTCCATTAATGCTGAAGACACGTGATCTTGCAAAGAATACAGGTGCTTGCTCTTCTCTTCCTCTTTTTTTCCCTCTTTCTTCTCGCTCTTGCTCCTACACAGTATTCAGGTGACTTTGCATCCTGCCGTCATCTCTTCTTCATCTTATCCTCGAGCCTACCTGCCTCCCTACCTGGTCACTGCATCATCTGGCTATCAAAGTCATCTGTATATCACGCTCTCTCTCTTCCTACACTGTCAGCCCACCATCATTCCCACTACACTCTCCCAACTGACCTTATAAATATGTACCTCCAACTTATATAATGGTTGGTAGGGAAGCTTGTTTTGAATAACAGTAATGTTTGACAGTGATGATAGCATCATTATCCCTTAAGCTGCTTTTCAGACACCCTTTATGTGCAACTGTCTGCTCCTATTGGGATCTTTATTCTTTTATTGCTGCACAAACAATTGGTTGGTTTTGAAAATGAAGTCTTGTAACCATCTGAGTCAGCTTTTCTCCCATGGGAAACCCTCATCACAGTATGATCCAATCCTACAATTACATAAATGAGGCATAATGCATAAAAGCAGCAGAATTCTGTCCAGAATCCAGTTTTCATATTTGTACATCAGCTGCTGTCTAAAAGGAAAGTAATGCATGTGTACTTTGCACACTATAATTTTCACTTCAATGAAAATTTATCCTAATGAATAGTTGGAAAACACATTTAAAGGTTTCACCGTTTGATTTAGTGTATTAAAGTCCATTACCACGCCTGCACAGTTTGGTTTAAACTGACATATAAAATTGCATTAACATAAAAGAAGGCGGCTGTGTTGCTGACTCCCATAAAAAAAAAAAAAGAACCTCCAGCATCTGAACTTTTCACACAGCTGCGTGACTACCCTCAGCTCCGGAGGATAAAGAGCTGTGGTACCCAGATTAGTGTTCGTCTTAACTAATTATCCACCGCTAATTAAACCGAAGAAAACCCAATCAAAATGGCTACACCTGTCTAATTATATACCAGTCAAACTGTGTGGGGTCAGATCCAAGAAAAGGTGAGTGATGAAATTCTCAAGACAGGACTCTCGTGCTGACAACCTGTTTAATTAGGATTAAATAGGAAGTTGTTAATTAGTGTATCATGGATGACCGGGGTTGGATTGTTCATGGCCAGAGTGGGTGGCTGCTTTGAAGACCTGTGGTATTAAAACTCATCAGGAACACTGAGGCTCTCACAAGGACATACTTTTCTGTTGCCACCTAAAGAATTAAGTTGAAGATCACCAAGTTATCTCCTAATTTTTTTTTAGACATGTCCCCTCTATGTTATCTTATTTTCATTACAGCTCAGCTAACTGCTTTAATCCACTAGCTTTAATGCTCAATTTCCTTTTTGCTCATTAGAAACTATAGTGGAAATACCAGAAATTTGGAAAAAAAAAAGAAACAGAAATGTTTTCACAAATGGCAGAAGAAAAAAAAATTGTATTTCATTTAAAAAAAAAAAAAAAAGGCACCATGGACTAAAATGACAAAACTAAAAAAATCACGACATCTATGTTAGATGGGGGCTGCTTACTCAAGCTTCACCTATATTGAGAAAAAAACAGAGCTATGGATACTCTGAAATGTTGGTTAAATAATAAATGGAAAAAAACATGACATTGTACAGACACACTGTTTGAGACCTCTTCTCCTGCAATAGATTATTGGGTTCTGACTGGTGGATTAGCAACATCAACTGTGGACACTGTGCAGTTAATGTTTACATAACAGTAGTGTATGGAAGTATGCATACATTTTTTGAGGGGGTGGGGTTAGGTAGGGTCGGGGGTAGGTTCTGCTTATCCTGTAATTTAGTTAAATTGTGTTACTTAATTTGGAAATTGGTTACTCTCCATAGAAACTAATGAAAATAATGAATTGAGTATTAAAAATATTGAATGAGGATTCAGGATTTTGGCTCCATTGTTTAAGGTGTAGTTGCAAGGGATCTTTCTAACCAACAGCTTCAATCTAAATACATCCTTCATCTTGGTAAATGGCAAATGGACGGTACCTATAGTGCTCTTCTAGTCTTCCGACCACCGAAAACGCTTTTACACTACATGTCACATTCACACACATTCACACAATGATGACAAAGGCTACTATGCAAAGTGCCGATTGTCACGGTTTCAGTTGAACAAAAAAGGTGAGGACCCAGATGCAGTAATTAGATGCTTGGTTTAATAAACAAAAGACAAAAAGGAAAATCAAAAGGCACAGCAATAAACTCACAAACAAAACCAGGAACAGGTAATCCAAGAGACACGAGGAAATCACGGCACGAAGACAATCCAGGGTAAGGTCATGGACATAGACTAACACACGATGGAAGACATAGACTCACGTATGATGGATGACAATCAACAGGCAACAAGACAGGGGAGCACAAAGACTAAATAAACTTAGGAGGTGAGGCTAATCAGACACAGGTGAGACAATCAAGGGGCAGGTGAAAACAATCAGGGCAGGGCACAGAATCAAACAGGCGGGAAAACACACAAAGGCAGGAAGTGGACCAATACGAGAGACAAGGTGACAAAGTAAAACAGGAAATGATCTAACCAAAGAGACACAAGTGAAATACTTAACTAAACAAGACTAAACACTGACAAGAACACAGAATAAACTAAATACAAAACTAAACGATGAAAACTCATGACAAGGGACTAAGTGACAAGGTAAATCAAGAAATAACAACTGAACACCGAAATACAAGACAAAAACATAACTAAACTAGAATGACTCATGACACCGATACCCATTCAGGAAGTAACTACATTAATACACCGATTGACATGCCTTCAGGAGTAGTTTGGGGTGTTCAGTGTCTTGCCCAAGGACACTTTGATATGTAGACTGTAGCAGTCAGGGATCGAGCCGCCAACCTTCCGATTGGGAGACAACCAAATCTACCATTGAGCCACAGCCACCCCAAACTTGGCTTGCTTTACCATCAAAACATGTGAACGACCAAAATAAAAACCCAGATCTCCATTGAGGATTAATGATGGTGTATGTGTAGCCATCAGAAGACACACCATGTAACTGAAACAGAAAGTAAAAGCATTGATTAGAAATCACAAAACAGCCTTTTCAAACTTATAGTTTAAAAACCAAAACTGTATTGCGTTAAGTTTTTCCTCATTTTCATCATGCCCATCCCATGCTGAGATGTTTCTGTCTCACTCTCCCAGCTGCTGAGTGAGTCTCAAAATAACTGCTCTTTTTCGTTTTTAAACCCAGGGCATCATAGGCAATAAATAGACTTGTTTTGTCCATCATCAGCGCGGTCCAGAGGGAAGCTGAAACCTGGGACTTGGGTCCCATTGGCACTTGTGTTGGCATATTTATGCCTCCTAAGAGCTGCTGCCTGGGGGCTGCTGATAGAGTGGCTCCTGTGCTGTAAAGGAGCTGATTGAAATCAACTGGAAATCAAGCCCCTCCACCTCTCTGTTCACTCTTCAGTAGGGCAGACTCCAGATGGGGCTGCCATTTATGTCTCCTTTTATTTTGCTTTACTGGCGTATAGACAACTGGCACTGAGAAGAAAGAAGGGAGATAAGAGGGGCACAGTGCCTCCCCTTTATAGGGAGGCCAGGATGGGGAACGAGAATTTATCCTTCACCGCTGGATGTCAAAATACTCTCCAGGACGTGAAAGTGATGAAATCTGCAGCAACATTAGAGTCGAGGTTGTAGATGCATGCATTATCTCTTATCTCTGCAGGAGGCCTCAAATTAATATAAAATGTATTTCAGCAAAGTTTCCCAAGCAATTAGGTCTATAGTGAATATTTCTGCACCTCACAGTTTATATCCAACACCAACGCTCAGTCCCAATCCAAGAAGCAGTGTGTATAGCACTTCACTCCACTTCCTGCAGTAGAGGACAGGTTTGTCATTAATGAAGCACTATTTTTCCCAACATGTTTAAGTTTCCTTAACATAACCATAACTTGACCTTATATTATTGGCTATAACCACAATCTTTCCTTAACTCCACTTCTTTCATTTAATTTCAACAAAGCAATGATAGATAAATAAATAAATAAATAATAACCAAAAAAACAACAAATCTTTCTTTTTACTTTCTTTAATTTTTGTATGTTTTATGATTATTGTATCTCACTTTGAAACGTTTAATGCAGCAGCAGAACATAGCTTGTGTTTGGCGTCTAGGCTCCGACCTCAGCACTCCTAGCAGATTTATTTTTCATACAGAAATTTGAGAAATGATAAGATAATATCTTAAACCTAGCCGGAGCCTGCAGGTGGATGCTGGGGTGGTGGGGCTGAAGTAAGAGCGCAGTACTGGTGCAGGGCAGCTGTGGCAATGACAGAGCAGAGGGACAGACTGGAAATCTTGCAGCTTATATAGACCGCCATATTGGAAGGAAGTGTTTGTCAGGTGGCTGTGGAGAGTCACGCATGTCAAGTGTGAAATCAGTGCAGCTCAAATTGAACTAGCTCCATTATTGACATTTTTCAAAGGGAATAAGTAGTTTTTTTCCATATTTATTTTTATTTATTTATTGTATTTTTAAGGGATCATGTACAATATTGAACATAAATGTTGCTATTTGCTGTACTGTAGCAGAGTTAGCTTAAAGCTTATCTTCATCCACAGTCCCTTGGCATGCTATCTTCACAATTAAAACGTCACAGTTACAGTATATTGTAAGTACCAAGTTAAGTTTTTTTGGGGGGGAGAGGGAAATAGTGCACTTCATAGAATTAGGAATTTATGTAGTTTAAGCCTGAGTAAAATTTCAGCAGTGTATTTCACTGGTCTCTCCACTCCTCCGTGTAAATATGGCAGAGCAGGAACGAGACACCAGCAGCAGACGCAGCACACTGCTGCTCTGCTGTGTCTGCCCCCCTCCTCCTTCCACATGTTGTCAGTGTGTTCGGCGTGTGTTTGTTTGGCGTTGTTTTGATCGCCAATGCTTGTGTGTTTGGGCTGCGCTGGCTGGGCGGCGAGCGTGCCCGGTGCAGAGCTGATGGCGTGCCAAGTGCTCCCTGCGGGCCGGCTGTGCCTTCCACTCTGCTCAGCCACCGTGAACGCCGAGCCGACAGACTGCTGCAGGGGGAACACCACTTCCCCTCTCCTTCTCTTTCTCTCTCACACACACACACGGAGGCCACATCAGCCTTTTTTCTACCATCCCCCCTTTATATCCCACTTTTTCCACCACTTCCCCCCTGTTCCATTCCTTTCCGGTTCCTCCAGGGACCTATTTTTAGTCAAATTAAAGTTAAAGAGTTAGTTTTAAATGTTATTCTTTGGGTACACTTTAAAGACTTTCATGGCTCTGTAATCAAAAAGAAACTACTGTTAAATGTCAATTATTTGGTGACCACTTTAAAAATGAAGATGATGATGTTGGTGTTTTTCTACCTAGCAGTTTTTTCTTTTTCCTATTCCATTCTGATGAGCTTTCCTGCCATTAAATGTAAAGTATTAGAGAAAATGTTTCCGTCCCATTACGCATATCTATGTTGATAGTGACTTTTTAATGGCATGCTAGTTTTTTCCTGCTGAGAGCCATCACTTTATGTTTTTGCTAGAACTCCATGTTGTTCTCATTTATCTTGTGGCCCTTTAAGAGACCTCCTGTCCCATCGGGTTTAGCTTGAAACCCCTGCCCGAACTCTGAGCTGCAGTACCTCCTGTTCATTAACATTTAGCTGTAATTACCAGGCTCATTAAAGCATCGAATTAACAGCAAAATTCTTCCAGCCTCCTCTCTGTGCTTAATCGTTAAGCAAATGGAGCATCACAAGTTTGAAGTGATTACTATTGAGATGTAAGTGCCACGGCCCCATGAAATGTCACTCAGCTGGCCTACAAAAGAGAGAGAGAGAGATAGAAGAGGCACTGGAAGTAATTTACTTCCACTTGGTGGAGAAGCTGTTTTGCGTGCTCACAGAGAGGTCAGTTCTAGCTTCAAACATCACACAGCTATTTATTCTGGTGCCCGGCATGCACCGTGAGAACCAGCTTCTCCAGAAGGTCAACAACATTTACATCAAGAGAAAAAAAGGCTGACAGCTGCTTACCTGTCAGGCTAATGCTAACTTTTCAAACACTATAGAGACCCCCATTCACCACTGCATACACACATACACACACAGATACACACACGTATACATTAACAACTTGCACACATGACACACCAACGAACACACACATATTGACACACTACACACTACTGCTTGGTATTCAGGAGATCAAGATTAAACGGCTCTTTCATTGGATGATCCTCTCCGGTCACAACCTTGAATAAGTAATGTCAGATACATTGATTGGTTGATGGATCAGAGAGAATATATACAGCGCATTAACGAGGGGTAAATAATTCTGACATGCAGATAAACACGCATGTTCACACCGTGGTGCACACACATGTAACAACATGCCACAAAAATACAGAAATTGTCCGTACAGCGTAACAATGGCACAAATAGATGTAATTTCAAGTGATGCAGAACAGCAGATTTAAGCATATTAAACAATGTCAGAGTGTGTTAATTCATGCACCCTTGATTGTAATTTGAATTATTTGCTTCAACAAGGAATCAGTCAGAGGTTATAATAAAGAAAGCTACAGCACAAGCAAAGTCTGTGTTGATTTTTCCATCACGATGACAACCTGCTGTGTGGGTGGCAATTTTCATGATGTAGAAACGACAAAAAAAGAGATTCATGACTTAAATGTATTCAACGGATCACACAGTGAGGGATTTTATTACGCTACTTTTTATATTCTCATAAGTTTCTCAGACAACTGTCACACCTCACATAAGTATTTTGTTTGGTGCTAATGTCATGAAGAAAAACTCTTAAGTGCACTTTAAATAATGACATAAGTATAAATAAAAGTAGCCATCAACACTGTCAAAAACTGAAAGTGGAATTTTCGGTGCACCAAATTTGTAGGAAGTTCCCCGGTGCAGTTCCCAGGGTTAGAGAGGCCATGGGTGTTTTACTGAAAAGCAGCGGGAGACGGAGTTAATGTGCTGTATCGCTATCCGAAAGACCTGCTCCTATTACAAGCCACTCATCTCCGACAAACTCTCCCGTGACTCTTTCTACCTCCATACTTCTATTTTGATCTGTCTCTCTAGGTCTAACCTCTCTCCATTTCATGGCTGTTTTCTTCCTCTATTTGCTTGACAAGACAATGGATAATAACCCTGGAATAGCACAGAGACGGGCAAATGAGAGTAATCAAGCTGTCTTGTCCTGGTGGCGTTCAGGTTCACTCATCAAACCCTAATTATCACCCTGGAAACCAATGTTCCGCTTTAATTGTTCTGATGAATGAAATATTACAGAGAGGAGTCGGGCTGCAGCCGAGCGGAATAACAGCTTTTAGCCATAAAACACAGCAGAGGAGGAGGAGGAGGAGTGAAGGTGACTCAGGAGAAAACCAGACATGGTGTGAGAGATGGCAAAAGTAATGGATAAATAGAGTTCGGCGTGACAGATGTGAGGGAAAGGAGAAAGAAATCAGATAGTTGAGACAAACTGGGAAAATGACAGCAGCAGCGTTCGCAGAGGTGAGCAAATGTTTCAGACTGAGGAGGTTTAACTGCAGTCTAATTGTTTCAGGATAGCTCACGACGAGGTGTCTGGCCAGTACTCGAGATGGATTGCACCCAGGGGTGTTTTACATGGCTCCCAGCTGAGTTGTTCCAATATAAAAAAGCACTGAATTACTGGCCGCCCGCCTTCCAATAAACCATTATACTCCTGCATGAATATATTTTGCCAAAGAACATCAGTAATCAAATCCCCGATGCTGAAGTTATCAGAGGCAAACATCATGAATTTGAATAAACAGATGTCTTCATTTGTTTTTTGGTGTTCATCATACAATTAAAGTTGTATCTTAAGTTATTTCTCTTCTCTTTTTTTCCTTGATTTGATTTAAAGACATCGTGCGAAAAACAAGCCGCCAGATAAAAAACCAAGAGGGCATGAAATGAGACGCTCGTACACAACATCTGTGCATCTAAAAGTTCCTTAAAGCTGTCATTTAAATGCTTTTGTTCATAAACACATAACTGCACACAACCCCTCTTGTTCCTGACCACATATAAAATTTCATCTTACATGAATTTAAGCCCAGACACCTTGCTATAATTCTAAGGCCGAGCACAATGTCATCAATAACGGGGTGTTCGGAACATATCCGCAGGGGTTTGTAGCATTATTGATATCAGTTGCTCCCCGCCCCCCAGTTGTTCCCAGCGTAGAAACAGCGGGGGTGGAGCCATGGAGAGAGCAAAGTGTGATGGTTGACGAGTAAGAATAGCAGGAGTCTGGCCCAAAATAAACACACACAAACACACACACAAATAATAGTCCACGTCTGTTTACGTACACCCTTTACTGACACCCAACACACACTTACTGTGGATACACATATACATTCGGACACACACAAATCAGCATCTGCCTTCCTCTGTGTTTCTAAATAAGATAAATGAACACACCACCACCTCCCCGAGGATAGATGAAGGGATGGAAGCTGGATGTGTGGACAGAGATCTTAAAGCACGTCCACTGAAAATCAAATTAGGATGTCAGAGAAATAGCTTTACTTTAATGGAAAAGTAAAGAGATAGTATAACCAGCAGATCTGCAAATGCAATAAAGTCAAAGTGTTGGATGTTTTACATTAGTCTGCTTTCTTTGAGGAAAAAATACATATATCATGAATGTATGTGTCTCTATAAGGGCCAAAACAAGTTTAAATCCCTGCTAGACACTTGTCTGAAACATCAGTGGAAGCTCAGGTAAACACAAGTTGGAGTTGGAGAGTTAACTTTGGCCACATCAGAAGTAAACCGCTAAATGGAACAGAGAAGGAAAACTTTGCCCATTGCGTGACTGGCCTCCCAGAACACCTATGCCCACAGTAAATTATGGAGCAGATGTAACCAGTCCTGTAAAACTATTCTTTATTCTACATTATTCATCTCTCGTGAATGCATAATGGCTTCAGCTATACAGACAAGTGTACACGAGACACATGCACGCATATTTATATACAGTAGATCTGCATGTGTCCAGATAACGTAAACTAAGCATGATAACCTCCGCCAGTGTGTTCAGTCTCTCCAAGTCTAACAACATAATCTGCTCTTAAAGTCTTTTTTTCCTCATTTATTTAGATACACACAGCTCCAGATTCCTTAACTAACTAATTTAAATGTATTCATTTTCAGAACGTGCATGTATGAAACATGAAATTGTTCTTTTATCTACAGTTTAAATCTGCTGTGTTATAACGTAGCTGTTGCTGAGTGGGATGGAAACAGAGGTCTGTCTGCTAAAATGGAAATAGCCTACACTGTATTAGAAGCTTACATACACAGATGAGTGTACTGGCTCCTCTCTGTCTAAAGTGTTAACCGTAGGCTGTAATTTGTCATGTTACGGAAAAAACAACAACAACAAAAGCCACGAGTACGCTGAGAGGCCGTTGCAGCGGCCGGCCATAAATCACTTTTAAATTGCATATCCAAACTATTAAGCTAACAAGGCGGTCAGCAGGCTGGGTTAACTTCAAACAACAGGAGCGCAGCTTTTAGGAGGAACACGCAGAGTGAGACGAATGCCAAACAGGAGGGATCAGAGAATAGGCGTGTTTTTTTTTTCTCAAATAAAACATTTCCTACCTAATGTCTCCTGTCCTTGGGGCCCAATTTGCAGGTCTGACTGAGGCGTCTCAGCTGATGCACAATAAAAAGGACAGGTAAAAGAGCAGAGCTTAAGTTCATCATGCCTCTGGGCAGAAGTGTTCGCCACACATAGCTCTGTGTCATAAATAACACACATTAGAGCAGCACAAATCAGACTTTGACTGATACAGGTTTTTAGAGGCCAATTCCAATGCTTTGACAAAACAATCCTGCCAAAGTAACTGTTTTACAAAACCTTCAGTGTTTTCTAGATTTCACTATTGGAAGACAGGAAACACTCTGTAATTGAAATAACACAGGAGGGAGGAATTGACTTAACGCATTAAAGACAGCACAACAATTCCATCTTATAGTGTTAATAGGTTTTTATAGCAGAGAATACAGCTGCAACTGTAAAGCTGGCACTGCAGAATGCCAACACAAGTCCTACACAAATTAGAAGTCTTGTTCCTGTCGAGGGCAACAAGTCCTTGCCTCTTATCTGCAGTCCAGCTGCGTTGGTTGGTCCTATCAGCGGGCTGTTATCTTGGTGCCCTCTTAAACCTCAGCACTGTATGAGCTACCTGGGCCTTATCAGTGCCGTCCTCCTAGAGAAGGATCCATGGCCGCCGGGCCTTCACTGACCCCAGATCGACCTCTCCTTGGTTCTCCTCCAGCCTTGCTGGCCTGTTTTACCATGGGTGCTCTCTCGCACCCACGCACTTTCTCTCCCTTTTATTCTCATTCTCTCCCTTGCTGCCAATGTCATGATATATCTAGTCAGATTTAAGCCATCTTTTGAATTAAGAAAAAACATTACCCCTATGTTTGAGTAAAATACAGCCATCTTTGATTTGTATACCTGGGAGCCAAGGTGGTCAGGTAGGTAGTAAACCGATGTACCAATTTCCATTTTGAGGTAGCCTAAAGTTGTGATTATACCACGGTAAAAGCTGGATGGCTGCAGACTTGCATGTGGACAGCAAACAATGTGTAAGACCTACAATACATTCTACATTTTTTAATACATGCTCTACAATTTGGGCAAGTACCTCACATGCATACTTGAAAAAATGATAGCAACCTGTGACAGAAGGAACAGGAGCTCATTTGTTTTTCATATTTGGCTGAACACAACAGAAAAAAGGTATAGATAATGGTGTGAGTCTGTGACATTGTATTGACAACTGACCCGCCCCCCTTGGTTACTGTTGCTAGGCCTGTTAAGCTTTTGCACCGGCATGTAAATGTTATGGGGTTTTCACCTTAATCAGTGAGAGATGTTCCAAGGGAAAAAACAGCAAATTTCAGGAAAAATTGTTCCTAAATATCAGAGAGAAGTAGACAGAACTACAATACACATTTGAAAGCTACATCTACAATATAATTTGTCAGCAGAGTGTTGAGAATGAAGAGGGCATAGAAATCGAGGTAAAAGTTCACCGGTCCCAATGCAAGCATCAGGCACCCCACGTCTTAACAAATTCATGTTTAGTACAATCATGTACAGGAACAAAAATGTTCTTGCACAGCAGCGTAAGTCTATTCTTTTATTCTAAGCTAATGTTTAGTTATTACTCCCCATAACTTTCATTATCGAATATGTTTTAGCCCATTGTAAAACTAAATTATCCCACTTATTCATTTTGTTTAAAGCGTGTAAGGATATTGCTCGCATATCGTGGGCTTGATCCAAACACTGGATCTGGATTAACTTATAATTAATATTCAACCGGCTTTGTTTGCTAACATGCTAACCTAGCCAAGTTAGTTAGCATCTTAACTTGGAGCATAAATGAAGAGCTTTTGTTGAAATGCAATGGATTAAGCTGTGATTGCGGTCTTCCACAATTTATAATCCATGTCTGACATCTCTCCTCTTGCGTTTTTGGCGAAGGAAAAGTGAAAAATATGACACCTCCCCTCTAAACTTTCAGTACATACATACATACGCACACCACACATATTATGCACATCATTACGGCATCTGAAAGCTTTACAGGCCCCCCGTGCCTAGTTACGGTTGCTAACGTATGATTGGACATTGGACGTTCAAGGGAGGGGCTTAGCAAATTGGACAAAGGATGGCAAACAATGCGTGCAACTAGCATGCAGTGATCTGTTCTTAAGCATGCTTGATTGGTGCAATTCTTGGGCTGCATTTGACCTATTATGCTCATTTCCAACTCTTAACTTTAATATGGGACTCCACTGAGTAGCTTTACATGATTCACAGTTCAAATTAAGTCCCTTTTTATGTTACATTATACTGGCCTTATAGGTGCAGCACCTTTAGTATTTAGAGCAGTCTGAAGCATGAGCTTCTTGCTCCCAGGTCTACCTCATTATTTGAATCTTTGACCAGGTTTACAACATGGTGACATTATATTTATGAATGACTGTAAAAAAAAAAGGAAAGGCATGATAGGTCCCCTTTGATGATGCCATGATTTCACTCAAGACAGACTTGACTAATACAGGGCAATTGGCTACTGCACTTATTTGTGGATCCAGGAGGCACTGTTCAGAAAAATCTAAATAATAATTTAGCTCATATATTATTATTTTTCAACTTGCAATGAAACATCAAATTGTTGCAACACTAAAATTTAACATCCAATAATAAAGCAGTGAGCATCACCCATTGGTAACATTGACTTGTAATAATAGGCCTATATCAGCAGTACATACTAATCTAATGGGAGTATTTTTCTTCCACTTAATATATTCAGTTTTTCTTTAAAACCTAATGTTTTGTGTCTGACAGCAACAATATGCCTGCATGTCTCTTCATGCTGGGAATTCCACATTGGTATTCATGGTGTGCTGTAGTTGGAGCACACAGCACCCAGCACATTACAGCCAACCAATTATTCCATAACAATTGAAAACATGCATATTAGAAATGTCAAATTACAAAATCTAAATGTGTTCAGTACATGCCTCGCAAGATAATAACTGCGTAAACAAGACCACAGAGCCTTGCTTAAGTCAAATACTGTCTACTTATTAATGTAAACAATAAGAGACAGTATGTATAGTTTGTGATGCACCATATTCCCACCAGGATGGAATATAATAACCTCGGAGTAACAACAAAAACTGAAACACCACCACTATGTCTTAAAGGATAGCTGGCTTGTTGGGTGGAGAAATGGCTGAAAGGAGTCATGTGGAGAGGTTTATAATACATTCAGCTTGCTGTCTAACTAGGCCCTTTGTCTATTTAAGCGCATATTAAACAGATGAAATTAAAAAGAGGAAAAATTAAATGTTCCTGTTGGCTGATTCTCCTATTAATATTCTATCCCTAGAGAGATGACAGTACACTGACAGACTTTTTATTAAACCACAAGGAATTTGAAATGTGAACACAGAAAATTGTTATGAAAATGGCTTACAAAAAATGGCAGAAGGATTAGGCTTTTAATTTGTGGTTACCAGAAGGGTTTGACGTATCCAGTACTGTCATGCTTACAAACTGTATTTTACATAATTTGTCTTAAAGTTATAAGGAAACACCACATATAATTTTCATTTTCACTGACAAAAAGTTGAAAAAAAAAGTTGAAAAAACACAACCAATCACAACTAATGGTTTGTGCCCTGGTAAACACCAAAACAGGCACAATGTTGTTATAGAAGAGCAGCTTTATATAACTTGGAATGAAACTACTGACTTTTCAGCATAAACAAATAGTCACAAACAAAAATATTTTGCATAAGCAAGTAATGCTAGAAAGTAACATAATCCTGTTTCTAATTCCTTTCTTTAACATTGGAACACTTGCACATTCATTGATGTTGACAGGAAAATGAAAGAACATTAAGTGCCCTGATGACCCCGTGCTTCTGCTAAATAGCCTGTCTCTCACCACGACATTTACATGCAACTAAATCTGTTGTGACTCATGCTAATTGACCGGCCCTAGCGGCTGCTCAGTTCTGAGCTGAAGCTATCTCAGGTAGCTGTGTGCTGGCTGAAGTGATGCTGGTGGGTTTACAGAGGCAGTAATTATTGGAGTGGTGGCGGTGACAGCAGCACTAATGAGTGTTGACAGCCACACCCCAATGGCTGTTTGTTCTAATAGCCCAAATATCAGGCATGGAATGATTCTCTCTCTCTCTCTCTCTCTCTCTCTCTCTCTCTCGCTCTCTCTCTCTCACACACACACACACACACACACACACACACAGACAAGTATTTAAGTAAGCATCATCTCCAGTAAAGTGTGTTGTGCATGTAGTGTATGCACCAAAAACGCAGACATGCATCTTTAAATATGCACAACTATGGATCATGCATGTTCTTTGGCAGCAAGATTATATTAATTCTAACCCAGTTAAACCACAGCCTGCTGCTGCTGTTGTTCAGCATCTCGTTGTAACAGTTGGGGGTTTTGTACATTGTTCAAGGGCACCTTAAGTTTTAAGCATAACTTTTTCTGTGGCAGTGTTTTTACACTTCTCTGGGGGCTTCCAATCTACAAGTTTCAAGTTATGAAACAGCTTTTGTGACAACTCTTATTTATTTGCATCAGAACGGCGAGAAGCTCTTCCAATAAATACAGTCATTTAACTTTTCATAACCATCAAAACCTGCTTCAGACCAACACAAGAAGCTTTTCTGCTGAAGAATGGGAGGATTTGGATCTTTGCCATTTTTCTGGTAATGTAATTGTGGTTTAGGTAGCAGAAGCAAATACTGTGGTTCCACCAGCAGATCTCTACTGCGCAGACTCTGGCTAGTTGGCCAAGCTACTCGGGAAATGTAGTGAGCTAAGCTAGCAGTTACTCTACAGGTAATGAAGCTTACACTAAAGCTTCCCCCTTAGTTACATTAATGCCATCACCACCATTTCTGGGGAGAAAAATATCAATTTAGGTTTATATTTACCTACATGATTCACATGGTTTTATTTGTTGGCGGCCAACACCAAACTACAACACTTTTAGACATGGATAAATTTGCTTTCACATAGATAAGATAAAATAAGATCAAACTTTATTAATCCCGAAGGAAATTACAGTACAATACAAATAATACAAGATACAAACAACAACTCAAATACATAGGCCTAATCTTTGATATGAAAAAAAAGTTTTGGTGTTATTAATACTAAGCACTTCTCCCATGTGTTTCCCTCCATCACAGCTAGCTGAGTTTACAGTTCATTTATTATAGCAACATTAGAGTGTAAGATATAAACAAGCCAAAAACTCTGCAATATGAATTTTAAAGTTAGATAACTATGCCATATTTTGGTATTTACCACATTTAAACTTTAGAAAAAGCTGACATCATCTCATTCCAAAATATAGATCTATGAAAGAACGTATTAAAAAAAATCCAAAATGCCAAAATAGATGCATTTTAATGTCATTGGAAAGAGGCCAAACCTTCAATACTGAAGCACCAGGTACTCATACACTGAAGCTAGAAATGGTTACGTAAAGAGTTCATCGTATATTTAGCTGTAATGTCCCAAATAAATTGAAAAAAGTATGAACCTTGTCCTTGTTTTTCCTCACAAGCAGGCCCAAAGAGCACAGCCCAAGGGAGCCAGCCCTGCCACAGCTTGAGAGGCAAACACTGAGACCAGCACTCTGCATTCTTTTCAGAACAAAACAAGAGACCAGAACAGCAGAAAACAAGTGCGTTCATTTGCCTGATCATTATGTTGTGACAACTTATCCAGCTCTAATTTGGAAATAATGAATTATATTAGCCGCAAATCCTGTTCCCTTCTAATTAGTGGCTCTGGGACCAGGTTTGTCGTTTATGAGACGATCGAGAACGGAGTAATTACATTGTATAAATCAATTAGGGCCCTCCAATTGTGTACAATGTATTTTCCAAAGCAGATTAAAAGGTGCTCGTGATAAAGACAGATCCTGTCCAGCGCACTGTGAAGTGGGAAATTAAGAGGAGGAAGAGGGAGGAGAGCAGGAGGAAGGGAAACGAGTCAGAGAGGAGGGAGGACAGAGGAATCAAAACAGGGCTACAAGGGCAAGGGCATGCTGAGAGGATAATTTGCACTTCCAACTCAGTCTCGCACATGCAGGCCGGGAGACAGATGTGTGCAGAAGGGCAGGAAGGAAGATTGGGAAACTGAAAATAAACCCAAAGAAAAATGCAGTTTCTTCTGAATGATATGGGCTTTTGATCATTACACTTTTGATTTCACAGTCCTTTTCTGAAATGCTTTCGGGCATCATGCAACATAAATAACTATAATGTTAAACCATAATTAAGTGAATAGCCATTGAACTGATACTGGAGATTCTTAACGACAGGTCTGAGAGTAAAGCAATCCGTTACGTGTCAATTTAGAAAGTGCTACCAATTCAGTTATTTTAGTTATATTTAATTAAAGTTGATTAAGATCATATTATGCGTTGGCTTTTTCAAATTACCAGGAAGCATCTTATTCTGCAACACTTATGTTAGCTTATGATGCTCCAGTAGAATGTTAGCCATGCCATGATTAGTTTAAATATTAGGTGGGACTTACTCTACTGGTTGTTTGCAACTTTTAACATAACGTGCATATATTTGTAAATAGAGCAGATGTTGCTTTTAAATGTATTTTTTCTTACTTACAACAATTATTCAGAATTTAAAAAATTTACTTCAGAAGAAGAAAAATTGAATTCTCGCAGTTTTCGTAAAATATTGTACAACTATTTCATTATGTCTTACACCTCATGCTGCCCCTATCTCTTTCATTCTGTGGTCACTGGTTGTGAACATTAATTGGATTCTAAAGTGATCAGAATTTATGTAATACAAAGCTAAAACCCTACACTGCTGCCCTGACTGCATATTTGTGATGTTGTTTATTTACACATTGCTATTGTGAACATAGTTGTATGTGTGAGAATACCTTCATCTTTTTTGGTTCACATGTGGTTCATTTGATAAATTTGAGAAGCTGGCTCATACGAATAGGACTGAATGTAAAAAAATAATGACATGTAGGCATAATGTAGCCACCATGGCATGGTTATGATTTGGCGCTATACAAATACAATTTGATTGATCGATTGATTGATTATCTATCTTGTCCTTTTATAGATGACTTTGTAGCAGTTATTTCAGTTATTTTTTCAATATTTTCAATCAGATTTTTTCTTACAATTATTCAATTTTTTGTTAGCATAGAAAATTTTGTTTTGCCTTTAGACTATCATTTTGGTTACCAGTGATTTATCACTTCTGTTATTCATGCAAATAAACAAAGACAGACACACAAAAGAATAGTTGAAATAAAGAACAGGTCAGTGAGACTGTACCACTAATGCAGTTGTTTGAAAATACTGGTTTCCACATAACTTGTAAAACACGTAAAAAAATGTTAACAAAAAAAAAAAAACACAAAGCAAAACCGAAGCTGTTTACTGTGCAAAAAAGTAATTACCATTTTTGTTCCAATTTTTACTAAATATAATCTGAATGCTCAGACCTTTGCATGCTATTTGGAAAAGGTTAGATTTTTTAAATTCATCACCACAAATTGGACCGAACACATGTAACTCAACTGACCTGTGTTGGGACAACGACACTGCTTTCCTCTACCCATCTGTTTCTACAGGCTTTGCTCCAACAGCATCACGCACAGCTATTTCTGGAGTCATTTGCTATGCTACTTCACTTCTCTACAACACCCACAGTTTTTTTTCTGTCTCTTTATCTTCCCACCTTCATTCTGTCTGATGTGGATTAAAGAACCAATGCATTGACAAAAGGCGTTTTATGGATATAATGATTGGCCCTTTTATTATGCTGCATGAGAAAACATTAGAGAGCGAAAAATTAAATGTCAAATACCTTGTATGAGAAATGGAAAATTGTTTACATCTGCATTCATACTTCAAATAACGTGGTGAAATGTGTTATGATGATATACTCCACCTCCATTTCTTTTAGTCCAACACAATTACATTTTCTTTGCAATATCTTTCAATTTCCCAGCAGGTATCATGATGGACAGTCTACAGTTGCTCCTGCTCTTCTTCTGACACTTAAGAGTGCTTTACATACATTCACTCCATTTACACACTGATTATCAGGCTCTTCTTCCTATAGCCTGCACATCCACACACATCGATGGCACAGCCTCAGGGAGCAATTTGGGGTTCAGTATCTTGCCCATGGACACTTTGACTTTGACATGCCGATTGGAGGAGCCGGGAATTGAATCGATCTTCCGATTAGTGGACGATCTGCTGTACCTCCTGAGCCACAACCGCCCCATTAGAGTTTCTGTTTTTTCTAATTATTGGGTGTGATCTTTGGCCCCTTCGAAGTGAATTAGTGAGGGATGAGGGGGAGACTTGTTAACGATTGAGAAAGGAAAAAAAAATGTTGGGTACATGAGAATTTTAAGATAAACTCTTATGATTTCATGAGCTAGAATACAGCTTGTACAGTAATACTGTCTACACACATTCTTTGTTGGTTCTTTTCATGCTTGTTTGAAGTTTATGTAACACTCCATAGGTTGCGTTCAACACCAGGGTTGATGACAACAGCACACTTTCCAGTCACCAAGTCATAAATAAATAAAAAAAGAAGTGGAGGCTTGCGTGACAAGAAGTGATTTAACAAGCCTCTCGTCCCTCTCATTCGGAGGAGGGGGGTTAGTGCTCTGGCACAAGTCCTCCTCCAATATCACAGCTTCTGATGGTGACAGAGTTTGATGGTGCAAGCAAAACAAATGTTAAATGAAGTTGGTGTGAAACCCTGACAGACTGGAGAGAGGAAGGGAGGGGTGGGAATGGAGAGAGCTTTTAGCAACACACACACACACATCACTCTATAAGATTTCAGGTCAGGCTGTGCTGAAAAAAGACATAGAGCGTCCTCTGCTGCTGTGTCCAGACTTCAGTCCTCTGTTATACCACAGTGAAGGTTAGGTTTGAGAAGATAAAAAAGGTATTACACTTACATTTAATTATTAAAAAATAAAGCTGAATGAACACTGAATGATGCATTTTCTCTTATCCCTGCTCCGGTATGTGCATTCCAAAACAACTGCCAAAACTGCTAATAACCAGCGAGTCATATAGTCATTACATTGCAGGCAAATTACCAAACTCTCTAGCTCCAGAAAAAGAGGTAACCCAGGGAGAAGATAAAGCAACAGGAAGAGATGAAGAACTGAATGAAGAAATTCGACAAGCTTGACAGTTCTTGAAAGATGACTTTGTGACTGGGCAGTGTTCTCTTGTCTGTGAAGTCTTCACAAAGTGAGCTCAATCATCCATTTTGCTTGACTTTCAGTGGTAGAAAAAAAACTGTGAAAAGTGCAAGTTGGACTTTTTAAAGTTGGACGAAAGAATGACAGGGCGTGTTCAATAAGACTACTAGAAGAAGCCGTAAAGATCTACTCTACTCTTTAAAAATGCCACCAAAATCTAAACTGAACTTTTGAGAGCATCCTAGGTGGTTGCTTAAGACATCACAGACCTGCTGTTAGAGCAAAGAAAAGAAACAGTGCAGCTCTGAGTTTGATTCAAAGGACTTTGATGATGATGGTGATGATGCCAAACCTCTTTTCATGCTAGTCACAAATGTTTGAAGCTAGAAGGCTGCTCAAGTTCCCAAAGGATACCCCTCCTTGGTTACAGCTTGGTTCTGTCTATCCAGCAACCGCCAAAAAAATGACTGTACCCAGCCAGCAGACAGAGTGGATGCTGAGCCACTTACACCCAGGCTAAAGATTTAAATGAGGTGCCTGTTCTGGAGCAAGAGAACCATTTCAAGAACCAACCATCACCGCCATCCTTGATGATTTGTCAATGAGCCAGAATGAAGTAGCTGTGCAGCCTGTACCTCCCGCCAAACAGACTTTACTATCTTGTCCCTTCCACTCCTCCACTCCTTCTCCTCTGAGTCCCAGATCTGAATCACCTGCCAATATTGGCTTAAATGAAACAGAGGAAACGAACATACTCAACAGCCTCAATGTAGAGTCTCCTGTAGAGACTCCACCACCTCTGACTCCTACTGTTGAATCCCCAGTCTTTACATTAGTCCTGGATGGTATGGCTATGAGCAACAACACCACAAATGATGAGAGCCTGTTAATGTTCCAGCTCTAAAGCCTCCAGGGACCCCTGCTGAGGATCCCCCTGCCATCACATCCATCCAGGATGGTTTTGCCATGAGGCAGACTGATCCAGCACAGCAGATACAAAGACAGACATTCTTCTTTAGATATATTTTGGTTTCCCATCTGAAGCCCAGTCCTGCAGGAGGATGTGAGCAAAGAGCCTTGCACAGAACCAGAAACTGCTGTAACTGGCTCCAAAAGCTATTACACTGCAGGTAATTGTCTTAGACAAAATATTCTGCCTTCTCTCCCAAGCTTGGGAAATACAATCTAAAAGGTCATTTTACTAAAAAGTACTTATTATCTTGTCATTAAGAGATGAACAAAACAAAAATGAACCTCATTTAGAATTTCACCAAGCTCTTACAATAAGCATACAAGTCTGTTCTCCTCAGATTGTCATTAAATCTGCTGGTCCCCAGGGCTGATTGTGCTGTTCCTGAATGTAACTGTGCACAGAGAGATCTTAGTTTCTGTCCCAATCACACTTCATCTAAAGTTCTACTCTGTAGCTAATCTTTGTGAGACAATAGGTTTGTTATTAGTATCCACCAAAAATACAATTTTTCTCTATTCATAACAAACATTTTGCTCCTTATATTTCTAATACTAAGGTTCTGGTAAGTTCATGAGAAATCATTTAAATAATATCTTATCAATAATATCTTTTCAGTGAGTTACAGCCACATAGGGTGTGGTGTTCCACAAGGCCCCATACTAAGCCCTCTTTTTTTCTTATATACTTCAATGACTTGCATTTCATGTCAAAGAAAGCACTCTTGATTTTAGATGCTGACTATACAAATGAAAAGAGAGATTACATGATCTTTAAGCTTTAACATAGACCTCTCTCAGATCATCTCCAGACCAATGTCATAGCTAATACTGCACTTGGAAATGTTTCCTATAATTTCTTCAGCGTTATAATTAAGCAATATCACATGAGAGGGAGTGATGTACTGAATATCATCACGGCTGTGATTTGGCCGCAGATAATCACAGCCGCATGCTTTTATACAACAATTAAACAAGCGGCAAACAGTAGTAAACAGTAATAATCAACAACAGATTGTTTTTTGCCCCACAAACTTAACTGGATCCACAACTTAACTGAAACTGGATGTTGTTGCCAAGCAACCCAAACATTCTCCTGCACTCTGTGTCTACAGGTTACCACAGATCAGATTCTATGTATGATGTATATTTATCTGTTTGATTTAATTTATAAAGCAACCAGTGAAATAAGAGTCTGCGGTGTGATTCAGAGGTACCAGCTTGATCACTGTAGACATGAACGGTCTACTGTAATGCTAATTTAACAGTATTCAGAACACCTGGCTGAGGCGGAGTGATACACAGAGTAAAAAGTCCCACTGATGTTGTGCTCTATATTGCCACTCATGAAATATCTCTTATCCAATCAGATTACTTGGTCAGAGCTAATTGTTGTATAATTTTCGACAAGCTCAGCTTGACAAAGCACATATCGTACGTGTGCAATAAAGTAGAAAAAAAAGGCCGAGTAAGACACATCTTGTCAAGAAAAACCCTTATGGATCTTTATTACTTTATGATTTATCCTTTGATATATTATGGCAATATAGGGTGGGCGAGCACATGTAAAACCAGTCTCCATTTCATGTTTGTATTACAAATTGTACACTATAATCAGCTGGAATTCTCATACTACTCTATTATTTCAAAGCCTACAGTTGTTAAACATATCTGACATCAATGAACTTCAGATAGGTACTTTTACTAACCACTTCATAAACCCAAGTTCTATTTGTGAAATGGTGATTGCATTTATAGTGATTGGTAATTGTTAACAGAGTTTGTTGGTTATTTTTCGGCTTTGCATATACATTTTCCTATCTGAGAAAACGGAGCAATAAATACAGATATCTAAAAAGAAGAGCCATCTCACTAAGCATCTAATTGTGTGAAACAATATGTCTGGTGCATTTCCAATTCTTGCATCCAACACCTAACTGCTAGAAATAGATGAGCTGTAACTATGTTCACTATGTTAGCACATGTTAGACAATACTTCAGCAGGGGCCAAATGAAGCTATCATCTCTGCTATGATATGTTCCACAAAGAGAAATCGAAAAGCAGCAGTTTAAAGACAGCACTTCATTTAAAGACTGCACAAGCCATGAGTTTAAATTGTAGGCTCCGAGGACAGGGAGGGAAAGACAAAGAGACGGATAGCATGAAAAGAGGTACTCAGACTGTCTGAGTCATGAGCCAGGACATTATATTCCTTCTTATCCTTTTTTGTATTGTTCCATTTTTATTTCTGTAACACTCAGCAGGCTCAGACTGGCAACCTGGCACTCCTGGTAAAAGCAAGATTAGCTTGGCGGCAATGCTGCCACAAGCATGGGGGGGGGACAAAAAAAAAATGGGTGCACCTGAACTGTTAACCTGTTTTTTTTAAGATGCAGGAAAATGTTTGATAAGCTATAGGTGCATTACGTATTGGGAAAGTGAGTGTCTTGCCCAAGGACACTTTGACATGTGACAAAGTTCAGGGATTGAACCGCCAACCTTCCAATTGAATCCAACGACTCTACCACTGAGCCACACTTGATGTAACAAGAACATATGATGTAGTTGTTGCTCTCTTTGCCTGTCTCTATCCTGCATCTCCCCCTATCCCACTTTTTGGTCCATCCAGTCGAGGCAGATGGCTGTTCAACATGAGTCTGGTTCTGCTCGAGGTTTCTGCCTGTTAAAAGAAGGTTTTTCCTGCCACTGCTCCAAGTACTGCTCATGGTGGATCCATGTTGGGTCTCTGTCCAAATAATATAAAAAAAGAGTAAGGTCTAGACCTGCTCTTTGGCGCTACACAACTAAAATTTGAACCCCAAATTGCTCCTGGTGGCATAGCCAATGGGTATGAATGTGATAAGTGATTGACAGTTGGACACTTTAGTTAGCAGCCTCTGCCATCAGTGTATGAATGTGTGTGTGAATGGGTGAATGTGACATGTAGTGTAAAAGCAGCCTTGAGTGGTCGCAAAGACTAGAAAAGCACTAGATATAAGTACAGTCCATTTACCGATTACTGTAATATATACAGTAAGCAGACAACATCTTTTTTTGTTAATCCCTCCTCTAAATTACCACTTATTCAATGCTTGTCATCTTTGTCTTTGTCTTTGACTTCCCATCTCGGCAACAAATTTTTCATTAAAAACTGATTATCTGGGTAATCTACATTTGTATCCCTGTTTGTTACCTCCATCAAAACCGTTGTTTTTGGTGACATTTGTTTTTCAGCAGAGTTGCTGAAAGAGCTACCCATCCGATTTCCATGAAATTTGGGGGAAGGATAAAGCATAGGCCAAGAAAATGTTGGAGCAATAATACTCACAAACAATAAAAGTGATCAAATGGAATTCTTATACTTATAAATAGACTTATAAATTAGAAATATATCAAGATATATGATAGTCGTGCTTTCAGATTTGCATACTATAGCAGACTTGATTTATGACCTTCTGTTTGTTTGTGTTTTTAATTTTCTTTCCTTCTACTGTGTGAGTATCTATTTATCTGGGTAGTTATTCTAACTTTAATTGTTCTGAACTGTTCTTAAAGAATTAATTTCAACTCTGAAGTAAGCTAACCCATATTCAGCCGAGCTCTTATCTGATCACATGACCGCTGGTTGCCTTCTGCAAAGAGTCATTCTGAAGTGAATATGAAAAAATTATAATATAAAGTGTCCATATCTTAGAGCTTTGAAGTTACCTTGACCAATTTTTTTATATTGCCAAATCTGTGTCCTTGTGCTTGTTCTCCTAACAATGTTGTAGTATATAAAATTGTCTTGGAAAAGTAAACACAGATCCAAAGGAGTGTGCAGCAGTTCACCATCCTGTCCACAGAAAGGTGGAGATCAAAGGCAGCGGTTTCTCCTCAGTGCCTGGGAACACATGCTTTGATCCTTTATTGGCTGACCTCCATTCGACCTCGTGATTTCAAACAACGGCCTTTGTTCTCACTTTCAGACCTAAGGAGACAGATGAGTACAAACCCTATTGTTTGGCATCTAGGGATGATAGAAAGAAATCACTTAGGTGTAAGAGGAACACTGTGTCCATCCTGGAACAAGAGAAGAAACAAGAAATTGGTACAAATATAGAGAAAATGTGTCTTTAGTCCCCCAAACTTTTTCAAAGACAATTTCAATGAATCCTCAGTGAGAATATAACTAGTTGCAAGTCACAGATTGATGTAGTTAAATAACAACATAAGTCACAGTTACTAATCAAAATGTGATTAAAAAGGGGTTACATCTGAATATTGTTTTCGGTCAAAAGCTTATATATAAACTACAACATTTATCCTGTTGCTTCGTATCTTTTTGTTGCCCATATAAGCTTATTTTGGCATATGTCTGAAGAGCCATTCGGTCATATTCAAGTGCAACAACATCAATGACAGGAAGACTTACATAAAGCTTTCTATAGGTCCAAAGTCTGTCATAGTCAAGGGTGCTGAGAGAAAATTAGTCTACATCGGGGGTACTCAATTAAACTTGAAAGAGGTCCAGTTAGAGATTTTTTTTTCTCAAGCAAAGGTCCGGAACATCATAATGTCTGACCTGCGTTATGATTCAGTACCATACATTTATACATTCTGAACGTCTGTCAAATCAAATAAAGAAAATACAATGAGGTTAAATAGTTTTTACAACAACGCTTATAACTTTTACTCTCATAATTTAACAATAATAATAATGAATACTTCAATACTGGTAAGGAAATATAGTGTATGCTTGTATGTTGGGGGGTCTCCCCCAGGAATTTATTTTTTTTTCCGAAATGCAGTTGCATTAGTTTTTTCTCATGGTGAGTCATGGTGAGTTTTCAAACAGGCAATGACTATGAAATAGATAATATTTAAACGCACTGTACACTGACGGACTGCTGGAGAGAGCGAGAGCAAGGGGGAGAGAGAGAGGGCACATACCGGTACATATAAGAACAGAAGTGCTGAAATAAGAGGAAAACTAGTCATGATGGTGAAGCTGATGAAGCTGATGTAGCTCTGTGTAACTCTCAGGTTTATCAATGAAGTGTTTGAACTAAACTGCAGCCTGGAGTCTCTGTTAACAGAGACAAGCCGAGTGACAGTGTCAGACAATGTCCACATTTAATAATCGTCTGTCCAGTCTTAAGAGCTCCGTTTTCTCTACTGCTCTCATTTTAAAGCACGCCATGTCTACTTTTCCCTGACTCACTTATTTTCTCCCACTGTGTCTCTGTAACTCTCTTGTCGGATGACTCTTCAGTCTGTATCTGTATTCTCACACACCCACTGGGTCAGTCACGATGTTAATCTGAGTGACAGATTTGATTGGCTGAGTAGCGTCACAGGTGATGATTTACAACAAATGCATTGGTCTGCAAGTTTCTTGGACCCTTAAATTGCTACCGCAAAGACAAAAAAGCTGCACAGGTTAAAATCGATGCGCTTGTCAAAGCTGTAAATAGGTCCGGGTCCGGAGACGACGGAAGTTGGGTCCGAATCTGGACCACGGTCCGCCGTTTGGGGACCGCTGTTCTACATGATGATGTTAAACTTGACATTCATAGCATGCTTATATACGTGATAAGTTTTAACAAAAACTAATACTGATTTCAGAACATTTAAAACCTCGACAGAACAAACTTTAACACCAACAAATCAAAGCATCAACAGCAAAACAACTCTGACATCAAGCATAAAAACAACATAAAGATGATTAGGGAGATTGGCGAGTTCTCACAGATCTGACCTATGACTTCATCTGTTCATCTTCACCTCGTAAGTATCACGTAATAATCCAGACCAGTGAGGATAGTCATTTCATAATGGAGACGAGTGGATTCGAGGACAGCGATGCACACTCAACCCAAGCTGAAGCTGTTACTGTGAGCGGAGACTCCAGTCTGCAGCGCAGTTCACACAGTGCACTGATAAACTGAGCTACATTAGGTCAGTGTACAGCTGAAGTACAGTGAACTCACTGACTCCAGCTGTCTCTGACTAGACTGAACTCTCTCTACTGCTCTTTCAGACAGGGTGATCAGTGCCCTGACATCTTTGGTTACTTTGATTCAGTAGACTCTAAACTCTCAAAACACCTCAAAGTCCTTGTGAGCAGTGGAAAAGTCACTTGATGCTTTGAGTTGCATAGATAGGTTTAAACATGGCTCTTCTTGTGCCTAATTGTAAGAGATGCTGCAGCAGCCTCAGAACCCACTATATGTGCCTTTGTGAAGTTGTTAATACATTCTGTTAGTAAATTATTGACTGACAAGGCTGCTGTTAACCCAGTACCGAGCATATTAGTTATTTAGTTTATGAAGTTGCAGAATGATTTCACATCTCACTTCAGTATAACTCACTGTAACAAAAAGTGGTACAATGCTGCCAGGTCAACAGACAGTCATGGGCGCTTCATAGCAACAGCGACCTATAAACACACACACTCATCATTCATCCCTGCTTTGTAGTAGGACATTATTTCATGGGCCTACCTACTCTCCAGCTATGCTTCACCCTGTATGCCATTACACTGACAATCATCATCTTCCCCCTGTGTGTCAAACTGTGTCGGGGACTCTGCGGAAGGACGTTGGCCTTGTGTCACACTGCTCCAGTCAGAATGGAAGGGAAATATTTATACCTGCCAGACAGATAGACTGATGTTTAATTCATCAGTTTAAGACTGTGGCCCTGCTGACCCTGAACTATGGGAGATGGAGGCTTTCCAGGGTTTATGACCTCTCATTAACACTCAGTGGGGACACACTCCTGGGATGGGTTCACTTTTGTGCATGTGTTTGTGTGAATGAATTTGTATGAGCAAGATTATTCAGGTGTGTCTTGGGTGTGCATATTTTTATCACTTACACTTTTTTTAATGAATGTATTCCATATATTGTGTTGTTATTTTTATTTGCCCAAATGCTTCATAAGTCTGTACAGCTATCCGCCTATTTATTGTATGTGTACAGGTATGCCTCCCACAACAAGGGGGCCACTGAGGCTCCCTGACTCTTTCTTTGCCCCCTGACCCTGCTGTCAGCCAGTACACACCATGTTACTCCCAAGGCCCTCCTTCCATATAACCCTCACCATTAAACCACATTAAGTCACTCTTATGCAGGTAAAAGAGATGTGGTGAATGCTGGCAATTGAATTATAGTTTATTATAAATATAATAATCTCCATTCATCTTACTCTCATTATATAAACTGATTATATAATGAGAGTAAGATAAATGGAGATGATTGGGGATTTGGATGAGGGATGACACCTCTGAGGGTTGAGAGGCCAATCCTTCCTCTCCATCTTTGTTGCTCGCATTCTCAAATTTGTGGATGTTACCACAATGATTCTTCCCTCCATCTGAAGAACTATGACATAAACATACAAAGCTGGATTATCAACCAAGGACGGATTTTAGCCCTCAGTCCACATTGGAAAAGGAAGCCAGTATAACCAATTCAAAACCACAGAACAACAAGAGATCATGCTGAAATCACTCTCAACATGCCGAGAAGTAACAGAAAGGGATGGGAAAATCAAGTAACATCCAAACACTCTGTTGAGTGTCTGTTATCTAAAGTAGGCAGGGGAAAACAGATGGGGGAGCTAAATTGGTATGCAGTCAGTCTTGGTATTGTGTGCCATCTGTTGAGAATAACATGACACCTTCAGATTGCAGAGGATAGATGAGAGGGCTACTCGCTCGCT
Organism: Semicossyphus pulcher; assembly: GCF_022749685.1. NCBI lineage: Eukaryota > Metazoa > Chordata > Actinopteri > Labriformes > Labridae > Semicossyphus > Semicossyphus pulcher. The sequence goes on along the minus strand of NW_027211659.1, from coordinate 17,774,570 downwards.
GCAATCATCCTGCTGAAGCTCCAGCTTCCTGGTCTTTGCTAAAGCAAAGAGCTGTTTCATTAAGAAGCACATTGCTACATTTGTGCTGCAATGTGTAAAAATCCATGCATGGATATTGTGAGTGTGCAAACAAGCTGACAAATTCAAGTGAAGAATTTGGTCAGAGCACCAACCTGGATAAATTTGATCTAAAATATATTATTTTGTTTCTTTAAAGGGGACATATTTTAATGTAATGATTTTTCGGAGCCTCTCCTTCCTCCTGACACGAACAAGCCATTTTGCCATTCAAAGGTTAGACCTCAGCCACAATTGGCTGAAAGTATTTGAAATGACCGCGTAGCCCCTCCCCCACATGTGCGAACCCACGTGGGGGAGCGGCCACACTGCACTGTCACTCCAAAGTTGTAGAAAACATGGCTGCTCTAGGAACTGTTATTCGGCCTTATATGTGCGAGCCAGAATCGCCAGGAGGTATCGGAATGGTACGTTGAAATTTTGACAACGACTTGACTGACGGTGAATGACGATTGTTCGATTTCAGTGAAAGCAAGGTTCTACATAGAAACCTGCAGCTGTTCTGAACGGCCCATTTCAGAGGCTACCTTTTTAAAAATGTAATTCTGTGAAACCCACGCAAAATATGAGAATAACAATTCAAAAGATAATAGAAATAAAGGCCTGGTGAACTTACCTTCAAATCATCAAAAATGTATATTTTTCCATCCAATAAAATGTTTATGGCTTATAAGCAACAATTAAAGTTAAAGTTACAATAGGGTTATTAAGAAAATCTGTTTCCACGGCATTCAAAGTACCAAGACTGTAAAACAAAACATGAGAGATTAAGTACTTAGAATTTCTAGAAATGCTTATCTTAGTGGTGTAGCTAGTACACTAGAATACTTGGATTCATGAGTAGTGTCAGTTTCTGGTATCCGTTTTAAACCTTGATGTAATTGATATTTCAAAGTGTCCATGATATAAATGTCACATGAAAGTGACAGCGAGGCGAAGGCGGACTAAAACCTTCTTACGTGTTTCCATCTGGGTTTTCATCATCATGTGGTGTCAGTTTAATCCGGGCTGTAAGAAAAGGGCTAATTAGTTATTAAACTGTACATCCTGTTGTTTGAGCAATTTAATTGTTATGTCATTCACGTAATTTAAGTTTTTTTTCCCTTTAAAAAAAAAAAAAAAAATTCATATGACACAAAAACAAAGAGTTTAGTTTCACTCCAACATCCGTGTCTGTACTGAGTACATGAATATATATAGTCAGACAACTGATGCATATATTATACTGTTTACTGATGGCTTCCAGCGGTATAAGAGCTCTGCTAAGTCCTACTGATGCAAACTAAATATTACCTGCTGTTGCTGCTTCACATTAAAAGCTTCCACCTGGGAAACCACTGGGGTGCTTAGATTGTGAAGAAGGTATTGGATTTAAAATGTGTTTGTCACCAATTAAGTGGAGCTTCATCAGACAAACAACTGCACCTTGCTGCATTGGATAAACACTTCATGGTATGGTTCGTCAGACTAATCCCCAAAAAGGTAAGACCCTAATAAAAACACTACTGTCAGATTACCGTGACACATCTCTCTTTTGCCCCTTAAATCATTCTTATATAATAGCCATATGCTTAAATCGATGGTTTCTGAGCTGACAGTACAAACAAAAGCAATAGTAGAGATGTTCTGAAACTTCAGTGCACTAACGCATAAGCACACACGTAGACACGCAGAGGAGCTGTCGTAATTGGTACTGTGAGCAGTGCAGATGTGAATTCAGCAAGACAGATGCAGAGGTTCAACTCTGGTACCACTGCCTGATTTGCATGAGCTGCTGCTGGCTTGTCAGTCATTAGGACGTGCTCAAACTCACAGCACTGGCAGCTGAAACAGTCTCCCGACAAGGGAGCGCAGGCATGCTGGTGTATCAGAAGAAGAATGCGAGTGCAGCTAGTGTGCCGTGGCTTGATTTATACATAAGGCTGTATTGCTCCATGATAAGGTGGGAACAGCTTTATCATGGTGCAATACAAGACAAAACAAGACACAAGTGCTTGTACAGCCACGAAGCTCACTCAAGTGGATATTTTAATTTTCACTTGTTTATGAGAAATACTCAATATGCATGTTCATTCATGTTAAGGGTACGGTACTAATTTGTTCATATAATAAAGGCATCCTGAAGCTTAATGGAATGGCTCAGGCATCACTCTACATTTATCTCTGCACATCCCCGACTCATTTACATAACAGTTACTGGCTTTTGCATGGGTAAGCACTGATGACACGGGCTGCCAAGAAATAAGGTACAAAAATGTGTTCTAAATATGTATACACACAGCATATGCATATATGCTCCATGACCTGTTAATAACAAATTAACAAATAACACACACACACACACACACACACACACACACACATCTACTGTTTCTGCAAAGCTGCTCATGCATCTGTTTTAGTGTCCGAGTTAATTATTGCTCATTTGGGCATTAATGTCAGGGTGGGTGAGAGTAATGGTTTGTTCATATTATCTGAGTGAGCATAATAGGGCTATAAAACTCTGGGCTCCCTGTACTTATCACATGCATGACTACAGCCTCTTAAAACACCACTCAACGATACATTCACACACTTAGTATAGTCGGGCCAAAAATCTAATCTAATCATAGGAATGAGACCTGAGGTATGGATTGAGACATTTGATGTTGATCGGTTAAATGTCTTCCATGATATTACGTCTCTCATCTTCGGTGCATGTGTTTGCACAGGTGAGAATTGCACATGTGTAGTTAAAAGATGCCTGCTATTGGTCAGAGTATTGTTTCCCTGTTCAAAGACAATTGATCTACTCATACTTCTATACTGGAATGAAAGTGTTTTAATATCTGTAGTGTTCAGTCTGACCTTGTGGATGTTTTTTTATGTTGTCTTACTGTATTTTTCCTCCAGGATTCAGAGTTTCCCCTTGTTGAGTGGACAACCTTCTGAGGGGTAATCAATAACTTTGAACTTGGTGAGTAAAATGACTGCTGATCAATAGCACTGTTGCCTGGATTCAACCAGCATGATCGTCTCTCCTGGTGAGGGACAAAATAGATATTGATGGATTGAGCACCGGTGTGCAGAAAAGTGACAAAAGAACAACTTCTAACATACGACTCTTAAAACAAGTGTAGGATTTTGACATTATTAAACATGTGTCATAGTGGAGCAGATAAGTCACATAATCGTGCATTTGGTGATACAAGCATAAAAATTGGCATGAGCAGTCTCCATGGGTCACTTGACAAGAAAATTGTCCCAGCCACTTGGAATTTCAAGTTGGCGGCCGTTTTTCAAGATGGCCGCCACCTTGGTCGAACAATTAAGTGATGTAATTGTTTGGTTGGTGATATAGGCATGACAGTTGGCATGGGCAGTCTCCATGAGTCACTTGACAAGAAAATTGTCCCAGCTACTTGAAATTTACAGGTATACAGATCGCACAGGATTTGAATGGCATTGGATGAACGATCGGACTATGTGTAGGGCGAAAGCATGAACCTAGTTGTATCCCATACAAGAATGTGCTTGGTAAAAGGTGGTAAAAGGATGAACCCTCGGCCTTTGCCTATACATTTGCTGCAGACATGACAGAGGTTATCATAACAGTTCAGAAAACCAACTGGGACAGATGTTGTATTTGTCAGCAGGACACAATGGAAAAACTTGTTCAGAAAACATGGGACGTGTGTGATGAGGTCTCAAACACATTTGCAAAACTCAGTGAATGCCCCTCTGCAGTGGATGACAGTGACCTGCAAGCTTTGGAGAGATTTGTTGTGCTAATGTATGACAGATCCAGCGATGTCACAACTGTGAATGAGGTGAGGCTTGATCTCTTTGTCAGAAAACAAAGACCATATGACCTGATCCCACCTCATCCCAACTCAAGCAGCACTCAAGAAGCATGCCAAACGTGTATCCTATGAGGCTGGATACGTGTGGGGACAGGCATTAAAGCAACAACCGGAAATGCCAAGCCCATCCGACTGGGGATGTATGAAGCAAGATGAGGAGTGGAAAATCTTTTGGACTCCCCTTCACCTATTGCAGAGAGTTGTTGGGAGTTGATCAAATGCGGGTGCAACAAGGCATGTACTGGAAGGTGTAAGTGCTTCAGATATGGACTCACTTGCACATGTCTGTGTAGTTGCCCCTGCTAGACCCTATGTGTGTATTCTTTTTGCCAGGGTTACTCCCCCTTGGCCACCTGTGTTTTCTGGTGTAGACCTATGGCTCTGCTTCCCATCGCCACATCAGTGTGTCTTCAGTTCTAACAGTGAATCACATTTTTAGTTTAGTTCTTTAGTATTGTTTTCCACAGGCTAATTACCAGTGAGAGATATTTTTAGTTGAGGAGTTACTTTGTAATGTCAGCACCTCTACCTTTTATTTGTGAGAGATATTTTCAGTTTGTCATGGTTCCACAGCTGTGTCAGTCAGAGCTGCTGTTGCCTATATTGCCATTAATTTTTTTGAGCGCTGTCCATTCAGCACCACAGCTGTGCTATTTTACTAATCTTCCTTTTTGTTTCCCCATCCCTTAGTATTTATTTGACAACGTAACTGTCTGTTTGTTCAGGCCTTAAAAAAAACAAAAAACAAACCTCCCTTGTGACTGTTACCTTGTGGTGGTAAGGGCGCTTGTGTACTTCACTGAACCCTGAGAGCTATGCCGTTAGGAGGCAACTCCTGGCAGGTTTTACCACATCGGACAGGTCAAGGGTGAGGAGTTAGACAAAACACAATCAAAAAAACACTCTTGGCCTTTTTAGGAACTCAAATTAACATGAGTAAATATATTATTTAAAGATCCTGGTGGCAATCTCAAAGAATAGCTGCCATCTTGAAATCTCAATTGGCTGTGAGCAGTTTCTGGTCAAGTGACCCATGTACACTGTTCATGCCAATTTTCATGTGTGTATCACCAACTGAATGATTACATCACTTAATTGTTCGACCAAGGTGGCAGCCATCTTGAAAATGGCCGCCATCTTGAAATTTCAAGTGGCTGGGACAATTTTCTTGCCAAGTGACCCATGGAGACTGCTCATGCCAATTTTCATGCTTGTATCACCAAATGCACGATTCTGCCTAAAATCAGCTCTTAGCCGCTCCACTATCACTACAAGGTATCAAACAAGATTGAATAATCGTTTGTACCTTTTTTCCAGTTCACACCTGGACATTTTTACTTGGTACTTCAAATGACAACAGCAGTCTTTTAAGGATTAAACTCTTACACTGGAAAAGTGGCTTCAAAAAATAGTGGCCGGTTTCTGTCCGGCTGCTTTCAGATGTTTTTGTGTAAAACCATTTAATTCTAGGGCACAGAAAGTAATTTGTTTGTTAATGTCAACAAATTTTCATCATTTCAGCTGAGAAAGTGGTTCAATTACTGAAAATGAAAATGATTTTTTTTATGACTCAGCCCATTTCTGTTCAAGATGCTGTCCAACAACTTTAATGGCGCCCCACCCATGGATCTTCATGTTCCCCATTGACAGGTGTAGGTATTATAAAAACTGGAATTTTTAAAGCATCCAGTGAGTGGCATTTATTTTCAACAGTTAGCTTCATCTTGTTTAACTAGTAACTGTCTGATTTCCCAAATTGTAACTATACTAATTGAGGGACTTAGGATAGAGTGGTGTGTGCTGTACAGGTAGTAGTGCCCTGCGAGGAAAATCTGCATTTTTGGGCTGTTTGTAAGAAAATGAACATAACACACTGCACTCACAGTTCCATCCCTACTTTTAGCCTGCCATGTCCGCACACAATGTTCACATTGGACCATTGAGGTCCCAGAGGGCTAATTTCCCCTCCTGTGACAGAAGCTTCCCACCCATCCCCATCTGCTAAATCATTACGACCCATACCTTTGCATCAATTCCCAATGTTTGTTTCATAAAGGTTATTCTTTTTTTTAAATAAAGGATATCAGAACACATAAGGCCTGCAAGACCCACAAGAATTAAATCACCCCAAACGTCAATACTGACTAGAATTAAATCAAAATGAAAGCGCAACGTGCTGTCAACATAAAATCAAAAAGTGTGTGCCGACTTATCAGGCTATCAATAAAACAGTCTGCTCTGATGACGGCCTTCTGTCTTCTTTCTTTCCTTTCCTGTGACGGGTCATCTGGCGGCATGTCGCCCCTCTTTCACCAACATCTCTGCGTATCTCCGGGCAGGGAAGGAGGAAACCCCTGGTCCATTTTCTGAGATGAACAGCAGGCTATTCAGTGTGGAGATGTTCATTCTATTTCTATTGTCTTGAGAATATGTTTCATGGCACTGAATCCTCTTTCACACTTGGCTGTTGACACTGAGAGCGTGGAGACAGCGGTAGGCACTTTGCACAGATTCTCTCCCGTGACACGATGACACTTGAGTTTGTGGAATTCCTTGAGGAGTACGGGACTGGTTGCGGCCTCAATAGCGAGAGTCTTGAATACAGTGAGAAGTTTGTCGTATCATATAGGATGCGCTTGTCTTCATCAGATGGCCAATTGGACGGATTTAGAGCAGCTGCAAAGCAAGATTTGAGTATTGGTGAAGTTTTCCATTTTCTCAAGTTTTGCCATACTATTATAATCGTCAATAATAACATAGAGAACATATAATAACCTGTATAAGCTCCTTTGCTGTTTATCTGAGTTCTGAGGCTAAAAACTTTCAAAGCTTCTTGTAAACTGTCTGTTACCTCCTCCCCATTTAGAAAGGTGACCCTCAGTCAAACTGTGTCCACAGTCCAAACTCCTCTCTCTCTCTCTTTACCTCCCCCATCTCTCCCTCTCCTGCCAACAGTGAAAATGCAGGAAACAGCAGAAAGGATAGTGTGCAAAGGACCAGTGGGGGTGGAGGGTGTTTGAGATCGCTGATGCCAGGAATTACGGGATGCAAATGGATGCGTGAAGTGTTTACACATGGCTAATTCCCACCTGTCAATCAACCTGGAGTCATGGGAGATGGTGAGTCCCAGCAGGGAGGGAGGAAAGGAAGGAAGGGAGAGTAAGGTACAGAGGGAGAGAAAGGAAGGAAAGAAGATGTTTTAGGAGATTGAGCCATTTTTACCATACTGTACATTACAGTAAGTAATAGCCCTACATCTTTATGACATGTGTCTGAAGCAACAAATGTCTGTATTTAGAAGCATGCTGATCCACACAAGCATTCAAACATTCACACCTGGAAGCTGCCCAGTAAGACCAAAGTCAGGCCTGGTGGTCCCCCTCCACCATACCCACATATCACCGGAAGTGTAGCTCCGGTAAGCAACTCCTACTGCAGCTCCCAACCCCCCGACCCTACAGCCCCAACCTCGAGGCCATCGAACAGAACATTCGTTTTTTTTTCTTCTTGTTCCTTCCTTTTTCTGTTTATTTCTTCTTTCTTGTGTCTGTTTTTTTCTTCATTTACTTGTTTGTTTGATTTCTGCTTTGTTAGCGTCTGATCATTTTGGAACTGTCTTTACTGTCGTCGAACACTATGTTGTGTTTGTGTTGTACTGTTATACTTGTATTGTCTTCACATGTTCTCACAATAAAAAGCAGAAGACCAAAGTCAGATCCATCAGCCACAGAGCAGTCCTCTTTCATCTCTGCCTCTCTAACCCTTGTGTTACATCTGCACAGCTTATTCTATAAACTTTATTTATCCAGGTTAGGTTTGCTGACAATGAAAATTCTATTCTATTACGCAATTCAGAAGAAAACATAAAGCAGACTGTACAGTTTGAAGAAGCCATAATGCTTTCAAACAAAAGCAATGTCACTGTTCCTTCAGACTGAATTCAGACTAAAATAGAACTATAAGATGAAACATATTCGCCCAGACAAGGTGAGACTTATTTTTCTTTAAAATCGTGACATGTTTTATACCCTGATTAGTTTGTCCTTTTATTGCATGACTAAGATAAACTTTTTTCAGACTATGAAAACATTGGACGTCATGCTGTCTTCAGCCAAGGATACTGGTTGTTCATGTTTTTATATTTTTTTATATGGGATAAACTTTTCTGAGCAAAATCCTTTTGCCTAGCTAGGATTTTCTGATTGATGTGATACCTGAGTGTAAAAAGCTGCATTTCCACAGCAGGAACTTTCCCCAGTAACAGTGGAGTTAGTTAAGAGATACTTAGTGTGTTTCCACGGCAAGGAACTGATTGGGCGAGCACTTGAAGCATTTAGAAGACCAGCAGGGTGCCCTTGCTGTTAAATTATTTTATTTAAACACAGAAAGTTGGACAGACTGTGACAATGAATAATATTTCTAAAGTAAGCAAGATAGTTACAAAACCCCATCAGGGTTTTAATAATTCTAAAGGGTCACTTCCTTCTTGTCTGTCTAACATTAAAATATAATACAACATAATATAAAGAAAATATGATGTATGAAAAGTTAGGTTAGTCAGTCAGTGAGGGCTGGTTAGATGTTATAAAGCAGTTAAGACACCAGAAGTACTGTAAAATCCGGAATTTAAGTCGCACTGGAATATCAGACGTAGTCTGTTTTTGGCGGTATCTCAGAGGGTTTTCTATAGCTATTTATTAATAAAAATGTGTCATTTCAATACTATTTCAATTTATTTTCATTCAAAACACATTCAAAACACACAAATTACAGCCTACCATCTGTTTTCGCCATGTCCAGTTTGTAATCTGCTACCGATGCGGTACATACCGCTAGCGGTAGCTGGCAGTCTACGGTAACGTTGATTGTTGTGACGTTGGCGGCTGCAATGGCGATCATGACAGTTCATGTCTGTGAAGAAGCTTTAGCAGCAATCAAGTTAGTATTCAACGCTTAAAATGGCGAGGAAAACACAAAACAGCAGTGCAGCATATTGTAATTAGGACACGTTGTAGCGGCTTGGACCTGGAAACAGTTTAATGCGGAGACCGGATAGCGCCATTGTCTGGGTTAAATACCATACCAGTTGCACCAGTATATATACACTACCAGTCAAAAGTTTGGACACATTTTCTCATACAAGTGAATGGGAAAGTGTGTCCAAACTTTTGACTGGTAGTGTATATATATTTTACACCAGTATATAGGACGCAGACCACTTTTCAGATGTAAAGAAAATGTTAAAAGTGCGTCTTAGACACTGAATTTTACAGTATATACTACTATAAACGAAAAAAAGGCCCAAAATGCTTCTGCTTGTGCTGCCATGCTTTCATATTTACAATGCTTTGAGGAAGTCAATTTCTCAATCATATACCAGTACAGGGAAAGGGCATAGGTTAAAATGATAAAAGGTCGTGGAGGAACCTTTCAGTCCACTAAATAGTGGCTCCTGGAACTAAAAGTCATGGGTGCTAAAGTTACCCAAATAACCACAAGACACGACAAAGTGGTTTCAAAATACGACCAAGGATTTTAACTCATCTCCACCTTAAAAAGCAGAGAGAAGACCTTACCAGGACCAAAACCACAAACAGAACCCGACACCTCACTTTAAGGTCAGTCCCTCCAGTCATTAGGCTATTTTACCTGTAGATGTGTGGGAGAAAAAGAGAGCATGTCAGGGAGAGATGGTGAGCAGGGCTGGTTGTATGAGAAAGGGAGAGAAGGGGAAGAGGGAGCCTGTGAACCTGGTGTGCTGATGAGCTGTCATCTTGGTATTATGCAAATGCAAAGCAGCTGGTTCACACAAGGGTCAACCTGACAGGAAGTCAATGCGGCAGTCGCCATGGGTGATGGTTGTCAGCAGGGAGACAGCCGGTCCACCAGAGACTAGGTGTTTAGAAAGACAAGCTATGATAAAATGAATTTTATTTTTGTGTGTTTTTAGTTTGGTTTCTGCTTTCTTTTACATATTGGTTTATTAAAGACATCCATTTCAATCTTTACAGTATACATTTTAATGTTATACATTGTTTGCTATCACTTCCGTAAGACACAGGGGGAATAAAGCATTGCTGTTCCATATAAAAGTGTAGAGTAACCATGACCGCATCCATTAACTAAAGATCATAAGTTAAGCATCTTATTACACAATGTTTTCTCATGATGATAGGTTACTTTTCTATATATCCAGATCAATTTCTTAATGTCTCAAGAAAACAAAAGATTTTCAAAGTAAGGAATAAACCCGAAGTTTGAGTCAACATGGAGTCTAACAGCTCCAGAAATATGAGTAAGTTCACTGCGAGTTGTGTTTACTGTGTCAAAGTCAGCCAATATTGGTCATGCCACATCGCACATATCCAGCATGTCAGCGTGTTCCTCTTCCGTCTTTCCAAGGACTTCTTGAAACTAAAAACAATTTAAATGAAAGGTGTGTCCAGGGAAGTCTAGACCTCTCATTTCTGCCCGGAGTGAGTCATTCAAAAGCTCCTGTCAGACCTTTCACCTCTATTCTCAGGTGGCTCCTCAAGGCCGCACTATAGTTCTTCAGAGTGATGAGGGCCTCTCTGATCTCGCTAATTGATCCACATCTGGGAATGGATATGAATTCAGATTGTCCATTATCTTTTTTTATAGCCATCTCCTTTTAAAATGGTGATTTTTTTTGGTATTACAAAATTCTAACAAACAACGCAATGTGAAGGACAATCCATTCTCATTTCCAGGTCGTACATCAGCTCCAAAGTTAACCCACCTGCAACATTAAATGCCCAGAGCAACTGCTCCGACCGTCCTCTGGCCCTGATGTTAAACCATCCATGACAATTTAATTGGGATAACAAAGTTTAAAGTGTTGACTCTGAACTTTAAGGGACCTTGATTGTGTTTAATTAGTTAAACAGTACAGGAACAGCTCTCAAGTAACACCATAAAAACCATCGTTTCAAAGCTAGTGTGATTCTTTTCAAAGGTCTTGCAACAACGTGACACTGTTAAAACAATAAAAAAGTTTTAATGAGGCCCATCAAAGTGTGTTCTTTGTTTTAAGACAGTATTACAGAACACATATAGTATATTTGACTAATAAATGTCACAATAAATGTCTCAAAGAATTATGCCTTATTATTTACGGGTGTCCCTGTCTGCACCACCCCCACTGCGTTATAGCAGCAGGGTTGGTGCTAACAGGAAAAAGCTGCTGACTTCTAAAAGTGACTTCTAAAATATCAAAGCAGCAACTCTCTCAATTTTAGACCAGACAATGTTGACATTTTCTTGCATGAAAATTGACCTTTATAATAACCTGATTATCTAAATTGGCTATGTTTCTGTTGATTGACTAATGGGTTAAACAAACGATTGTTTCAGCAGCGACAAAACAGGTAATAACTTTCCCCATAGTACTGCAGTTTGCCTTGCTTGAGGACAGTGCCCTGAAAGGCAACCCTCCCTGCGTCTGTCTGAAAATAGTCCCTCAGGCTGTTCCACACTTCACTGCCAACTGGCTTTGCTCGATCAGGAGTGAGACATCCTGGATGAAAAGGATTTGTTTCTCTCCCCACCACTTGCCTCCATTCTCCAGGCACATCCGCTTCATCCACTGAGATGCTGTGTATGTACCTTCTGGATTGGACTTGGCCAAAAGAATAGTCAAATCCTGTAGGTACACAAACAGCACAAATCTCACTAAATTAGTTTCCACTGTTCCTCATCTTAGATAGAGATATTGCTGTGCGCCAACCACTGCATATATGGACAAAAATTGCAGAGCATTGTTTGAAGCTTGCTGACTAGTTGTTAAACAGAGTTACAAGAGAGCAAGCTGCTCTGCTGCACTGACTAGATCATGTGAGTGCTGAGCAAAACAAGCAGACTGATCCGACTGAGCAATTAAACAAAGTTTCTGATGGACATGCGTAATATTTATGTTGTTTCTCTTCTTCTCTGCCATATAACAGCCTTCTCAAATGTCACCGCATTATCTGTTTATATTGTGCAAAAATAGAAATGTATAGGGATGATATTCAGTTTTTGGACAGGGACAATGAGGATCAATCTGCCCCTTAGTGGATGTATTTTAGATATTATTTATATAAATATTAGATCTCAGTGCAGTTGGCTGTGGGTTGAATTTGGAGTTTAAGATGTGTAAAAATATCTTTTTGAAAGGATCCCTCTCTTATGAAGACTTATAAAACATGGGTCCACACCGGATCTACCTTTAACACTTAGTCTCCTCATAATTGGCACACCAACACCTCCAATTTAGAATTCCACAGTTCGGAAACTTCTCTCTCTGATTCCACTCCTTGGTCAACAAAGAGTAACAGAGGAATGATCAGTGGTGGTTAAAGACAGAGCAGAGTAACGTGTGAAACATCCTGATGCTAATTACAAAGGATTGTGTTAATGAGAAATGTGTCAGCTAAATTAAGCCGCTTTAGCATGAGATAAGTAGACCAGGAAGCATGTAATCATTATTGATGATTGCTCCTTTTATTCACACACTATCCTGTCGTCTACAGTACTCTTGTGTGTCTCCACTGAGCTTCCTGTTTGCTGCAAATCCTTGGTGTTCCAACGCCTTCTTTGCATGAAAAAGGCAGACACAAGACATCTTCTAAAAATGTTCACACTTTGTCGCTAACTCTTACACTGAAAAAGTGTTTTAAAAAGACACAATTCAAAAACATCTTGGCTCAAGTGGCATGGGGTATTCTATTCTGGGTGAACGCCCCAAGATCCCCACTCTGACTTCAACCCTGAATCAGAGACCTACATGTGGATCTGGAAGACCACAGCTTGTCAGCTTGATTCTCTCTCTACTCATTTTGTCAAAACCTGCATTCAGTGCATCTCATCTCATATGATTGAGTCATTCACATAGTGTTTTACCATTTTGTCATTGCTAGTAGCAAGGTTTGAAAATCATTTTACGGTCCACACTTCCTGACAGAATCACAAACACATTCTGTATCAGCTGGTTCCAGCTGTTGGCTGTAAGCTAGACGATGTTGACACTGATGTCTTATTCAGCATCCTAAAATAACCTGCTGCCTCCAGAGGAAGTGTACAAAAATCTTCTACTTTCACTTGGGCTTTCACCCTCAACAGCTCCAAGACTGTAGTCTTTTCTATTCCATTTAAAGCCTAATCTGTGCTCTGCATATCCCTCTGTGATGGTCCTGTGTGGTTGGCTGTGCTGTCTTGCTCTAGCCTTTCATCTTTGTTATTCCTTTTCATTCAGTATATTCAGTATATAAAATGTGTTTTTTTGCGTGCGTTCTATGAGGTGTGTTTGCATATGTTGTATCTGACATGGACCTAGATATTAAAGACTATCAGTCAATTAGTCAACATGCACACGGCCTAGGACACGGCTTCCCCAGCCAACTGAATGAGATCACATTTAGTGACAAATTTTAAAGGAGAGATGAATTTATTTTGTCTCAACATGTTCAATACAAACTCAAGTAAAACAGACTAAAGAGAGTGAATGATACATGCACGTTTGGACCTCTGGCTGCTGCTACCAGATGCAGACATAAATGTCTCCTCTAAATATGAAGACCAGAGTAGAACCTTTTTCTGCACCTTTTTCTTTGGAAAATCGGGCTTCGACAAACCTCTCAGCACCAGCACAGGGCTTTAAAACAAAGTAGTCATGTCGAGGTTGTAAGATAGAATCAATAGAAAGCTGGTATTTTGAAAACCTAGTAGGGAATGTCTCCTTTAAGCTATAAAGAAAAGTACAGCTCACATCCCAAAGAAACACCTGTCTGCCCCTCTTATTAAAGAAGATAGCATGTGGTGGGTTTGAAAACACACAATTGTTTCTATTTCATATTGTGAACACAGAAACACAACCTACTTATGCGTGTATTAAACATGATATGGTTTTCTGTTAAATGTCTGAAATTCAATTGTTTCTTATTGGGCCTTATATGTACATACTGAAACATTAAGACACACATGACTCAGAAGATTGGCAGAATGAGCACTTCAAGAACTATGTATAATTGGAAGGAAGGTCTACATACTGAATGCTGTATGATGAGAGCCAGGACAGAAAAGGAGAATGAGTGCGCGTGTGAGAGTGTGTGCGGGCAGTGATCCACAGAAAGGTGTTGGATGGAAATGTAAAATGAACCAAAGGAGGAGAAAGAGAAATGGGGACAAAACCGGATGAAAAATTCAGCAAAATCTATTTTTGGAATGTGCTTCAAAATGTGGAGAAGGAGGATATGCTGATAGACATGAAAGGCAGCAACTATTGTATAGACGTGTTTAAAATTGCATGACGGGGCTGTAGAGGATTTCAAAAGAATTCAAATGCAGGGTTCAGTCAGAGTTTAAATTAAAATACTGCACTACGGCTCCTCTCACTCTTTCTCTGAACAGCAGCTGTGGTGAAATGTAAGGAACCTAAAGAGCCATTATCCATCCCTGTTGATTTATGATGGAGTGTTTTTTTTCTTTTGTTGTAACAATTCTGACTGCCCTTTTCACATCTTTTGAAAAAAAAAAAAAACTATGTATACCATTTGTGAAATTGCACTGAGCTACAGATGTGCTGTGTTTTTATTCCTAAGAGATTTACAACAAGTGAACAGGGAGGTGGTTTCAGGCCTTGCTTAAGGGTCCTGTAACAGCTGAATATTACATTCCCATTAAAACTTCAGTTTACTGCTTACCAGGTAAGTATGTGTGCTACTAGCTGTTTGTGGCGTATGTGGCGTAATATTAATGCATCTTATTGATCTTCTTGTCACATTAACATTACTAACCATACAGTATATCTTCCCGGGGGTTTGTGGGGCTCCTGCTGCTGTGGAGCTGCTTGACTCCAACTGCTACAACTATTAAAATCAGTGTTACTTTCATTTTCACTATTATTAAAACTATTAATGTTACTCTTAAAGCTGCTCGACTCCAACTGCTATAATTTATATTATCAACCTTCCCCACATTATCATTATTGCTAATGGTAATAATAGACCTTCAACTGCTACAATTTGATATAATTACTTTCAGCCTTGTATCATAACTATGCTGTTCTTGCTTATATTACACATTTGTACCATTATCATTGGCATTGTAACCATAAGTCTGTATTAGATTTGTTGTTTCAACAAGAACATATGTTGTTGTAGTTGTTGTTGCAGCGACAACATATGTTGTTGTTGTTGTTGCTCTCTTTGCCTGTCTCTATCCTGCATCTTCCTTTATCCCACTTTTCGGCCCATCCAGTCGAGGCAGATGGCTGTTCAACATGAGTCTGGTTGTGCTTGAGGTTTCTGCCTGTTAAAAGGAAGATTTTCCCGCCAGTGTGCAAAAAGAGCGGCGCATGGTGACTCATGTTGGGTCGCTGTAGACGTTCTAGACCTGCTCTGTAAAGTGTCTTGAGATAACTTTGGTTATGATTTGGTGCTATATAAAAAAATTGATTGACTGATTGATTGATAGTGGTATTTGTGTAACTGCAATTATTAATATTTTACTCATGTGGACTCCTTGTTTATTATAACTACCCTATGTTGAAGGACTTAATGTTGTACTTTATCTGAGGCCTTTGATGTCTTTTTGTCTGGGCAAGAATAATAGTTGACAGGACAAAAGAATCACCAATGTAACACCTCCTCCGTCATTTATCTGCGTTACTTGGCTGTTAGCCACAGTGTCAAGCTATTTGTGACAATATGCTCCTTTTGAAATCGATGTTAATGGTAATTTGATAGCATACTGCTGTTAGGTTAGACCTAATATATATGCACATATAAAATGTGAACCTACTACTAATGGAACTCAAAGTAACTCTGGCCTATTGGGGTGTTTACACCTTGTAAAAAAATGTGTTTTTGAAAGATAATACATGGTAGATGTCATTATAATACAATCCAAATTACAGGTTTATTTTGTGATTATATCTAAAAAGGGTTTTATGAAACAGCCCTATCTATTCCTACCAACCCTGACTTGTTACTGCACCTTTATAGGCAATCACCACTGCAAACAAACAGATATTAAGCATGAAAAAAATTCTTCACCAACTTAAAAAAACTCAGTAAAAGTGTGGCACTATTTTTTTTTATAAATGTGATGGAAAGTTTAAAGATTGGTGTCATCCATTATGATGGATACATTTTCTGTTGTGTTTGTATTATGTAAGCAGAATGAAGCTAAATGAAAGAAAGCAAAAATAGTAAGAAGAGCTGAACAGGACACCGAAGAACAAGAAGTGTACGCAAAACAAAGAAGAGAAACAGTGAGAGGGAAACAGCACACCTTAATTTCCTCATTGATTAACCCTGCTAATGTGCTAATCTAGCCTGGTACGCTTTCTCTCTGCAACACCAGCCTCATCAAGAGCCAATTAGCTCCTACGCAGCCCACGGCCATCCATCATAACGGGACGGGCACACTCATCTTTTCCCCTTAATGTTGCAACACACAACAGCCCCCTGCAGTCAATACTCTTCCCCATGTGGAACTACTGCAGAATAGTGGCCTTCCTACGATCAATAGGCAAATGGAATTGGTATAAGGTGAATGAATCTTAATCATAAGCAGACAAAAAGAGATATATGCATGAGTCTCTTTGTAAAATAGCCAAACACAAGTTGTTGTTAAAATTCCAATTAGGCAGTGTTTAAAAGATTTACAGAAAATTCAGTCTAGTATCGGACATTAAGGACTATCTTTAAGGCCAAAGTACATTTAGCCGTCAATGCTTTTTTATACAACCACCCTATGCTAACCAGGTGGTGAAAAGGGATTTTGGTTGCACTAATGTGATACAAGCTGCATAGTTTTACACCCCTCTTTGGTTTATTCCATGGAGATGCCACTTACTTTCAAGAGTTTTGCACAGAAAAAGTCACATGGTGAGCAGTAAAACAATTCAGTTTACAAATAATAAACACTTTTGCATTTCTGGACTTTCACATTAGGGTGGCATTAGTTTAACCAGCGGAGTTAAACTAATTCCAGGGACCGATGACATTTAGAAAAATGTTTGTATCTCAGATCCCTGGTCCATAGTTATGTCTCTGCAGAGTCTCAGCACAGTGGGTACTGTGCTAACATACTGATGCTATATAAAAAAAAGTGAGTTACTTCAGTGCACTGTTTATGTTAATGGTTTGTGGTTCACTCTACAGGAAGGATTGCATGAGTGAATCAGTCATACAAATCTGAGGAATTCGGTTAAAGTAACATTAGTTAGTTAATTTAAACAAAACATGTAGTGTTACTAAGGCTGCATTCATGCTGCAGCTAAAAGTGTCCCAATTCTGATATTTTTCTCCATGTGACACAGATCAGATTTTCAGTGTGAACAGCAAAAAGTTGCATGATGTCTCATTTTTAAAATTTGGAACTGGGATACTTGAATATGTGGCACTAAATTGGAATCCAAAACTTGCAGCCTGCATGAGACTTGTATTTTAACGCTCAAATGGGAATTGTGCTGTGTTTTCTAGGAGTGATTCTAAAGAAGAAGAAGAAGACGACTTAAAGAAGCAGTGGAGAGACGGTGAAATAGCAGATTTAATTGCTGTTTGGGGAGATGTGCACATCCAAAGTCCCACCTCCCAAGAGCCATCCATGTTCTACGGAAAACGAATGTCAGCTGATGTGGCGTCTTTTGTTACTGTTGTTTGCGCACGTGTGTGTTTTTAAAATACTTTTCTGTTCACATTGATTTCTTACCTGGGTCACATTCTAAAATAAATAGTGACCCCAAAAAATCAGATATGAGCCACAAATTGGAATTGAGCATGAAGGCCTGCAGTATGAATGCAGCCATAAGTGGAGGTAAACAATAGATGACATTAACATGTGAAAGTGTCTTATCTGACGATAATGACAGAGGCATAATGTGCAGGTGGTCACCTGTTGAGTTCCTCTCAGCATGTAATCAGAATTATGACAATCATGAACATAACTACAGCTGATGCATTATATCTCGTGCATTATTTTAGTAGCACTATGCCTGTCCAGGGCTTCAGCTAACAAAATGTATTCAAATGACATATAAGATACAACAATATCAACACAGTGAGGAAATAAACCAAAGCTTATGAGAAAAAAAGCGTAAAGGGTAGTAACATATTTTATATTGTTGATTTCCTTTTGTGATATAAAGCTATTTTATCCTAACATTTAAAAGAACAAGTAACCTACTGTGTTTCCATGTTCGAGATCTTTCCACAATTAGGATTAGCTCATTGAAAATGTATTTATGCATTCCTGTTTCATTCTAGCTTTTATACATTTGTAAATCACAGCAGATGTATAAAGGGTAATGAATGCTTCAGGGCAGCTATATATAAAATATTATAACTAACACCCTGATGTCGTTGGGCTGGTGTGTTCTGATTTGTCAAGGTTTTGCCCCCATCTGCATTTCTTCTCATATATTAGTGTGCTGCCTAAACAAACCTTCTCACACACAGCTACACACCATCTGTCATTTCAGCGGCTGCTGCACACTATATACAAAATTATCACGCTAAGATGGTTGGTATCTCCTTCCTTCTTGCCCTCAAAGTACATTTCTGCATATTTTGAGATGCATAACTGTCATAACAGACACACAAATCTGTGAATGCATCCATTTATTACACTGTCCTAATCCTGCACAGGATCACTGGCAGATTTAAAAGCAGAGTACTTCCTGGACGGGTTGCCATACTATGAAAATCAAATTCACACCTATGGAGAATTTATCCAGTTTACTTAAGTTTCATGTCCTCAGACTGTGGGAGGAAACACACAAACACAGAAAGAGCTCAGGATTCAAAACAGCCGCAGGAGTAAAGCTTTCTTACTTCAAGGCAACACTGCAGACCACTATCCGACCTCGAGTCACCAACATTTAGTGCACAACTTTCAAAATATATACCCCCAAGTGAAGTAATTTCTCCGGAGTGCATTTAGGTACATGCAAACTGGTTGGAAGGCTTCCTCAGATTTTGAAAAGCCGTTCTCCCGGGTGTGTATGGCATGCACTGGACTGAGACTTGAGAGGTAATTGGATAGCAGAGGGTTCCTAAAGGAGCTTGGGTATAATTTCTAATCAGCAGCAGCTTCTCACAAGACGGTCTCAAAAGCGTCCAGGTGGACTCTTGAAAATGAATTTTCATGAGACCGACAGAAAATTATCTAAGGAGCTTTTTAGCATTGATTCATGGATGTAAGATTTTCTGATCGTTTTGCTTGTCAGAGGTGTTGTGGATTTCCTCACAGATTTTTATTTATAATTTCTTCATACCCCATTCTTACAAGATAACTGTCCATCCAAAGATCTTATTCATCCATACATTACTTATACCACTTTTCCTGTATCATTGTCATTGGGCGAGAGGTGGGGTACACCCTGGGCCGAGCACCAGTCAATCACAGGGCTGACACATAGCTCAGTGTAGAGTCGGTCATCTCTCAATCGGAAGCTTGGGGGTTCGATCCCTGCTACAGTCACATGTCAAAGTGTCCTTGGGCAAGACACTGAACCCTAAATTGCTCCTGAAGGCATAGCCATCGGTACGAATATGCATAGAGACTGACTGGACATTGGCACTTAGGCCTTTGCCATCAGTGCATGAATGTGTGTGTGAATGGGTGAATATGACATGTAGTGTAAAAGTGCTTTACCTTTCACACTCACATTCTCCACTAGGGGCAATTTTACAGTCGCCAATTCTCCTAACAAGAGCGTCTTTGGACTGTGGGAGGAAGCCGAAGTACCCGGTGGGAACCCACGCATGCATAGGGAGAACATGCAAACTCCACACAGAAAGGCCCCCTATGATTCGAACCAGGAACCTTCTTGCTGTGAGACAGCGCTAACCACTGCACCACCATGCAGCCCCCGAAGATCGTATAAATATGAAAAAAAAAAAAAATGTAAAAGCCTGTTTTTCTTTAATATAATAATATACCACAGCAAAGCATGGTGTTGATGATTTATAAGCCTTGACCGCTTGGAAAAGTTGTCAAGTGCTTATTTATTGATGTGTTAAGTGGATTAAGTTGTGACTGAGTAAATAATATTACAAACAGTACTTATGTACAGTATCATTAGTTGACTTATGTAGGGATTTGGTGCTATATAAATAAAAATATAATTAATTGAGAAGAAAGAGGAAAACCAAAATTAATAATTATTTTTTGAATGTGCATTTTTTACATTGTTCCAATATAAAAAGCGTGTTTTCATCTTATTATGTGTATAGCAGAGGAAAATAGAAAGGGCTAAATGCTGATCTTTTATAAATTGCAGGAAAAGAGTCATTGGAGCCTTTTAAAAATGTTCCACCTGCTGTCATACAGACACATTTCATTGTCAAAGAAAAAACTTTATGTTGTAGAGTTGTTTGAAATACTGCCCACACACAGTTCACATGCTTCATTAACTGGATTACCATGGAGCCTTATATTCCACATACAATTACAATAATAGTTCAATCAGAATAGAAGTTAATGATGTAACAAGCTCCATCAGTAGAAACTGGCATAATGCAGCCTAGCTGGGAGGAATTTTTTAATCAGGGATGGTGTAAACCTTTGATAATCTGTTCAGAGGGACGACATCTGCCATGTTAACCTTACCTATTGTTTGAAATATAGTCATCTGCATGTTTTCTCCAAGGGGGTATAACAAAGTATGTGAACAAGTAACAAGATTCAAGTGACTGAAACATGGTGGTAGGAAGTCAAAACTGGCTAACCCGTTGGGTATCGTACACATGCAACATCAAACAGAGATGACAATGGATATTTTCAACACTAGCTCTGTTTTTTTTGTGTGCATTGCACTTATAAGCATATACAGTCTGTGAGACATGGCCCATTAAGACCTACATGAGTGTTTTGAAAATGTAAAGTTGTTTTTGGTCATAGAAAAACTGAATGATAGGTTGCTAGGAGACCTCAAACAAAGCCCTGATCTTAACAGGGCAAGGTGTATAAAACTGAAGGGTAGCATTAGCAACAATACTTAATTCTCGATGAAAACAAGTCTCTATTAATGGAATGGATGTAACCCTGTACAATCAGCAGGCATACACATTAATTAGACTTCAATAAATTAGTAGGGCCATTTCCCTCTCCATCTGCTGCCACAGCTGAGCTGACACACTCCTACTTCACTGGCTGATACTTCCTGAGACACATCACGCATACACGCACAAACACACTCACAGTTTTTCACAAACATCACAGCTGTGATTGGGATTTTTATTTTTAGAACATGGATCAGATAGTTCACCAGTGTGTTCAAGAAAAACACATCTCAAAAACTGTTGGATGTATCTTCAGGAAGTTTTATACCGACATTCATGATCCCCAGAAGATAAAGCCTTCCTGGTGATCCCTTGACCTTTTCTCAGCTTTCCCACCACAGACAATCAGAGCTAAGTCTTATAGGAATTGTTTGAGGCCCTTCTTCTAAGGCAATCTTGATCCTGTAACTAAGTCATAACTTAGAGTTGTATTGGTAGCCTTCACACCAGCCTAAACCAACTAAAGAGGAGAGGGAGTGAGGAAAAATGAACCAGATTAACCAAACAGGTTAGGAGCAACAGGTTAGGTTTTTCCCTTACCTTATACAACAGCCCATTTCAAACATACAGTATGTTGCAGTAAGCCATTTACTAGAAGGGCTATCCATGTTTATGAGTGGAGTGATCAAACAGCGTTTCTTCATCTTCACAGTAAACACAAGACAAAAATACCTTCAACAATTCGGTCTAATAGCTGTGTGTAATGTGTTTCACATGCACTCTTAATTTACCTATTCTAAGTTCAGCCAATGAATAGCCATAGGGAAACAACAAATGAAGCCAATGGTGGGATGCTGGTAAAAAAAAAAAAGGAGTGGAACGATTGGCCTACAGTTAGAGATAAAGTTTGTCATCCGCAAGGATAACAAGTAAACATCGAAGCATAGAAAAGTTAGCCCTCTAGCATCTAGCTAGCTAGTGTTGCAGCTTTTACTCATGGTGGACTTATAGGTTGTTATAGTTTACCAGTTGAATTGAACTTGGTCAAAGAATCAAGAAAATAAATGTCTGAAGAGGACAACATGTCATTTCAGGCTCGGTAAATAGCAGCAGAATTTGTTTTTTTCTACCGTCCTTTGAAATTTCTGGCAGCAATAGCAATGGCAATTTTATTTAACATTACTAACCACATATCTTCCCGGGAGTTCTTGTGCTCCCTTGTCTTGAAGGTTCCTGAGGATCGTTGCTGCAGACCACCTGCTGCTGTGGACCTGCTCGACTGCAACAACTACTAACATCAGCCTTCCCCATAGTATCATTATTGTTGCTGCTAATGCTAATAGTAGACCTGTTGACTTCAACTGTTACAATTACGATTACCTCAGCCTTTATCATTACTCTGCTTCTCTCGCTAATTTATTTATTTATTTATTTATTTATTTAGCCAATCTTCACCCTAGTCTACCACTATTATTGGCATTGCAACCATAAGTATGTGTCTGTTGTTGTTCATGTAACAAGGACATATGTTGTTGTGGTAACAAGAACATATGTTGTTGTTGCTCTCTTTGCCTGTCTCTATCCTGCATCTCCTTCTATCCCATTTTCGGCCCATCCAGTCGAGGCAGATGGCTGTTCAACATGAGTCTGGTTCTGCTCGAGGTTTCTGCCTGTTAAAAGGAAGTTTTTCCTTGCCAATGTGCCGAATGGCTAAGTGCTACTCATGGTGGATTGATGTTGGGCCTCTCTTTAAATAACTTAACAAAGAGTCGGTCTAGACCTGCTCTTTCTGTAAAGTGTCTCGAGATAACCCTGGTTATGATTTGGCGCTATACAAATAAAATTTGATTGATTGATTGATTGATTTGATTGATTGATTTATGAAGCACACTTCATGACAGGCAAGCTCAATGGGCCTCATTCACAAACAGTGCATACGTCTGTGCTTAAACCGTGCTTACAAACGTTTGATGCACAAATCTGGGATTTATCAACAAGTTCTTACTTGATTTGTTTTTACTCTGTGAACAAATTTAGAACTTCCTCAGACCATGCATGCGCACAATGATGAAGGACCAGCTTTCTCAGAAATGTAAACACACACCCTTATAACTTATTGCACAGCATATTAAAACTATTCATCTAAAAAAAACCTTTAATAGACACAAACAACAATTAAAACTGTGAATTTACTAATGCACTGACTAAATTCAATTGTTAATTCTAATTAATCAGTTGTTGCAATGAGCATTGCAATTTTCATTTAAATAAAATGTTTTGTTTTTTTTGGATTGACTTGCACTTGTTAATTACAAAACAACACTTTAAATTACGAAATGAATTACCTTTAGGAGACGGTTCTTGTTTAATATCATCACTTTCACCCTCAGTGTATGGACAAATTCCGTATATGAATGATTCAATTATTGCAGCCAGTCTCTCATCCTGCGCTGTCAGATCAGGTGTTGCTTGTCCTCCACCCGTTCCCTTCCTTTTTTTCTGCTCAGCGATTCTTTTTTTAGCATCCACCTTGATGTCGAACCACTCTTTTTCTTTTTTTTTTTACCTGAGCCACGGTCCGAACTTTAGAACACACACTGCATCAATTGAAGCCCAAGCTTCATTTTTTTCTCAACGTTGTGACTCCTGAGGACATGCTTCGAAAAAGTGTGTTTTTTATTGCTTCCACCTCTGACATACTTTAATTTCTGCTGTGCTGAAATTCTTGTTTTTTTCCACTTTGGGGCCATCCTTTGCAACTTTTTCCTATTTTAACTTGCCTTCACCTCACCGCTCTCTTCCTGACAGGCTGAGTGGATGTCCTTGTACAGAGAAATGGGGGCGTGGTAGCATGCAGATTGCACATTGCGGGCACACGCTTGTCAATTTGGAATGATTCTGATTAACTAACATACGCACAGTGGTGAGAACAAAATTGGCCGGTACGCATGTGTCATGAATCCCACCGTGATTTTGCATATGCACTTATTTCGTGTGCAGAGTAAGAACCTTTCTACACATATATTAGCGAATAAGGCCCAATGTGCTTTACATTGGGGGTAAAAACATAGGAATACAAAACTTAACAAACGCTTCCACAATCATGAATAAGATATAAGATTTGGATCTAATTCTAAGAACAGCTTTTTGAGAAACTCGTGAGTCCTAGCTTTCGGATTTAACAGTATTTGCTGTTTCTTTGGGACCTTGTGAGACACGCTTTTTAATTCATAGTGGACATGACAGCATCGTGTCAGTAATTGAACTGTGGTCGAACAGATTTACTCATTTGGCCTCCAACATGCATAGACTTTCAGGGACTTTACACACATACAGGTGCATCTCAAAAAATTTGAATGTCTTGGAAAAGTTCATTCATATCAGTAATTCAATTCAAAAAGTGAAACTCATATATTATATAGATTCATTACACACAAAGTGAAATATTTCAAGCCTTTATTTCTTTTAATATTGATGATTATGGCTAATTAAAAGCCAAAATTCAGTATCTAAATTCTAAAATTAGAATATTACATTACACCAATTAAAAAAAAAGATTTTTAATACAGAAATGTCGGCCTTGTGTGTAATAAATCTATATAATATGAGTTTCACTTTTTGAATTTAATTAATAAAATAAATTATTTCCCGATGTTCAAATTTTTTGAGATGCACCTGTATTTGGGCCCAATAGACTTTTGTTGCTTTCAAAATGACATTATTAAATAATACAAAAATAGCAAACTTATTTGGTTGTCTGACCATTTACAGTAGTTGTGGTGGTTTTTTTTTTTTTTTTTTTCTAAAAGACAAACAAAAAAAAAGAAGAGGAAGACAGAGAAAACAGAAGTAGGTTACTTTGAGTTATTATGTTGGGGTTGGAAGATCTGGTTGAGATGGTGTCAAGAGGAATCAGCTCTGAATAAACTGCAGAAAAAGAGACCAGGTGTTGTTGAATGGAACCAGATTGTCCTGTAGGGTCGATGTGAGCTTTTCAAGATTGCTGTGGTCTGTTCACAGATTCAGCCAGTGGTTTATTGATACTTTAGTTCTGTCTGTCCAGTTGAGTAAAATAGTTTTCTTAGCCACCGTTAATGCTATCAGGATGAAAGTTTGGAGATGTGAAGAGAGAGACTGAGGGGGAGAGGGGCATGCTGAGGCTGACGATCTCAGACAGCTCTCCCATTACCTCCGACCAAAACTGGTGAACTGATGAGCAGAGCCAGAATGCATGTAAATGTCTGTCTATTGCAGTGGGACATATTGTACAGCGGTTTGATCATTTTGCTTCCAATGCCCCATGGTCAATCCTTTTCAAACAGTTCCTTAGAACGTAAATCATAAGAACTCATGTTGTCTTTGGTTAATGGTCATAATATTATAGATATGCATTTTTTCTGTTTGCTACTTTGTTAAGGCTGTTAACACAGTAATCACCAACGGTCATATCCTTGCACATGAATCACATAACCAAATAGCCAAAGAGAACACCAAATCTGATTAACCATATTTTCTTAATTATTTCCAGGTATAAAATAAATACAGTTAATAAATGAACTGTAATATAACTGTTGATTCTCATATTCTGTACATCGAGTGCATTGTACTCTCATCCTTAGCTTACAGGCCTTGCATGTTTGCAGAACCCGAGCTTTTGTCAGCTTTTATTGGGCATTCCTTTTGCTTTTTCTTTGTAGTCCTTTTGAACTGCTGTTTTCCTGTCTTGCTTTCATTGCGGAGTCTCGGCATAAAACAGAAAATAACTACAGGCATCCTTTGAGTCGGAATGCTGAATAAGCAAGTTCCTCTACCTATGGCAAAGAGCTGTAAATGACTGTGTAAACTATTGTGAAGTGCCTGTTTACCTGCCATTGTCTCTGGGGCACTGTCAAATCTAATCCGGAGCCTGGTCTCACGTGCTGCTGCCTCAAGTGTGCTGCATGCAAATGAGTTCTGCTATAAAGCTGATGGAAAGGGTGAATGCAAATAAATGGTGAGACAAATGGACAAGCCAGCCAACAGTCGGCATGCATGAACACAATTGATAAATACGTGATGTTGGTAAATGTTTGATAAACTTTGATTGAACAAGATGCTACTACTAATGCATGGTATAGAATAGTCTTAATGAGATATAAACAAGCTAAAATGATTGACTTCCCCTTACAGATTGAACATGCTCTTCTCTGAGGAAGAATTATTTACAATGTAATCAGTAAGAAGTCATATTAACTAGTAGCATACAATATCATATTGAATACACCCTGTCCCTCTGCAAATTCAACTCCTTCATTTGCAACCGATTTACAGCAGCAGGTTTAGTTACTTACTGCTGCTTGAGGTAATATTTTTATAGCTAAACATGTTTTCCACTTGGGAAATAGTGTGGAATTGGATGTTGCAAGTGGGAGAGGAGACTAATGCAGAAATGGATGTTTATCGACAACCTCTCAGTGTTGTTGCAGAGCAGCTGCTGCCAACCACAGATTCTAGACAGTGCTCATTGCTGGTCATGCTCGTCTCTCTCTCTCTCTCTAACACACATACACACGCAAAACTGCCTACACATCTGAGGCTGTCCGCCAGCTGTCGTATGCCCAAACGTGCGCCAATTTATCATCGAGATAAATGCAAGTTTTCCTGGACCGTCGTCAACCCATCACCCCGACAAGAAAGAGCCCATGGAAGTGATATCATTATTGAGTATCAGCTTGACTCTCAGCAGAAGTGTTCACTGCAGGGGGGCCGGGAGCCTTTACTGTCCTCTGTCATGCCTGTGGAAAAGTAGAGATCAGAGAGAAAACAGCAGTTTGATGGACAGGCTGATGAAGTGGTCCAGATAGGAGTTCCTAATGGAGATGTCCATCTGCTGCCTTATGCAAAGTAGGCTACTCCCTCAAAAAGCAGCAGGAGAGAGGGTGCGAATTATTGGATAAAAGACAATTCAGGGAACAAAATAGAGATATTCAGGTTTGAAGCTTGTTTGCTGGCCTGATGTCATGCTTTTGTCACCCATGTGTCAAAGATTGGGTCACAACTAACGCTGTCAAAATTAACGCGTTAACTTTTGCGATTCATTTAAAATATTAACGTGTAAAAAAAATAAAAAAATAACACAATTAACGCAGCTGGGTTTACTTCCTGTGGCAATTCCTGTGAGTATTGCCAATTTAGCGACTGTCTCTCTCTCCCTCTTGGCGCCTTTTTTTCTAAAAAAGCGACTTGCGACAAATTTAGCAAATTTTTCAGACCAGTGAAATGTACTATATTTAGTAATTCATTCCCATGCATGCTGCTCAGACTAATAGCAGGTCACGCCTCCTCTGCCAACCGCTCTAAGTTGCTCTCTCTCCTCTTGTCCCGTGCGCAGCAACACTGCACACGGGACTAGCCTGGGGCAGCGGGCAGGAAGAAGACAGCGGCCAATCAGGCAGCTCGCTCGCCACAGCAGTGGAGTGACAACCGCTACACTGAACCATCCTGGCTAAAGATGGATAAGGACAATGATGGCTTTGAAATTCAACTGGCACTTTTAGGCCTGGGTTTTGTTGTTATTTCTTTTAGTACGTATCAGAAACATGCCTTTCAAGCTGACGGTCAATTTTGATGGCCTTGAGGGTTCTATTGGAAATCTGTGGTTCACAGTAGAGAATCTGTGTTTAATGTTAAAAATATGCTATTAAATAATAGTATTTTAACTTAAATATATTTCCTGAATTTACATTTAAATATCCATTATTACAAGCTTCAGTCTTAAGAAGAAAAAAAATGATTAATCGCGATTAATCACAGCAAATTGTGCAATTAATTAGTTAATTATTTTGAATCGATCGGCAGTCACAACCTTTTCATTTGAAGGGTCTGTAATGTTTCCTGATCAAATTGAAATGTAAGTTGACTTCATATCACTTTTTACTGCAAGTTAAAGCAGTAAGAGGTATACTCCTCCAAAAAAAGATATCCTCCATGTCCATATAAAAAGTTCAAGTGATGTATGGGGCACAGTTATGCATAAAAGATGAAAATTACTTCAAGTGTAAAAATGCCAGGCACTCTATAGACACATACCATGACTGAATATAAATAAAGACAGGCAGGTCCATGAATCACTTTGGTATAGAACCTCAGCCCTGTCCCTTTTATTCCCTGCAGCCTTGACGAACAGCAATAACAGCTGCAAGACAGTGATCAATCTGCATTACATTTACAAACTACTAAAACAACACTCACCTTTTCTCCTTGCCGTGCAGCTATTGCACTGTGGCAGGGGCCCTGAGCCGAGCAGAGAAAGCATTAAACTAAAAGGTCAGCCCTCAGTTATTAGGCATGGCGCTGTTTGCTAATAGCTCTGCCCGGAGAGGCAGCTATTGATCAGTACCCGTCGCTTCTCCAACAGTGAGGAATACACACATTTTGTTTGTTCTTTTTAATTGAGCATGGTTCACCTTGTGGGAAGTCCTTGTGTATGTATACAGACACACACTTTCAAACGCAGCTGCATCTCAGATTAAATCCTGCATGGATCTGTTTACACAGACAAACAGATATGCTCACCCACTATGGAGCAAGCACACATGAACACAAGCATTGACTCAAATGTAACACATGCAATGTGGACAATCAATGCCAAGGCAGATTGTTTTACTTCTTTTGGGATTAATTATAATAAAACACTGTGCCTTTTGCAGTATAAATTTGCTTTGGTGACAACCATAGGGAGATTTTATGAGGGATTTTAGGAAAATAATAAAACCTCTGTATTCTTGTTGTAATCCTAAATGTTTTTTTCAAAGTCACTATGCGCTTATTACAGGGAAACATGAGATACATATCAGAGAGTGAGGAAGTAAGTGGGAAAACTGCTAGCATTAGCTAATAATTAGGCAATTTCACATGACATGACTTAACATGTAAACATAACATGATTAAAACTTTAACACATTAGCCCATCAATGACACAATTTCTGCCCAAGTCACTTCAGCTGTTTCTTTGGCTGCCAACATCAAGCTACATCTGTTGGTTATTGTTGTGATTGAGAAACCTGTTGAGGCAGAAGTTACATACTGTGTGTTTGAAGGCATAATGGTGTCACTGCACCCTATCTTCTTGTTGGCTTTCCAGTATGGCTTCTGTGGGTGGGTCAGACCTGGGGGTGGGCTGACCTAGTCACAAGGCCAGTGTTGGATAGAAAAGGGAATTGCTGGAGAGACTAAGAGACTCCAGAACTGATGCTGACGCCTGCAAAAATGGAGAAATCTTATTGAGTGGTGGGACGAAGGGAAAGGTACATCGAGTTTCCCCTTTTGGCTACTGAGTTTTGATTTAAGTTATTGCCTGCATGTTTTATGTCTACATATAATCTGTCAACGGAGCCATGATGCCAAGAAGTGTCAAAGTAAGGTGCCTGCAAGCTAACCAGGTGACTAGCATTGGAGCTGCGTCAGAGGGTGCATCGAATGGTTGGCCTTTCTCCTACATTAAGCTTAGAATTTTTAGGGCACTTACACTTCCTCGTGCACTTCTGGCTTCACCCAATGTACACAGTGTATGATACATCAGGTGTTGGCTACCACGCCTGATTATGTTAAGACTTTTTCTCGATAAAGGGGATCCCCTTTAGCTACAATTTAAAAGACAAAGGCAGTTATTAAATCTCTAAGCATGTGCAGTTAAAACACTGAGTGCTAGAGAATAAGGAAGGCCAAATTGATGAGTTGTTACAGGAACAAAAAATATAATTTAATGCTTCAGTGTAAAATTACTTTTGAACAGAGCTGTTGCAATGTGGCAAGATAAATTACAAGGCAGACAAATGCAAGCATATGTTTTCCAGGGACAAAGACAGTTGGGAAGGTACCCATGCAACAAAGCTGAAAGTACGATCCGTCACAATTTGCCTCCAGCATGCAATGTGCTCAGCAAAGTCCTTGTTGTTCCTGTGCCTCACAAAAAAAGTTAGAGGAGGGAGAGTACACTTGTCTGTGCACTCTCAGCAGAAACATCAATCAAATGTCCACCAGGCCAGCTATACTTTCTCAGTCAAACTGCTGTGAGCAACAAAATGTTTAGTGGCACCACATGGGCTTGTATGAAAGGAAGGTGGTCACACTCTGCAGTGTTAGTGAAATATCCTTTATTAACAATTACTTAAATTTACTTGTGAATCAAACAGCTATAGATTGCATGTTTGGGGTGTGGGGAGGCTACTTGTTGAAGTGGACATAAGATGAGAAAGCAACATGGAAGCTTGAATTTCCTTTAATTCCTGAAAATCTTGCAAGAAGCCTTTTATCTCCAGCCATGAAGCATGTGATGAATTGCTGCAGTTCCACAAAAGCCTTTGTTCTGCGGGAGGTCAATAACTCATCTATGATCACCGAGTGTGACCATCGTGATGCACTCTGATCAAGAGAGTAAGGCTCTCTCTGTGATCAACAGCAAATCTGTCATCGCTATGGCGAGTGAAACAACCTTAAACAAATCTTCAGCTTGATGCCTTTCACACAGTTTCATCACAGATACCGCGCCTCTGCGCGGGCAGTTCTATAGGGTACTCCACACATAAATCATTTTGTAATTATGCATTGTATGCAAGACCCTGGCATGTTGACAAATTAAGCAATCTGGGGAGGCCACAGTATGCAGAGGGCTTAAACGAACCGCTAAAAGATAACTTCAACCATAGCATGCTGAATGTTACAGTCAAAAGCCTGTGAGTTCTAAATGTGGAATACACTGACTATATCAACTTTTGGGATAACCTAATACTTCTAACTACCACTCATTCGCAGAAACATGGATGGAGAATGATGTTACACTGCATTTCACTTTGGGGGCAGCAACAATTTATTGAATGTGACAGTGTCACAAAATACAAAATTTAAGCAATTTTCCTCTTCACAGTACTTTAAAGAGGTAATCAAATCCAACATTCAAGGTTTGCCTCAAATTATTTTCCATTAGGTAATCAAGACTGCAGGTGTCAAATGTGTAAAGAGAACTCTCACCTTCTCAATGAAATGAGAAATGAGTGATTAGGATAACACAAATTATTTTAGTGTCAAATGTGCCGTAACTTGCTCTATGTAACTTTCAACTACTGCTCCCGTCTTCTTTGTGGAATGGAGCTGAATAAAGACCTTAAATGGTATCACATAAAGTTTGAGATTTAGCAAAAAAAACATTTTATTTGACTTGTCATCAGACCACCTCAAAATGCAGAATACTTTTTCTAATAGCCACTATGAGGCAATGTGAAGCTGTCCATCGTAAGGCTGTGTGAACTGACATCCCCTGCCAGCCAAATAAAACGTATAAAAACTGTATAAAACGAGTAAATAGCCATGAAACGCTTAATTCCCACTGTGCCTGCGCATTACAATGACATCCACATATGAAAAGAGAATCTACATGTTCTTTATTAGATTTACGATGTTCTACTTGTTATTTCAGTTGCTGCACTAGTGTGAAACCATTCACAAGAGACTGGGGGTTTCAATCTCAATGTACAATGAGAGATCAGCACTTACACAAACATCAATAACAAACCCTCAGGTTGGTGGAACGTTTGGAGAAAAACCTCTGATTGTCCAACAGACTCAACCCAAAGCATCTTGTTAAAATGGTAAATGGACTGTGCTTATATAGCGCTTTTCTAGTCCTGCGACCACTCAAAGCTGCTTTTACACTACATGTCACATTCACCCATTCACACACACATTCACACACTGATGGCAGAGGCTGCTATATAAGGTGCCCAACTGTCAATCACTCATCACATTCATGCTATGCCATCGGGAGCAATTTGGGGTTCAGTGTCTTGCCCAAGGACACTTCAACATGTAGAATGAGGGAGGTGGGGATCGAACCACTAACCTTCCAATTGAAAGACGACCAACTCTACTACTGAGCCACAGCCGCCTAAGCATTGTGACCAAGTGGACAGCAAACCACTTTCAACTCAAAAAAATGTTTCAATAATCACTTGAATACTTCAAGCATAGGATTAAGTCAGGATTTGAAAGCTCCTGTAAAAGAGATTAACCTCTTTTGAAAGGGGCAGTAATCTACAAGACTCTAGCATGCAGCATACAATACATGCAAGATGTTAAACACAATGTAAAAAATACCCTCTGATGTTTATATGTCATTGCCGACCGAAGGGGATCTATATTTTGAAAAACAAACTTATGACTTTGTTGGCGCAAATGATGAAATGCACAGGGGTAATTGGTATAGTAATTGCTAAAATTTGCAGAGGTTGCAATGATTTGACAAAATTCCAAGGCATTGCAGAATGCACAGATATTGGTTGAATTTGGGTCAGTTGTTGCCACAACAAGCTCATGACTTCCTGGAGGGACTAAATGAAATGCAATAGTGCAAATCAAAAACATCATTTCCAAAGTGTAAATTAAAGAACTCAGCAGGATTTCACATTACTATTCAACAAACACTTTTATTGGGTATGCTGGATTCTTTACAGCTTTGACTTACACTGGGTCACTTCAATTTTTGTACAGTATATATATATATATTCATTTCAATTAATCAATTTTTATTTATATAGAGCCAAATCATCACAAAATAACCAAATCAATGATCTAATGCTATTAACAAGACACACCATGAAACGCAGACACTGACAGAAGACATGAAATGATAGACTTTTAAAAAGTGAGATTGGCCCTTTCAAACTATCCAACGTGTGTCAGATATGGAGTTTTTTTTTCACTGTGGTCACTCCAGTGTTGAATTATTATTATTAGTTTTAGTCACATTCGAATCCTTTTTACCCTTTATACTCTTAGTCCAATTTTCGACGATGAAAACTCAAAACATTTTAGTCCAGTTTTAGTCAATAAAAAGTCATCACATTTTAGTCATTACTTTTAGCCAAAAGGTTTTCTCTTTTTAAACTAATTCAATTAGGTTTTTCAATACAGGTTCAATCTGCTGTACAGTCCTTTCATCTGTCCTTACAATAATTGTTTCCTGACAATGTTTTGCACAAGTAACATAAATCCTCAGTCGAGGTTATACATGTATATGGAAACTTCTGGAACGTAATGTTACACATGTAAAGCCACAGAACAAGCTGTGCAGTTACAGTAGCACATACTTCACATTCCGCTCTTGCCTTATTTACAGCAGCAGTGTTAATATTGTGGCGAGCTAGCATGGACAAGAATTCAGAAATCAGAGATTTTCTCACTTTAAACGACACCTGTGCCCCAGTCACCGCTCGACTACAGGTGGTACTGTTTTAATCAAAAGCAAAAGCCATATAATACATGGACACAGGTCATTAATCAACACATGAGTCTTGGTCATGGTGGCTACATTGCTAGATAGACTGTAATGCTGTCCTAGCCACACAAACACTGAAAACACATGATATAACACCAACATATCCACAACAATCAAAACATGAACACACTGTCATTAAAACAATGTGAACATCAACAGTCCCATAATGCTTTGTGCCTCACACGACGGCCCCCCTCTGGTCGCTACAATATTTACCGTTAAAACTTTTTATATATTCATCATCGCTTCTCATTTCAACAGTCTGACTGAAGCAGACAGCTGCTGATCGCTCCTTTTAGTGCAGAAGAAACGTCAAATGACGCGTAAAACGCACCCTTTTTCTGTGAGCACATTTTAGTCCTGTCTCATTAACAAAAACAAAACATGTGTCGTCAGAACCTTTACTATTAACAATCTATTTTTAGCTCGTCAACGTCTTAATTTAACGTCATCATTTTCGTTAACAAAATTAACACATGGTATACCGGGTCACAATATGTTCTACTAAAGTGAGGTAGTAGAATGATATGGATGAGTGATAGCATGGTCTAAACCACTGTGCATCAAGACAAACTTCACATTTAAAAAAAACTAACATGAAGTTAAAATCAAGCATGGCATTTCTTATAACTCATTCAAAGAATGTTTTACTCTAGGAGGGACAAAAGACAAAAGAAGCTTTCAAAAGAACAAGTCTCTATTTAATGACAAAGGTGTTTACTTTTAATTTCTGTCTGAAGTCTGAGATTTACATTACACAGCCAGTCTGTGTTTATATTATATATCTCTAATAAAGGAACAAATCAAATTATTATTTGCAGAAAATGTTGTTCCGGCCCATCCAGTGCCAACTATCCAGTGGTAGGATTGATTCGATTTTCATTCTCAAAGACAATCTCCACTTTTTTAAAATACTTTCACGCATTCGTACGAGAGAGACAAAGAAAGAGTCTGGAATAAGTGCATGTAAGGAAGAGTGATAGAATGAAAAGGAAATGAGAAAGAGTACAAAGAGAGAGCACAGAGGCAGCACTGTGGAGCTTATTAGGATTGAGTACCCCACACAGCAGACACTTTAATAACTGTTCTTTATGTTATAATAACACAGGGCTGCCCTGCCATGGACAGTTTCAATTTCTCCGCCAGTGTCCATCATATCTTAGGCAGACTAAGGGCTTTGTGTGGCCTAATCGCAGATAGAGTCAGATTGCCCTCAGTGTGGCTTCGTTGGCTGTTAATGAGGCCATTTTCCTGGAGTGAGCACCACTCAGGGGGAACTAATCTCTGAGTGGTGTGAAGTTCAGGGTGGAGAGGGGGCAGAGAAAAGGCGTTGAGCATGAAAATAGCCGCAAGACCACTTGTTTTTTAAGCTTTTTTATTAGTTAAAGAGAGGAGGAGGGCAGATCACACGGAATCTTTAATGTTGCAGACATACAGCCTTCAGCCACTGGCTGGTGTCATCATTCATTTATCTGAGTAAGATGTATATAACGGCCAATGGCTGGTTAGAGACGTAATTAAAATGTATCTACATTTGACTTGTCAACAGTAGACACACACTGAAATCTTGTCCTCTTGGTTCCTCACCCAGGCGTGATCTGGATTATCATTCCTTTGGGGATTTAGCCACTCTGTTTTTCTTCCTCTCAGCCTTGCTTTTTCTGTCTCTTTCACAATATTTGTTTGTATGTCTCTCACAAACTCTTTTAAATACAGATGAGATGCCTACAATATTTCTATTGGACCCTTTTTTTTCCATGGAACCTTGCAATAGTTCCCAGAAGCAGAAAACGTTAGCAGGGCAGTAAGTAGAGTTGCAGCAGAATTGGCTATTTGTAATGCACTTTTAGAGGTAAGATGTTAAATGAATAAGGTTGTATTTTATTAGAACATCTCAATAAAAGTAATGTGAATAAAAGTGGATTATGTCAACTAAATAAGTAAATTAGGTGGACATAAGGACACATGAGGCTGGGATTCTGAATAACAATGTATAACATTCACAACAAACAGCCAATTAATTGTACATTTTGTTGTCTAAATGCCATTTCACCCAACGTTGGGGACACAGGGATTCAATGGATGCTTAAGTCTCCCTGCAATGATGCAGCACCTTACCCTGAGTCTACACTCCCTGCATAAATAATGCCTAGTAAAGAGATAAAAGGTAGATTAAATGAATGTGTATTTGCATCGTCATTATAAACAGTATGTTTTAATGTACCCTTATTAGGCGGTTTCTGTGCTGAATGAGATTCATAAGAGTGATAAACAAAAATATTTATTTGTAGAACAGTTCCATTTCCACAATGGACAAGCAGCATCATGCTGCTTGTCCATTGACCCACGGTGCTGTCAGATGCTAGCTGTTGATTTTCACTTGTCTTTATTCTTTTGTCCTGTCTCGACGTCCTAAAATCTATTACTCTTACTATTACTTTAGATTACTAAGGCTCCTAGCTACCATGAGATCACTGCAACCACCATTTACTAAATTAATTGTGGAATACTAAAACATTAGCTCTCTATGTATATATATTAATGGACACTAAGATGTGATTGCGCTAGAGTAGCATACAGGTTTAGAACATAATAAAAGCAGTAACTCGAACTATTTAAGAACATTAAAGGCTTTTTTTTCAGCTTATATATGTCAATATTGCAGGTGATGCTTGCTGATCCTTAAACCTTCTGAATTAATCATGTGACGATAACATCATTTTGATCTTCTCTCTGCTCTGGAGTGGGTCATGTGGCTCAGTTCATTCTTTTTGGGTGACATCTTAACTTGCTCAATGGACACCTGGATTCATATTCTTCACAAATGTTTAACAGGCTTAATGTGTATGTAATTTCTGCGAAATCGCAAAATATCATTGTGTCCTAGTCAAATGTTCATAGCTGTCCTATTGGTGAGATGCTTATGTCCTTCAGGTCCAACAAATGTATTCTTCTTTCCTGTCTTTAATGTGAGTTGTCTCAAAATCAAGTTACCATGTACGGATCTTGTTTTGAGCAAAGTTTTGAAACACTGGGCAGGTTTTTGTAACCTATTCCTTATTTTGACACTTTCGAACAAATATATTTCCGTATATGCGTTCCATAACCTATACCTTCACAACTACATACCTAGCCCTGGCTCTAATCCTGACTCTTACCTTTACCCAATTTTAACCTTAACTCTGGCAAACAATTACCATCAAATAGCCCTTTGAAAAATTGAGGACCAGGCAAAATGTCCTCACTCTACAAAATTGTCCTCACTTTCAAGGTTTAATCTCAAATGGGTCCCCACAAAGATAGAAGTACAAAGCACACACATTCAGTGAACTATATTCCCTGATACACATTTCCCCTCTACTGTCTGTCAACGTACATATTGGCAAATGAGTCTAATTTATCGGTTTCACTAATGATCTGAAATAATTTGGCTGTCTGCTGATGATTAATAGGAGCTTTAAAGCATCTAAATTTCCTTTATTAAATTTACTCCAAATTCGTCTCCAGCAGCCTGAGCCCAATGTGGCTTTGTCAAATAATGTATTGACTGCAATATATAATGCCTTACACAAGTCTAAATATTAAAGAACAATTACTTGACAAAATGATAGATTGTACATTGGTGAATAGGGGGGAGAGTAAGAAAGATGAAAGGACAGGAATTTTGTTTTATCGCAGATACAGCTTACCTGACTGCTACAAAAAATAGACATGAATGATCTTTATGAATTAACTGTTAATAAGGCTGCTAACAAAGGCAACAGCTGAGTGTGCAAATATCCATCCATCCATCCATTATCTATACCGCTTATCCTGTTCAGGGTCGCGGGGGGCTGGAGCCTATCCCAGCTGAGTGTGCAAATAGTTTGTGTTTTATAGTTACCATTTAATTAAATGATGTTAATAATATGTGTCTAGTTTTATTTGTTTGTATATTTTATTTTTTTGTAGGTTGAAAAATTGTGTAGATACTGTGGGGAAATGTTAAAACCCAGCAGCAACCTTTGATGTTGAGAAATTAAGCCAAAAAAACAGTCCCTTGCAGTTCCTCAAGGGTCCTCCAAAAATCCATGTTAGGCCCCATATTAAAACGCCCAACTTTACAGCAGAATTAATCATGTTTACAGCCTGGTACAAAAAACAGTTTGGTTCTCTATAGCTCATTTATCGATTCATGACTACTGACATTTTTATATGACGTTTTAATTTCGAATAACCCCAAAGTTACAGGGGTGTGGACCCTTTGAGTGATATGATAGGTCTGCTAGGCATCAACACTGCCACACAGTCACTGATCTTAACCTCTCCGCCATGTTTGTGTTGTTGGGCCCTTTGGGGATTTCCTTAAATGCAGAATTAGACAAACAATATGGCTTGCTGTCTGGTTTATGTCAAAAACTATAACTATACGGAGTATCCCATACCTGTCTTGTTAGATTGTTCAGTGTTTGTCTTACTTGGCTGCCAGTTCGTGGGAGTCAAGATTGTTGTTTTTTCCTTGGAGAGCTTACGGCGGACATTAGTGATGAGAGGACTAGTTATGCTACTCTGTATATGTGGTTCAACCGCTCCCTCTCTCATGGAACATTCGGGCGAGCGCGCGATGCATCCATTACAAGTGTAGCTTCTTTAGTCTGATAAACAACGAACTACAAAAGCCATTACCAAAAAAAAAAAACTTGTTAGAAAAAAGAAGGTAAACTAGCTCAGTCAGTAGCAAATGAATCCAACATGTGTAACGTGACCATATGAAGCCAATACATAATGTCAACACATGCTATCATTATGAAATCCCCAAGATGTTTCCTTCTTAAATAAGAAGACAGTTTTCAGATATTGTATTCAGAGGTAAAATGGCGCATATTTTACGGTTCCTAGTGCCGAATGATTTCAGAATTTGAGGATTTTCTAATGTGGGACGGCACTGGCTGAAATCTGGGGCACTAGTTTTTAGGCTTAAAAATATGATACAAAGCAAACTTATTTGCCAAAACACTTATGATTATATGTGCATACATTTAATTTAGTGGGCCTATTATGTCTTTGCTGTCTTTAGTAAAAAACTTTTAGCATTACATTTACACAGAAGCCATGTACAACGTAAAAAATATATATATTACAAATAATTTTCATTTCAGGCAGCAACAACAATAAGAAACAGTGATAAGGGAGGGATGAAGTAACATTGTAGTAAATAAAGATTTATTTCAATAAAGAACAATTTCAAAAGATTTCAT
This sequence comes from Semicossyphus pulcher, assembly GCF_022749685.1. Lineage (NCBI taxonomy): Eukaryota > Metazoa > Chordata > Actinopteri > Labriformes > Labridae > Semicossyphus > Semicossyphus pulcher. Next base: position 17,736,094 of record NW_027211659.1, on the reverse strand, counting down.
GGGAATATAGGTGGACTACATTTTTAAAAAGTGACCTGAATGACTTGAGGGAAATGGGACTCTTTCGTTTATGCCTTGGCCACCCCTAGACAGGGCATAACAAAACATCTATAATTTGCACCCATCCAGAATACAGAACATGTGTTTTTAAAAGCATGTCTTACGCAAACATGTCAAAACAATAATAAAATGCTGAAGATATTTTTTTAATATAATTTTCCTCAGTATCAATATAACAAACGTTCAATAAATATTTGATATACTTAATTTCCATGGGCAATGGCTGTCAGGCTTTAAGTTAAAGTGCAAAAATAACCCTTTAAACTTAAAATAAGTAATGATTTACCTTTATTGTGATAATTAATGATAGCCTGTCAACTGAAATGAAAATGATCGTGTAACATGTTTTGCCTTATTGGCCAGCCCCAGAAATAAGCAGTCCTTGCAAGTCAGGGACTCATCATCATCGAGGATACCACTGTCCTCTGCACATCTGGTGGAACCATTGGCTGCAAATTGTGCAGGAGAGCCACCCCTCTGTGCACTTGGGGTCATCCTTGTCGCCATATGCATAGCTGCAGATGTTGCATGGCTCCTGGTCCTGCTTTGTTGCTTTTTGGGTTTTTGGCATTTTCCCCTTGCTATTTCCATCTTAAATTCCAAGTCGGAGGCTTGGCCCTCTGGCGGCTGGTGGTGGGTCGCTCTTTGTCACTGGCAATGTAATAAGACCTTTGAATGAGATTGTTTCTGGCTGGCGCTCCACCTCAACATCTTATGCCAGAAGTGGTGGGGTTATGATGCAGGATGACAGGGGGCTGGGGGGAGTTTGATGAGGAGGTGGAATAACTGGCTGAACAGCATTGCACAGCAGATGGGGGAAGTCTGCACCATAAGATGCCTTTGGTGTATGCCTAGATGCTGAGAGGTTGGACGTGCTGTGTGTCTTCCTCTGGGGGCTCTGTGGTCTGCTGATTTTGCCTAGGCCTTGGAGAACATTGGCATGAAGAATGCCCTGTCCAGCCTTCTGCCTCCACGTTCCCTTGTGGTGATCTTCCACTCAAGCCTCCAGTGATATTTAAAGGTCTTAAACAGAGCCTTGTCTGCTGGCTGCAGGTAATGAGTGGTATGGGATGGTAGGCTAAACAAGTCATTGTTTTTTTTCCATCAACTTCAAAAAGTCCAAGTTGTAAACATGTGAGCTGTAAAGTCCAGTAGCAGCAAATAGGGTCTTGGGTTACCTTTTGGTAGATGCAGCAGAAACCGTTTTCCCCCCTCCGGGAACAGACCACTGTTGATCCACCCATGATCGGACATCCTTACTGTTGTGTTAGGTGGGGAGCCACTCTGCCTTCATACGCTTCCCTTCAAATATAATCATAGTGGGTCCATACCCACCAGCAACATTCAGGCTAGCCAGGCAGGTAGATGTCTCCCCCTTCTCCCCACCAGTCACATCAAAACAGGGGGATCCAACCTCAGCCACCACACTGGTGGAGAGGAAGGGCAGCCCAGTCTTTTTACCTTCTGGTTTCCTGATCCCCAGGAGTTCCTCCACGTAATTCCTCAGAACCAGCCATAGCCAGCTGTGTCACTCTCTGTACTAAAGCATTTTAACCCCAAAATAAATGCCAGTTTGGATGTTGTTGGAGCCAGAATTTATTTTATGTTTATTTGACTGGAGAAAAGAAAATCTGAACGTAAATATGGAATTTAAGCTATTCTATCATTTGCATAACGGTATTGATTTTAATATTAAGAAATATATTATTGATATTATGAAAGTATAAAAAGAATAGAGTGATTAACCTCACATTTCTTATCTGTAGGACACCCTTGTGGCCACTTCTATAACTGCTATGTGTCTATGTAATGGGGGAAATGATTGCGCGCATCCCAGTGAGACAGGATGCGGAACAGCTTTTTGACCACACTCTTGCAGACTCACAAATATAGATACTGAAACCATTTATTTGTTCATTGAATTGTGGAGCCGTGGGGATGTTTTTTGTGTAAAGTTAATGCATAATAAAGGCCGTTTTTTGTTCTGGATCTCCGCGTTGCTCTATGAATCACCATGTGTCATTAACGCCGCTCCCACTTGGACAGTGGCTATCAGAGAGGCGTGGTCCTACTTAACTGAAAGAATGAGCCACTATAGATGTCGAGCATCCGTAAGGGAAACCCCCGTCTCCCAGGCACTATTATCATGTCCGCTAGCTCTGTCTCTTCACTGGAAGAAATGATTGGCTTTCTCAAAAAAAACCCAAACAGATTTAGTTGATAGATGGATACGAAAATGAATCTGTTCTACGCAAAAAATTAAGTGGCATGTTAATAAATATGTCATGTTATATTTGATATCAGTGTGAGTAAAATCTATTTCTTTGACCATTTCATTAGCAAGCTAGCTAAACAGTAACCTAATATAGCCTTTCCTAAAGTGGGAGATTGTTTCCAATAAAAGAATACTTTAATACATTTTCAAAATATTATTGCATCAACTGATACACAAATACATCACCAACATAAACTGATAACAATTGGGAACATCATTTTATTTGTGACCGATAAACATTAATTTTGTCTAAATCCCATGTCACTGATCTTTGAGTGCACTTCACAAGGACTACTTCCTGTTACATGATTTTCCCGTCAAAATGTATGTTATGTATGTATGTTTATTTTAACAATTAATATTTGGATGTTCTGTCAAACAACCTTGCAAAAATAATTTGATTCACTTTATACCTAGTGATAATATAGGTTTAAAGTCGCTAAAAATGTTAATATCAAATAATATACACCATTTGTTTACTATGTATGTAAACATATGTTTACCACCTTCTCAATTTAAAAAGCAAATTAAGGTGAAATATCTTAAAAGGTTAAAAAGGATCCAACATTAGTCCACCAATGAGCAAGCACTTGGAAACAGTGTCAAGGAAAAACTTTTAACAGGCAGAAACCTTGCGCATAACCTCATTGGTGAACATGACTGAATGGGCTGAAAAAGAGATTATTTTAAATAACTTAATAATGTATTATAATTTTGTTTCTTCTTTAATTAAGCCAATGTCATATCTTGTATATCTTGCATATATTTAGCAAAATATGTACATTTTTTTCATTAAATTCCATGTTTTAGATTTCCAATTAGGTGTTGAATAAAAGCACATTTTAAACATTAAGAAAAAAAAACCCTCAATATTTTCTTTAAATCAGTTCAATCAGGAGATACTTCATTAAGAGTGAACAATTATTTATTTACAAGTTTGAAAAGATTGAAATGTGCAAAGTCTTTGGTGATTAGACCCCATTGTGCCATTATGTACTTGTAAGGAGTAGAAGCAGGGAGCAGAATAGGATAACCTCCCCCCTCCCGATGGAGTCTAGACACTGGTGGTGGTGATGGAGATGAAGACAGATTGCAGGATGAGCTGAGGAGCTGGACTTGGACACTGATGAGATAGATTGGAGATGAACGGGGTGGAGGAGGGTTGGAATGATGGAGCTGAAACGACAAACAGTCTGAGGAAAAGAGGAGAACAGCTTTAAATTTGACAGAAGGAGGATGATTGGAAGCACATAATCTGCTGATCACCAGGCAGTAAGGAGAGAGAACGTGACATGGATGAATGATGGCTAATGAATGAATGAGTATGAAAAGTCTTCCTGCTTGAACTTACGCTGAGCTACAAAAAATGTACTTGTTTTTCGTCTGGTCAAACTGCATTTACAATATCTGTGGGTTTGTTTTTTTAAACATGAAAAAGTATCTAGGTGACTTTTTTACATATTTATAGAAGATTTAGCTTTTTTAAAAAGAACTATGTCCCACTTTTTGGGGGAGCTGACTTATGGAGGAGATAAGAGGAAGATTTCTCAGTTCAGGAGAGGAGCAGGAGCAGGAGTTGATTGTAAATCCTGGAGGATGGGGAGGAGATGTAAGCATTGCTGGTGAACAGCTTTTGTAGCAGAAGAAACTATGTGCCTTGATCAGTTCCTGGTAGATCTGGATGTCCGTGAAGCTGTTTAGAAATTACATGTAGGATTATTTACATTTAGCAGTGTGTCAACCCAAACTTTAGTTTCAAACTCAGACATACACTAACAAATATCTCATGCAGGTGTGAATCACACTGATGACTAAATTTCAAAGTTTCGTGGAGGTACATGTTGCTTGATGTTGTTGGGCATAATCTTAAGGTGGAGTAAATGGTGATGGTTGCTGGTGTAATCCACTAGGCAAGTATGTTGCCAAGTTTAACAGGTAAATCTATGAGTCTGGGTTCTATGCGGTGATTGGTGCTCTATGAAGTTGGGAAGTGCACAATAACATCCTACTACTACATACATACTTCCCTAAATAACTCACACTAACATTGAGCTTTATGTTTAACTGTAGTGTATAATTGTTTCCGTTTTTTTTTCTTGTACCCTTTTAGTAAGAACATTAACTTTTCACGTTCTTTCATTTACATTACAAGGTTTAACATTTTGTTATAATAAATCACTAAACTTGTACACCTGTACTTCAACCACTGATTTTAGAACCAAGAAAAAACATCAAATTAAAAAAACTCAGACTTAAACAGTGTTTACCTGTGGAAGTATGTTTGTTCAGCACTGTGTCATACTTTTTTTCAAAGAGCATGCACTGAAGTTCCTACCACCATTGGCAAGAAAAGTGTCCATCCTGACTCCTGAGATGATGGAAAAGATGAGGAAGGTTGAGCCCGATGAGTAGTGAAGATTGAAGATGATGACGATTATGAAGATCAAGTGCACAATGAGAAGATGGTGATGACGGAGATGGAAAGCAGAAGGCAGTGGAATGGCAGACACTTGAGCAGCACAGTTCTGTCTGCTGTATAGCATCAACAAAAAAAAGCCGGAAAATGTAATACCCTTGTCGCTGCGATGGGGTCAGCAGCTCCATGGCTTTTGAATAACTTTCTTTTCCAGATTCTGAAAATCTGTACTCATTTACTGTCACCATTTATTTATTTGAATCCAAGTGATAAATCAATTTTGATTTCCTTCATGAGTGCTCCTTGCTGGCACTACTATCGTACTCGTATCGTCTCTCTCTGGATAACAAAAAGAGAAAAATCACTTCATAGGTATTTCACTTCACTCTCAATTACGCCACAAGGGAGCACTAATGGACCATTATTACAGAATAGTTTAATATGCTCATTTTGGTCCGATGACTGTCTTTTTAATCACTGCTCAGACTACGTGGTTACACTCTCCCCCTCTTAACCATATGAGTCTCTGCATGCATTCAAGTACCCAAATTAATATAAACAGGACTGATCAGATTGGGGAAGACTAGCGTGTACATTTTTAACAAATGCACAAGGAGCAAGAATCGGTGGCTTCCCTTCCCCCATTGGCGAATTTGTGGGACAGACGACCCTCTCTAGTAGAACTTCAGGGTTCATCAAGTTCGCTTTCAGACTAAGCAACATGTGTTGGCTTAACAGACAGGATCCTGGGAACTCAAGCAGTGAATTCAACGGCCTGGGGGGTCAAGAGCAGCTAGAGGCTGTCTAATTGGTTCATCTCTTGCAAGTTGCAAGATGGCGCGTTTTGTTGTTACCACTATGACACTCTCAAAACAAAAACTTTCCTCCTCTTTACTCATGTCCTCTTCCTGATCATTCCCATCCATGTCTTCATCTGATTCTTTCCTGCTTCTTTTCTTTTTCCTTCTAGAATCTTTTGTCCTTTTCCTCTTCTTGAGCTGCATTTATAGGCAGAACACCAAAGTAAAGAAGACCTCCATGTGCTGTGCGATGTGGACCATTGCCTCTCTCAGGCTTGACTACATAGACAGGTCCCTCATTGAGACTCTTCTTCACAACATGAATTGTTCACTCCTATCAGTCAGCCAATTTATGATTTTCACAAATGTTAACATGTCACACTAACACTGTCTCCTATGAAAAGTTCAGCTACCCTGATTTTGGCATCAACTTTGGTTGTTTTGTTCTCCTCTCTTACGAGCACCGTCAGCAACCAGTGTATTACTAGCTTTTTCTGCAGACGCTGGCACAGTTTGTGAACATACTCTGAATGAGTACCATTAGGTCCTGTAGCAGGATTGGTTCCCAGGATAAAGTAAACTGGCAACGCTGGATGTCTACTGAACATTAATTCATAGGGTGAGTAGCCAGTAGTGTCGTTCCTTGTACAATTGTATGCACAAACATGTGGCATATAGTCTCTCCAGTGATTTGTCTTTCTCCTCCAGGGTTCCAAGCATACTCAGAGTGTGCAATTGTAATGCTCTACAGGGTTCCCTTGAGGGTGAAAATGTGCGGTGCACACCTTTTCCGCTCCTATGATGGAACATAATTCCTTTAAACTAGACTAGTTGCAGTAGTCTTTGCCTTCTTGAATCACGACTGCAAATTTCATGAAGTGGTCGGTGATGACCAGTATGTTTCTGGAATCACGACTGACAGGCTCTATCGGCACATAGTCCAAGGACACCAGTTCCAGCAGATATGTCGTCAGTATGTTCTGCATAGGTGCTGCTTTCTGTAGGCTTGTTTTCCTGAAGCACCTTTCACATTTTCTACATTTATTCAACGGCCTTCGCCATTTTAGGCCAAAGAAGTCTTGCATGAACAAGACTGAGGACACGACCAGCCCCTAAATGGCCAACTTCTTTGTGTACGCCCCTTAAAGCTCAGTCACTGAATTGTTGGGGAAGGGCAAGCTGATAGATTTCACTGTCATGGTCAAGACATTTCCGATACAACACCCCATGTTGAAATTCAAGCTTCTTCCACTCTTTAAGAAGTAGCCAGTTGGCATGCAGCTCAGATGTTTGAAGAGTAACTTATGTGCTGCTTCAAGAAAGGAATTGACCTTCTTGAGAGATGGATCTTCCATTCATCCATCCATTATCTTCCACTTATCCGGGGCTGGGTCACGGTAGCAGCAGGCTACGCAAGGTGAACCAGGCATCCCTCTCCCCAGGAACATTTTCCAGTTCCTCCTGGGGGATTCCGAGGCATTACCAGGCCAGACAGAATATATAATCTCTCCAGCGAGCTCTGGGTCTGCCCCGGGGTCTCCTTCCAGTTGGATGTGCCCGGAAAACCACCAAAGGAAGGCGCCCAGGAGGCATCCTATTCAGATGGCCAAACCACCTCAATTGGCTCCCTTCAATGTGAAGGAGTAGCGGCTCTACTCCGAGCTCCCTTCGGATATCCGTTCTCCTTACCCCATCTCTTAGGCTGAGAACAGACGCCTTCCGGAGGAAACTCATTTCGGCCGCTTGTGTCCGCAGTCTAAACCTTTCGCTCATGACCATAGATCAGGGTTGGAACGTAGATTGAGACACACTCGGCTGCAAACCACCCCAATGCCTGCTGGAATTCCCAGTTTGATGAAGCCAACAGGACAACATCTTCTGCAAAAAAGCAGAGATGAAATTCTGAGGTCCCCAAACTGGAAACCTTCCTCCCCCCGGCTGCGCCAGCTCTGCTTGTCTCTTCACCCAAGTGTCCAAAACATATGGCTGCAGATCTGATGATACGACCACAAAGTCAATCATTGATCTGCGGCCTAGGGTGTTCTGGTAACAGGTACACATATGAACCACCCTATGTTTGAACATGGTGTTAATTATGGCCAATCCATGATGAGCACAGAAGTCCAATAACAAGACACCACTGGGGTTCAGATCGGGCAGGCCAGTCCTCCAAATCACCCCCCTCTAGGTTTTTCTATCATTGCCTGTGTGAGCATCAAAGTCCCCCTGTAGAACTATGGAGTCTCCAGACGGGACCCCTTCCAGGACCCTGCCCAGTGATTTTACGAAGGCCCCTTACTCCAAACTGCTGTTTGATGCATAGGCACAAACTACAGTCAGAGCCTTCATCTCCGAAACTTACAGTCGCAGAGGGGTGACCCTCTCGTTCACAAGGGAAAACGCCAACACAGCCGTGCTCAGCCAGCGCTCTGTTTCTACCATTCTGGACAAAACACCATACCCGGCATAAAAAGGGAATACTGGTAGATTTCAAAGAAAAGATCCTTTCCTCAAGAAGGAAATATTCCTTTCTTGAATAAAACATGAGCCGCTCAGCTGAGCTGCACGCCGCTCGAGGTCAGGCTACTTCTTAAAGAGTGGAAGAAGCTTGAATATGTGTTGTATAGGAAATGTCTTGACCATGGCATTGAAATCTACCAGCTTGTCCTTCCCAACAAGTCAGAGACCAAGCTTTAAGGGGCACACATGAAGAAGTTGGCCATTTAGGGGCTGACCGGGCCCTCAGCCTCATCCGTGCAAGACTTTATTGGCCTAAAATGGTGAAGGCCATTGAAGAAAGATGTCAAACATATGAACGGTGCTTTGGTAGGAAGACAAACCTACAGAAAGCAGCACCAATGCAGAAAATACTGACCACCTATCGAATGGAACTGTGTGCATGGACTATCTGCCGATAGAGCCCGACAGTCATGATATAAGAAACCTAAATGTCATTACCAATCACTCCAGGAAATTTGCAGTCACGTTTCCAAACAGAGACCGAAAGGCAAAGAGAACTGTAAATAGTCCAAGATAAACGAATCATGTTCCATCATAGGTGCGGAAAAGGTGCGCACCACACCTTATCACCCTCAAGGGAACCCTGTAGAGCAGTACAATCGCACACTCCGAGTATGCTTGGAACCCTGTAGGAGAAAGACAAAAATCATTGGAGAGACTATGTGTAGCCACTTGTTTGTGCATGCAATTTTACAAGGAATGACACTACTGGCTACTCACCCTATGGATTGATGTTCAGAAGACAGCCTGCGTTGACATTTGACTTCGTCCTAGGAACCAGTCCCGCTGCAGGACTTAAGAGATTAATTCAGAATATGTTCACAAACTGCACCAGTGTCTGCAGGAAAGCTATACACTAGCTGCTGACAGAACTCGTAAGAGAGGAGAACAAAACAATCAGATTTGATGCCAAAATCAAGGTAACTGAACTTGTCATAGGAGACAGTGTTAAGCAAAATGTTATCATTTGTGGAAAGCATACATTGGCTGACAGATGGGAGTGAACAATTCATGTTGTGAAGAAGAGTCTCAATGAGGGACCTGTCTAGTGTAGTCAAGCCTGAGAGAGGCAATGGCCCACACCACACACTGCATAGAGATTTTCTCCTTCACTGTGGTGTTCTTCTCAGTATTGCAGCTCTAGAAGAGGAAACAGACAAAAGATTCTAGGTGGAATAATCTACAAAGCAGGATAGCTTCTGATAAAGACACGGATCAGTGTGATCAGTGAGAGGACATGAGTGAAGAGGACGAAAGTTATTGTTTTGAGGATTGTAGTGGTAACAACAATACGTCCCATCTTGCAACATACAAGAGATGAACCAATTAGTCTCTAGCTGCTCTCAACCCCCAAGCCATTGAATTCACTCCTCAAGTTCCCAGAATCTTGTCTGAGGAGGTACAAATTATTTTCCAGTCAATGTGCCTGTCAGTGAGATAGAGAACAGGGCAGATGACTATTCTGCAACATTCCCTGAACATGCCATCATGGACATTCCTGAACTTCACATATCCATCCCCCCTTCACAATCTCAAAAGCAGAGACACGACTCAGCAGAACAGGCACTGGACAAAAACATTTCACCTAAATAGGGGCAGTCATGATGTTCAGCCAACACATGTGGCTTAGTCTGAAAGCGAACTTGGTGAACCCTAAAGTTCTACTAGAGAGAGACGTCAGCACTACAAACTTATCTATGGGGGGCTAGGGAAGCAAAAGATTGTTGCTCCTTGTGCATTCTTTAAAAATTGACCTGCCAGTCTTCCCCAATCTCTGATCAGCCTTGTTAATCATTTGGGTACTTAAAAACATGCTGAGACTGATATGGTTAAGAGGGAGAGAGTGTAACCAGGTAGTTTGAGCAGTGATTAAAAAGACGAAGTCATCAGACAAAATGAGCATATTAGACTAACTACTCAGGAATAATGGTCCATTAGCGCTCCCTTGTGTGTAGTTGAGAGTGTGAAGTAAGATACCATTTTGGTACAGATTCTTGGAACGGTCAGGGAGTCGACTGGAACATTGCGGCAGGAGCAGGAGTCTGGACTGGAGCAGGAGTCGGCCAGGGAGCCGAAGTGGAACGCGGGGCAGGGGCAGGAGCAGGAATCAGGGCTGGATCATGGGTGCAGGAGTCAGCCACAGGGCCGACTGGAACACTAGGGCAAGAACAGGAGTCGGGACTGGAACACAGGGGCAGCAGCAGGTGTCAGCTGGGAAGCAGACTGCAACACAGGTACAGGAGCAGGAGTCGGGACTGGAACACAAGGACAGGAGCAGGAGAGGCAGGGAGCTGACTGGAACATAAGGGCAGGAGCAGTAGTCGGGACTGGAGCAGGCGTTGGGACTGGAGCAGGAGTCGGCCAGGGAGCCAAAGTGGAACGCGGGGCAGGGGCAGGAGCAGGAATCAGGGCTGGATCATGGTTGCAGGAGTCAGCCACGGGGCCGAAGGGAACACTAGGGCAAGAACAGGAGTTGGGACTCGAACACAGGGGCAGCAGCAGGTGTCAGCTGGGAAGCAGACTGGAACACAGGTACAGGAGCAGGAGTCAGGACTGGAACACAAGGACAGGAGCAGGAGAGGCGGGGAGCTGACTGGAACATGGGGGCAGGAGCAGGAGTCAGGTCAGGAGCAAGAGTCGGCCAGGGAGCTGACTGGAGCATGGGTGCAGGAGTCAGCCACAGGGCCGACGGGAACACTAGGGCAAGAACAGGAGTCAGCTGGGAAGCAGACTGGAACACAGGTATAGGAGTCAGGACTGGATCAAGGGGGCAGCAGTAGGTGTCGGGACTGGAGCAAAGGAGTAAGTGTCGTTCTGGAGCACAGGATCAGGATTAGGGTCAGGAGCAGGAGTTGGCCAGGGAGCAGACTGGAGCATGGGGGCAGGAGAAGGTGTCGGGACTGGGGCAGGAGTCGGCAAGGGAGCCGAAATGGAACGCGGGGCAGGAGCAGGAATCAGGGCTGGAGCGTGGGTGCAGGAGTCAGCCACGGGACCGACGGGAACACTAAGGCAAGAACAGGAGTCAGGACTGGAAAACAGGAGCAGCAGCAGTTGTCAGCTGGGAAGCAGACTGGAACACAGGTACAGGAACAGGAGTCAGGACTGGATCAAGGGGGCAGCAGTAGGTGTTGGGACTGGCGCAAAGGAGCAAGAGTCGTTCTGGAGCACAGGATAAGGATTAGGGTCAGGAGCAGGAGTTGGCCAGGGAGCAGACTGGAGCATGGGGGCGGGAGCAGGTGTCGGGACTGGAACAGAAGAACAGGAGCAGGAGTCAGCCACGGAGCCGACGGGAACGCTGGCGCAAGAGCAGGAGTCGGGACTGGAACACAGGGGCAGCAGCAGGAGTCAGTACTGGAACACGAGGACAGGGGCACGAGTCAGGACTGGAGCAGGAGTGGCAGGGAGCTGACTGGAACCTGAGGGAAAGAGCAGGGGTCAGGACTGGAGCAGGAGTTGGTCAGGAAGCAGACTGGAACATGGGACAGGAGTCAGGACTGGAGCATGGGGGCAGGAGCAGGTGTCGGGAGAGGAGCCGGAGTCGGCCAAGGAGCCAACTGGATCACAGGGTCATCAGGAGGGACTGGAGCAGGAGTCAGGACTTGAGCAGGAGTCAGGACTGGAGCAGGAGATGGACAGGGAGTTGACTGGAACATTGCGGCAGGAGCAGGAGTCAGGACTGGAGCAGGAGTCGGGACTGGAGCAGGAGTCAGCCAGGGAGCCGAAGTGGAACGCAGGGCAGGGGCAGGAGCAGGAGCAGGAGCAGATATCAGGGATGGATCATGTGTGCAGGAGTCAACCACGGGGCTAACGGGAACACTAGGGCAAGAACAGGAGTCGGGACTGGAACACAGGGGCAGCAGCAGGTGTCAGCTGGGAAGCAGACTTGAACACAGGTACAGGAGCAGGAGTCAGGACTTGATCAAGGCGGCAGCAGTAGGTGTCGGGACTGGAGCAAAATAGCAAGTGTCGTTCTGGAGCACAGGATCAGGATTAGGGTCAGGAGCAGGAGTTGGCCAGGGAGCAGACTGGAGCATGGGGGCGGGAGCAGGTGTCGGGACTGGAACAGAAGAACAGGAGCAGGAGTCAGCCACGGAGCCGACGGGAACGCTGGCGCAAGAGCAGGTGTCGGGACTGGAACACAGGGGCAGCAGCAGGAGTCAGTACTGGAACACGAGGACAGGGGCACGAGTCAGGACTGGAGCAGGAGTGGCAGGGAGCTGACTGGAACCTGAGGGAAAGAGCAGGGGTCAGGACTGGAGCAGGAGTTGGTCAGGAAGCAGACTGGAACATGGGACAGGAGTCAGGACTGGAGCATGGGGGCAGGAGCAGGTGTCGGGAGAGGAGCCGGAGTCGGCCAAGGAGCCAACTGGATCACAGGGTCATCAGGAGGGACTGGAGCAGGAGTCAGGACTTGAGCAGGAGTCAGGACTGGAGCAGGAGATGGACAGGGAGTTGACTGGAACATTGCGGCAGGAGCAGGAGTCAGGACTGGAGCAGGAGTCGGGACTGGAGCAGGAGTCAGCCAGGGAGCCGAAGTGGAACGCAGGGCAGGGGCAGGAGCAGGAGCAGGAGCAGATATCAGGGATGGATCATGTGTGCAGGAGTCAACCACGGGGCTAACGGGAACACTAGGGCAAGAACAGGAGTCGGGACTGGAACACAGGGGCAGCAGCAGGTGTCAGCTGGGAAGCAGACTTGAACACAGGTACAGGAGCAGGAGTCAGGACTTGATCAAGGCGGCAGCAGTAGGTGTCGGGACTGGAGCAAAATAGCAAGTGTCGTTCTGGAGCACAGGATCAGGATTAGGGTCAGGAGCAGGATTTGGCCAGGGAGCAGACTGGAGCATGGGGAGGGGGGGCAGGTGTCGGGACTGGAACACGGGGAGGGGGGGCAGGTGTCGGGATTGGAACACAGGTACAGGAGCAGGAGTCAGGACTGGATCAAGGGGGCAGCAGTAGGTGTCGGGACTGGAGCAAAGGAGCAAGTGTCGTTCTGAAACACAGGATCAGGATTAGGGTCAGGAGCAGGAGTTGGCCAGGGAGCAGACTGGAGCATGGGGAGGGGGGGCAGGTGTCGGGATTGGAACACAGGTACAGGAGCAGGAGTCAGGACTGGATCAAGGGGGCAGCAGTAGGTGTCGGGACTGGAGCAAAGGAGCAAGTGTCGTTCTGAAACACAGGATCAGGATTAGGGTCAGGAGCAGGAGTCGGGACTGGAGCAGGAGTCAGCCAGGGAGCCGAAGTGGAACGCAGGGCAGGGGCAGGAGCAGGAGCAGGAGCAGATATCAGGGATGGATCATGTGTGCAGGAGTCAACCACGGGGCTGACGGGAACACTAGGGCAAGAACAGGAGTTGGGACTGGAACACAGGGGCAGCAGCAGGTGTCAGCTGGGAAGCAGACTGGAACACAGGTACAGGAGCAGGAGTCAGGACTTGATCAAGGCGGCAGCAGTAGGTGTCGGGACTGGAGCAAAATAGCAAGTGTCGTTCTGGAGCACAGGATCAGGATTAGGGTCAGGAGCAGGATTTGGCCAGGGAGCAGACTGGAGCATGGGGAGGGGGGGCAGGTGTCGGGACTGGAACACGGGGAGGGGGGGCAGGTGTCGGGATTGGAACACGGGGAGGGGGGGGCAGGTGTCGGGACTGGAACACGAGGACAGGAGCAGGTGTCGGGACTGGAACACGAGGACAGGAGCAGGTGTCGGGACTGGAACACGAGGACAGGAGCAGGTGTCGGGACTGGAACACGAGGACAGGAGCAGGTGTCGGGACTGGAACACGAGGACAGGGGCAGGTGTCGGCCAGGGAGCCGAAGTGGAACCCGGGGCAGGGGCAGGAGCAGGAGCAGGAATCAGGGCTGGATCATGGGTGCAAGAGTCAGCCACGGGGCCGACGGGAACTCTAGGGCAAGAACAGGAGTCGGGACTGGAACACAGGGGCAGCAGCAGGAGTCGATACTGGAACACGAGGACAGGAGCAGGAGTCAGGACTGGAGCTGGAGTGGCGGGGAGCTGACTGGAACCTGCGGGAAAGAGCAGGGGTCAGGACTGGAGCAGGAGTCGGCCAGGGAGCCGAAGTGGAACGCGGGGCAGGGGCAGGAGCAGGAGTCAGGACTGGAACACAAGGACAGGAGCAGGAGTCAGGACTGTAGCAGGAGAGGCGGGGAGCTGACTGGAACATGGGGGCAGGAGCAGTAGTCGGGTCAGGAGCAGGAGTCGGGTCAGGAGCAGGAGTCGACCAGGGAGCAGACTGGAGCATGGGTGCAGGAGTCAGCCACAGGGCCGACAGGAACACTAGGGCAAGAACAGGAGTCAGCTGGTGAGCAGACTGGAACACAGGTACGGGAGTCAGGACTGGATCAAGGGGGCAGCAGTAGGTGTCGGGACTGGAGCAAAACAGCATGTGTTGTTCTGGAGTACAGGATCAGGATTAGGGTCAGGAGCAGGAGTTGGCCAGGGAGCAGACTGGAGCATGGGGCAGGAGCAGGTGTCGGGACTGGAGCAGGAGTCGGCAAGGGAGCCGAAGTGGAACGCGGGGCAGGAGCAGGAATCGGGGCTGGAGCATGGGTGCAAGAGTCAGCCACGGGACCGACGGGAACACTAGGGCAAGAACAGGAGTCGGGACTGGAACACAGGAGCAGGAGCCAGAACTGGATCAAGGGGGCAGCAGTAGGTGTTGGGACTGGAGCAAAGGAGAAAGTGTCGTTCTGGAGCACAGGATCAGGATTAGGGTCAGGAGCAGGAGTTGGCCACGGAGCTGACAGGAACACTGGCGCAAGAGCAGGTGTCGGGACTGGAACACAAGGACAGGAGGTGTCAGGACTGGAACACGAGGACAGGAGCAGGAGTCAGCCACCGAGCCGACGGGAACACTGGTGCAAGAGCAGGAGTCGGGACTGGAACACAGGGGCAGCAGCAGGAGTCGATACTGGAACACGAGGACAGGAGCAGGGGTCAGGACTGGAGCAGGAGTTGGCCAGGGAGCAGACTGGAACATGGGACAGGAGTCAGGACTGGAGCATGGGGGCAGGAGCGGGTGTCAGGAGAGGAGCAGGAGTCGGCCAGGGAGCCAACTGGATCACAGGGTCATCAGGAGGGACTGGAGCAGGAGTCAGGACTTGAGCAGGAGTCAGGACTGGAGCAGGAGTTGGTCAGGGAGTTGACTGGAACATTGCTGCAGGAGCAGCAGTCGGGACTGGAGCAGGAGTCGGGACTGGAACAGGAGTCGGCCAGGGAGCCAAAGTGGAACCCGGGGCAGGGGCAGGAGCAGGAGCAGATATCAGGGCTGGATCATGGGTGCAGGAGTCAGCCGCTGGGCCGACAGGAACAATAGGGCAAGAACAGGAGTCAGGACTGGAACACGAGGACAGGAGCAGGTGTCGGGACTGGAACACGAGGACAGGAGCAGGTGTCGGGACTGGAACACTAGGACAGGAGCAGGTGTCGGGACTGGAACACTAGGACAGGAGCAGGTGTCGGGACTGGAACACTAGGACAGGAGCAGGAGTCAGGACTGGAGCAGGAGCTGGCCAGGGAGCAGACTGGAACATGGGAAAGGAGTCAGGACTGGAGCATGGGGGCAGGAGCAGGTGTTGGGACAGGAGCTGGAGTCGGCCAGGGAGCCAACTGGATTACAGGGTCATCAGGAGGGACTGGAGCAGGAGTAAGGACTGGAGCAGGAGTTGGTCAGGGAGTCGACTGGAACATTGCGGCAGGAGCAGGAGTCGGGACTGGAGAAGGAGTCGGCCAGGGAGCCAAAGTGGAACGCGGGGCAAGGGCAGGAGCAGGAGCAGATATCAGGGCTGGATCATGTGTGCAGGAGTCAGCCACGGGGCCGACGGGAACACTAGGGCAAGAACAGGAGTCGGGACTGGAACACAGGGTCAGCAGCAGGTGTCAGCTGGGAAGCAGACTGGAACACAGGTACAGGAGCAGGAGACAGGACTGGAACACAAGGACAGGAGCAGGAGTCAGGACTGGAGCAGGAGAGGCGGGGAGCTGACTGGAACATGGGAGCAGGAGCAGGAGTCGGGTCAGGATCAGGAGTCGGCCAGGGAGCAGACTGGAGCATGGGTGCAGGAGTCAGCCACGGGGACGACGGGAACACTAGGGCAAGAACAGCAGTCGGGACTGGAACACAGGGGCAGCAGCAGGTGTCAGCTGGTAAGCAGACTGGAACACAGGTACAGGAGCAGGAGTCAGGACTGGATCAAGGGGGCAGCAGTAGGTGTTGGGACTGGAGCAAAGGAGCAAGTGTTGTTCTGGAGCACAGGATCAGGATTAGGGTCAGGAGCAGGAGTTGGCCAGGGAGCAGACTGGAGCACGGGGGCGGGAGCAGGCGTCGGGACTGTAACAAGAGGACAGGAGCAGGAGTCAGGACTGGAGCAGGAGTGGCGGGGGGCTGACTGGAACCTGCGGGAAAGAGCAGGGCTCAGGACTGGAGCAGGAGTTGGCCAGGGAGCAGACTGGAACATGGGACAGGAGTCAGGACTGGAGCATGGGGGCAGGAGCAGGTGTCGGGACAGGAGCCGGAGTCGGCCAGGGAGCCAACTGGATCGCAGGGTCATCGGGAGGGACTGGAGCAGGAGTCGGTCAGGGAGTCGACTGGAACATTGCGGCAGGAGCAGGAGTCTGGACTGGAGCAGGAGTTGGCCAGGGAGCCGAAGTGGAACGCGGGGTAGGGGCAGGAGCAGGAATCAGGGCTGGTTCATGGGTGCAGGAGTCAGCCACAGGGCCGACTGGAACACTAGGGCAAGAACAGGAGTCGGGACTGGAACACAGGGGCAGCAGCAGGAGTCAGGACTGGAACACAAGGACAAGGACAGGAGCAGGAGAGGTGGGGAGCTGACTGGAACATGGGGGCAGGAGCAGGAGTCGGGTCAGGAGCAGGAGGTGGCCAGGGAGCAGACTAGAGCACTGGGGCAGGAGTAGGTGTCGGGACTGGAGCAAAGGAGCAGGAATAGGGTCAGGATCAGGAGTGGCTGGGGAGCTGACTGGAACCTGGGGGCAAAAGCAGGAGTCAGGACAGGATCCAGAGGTGGCCAGGGAGCAGACTGGAGCACGAGGGCACGTGTAGAAGTCGGGACTGGAACATGAGGACAGGACCGGTACATGAAGACAGGACGAGGAGTCAGGACTGGAGCCGGAGCTGGCCAGGGTGCCTACTGGAACACATGGAAAGGAGCAGGAGTCAGGAATGGAGTAGGAGTCGACTGGAAGATGGGGACATAAGTAGGAGTCAGGACAGGAACAGAGACAGTCAGGGAGCCGACTTGAACATGGGGGCAGGAGCAGGAGTCGGGTCAGGAGAAGGGGTGGCCAGGGAGCAGACTGGAAGATGGGGGCGGGGGCAGGAGCAGGAGTCAGGGCTGGAGCATGGAGGAAGAAGCCGGAGTCAGGACTGGAGCACGGGGGAGGAGCGAGTGTTAGGACTGGAACACGGGGCGGGAGCGGGTGTGGGGACTGGAGCGCGGGAGCGGGTGTGGGGACTGGAGCACGGGGACGGGAGCGGGTGTCGGGACTGGAGCACGGGGGCGGGAGCGGGTGTCGGGACTGGAGCACGGGGGCGGGAGCGGGTGTCGGGACTGGAGCACGGGGGCGGGAGCGGGTGTCGGGACTGGAGCACGGGGACAGGAGCAGGGACTGGAGCAAGAGTCGGCCAGGGAGCTGACTGGAACATGGGGGCAGCAGCAAGAGTCAACGTGGAGCCTATTGGAACACAGGGAACAAGAGCAGGAGTTGGTACTGGAGCACAGGGCAGGAGCAGGAGTCGGGACTGGACAGCTGGGTCTCTGAGGAGCTTGGCAGCTGGGTCTTAGGGGAGTTGGGCAGTAGAGATGGTTGAGGATGTCAGGAGCTGGTGCTTCAAAATTGCCAGCACAGGAACAGGCAGTTGGCAGCTAGGCCCAGAACTACTGGGCTTCAGACAGGGGGCTAGCTAGTGGAGATGCAGGCAGATGATTAGCAGGACCAAGGCTAGCTGACTGGATGTCAAAGACAAACAGTTTGCCTTCAAATGAAGTGTCTCCTGGGTCCAACTTAGGCCAGTTTATTCTGTCACAGGTCACGAGGGAAATTGGACCCAAATGCAGGCACAAAGCAAACGCTGTCAAGTAGGTAGGTGCAAAATTAAGAGCTATTTAATGAAAACACAAAAAGGCTTAGTGAGTCCTGATGTGGCAGGAAAACAATACCAGGTCCAGGGACAAAAACAGAACTGACAAGATAACATTGAAAAGCAGGGAAAACACACAATGAACTGACAAATAAACTATGAAAACTGTCTGGCTCTATGCAGGGAGCAGGGCAGGCGATCAAATCGGAGGGAAACACAAAGGTGGGAAGTAAAACAGGACAGGACATACCTGGGGCAGACACTTACAAAATAAGACAGGAAACATTTAAAACCAAACTCAGGACTGTGAAAGGAAGGGGTTGGAGGCTGAGATTTCAACATGAGGTGTCTGCATATACTTTACAGATTGAGGTGTAGTTGCAAGTGTCTGCCAAAAGCTACAGTTGGATGTGGAGATGTAGGTGTAAAAGGCGAAGGCTCAGAAAACCTTTCCAAACTCCAACTGCAGATTTGGCAGAGGGTTTAGGTGGAGGCATGGGTGGCAGTAGTCAGCAGCCTACACAAAGGCGAAGCTTTGATGGAGTTTGTCCACACCTGAAATAATCTGCAGGTAGCGGCTGCAGGTTTCTTGAAGAGGCAGTAGTTGGAGGCGTAGGAAGGAGCTCTTGGCAGGTGGAGGCAGCTGCTGCCTCAGGTTGCAAACTGTAGCTGAGAGAGGTTTTAGGTGGAGGTTGACATTTTTGAGCTGAAATGTTACTGGAGAAGGTTCTAAGTTCAACAAGGCCGTGAGCACATCCACTTTAGGTCGAGGATGGAACCTGTGTAGGTCGAGGATGGAACAAAGCTTGTCAGAGGTTGTAGATGAAGAAAGACACGTTGCTGGCTTTCACAATCTGCAGGTTAAGGTATGTGCAACAGGTAAAAGCTGCTGGCAGCTTGCAACAATAAGGGCGGGGCACATGACCAAACTAGTGGGAAAACAACGGCAAGAAGTAAAGCAACATACGAGAGAAGGAAGTGCGAATGATAAAACAAAACAGGAAATTATTAACCCATTAATGACTACCAACTAAATTTAGTATGTTAGTATGTAAATTCCCACAGATTTTTTTCTGATTGAGGTGGAAATACAAAATTTGCTGTGGAAACTATGTGGCTACACAAAATTTTTGATTTTGAATATTTATCATGCCTTAATTGGTTGACAAAGTTGTGTTTTTGTAAAAAATGCAAAAAAACCTCAAAAACAAATTCAACAATCATTTGCCATGCTAAATATCCAACTTACACTGAATCAATGTGTGTGTGTGTGTGTGTGCGCGCGTAAGTGTGTGTGTGCGTGTATAAGTGACATGGTCACTTATACACGCACACGGAAAACACGGAACACGCCATGGAAAAGGTCCCTAATTTCTGCAAAATATGACTACTGGATAAAGAAAAAGCGGTGGATTATCAAAATTATTTTTGAATATAAATTGTAAGAGTCTAGACTATGCGTATTTGAAGAATTATGAAGATGTGATATTCCTAACCTGTTGGTTTAGAGGGTTTTTTGTGAAAAATCAAAAAAACCTGCTACCCCTTGTGACTAACAACTAAAAATAGTCGTTAAAGAAAAACTGATATTGTGACCTCATACTTTGACCGATTTGAAACATTTCAATGGATTTGTTCTTAGCTCAGCTGGTACTTTGAGTGCTGTGAAGGAAATCATAAAATTCCACTGTGGACATTAATGGGTTAACACTAAAAAAAAAATATTTAAGTAATAAACAGGGAACATGTTTGACAATATGTTGAGAGATGTTCATCATGCACCTAGAAGAGACTGAAGGTGATGAATGGAGTATGGCACTTCAGGTTGTGTCATGCCAGGTGGTGAAGGTGTAGGTTGATGCTAAAGTTGGAGGCTGCATTGCTGCGTTTTATTATTCTTTAAGACTAAAACTAATATTTATGTATTTGACCGTAATCAACTCAGAGAAAAGAGCAAAGAAATAGAACTCACATGATTTAATATTACATCAGGTTTTGGTTTTCCTGAAGTCAACATCATAAGGTTTCTTGCCCCCAGGATTTCTGTGAAAGAGGGACGGTCCAGTCTCTCCCAAGGCTGCTGTGTGATACAATAACCGAGCTCTAAGCAGTATGGACGAAGCTGGACATCCGTGAACCTGTGAGAAGCAGAAGTGACAAATTAAATCATCACGACACATAAAAGGAAAAATAGATCAGTTGGAATTGTAGATAATGATAGATTTTTGTTTTTTGACACTAAAATACATTTACAATCTATTTACAATAATTTAAGAGATATAGCCTTTATTTAACTTTATAGCTTGCTGCAAGAAGAATTAATATTCAAGAACAGCTAAAATTAATTTGAAGTTCACAGAAGAGTGTTTGGACCAGGCATTAGAAAAAAAGTGAGATGGAAGACCATTTACTTACAAGAACCAAGTGAAAATAAAAACTATGTCAAACTTTCATTATAAGTGCCAAATATGGGGCGCTGGTTTAGCTCAGTCGGTAGAGCAGGCGCCCCATATACAGAGGCTACAGTCCTCGTCGCACTGATCGCAGGCTCGACTCCCGGTCTGCCGATCATTTGTGCATGTCAGCCCCCACACTCTACTCCCCACATTTCCCATCTCTCTTCAGCTTTCCTATCGAATAAAGGCAAAAAGCCAAAAAAAATAATCTTTAAAAAAAATAAAATAAAAAAATAAAAATAAGTGCCAAATATAAGAAAAATGCATAGAGACAAAATAATTACTGTCCAGCTATCTGACGGTAAATAAATCCTAGGTGTGGTAGGTCACATGGTGTGAATTTATTTTTTCCAAAAGTGACTAAACATAAGAATGGAAGCCCTTTCTGCCACTTGGATGAAAAAAAAGCATCCCAAGTCATTATATTGAGAAACTTTCTCAATATTTTGACTTAGTTGAAATATTAAGACTAAGTGGAAATATTGATTTACTGAGTATCTCAATATTTCGACTTAACTCAATATTTTCCATCTCAGATCTCATTGGCTATAGTCTTACGACGATATAGCCTCTAAGGACAGTGGTGACCATGCCAGATGTGTAGCCAGCGGTTAGCAAACGACTGCCAGTCAAGACTTGACTGCACTGTGCAGCGTTGTTTACAGAAATAGAACCCGTTTTTCTTTTGATTTACTTGTAATTAACGGGTCTTGCCTGTGTCCAAATTTCAACATCAAGATGCAGATTCGTAAAAACTTAAAATGCAAGCTTTGTGAGGTCTGTCCTCAAGAGGAGAAGAAACAACTTTGAAAATGCTTGTTTTTTGAACGGAGGTCCATAATTTCTGATGCATTCGAGGAAGTAGGGAAATCTGAACGCTGAACAGCTTTTATGACAGTGTCATGGGAATTTATCTCAAGTTGAATTTTAGATCTAGAACGGATTTTTAGCTGAACTTGCATGCAGATGTCTATTTATAGAGATCAATAAGAAGCAAAATCATTGTTAGGTGACTGTTGATTGGACATGTCTATGTAGATTCTACGTAGAATGTAGAATCTGTAGCCTAACATTAATAAATTGTAATAGCATGTGGATGACTGACCATTCTTACTACTCTGCCAGATGCACACACATCTAATGTTAGTTATTACATTTGTTTTATTTTTGAAATTATTTAAATACAGAGTGTAAAACTCTCATAGGAATAGCCAAGGGAAGCAAGGCTGCTGAAGGCGCTGAGAGAGCTGCTAACTGTGGACATTACCCTCTGCCTCTACTGCTTCCATTCGCTAGATTTACTTAGGCCTATGTCAGAGTGATTTAAAAAAATCACCTGGAAATAAGCTTTCCAAGTGATTTCTTTATTGTGTGTTTTGAGTGTTTGTTGTTATACGATTTACTTTTAGAGTAAAGAGGCTGCTTTCAGTAATATACATGTCGCAGCTGCAAATATTGTGGGGAATTAAAGTAGCAAAACTAAAGACTGTGGCTTTTAACTTGCCAGATTAGAGTCAACTCTCCAGGTACTAAGATAAGATACTAAGTCAAAATATTGAGATAATAAGTCGAAATATGGAGATACTAAGTCTAAATATTGAGATAAGTTGAAATATTAAGATACTAAGTCAAAACTTTTTTTTCATTTAAGTGGATGACAAAGAAAAGAAGGTATAACACATAAAGGTAAATGTCAACATAACCAAAAAACACAAACCTATAGAAAATCTCAACCAGATACTGACTGGTTTTCTATTTTTGTTCAGTCTAAGTTTAAGTGTAAAGTAGGGGTGGGCAAAAAAAACGATTCATGCAAAAATAGAGATTCTTATCTTCTAAGATTCTAAATAGTTTCATAATCGAGATTCTTTTTCCCCCGTCTCACCATGCGCACTTCGTGACTTCCGTAGAAAACAAGGTACAGGGCTCAACATAAGCACTTGCCCAACGGTATGTTTATAATCCCCCCCAGGGCCAGTAGATAGAACATTTAACTGGTCCGGTGTGCCAGTAGGATCCACAAGCGCAATCCTGCGGTTATCTCAATCCGATGTCAGCATCACTGCAGGCACTTTGGCTACTGCTGTCAACAACACTTTACACGCTACTCTCGCTGCACTCGCAACAAATCAACTGTCATTCTAGAACACACTAATTTACGTTAGCAAGCTTCCACAGACGAGTCAAAAGTTTTTAAAACCCCCTACTCCTGGGGTCCTTTTCAGAAAGGAGGTTCAACAAAGCCTTAGTCTAACCCCAGACTGTGGTTTGATTTACCCTGAGCTGAAAGTTGCTGGCTTTTGGGTTTCAGAACAGCTGATCTGAGTTAGTTCAATCAACCCTGAGTTGGTTCAGCCGGAGCTAAGTGCATGCACGCTGACTATAAAAACCAGCATTAATGGAGCCCCGATACCACAATTCACAATGGCAACGGTACACACACACACACAAAAAAAAAGGTCCTCCAACGTCACACCAGTGGAGCTTGAAATCCTCATGCGAAGTTCAGCGAATATGGGCATGTTTTTAGAAAAATAAAGTAACATAGCTGCAGCTGCAAAAGAATAGTAGTGTGGGAAGAAACTGCTGTTTGGAATGTACGTGGATTGCTCCTAAATTAATATTAATATTTTTAGCTTCTATACCATTCCGGTCATGATTAAATATTAAATAAATAGACCAGTTTAAACTAGCGAGTTCACTCAAACGTACATGGAAGCAGTTCAAAATAAAATACCAGATCATCATTCAAAAAGGTAAGGCTCAGGCAGAACAGGCTCATGGCTGAACCTCACTTCAATCATATTATACAATATCAAACAAATTAAATATAATTCTGTAGCCGTTTTAATGTGCATTAGCTGTAACCCTAACATTATGCTGATTTCACATCATCTCACCTAAATCATGTTTAGTTGATTAAACTGAATTGTTAATAACTGGAAATATATATATATATATATATATATATATATATATTTTTTTTTTTAACTAACGGCTGCTTTTGTATTCGAAATGAAGAGGACCAAATAAATGACTTGTCTTATTTGAGTGCTCTCGGCAGTGGTGGTGGAAAATTTACAAATGATGACGCAGATTTGTCTTTTGATTATTTTATTATAACTATAAAATACTTTTTCAAAGGGGTCAGAGCACCACAGAGACGGTTTTCACTAAACCCGCTTTCTGAAACAGACCTCTGGTCAAATGCCAGGAAAAAGGGCAACAGTTGAAAAAAAGAGTGCACTGGACTATGGAAAAAAGAGGAAACGATAGGGGTGGGTGGTATACAGGTTTCAATAGCGTCACCGGTGTCACGTTCAAAGACCACATGGATTTTGCAATACCGTCATTACCAGGATAAACACACACGTACACACACAAGGAAGGTTTACTTCCCCCAACCCTGATGACTCACTTAACATCCATAGCAGTGTTTCCCACAAATAGAACAACAGGAAAAGTCCGTCTCATATCACATAAGTCCAGCTTTTTGTGAAAGCACAGAGTGAACTGACCACTGTGCATCGCGAGTATGTGTGTCACCTGTCTGTAAACTGGAAACATGCGCACAGCGCTGCCTCTGTCAACCATGTGCCTCGAGGCAAAATTTTAGTAGTTCCACAATTGTACACATATTCAGTAATAAGAACCCTTACACAAGGAGAAACAAAGTTTGAGATACCAAATTTTGCTCGTTGTCAACCCCCTTTGGTCTTAGATTTGCCTTTGTGTGTTATTATTGTAATCAGTTGATAACTTTTTCCAAAAATTTAAATTATATAATGTTATGCTTTTATGCCATTATTTTCTGCACCGCTTTTATTAGCTCACAGACGACTGGAGTAGATCCTGAAGGATGTACTAATTCAAAAATCGATTTTGAATCGAAAATCAATTCTGAATAAAATCGTGACCCAAGAATCTGAATCGAATCGAATCGTGAGACACCCAAAGATTCCCACCCCTGGTGTACAGAATTTATTATGAGTGCCAGATTTTTTTCCAAAGAAAAAATAAAAAATCATATAACCTGGTCATCCCTGCAGCATGGACATTGTCTCTGATGGGCTTTCTTACATGTGTGGCGTAAAGAGATTCTGTCTGCGTGGCGTACAGAGAGTAGTCCCGCTCCTTAAGGTGGACCGCCACATTACACTGCAAGAAAACACACACGTTAGAATGAGGCTTTACATGTATAGTAAATGAAGCAAATAACACTGGATGTCAGTTTCACAAGGTGCTGCACAAAGGTAAACTTCATAAAAATAGAAAATGACGCCACTATTTAGCAGTCTGACTGTAGTGTAACTTAAGGCCTGTCGGTATTATCCTCATCAAAATTGGGCGCCAGACACACAATTACGTTTTTCACTCATAACTCAAAGCTGCTATAATAGCATGGGTTAGCCTAAGATTGTCCCTCACAGGCTGAAGACTATCACCCACACCAGGAATCAGGAACTGCACATGTATTGTCAATGAAAGCAGCACAGGGCTCAATTAACCCTTTCATGCATAGTGGTCACTACAGTGGACAGCTATTCAAAAGCTGTTTTCTTCTATATGCATGAGTCTTGATGTCAAAGTTGCGCATCAGCCACTACAGTGGACACTAGTGTATCATCCCATACACTGCCACCGTCTGGCCAGCCGTTGTAAGTGCAACAAAAAATTCTCAAAACCAAGATGGCCGACGGAAGGCCAGAAGTGCAGAGCACCGAAGGAATATCTGTCCATTCCTTCTATTCTAAGAGAACCTTGCAGGTAAAAAAAATATGGGGACATCAAGTAACAACTAAGGAGTAATATAATTGTTGAAATTTCCAAGTATTGATTTTGTGTTGGGAGGAAATTGCAATTAATCATCTGTCCACTAAATTGGACATCATGCATCGCTGGCTATATTTTAACTACAATTCATACAATTACTGCGACTTTGTTGTTTTTGAAAATACTTCATCTGCAGTAACTTTTTTGGCTGTGAATCAATTAATCTATGTTATTAGAATGTAAATTTTGTTTTTTTAGAATGTACCAATATTTTGTGCAAATTAGTTCCATCATGAGAGTAACGATTCATGTTTTTATGTTTTGTAGAGGTCAGATGCAGAGCGTGATAGAAAGGCCTACAGGATAGTTGAGCAAATACCCTCCGAGTCAAGTGAGGATGATGTTAGTGGCAGTGATGATGAATGGCTACCAGAAAAAAGAGGAGCAGTAAATGCTAGCAGTCGTGACAGTGGAGCTGAGGATGCTGAGGGAGCTGAGGTTGCCGTGATGCCATGATGCTGCATGCACACGAAATACAAAGTACATCTGCATGCGGTGTCTTGTGGGCTTTGTGCCCTGGGTGCTTTGCCAATTTCCATAAAAGATAGACTTTTTCAACAGAAGAAAGAGACTATACTGATGTAGTAAAGTACATTTGAAAGAGAATGTTTGTCGTAGTAGGTGGATATATTGTTATGGTTGGAGTCAGTCAGACTGTACTGTGCAGGCTTGCCGGGTCAACTGACTAATAGAGAAGTTATTTTTGAAGTTCGCATTGGTCTCTAAGTTAGCAGGGATCTACCAGGAATGGCTCCTACTTCTAGGTTTAGGGAAACTGAGGGGTTGGATCCATCAGACCAGACCAAAGGCCCAGTCGAATGTTTAGAGAGCCATGGGCAATATTTTTTATTATTATTATTATTATTTTTGTAGGAAATGTTTACTGAAAAAATATACAGTTCAACAGGGTGAGGTAGGAAGGGCTGAAGAGTCAAGAGGAAGGATCTGAATGAGGGATGGAGGGAGGAATGGGAGGGATGGAAGGAGGAGGGTTAGAAAGAAAGAGGGGAAAGGCTGAGGAGTCAGGAGGTTCAACGTTTTTGCATTAACAGTATTAGAATATGTTCAAATATGTGAACACATTAGTTTAACAACATTAAAACATGAAGCATTTCATAGTGTTCACATAATGTGTCATTTTATTCATTGTTTTGTTAAAAACATATTTGATCAGTTGAAAGCTCAAACGCATGTTGTCCACCCTAGTGGACATGTCATTAACTCCTTGAAAAATGTATGTAAAAAAAAAATGAAGTTCAATTTTTTTTTTTTCATGCCTAAAGAGTAACAAAAACACTTAGGAAAAAAATCCTGACTGAGGTTGTCATAATTCATGCATGAAAGGGTTAACACATACACTTGTAGTGGCAGGCTCTCTCTGTCTCCAGAGCAAACTTAAACATTTTTTAGTATGTCTCTAAATAAAAACACAAATTAGTGCTGCAAATTAAATATATGCACATTGAAAATATATTTACAAAAATATGTATATACATTTAAATAAAACAGAAAAAGTAGGTGAATATAAATTATATTTACTTACGTAAAATGCATTTTCTTCAAGTGTCTCACCTATTAATGTACATGTGAATGTAAACATCTCTCCAGGAGAGGAAAATAAAATACATGTTAAATAAAGACGTTATTTTCACTTTTCTAGGTTACTATTCCAATGCAGTCCATCTTATAAAGTGCATAACAATAAAACAACATTTTAGGTTCATAACGCACCTACGAAAGCAGCACAGGGCACAATTAACACACATACTGACAGTGGCAGGCTGTCTGTCTGCTGCAGCGAGTCAGACAATATGCAAATGAGGTGAAATATTCGACGTATTTAAAAGATTAACAGACGTTTTCGCTAACCAAATCTATGTCTTAAGTCACGTACACGTTAACAACACTTACAAATATATTTTGGTGTGCATTAAACTGTGTACAAGTGTCATTTTAAACTCCCTAGCTTAAACAACGTGAGAGAGCCCATCACAGCACGTCTTACCATAGCAGAACCTTCCAAACATTTGCCCTCAATTCGCAGCTTCGTCACTCAGGTGCCTTGTGTTTCATTAATTAAAGCCCCCCCCCCCCCCCCAACAGGTAACCCGGAACTATATATATATTAAAAAAACATGTTCACTTACTCATGCATGGTTTAAGGTACACAGGGGGGAAAAAATAATTATGGTAAATAATATTACACGCAGGTTTTGAGAATGTTCATCAAAATAAAATAACATAATATTTTCAAAATAAAATTGACTCCGCTACATTACAAAATAACGTATAACCTCTTAAAATTACAAGCAGGCCAAATTTAGTGTTCAATAGATAATTTCATTTAATCTTCAATCATTTTAACAAAAATGTAGGCCAACAGAAATAATTTAAACTGTTAACAAAATTAATGTCTCAAAATCACATCAGTTCCTTTTTACATTTCATAAAATTAAGCATATTTCCAAACCAAACCAAGTAACAACATTCCATTAATGTTAGAGTCCTTAAAAAAGGTCAGCTTTCCTGATGTCCAAAACAGAGAATTTGTCATTGTGATTAAATAGTGTGTGGTTGAAAGACTCCATGTGTGTTTTAGAAGAGAAGGAGTCCAGGCTGGAAGAAGTAATTATCCAGCAGTGAGATTATGAGAGTCTTAAAGTGAGTGAGTGGGTGGGGGATTTAATTTCTCCTTTTCAATGTGTAATGAGACCATTTCTTAGTAGACCATTTGTGATGATCAAAAACAAATTAATTGAGGAATACCTGGAAATCTGAATGATGAAATCAATCTATTACAAAGATACAGAAAATAAAAACTCAATCTGGCCACTTTGACCGCATCAATGTGTTAGAAGCCAAAAGTGTCACAACAAAGCCAGAAAAAAAGGTAAAAGAAACAGAGCAGCTCATGGATCTTCACTCTCACTATCTTCTAAAAGTCTTCCAACAAACTTGCTTGTTTTTCAAGTTACATCCAGCTTTAACACTGCCACACTTCTCTGCCATGTGTCTGTCCTCACACACACACACATTCTTAACAGGTGTCAGTAATTATCCCTCTCTCCTCTGCTGGGCCACACCCACTCCCTCACAGCAATGCTCAGCTGTGCAGCAAAGGGGCAGTCTGCAATTTTGGCTGGAAGCTATGCCAGGGACAAAACGAGCTGCTGTACTTTAGTTTTTCTGCCTTGGGATAATACCTTGCTCCAGATTCCTTGTGGTAACATTTAATTTAAAAATATGCAATATGTAAGGTAAGTTAATGAAGGCAGACCCATATTAAGACCTTTAAGTGTTAATTTGTGCTTTAGGGCAAAAAAACTTTTTTGTCATCTACAGTAAGTATTGCACACATCTCTGGAGTCAAATGAGTGCCATTAATCAATATGTAAAAAATGTATGTGTCACTATAAAGACAAACAAATTAGAGATTTGAAAGAGATTGTGGAAAAATCAAGGAAAATCACAACATGTAAAAGCATACAGGCATGTTCAAATATTTCCACACACCATTATTCATTTGTTTGAATAAATATTCTTATTTTATATTATTGCATATAAATTCCAGTTGACAGGTCAGAAAGGACATATATAACAAAAATAACTAACATATACGAAAGTGAAATCACAAATAAATATTAAAGTAAGTGAAAAGGGGATGAATCATTCCTTCATATTTTATATATAAATATATTTGATTATTTATATTTTTATTGATTAATCTTTATATTTCCATATTTATTTACTCTTTTACAGATTGACAGTTTTTAATCACTTTAGAAATGAAAGTTGAAGTAGGCCTATGTCTACACTATGTCAGAGCAGGCTGTCATCACTGTGTATCCCAACTTGGAATTTGTTGATATGTAATCTCTATTTACAGATTCTACATATAGTATATAGTAGAATAGTCTACATGGTAGAATCTGCAGGCAGGGACGTGGATTTCTTGGAAGGCAAGTGTTCTGGTTTCCATTTGAACTACGCTTGTAGTCTGAGTCATATTGACCAATCACGTATCAGCAGGCTGTGGCGTGTGCAAGAAAAACAGTCCGTGTGGATAGCAAAAGCAGGCGGAACGTAATCCGCCATAATGCCATCCCAGCTCCCATCAGCATCATCTGAAGATGATTTAGCTTCTTATTAATCTCTATAAACAGACATCTGCATGAAAGTTCAGCTAACAATCCACTTGAGAAGGATTCCCTTATTTACAAAAATAATATTTTCAGTGTTGTATTAAATTACTTTTTGTAAGGAAAGGATTTGTATATCTCTTTCACCCATGGTATACAGTTAAACACAGTAGAGTTAGAGATGTAAAAATGTATACCGCACTTTCGTAGTCTTTATAAAGGGAACCCTTAGCCTTTACATTTTACTAATGCTATAATACCATATGAAGCAATGTCACTCACTGCTCAGCCAATGTTTACATTAGCTCGGAAAAGATCACGGTGAATTTGCAAGCTTACCTGTCCAGCTCTTTGGCAAACTGACTCGTGGACTGTCATTGCATAATACCGTCCCTCGAGTCATGCAACTAGACCAAAATAAGGTTACTCTTATTGTATATTGAATTATATGAACATACACTGATAAACTGTATACCTACTTATGCCCACATTAGGTTAGCCCCGCCTGCACAAACAGTCACACACACATACACATACAATGACCCCAACATTACAAAGTCACCTCTCACACTCAGAGGGCAGGGCAGAGTCTCATTATAGTCACAAAATGCATTGGCACTGCAGGGAAAGTAGAGAGGGAAGTAGGGAGTACAAGAGTAAAGGAGATTGAGGAGAATGAAAGCCGTAGCAGCTGAGGGGATCGAGAAGTGGGCACAGTATGCTTGTTCCAGGCATCTTCCTTAATTTGTGCAGAGAGAAAGAATAGGAAGCTGTGTAAATCTGTAAATTAAAAGGTTTTATCCAACAGTCCAACTAAAAAGATTCAGAAAAAGGTACATGTGTGGAAAAAAAGAGCGACAGCACATACCGACTGCATATAAAAAGAGAAGACATTAGCAGCGAGGCACGGTGATATACTGGCGGCTTAGACCTTGGCAGGACAGGATATGTCTTTGTGTGACGGATGACAGTTTGGACACTTAACAACTGTCCACTTGCTGCCACTGACCTGCTTCTGTGGTGTATTTTGGGAAATCTCATTTCCTGCTGCTTCCAAAAGGTTACTATCTACATTTAGAAAATGTGATTTTGATGAGGCCTTTATTAGTGACGGTAGAGACAGGCTGAGGGGAGGACAGAGGTTGACAGTTGAGAGAGACGGCTGAAGATTTAACGACTTGATGGCTTATCTCACTAAAGGTTTTGCTACAGGCAGATAACCCACATGGTGCTTTAGTTTACAGGCTACTCCATGTGTGTTTGCATCATATATCATGGATGTCCAACAAACTGCCTGTATAGTTATTATTACAACCTGAGTTATTGTAGAAATAAATCAAATTTAGGTGCTGATTTTATTATAATGCAGTTCGTACTGGGAACACTAGGTGTCACCTTCACTGAGAGTGCGGATTACTGGCACTCTCTTGTGTACCAAAAAGGCTTGGCTGGTCACAGACACTTGTTATGATTGACAATACTAAGTAATGGTATCCACAAATAAACCATTCTTTAAACGAATCCCAGCAGCATGGCTGTATGAAATGCATGCTGGTTTGACCAATCTCAACAATGAAGCAATGAATTGTCATAGAATTTTATAAAAGCCTCCTGATTTAAGTGGCTCTCTAACTCTTCCTTTGACACCACCATAAGATTGAGGTTTTTGGCTTTTGGAGGAAAGGTGTTTGCAACTATCAGATGGATTGCCATGAAGTTTTGTAGGAGCACAGATGGTGAATTGTCCAACTCTGGTTATGTGCTGGTTTTTCCACTATTGCTCTTTCTATATTGACATCTTCACATCAACATATACCATATCATTTCCCCAGTGCTTTGGTTTATGACCAAATGTCTGCAAAACTAATTACAGAGATCCTAAATTCATCTAAAATTAGCAAGAACTTGGCGACAGAGGCAAGAAAAAACTTCCGTTTTACAGGCAGAAACCTCGAGCAGAACCAGACTCATGGTGAACGGACATCTGCTGTGAACGGATGGGCCGGGAAAGTGGGATAGTGAGAGCGGCAGTATTCCCCAAAACGCTTAACTGTTCTGAATAGGGTTAATAAGAAGGGATATTGGTCGGTCATGTTACCCAGTCTGTCACATGTTAAACTGTCATACACCAGAAGCTGCTGCATCCACCTGAGGCCCCTGCCAGACACCTCCACCCTAGAACTTCTGTGCTTCCTGGTGAAACACTGACTGAAAATATTTACCAGAGCTTTGTGAACACATCCCACGTTGCATTAAACAGACATGTATTAAGTTGCAGTTGTACCTTTGAATCTATAGTTAAGACTACTCCTATTTTTTGTCATGTATATTAATATTAATTCAACTTCTAAATCAAAGAACAAAAAACATTTACAACAGCCTCTCTAAGATAATTGTAATCCTTGAATATTCTTCCACTTTGTGTCGTGTGCACTTACATGTCGGCAGCGTTAATTGCACTTCCTCTCACCCACACCCACACACAGTCTGAGATCATTGTTTCACCCTGTAGGTGAGTGAAGGACAGTGTGCACCGGAGTGAACTCGCAGTTGATGAGAAAATCTGCTCTGGTGGTGGAGGCTTGTCCCAAATGAGCCAGTGTACGAGCAGGTGTGAATGAGTCAATTAAGAGTTTTAATGAGAGGGGGGCTAAGATGAAGGAAGGTGAGGAGAAGATGGAGAGAGGGGTGCTGGGGAGGAGAGGTGGGAGTGATTCTGCGTACCTCGGTGAAGGAAGGATTCTGATCTGAGGAGGCTCTCATGTGGATCAGATCTCTGCCAAGTTCCTGCTCTCAGTAGCCTAAATGCCTGTCTGTCTGCCCCTTTGTGCTCGGCCTGTCTGTGGAGTCTCTGTTATAACTCAGTTGAAGAGGGGATGAAGATACAGACAGCCTTCTCTGGTGGGAAACTTTGCTGGTGCATGAAGCGTCAAATGTTCCTTTCATCATTGCATGAGATAAAATGACAACTGATGTTGTTTGTTATGCATTTCCTCAAGTAGCTGGTATCAACTTCCTTAAAAAGTGTCAGCTTTCAGTGATTTTATTTTCATCACAAACTTATGCAGGTCAGTACAACCATCTTACTGTCTTTGTTTAAATGTGTTTTCTTTGAATAAGGCCAATGCTACAGATACATTCAATCTAGTGTAGCAAAAAGATGTGGGTCTTTCAATCCTCACAAAATTGCACAGCAGTTTGCAGTTGCTGTTTCCTAACTGTCTGGGTCAGTTAGTTTCCAAAATAATTTTGTCACTCTCCCAAAAATGGATGGAGCCATAGAAACAAGTGACCCAGTTCTGAAGAACTGTGTATTCATGATTTTTCATCCTCGTCTTTCTTTCTCCGCAGATCTGCTGGTTTTTGTCCGTTCCATTTTCATCTGTGACCAGCTTCTTTCTCTTGCTCATTGAGTGGGCCTGTCCCCAGGCCAGTAGGGATAATTAGATTTGGGAATGCAGAGAATAAGTCAATGCTCATCCCAATACACATGCACGCACACATACACGCAAGCCTGCAGTACATTCTGGATTATGCAAATGAATGGCTCATGCTTCCTTTGAAATGTACAGAATTAGGATGGAGGAGGGTTGCTGCAGAGATAAACACAGGGTTCAGTTGGAGGACGCCGAGAACGTGTTGAACTTCACTTGGAAAAGCTCCTTGAGTTATTTTCTCTCTGTCAGACTTTATAAGTAATGTGGGCCATTAACACATGATTTACCAATTAAACTGAGTAGTTGTAAAGGAAATTCTATAGCATGAGAAGTATGTGAAATGCTTACAGTTAAACATATACAGGTTCAACCAAAATTACTTTTATTTGTATTTAGATACATTTTTAAGTATTCAAACTTTCTGTAATAATAAAGACATTTTTACAGATTAACATTGTGTTATATAGCTACAGTATACTGTGTATACGTATAGTTAACTGTGTCAAATCCTGTTATCCTCTGTCTTTGTGCAGTGTACCCTTTATGTCTTATTACCTTTTCATGCCAGTGTTCTGTGAATGAGTACTTTTTTTAAGTGCCACACTGCTTCTCCATGTTTTACCCTCTACTAAATGTTGTTTATCATCAGTCTTGGGGGTAATGCATTACAAAGTAATCCATTAGAGTACTCATGTTACTTTTTTGTTGTAACGAGTAACGTGACTTTTTCTTTTGTAGCCACAAAAATAGGAAATCCCTGAAGCACTGCTCTTGTTTCTCTCCTACTTCTTGGCAGGTAGTTGCGTACCACAGGAAGGTAAACCAACCTACAGGTGTGTCAGTGGGCATGCATAGCTAGCTAATTCAACTAGCGTGATGGCAGAGAGGACAGCATTTACATCGTAGAAATATTCCCATTATTTTGAATTTTTGGGGAAAGGGACAAGAACAACATTACGGTGAAAAGTAAGTTGTGCCTGGAGGAAAAGTGCTTGCCTGCTGTTTTCATTGAAACGGCTGTACCTAATACTTTATGCCTCAGCCCAGGTCACATTGTTAGTATAATAAAGAGCTGTAAAGGTCATAGTGCGTCTGTCATTTGTGTTATTAGGCTGCAGAGTTACAGATTATGGGCCGTGAACTAGGCTATGCAATGACGGTAGAGTCAGTGCATTCAAATGTAGATTTACAGTAGACTACACGCTGTACAGACAATATCACCAACATGCGTTAAGAGTTGCAAAGAGGGTTTTAATTTTTGGTAACACTAAAGGAATCTAACACGTTACTTTTCTTAGTAGGTAACACGTGACGAGTTAATTTTAAAAGTAACGTTACCCAGCAATGCTTAACATACAGTTAATGCAGATGATAATGTAGGTCCAGTCTCAAAAGCCAAATATATAATTAATGAAAATTGTCATAATTACAGTTAAAATACCATTGGTAATATACAAGCCATTCTCTGCAGTATTTTCTGTTTCAACATAGTAAAACAGTTGTTAAAGCATAGTTTGATAATCCCCATGTGATGTATTTGTTCAATTTAAAGGGTTTTTTTGTTTTCACAGCTAGTAAAATCACCATAATATTCGGTGTGTAAGAAGCACTTTTAATATTTTTTTTTGTCATATAAAAAGTGGACTGCATCCTACATATCGGTGCGACCAATATACCAGTATAAAATGCAGAGTGGTATTTTATTATGTTACGGTATTTTACCCAGACGATGGCGCTATAATCTAGCTAAAGCTTTGTCACGGACATGCGACATCATCATCGCAAAAGCAGCTGTCACCCTCACAACCATCACTGTTACCGTAATTAAAATAAACTCAAATAGTCTCGAAATAACTTGGCACATGTTTTTATTAATAAATTGCTATAGAAAACCTTTTTTTACCCCAAAACAGACAGCGTGTTATATTCTGTTGCAACTTAGCCTATATTCCAGATTTTACAGTAAATGAAGATTACCTTTAAACATAGTTCCAAGACAGTTTTATTGTTCCATATGTAAAAAAAAATACTGTAAACCTGATATAAAAAGATATCATTTGTCAAGTATAGAATCATTTCTTAAATTTGATTCGCCATGTAGTCAGTTTCGAGCAATCCATCATGTGTTGTTAAATCTTACAGTTCTGCCTCTTTTCCCACCATATATCCTGTTCATTCTTATAGCTATATGAAATGCATAAATCTGCAAACCTGTGAGCTGATGCTTTACAATGAAATGGATCCATGGTTCCTGCAGGCAATGAAACATCCAAGGAGACCAAAGAGGAACCAGAAACCTGGCAAAGCAGAGCCTATTGTTGCCATGAAATGACCCATATCAGAATAATAGCAGTTTAAGTATGCATGAATTCCAAAGAATACTGGTAGAGAGAAACAATGAATTAGCACGGCGTGTAATTATTATTCATATGTTTGACAAATAGGAAAGGAAGCAGCTGAAATGCAGCCAGGCAAAAGAGAGGAAGAGAAAGGGGCGAGACGGAGAAAAAGAGAGAGAGAGCGTTATTAATCTGTGTGTCAGCACCTCTCTTCTTACACCTCCGGGGGGGAAATTCAGGGTTATCGAAGCCCCAGTCTCTCAGCCTGAAACAGCTTTACCTGTCTTCTGAAAGAATAAAAGGAATTAGAAAGAAAAACAAGAGCAGACAACAGGATGACAACATGTAATCTGTCAATCACAAATGAGTTTTATTTTTCAATTTGATGACAGCTAAGGTGGCTGAACCCTAACTGGCTGATTCTAATAATAGCACATCTCTACAATGTTGTTATGTGCTAAAACTGGGTATGGTACATTTCAAGAAGATAACTCAAATACTCATTTTGTTCCAGACAAAACTGGCCTTGAGGTCTTGTAAACGGATCAGTGCAACTTCAAGTCTTAGGCCTTGGGAAAAGTACATTGTGAGGAACACTCCTTTTTCCTCAAACACTTCCTGACAAAATACCCTCTTAAGGTGGGTGCACACTGCCCAGACAAAAGCCGGCCAAATCCACGCAACACCAACTGTCGGGTCAGTGTGCACCGATTGCTGTTTGTCGGATGGAGTTTTTCCAGTTTTACATGTCCAGTCAGGTTTGGTGGAGTCGTGGAAAGTCGGACCAATGTGTGCCTTTCCCAACAAACCGCAACACTCTTAGAGTGCGTTACCTTGAAACTAGCCTATACTTGCAGGTGAAACATCAGTACACTAAGCACGATCTTCGTCCATGTAAAACAAAGCAAAACCTTAAATAAGAAAAAGTAGGCAACAAAAGAATGTCCTGTCAGCTAATGTCTGGGCTGTGTGGAGCTGGCAGTGGGTTTTCGGAACATTCTAATGAGTGCAACCATCAACTGCAAACTTTATACTGTTGAGGTGAGTTGGGCATTGTCTGTGCAGTCACCTTTAGGTCAATATGTGTTGCAGAAAATGGCACCCGTTTCATTATTTGGATGGATATACAAGGAATATTAACAATGACAAACACTATATTTGTATTCTAAAATATAGTCTTGAATGTTAAGAACTTTGGAGGTGAACAATACTTTTTGCCCTTGTTTCTGTATACGAGCAGATGAGGCCAAGATTTTTGGCAAACTGTATATGTTGTGCTCCTAACAGCCCGGTCTCTGTCATCTATTAGGCAATCCTATTAACCGAAACTCAAACATCATGCTTCATCATTAGGCCATTACAACTCTGATGTAATCTTGGCTTATGAATTAAATTACCTGTGTCCTACATGACTTTAATAGACTGAGCGGGGTTTATGCCAGCAGTGGGGCTAACGTGGATGGGAAATGAGTAATTCCCCTGGGATTGCAAATGAAGCAGCCTTAACGTTTAAAGTCATATAGCCAGCACGGCAGATCATTTTATCCTTTAATGAAAGGAAGGGAAGATTTGATGACTCAGCAGTGTCGGTTTGAAAGTAAGGTGGTCTTTCTTTTTATGCCCAAAAAAATCCTAATTGCCTTGTTATTGGAGGTCGATCAGGACAGTAAACGCACCACATTAAAGTGTGTTTGAAAATCAGTATACATATAATAAATCAGGAACCATCACCTAAGCTTCTTGTGTCTTTTACTCTCTTTAAAGTTATATGTGTCTCACAGAAAGGGTGTTCAACGCCGTAGACATCGAGCAACAAACTACAACAAAAGAGCCCCTCAACAAACTGTCTTCTCCAGCTGACATTACCAAGAGTTCACGGAGAGGGCATGACAGCACATCCACACAAATCAACATATCAAACTATCAGAGAGCTGCTGCAAACACAGAAGATATTTTGCTGCCAAACGTGGAGGAGGTATCAACAGCCCGAGGCAGCAGATGATGAGCCTTTTTACCTGGGTTAAACGAGGCCCGCTCCACAACATTTGTTTTTCACCTGCTGCTTTGTTCAGGAACATGCAGACATCTGTCTTGGCAAGGAAATGATGTCTATAGGGTTTATAAGATGCAAAACACTGTAAAAACTGACGTTTCTGTTTTTGATTTAAGGTTTGATCCTTCTCTAAAAGCATCTGTGTTCCAAAACATTCAAAAGGAAAAGGACAAACTTTGAAAAGTGCACGACTTATAGACATACTGTATGAATCATGCCCCGATAAGCTGAATTATTTATGCGAGTTCTGATTTTATCAAATACCTGACGGTACAGCACCTAAAATGATACTGGGATTGTAGGTAATTATGTAGTTCATCCATCTGTCTATTATCTATACCACTTATCCTGTTTGGGGTCGCCAGGTGCTGGAGCCTATTCCAGCTGTCACTGGGCAAGAGGCGAGTAACACCCAATCACAGGGCTGACACACAGAGACAGATAACCATTCACACTCACACTCAACCATTCACACTCACACCTACAGGCAATTTGGTGTCGAGCATGTCTTTGAACAGTGGAAGGGAAGCTGGAGTACCCAGAGAGAACACATGCATGCACAGGGAGAACATGCAAACTGCACACAGAAAGGCCCCTACGTCCGAATCAGGGCTTGAACAGGGACCTTTTAGCTGTGAGGCGACAGCACTAACCACTGCACCACTGTGAAGCCCCTATATAGTTCAGTATACTGGTTGCAGAATAAAGCAATGAATTATAGGAGTGAAGATGCATGAAATCTTGATTGCTAAGACATTACTACAGAAATATGTGTTATTAGTGACCACACACAGTGCACCCAAACCTTGCCTGTGAAGTCTATTCTTCAGCATAACACTAAAGCAATTCATATTGAAATGGCAGTGGATGAGAAGCCTCAAACAAATGCCTCGTGTTAAAACTATGAGATAAAAAGTGAAAAATTGTCACGTTTTTACCAAAGTAAGAAGGCCACAAGAGAGAACAAGACATACTGAGCAGATTGCGTGAGGTCGAGAAGCATCTGAGGCAGACATTGATATAAAGTGAGGAGCAAGGAACAGGTGACTGATTATTGTCCTTCGGTTGAAAAATGAAAAGATGACACAAATGCCATCAGGTCCATTTAGCTTCTTACCTTAAAAAATAACTTATCTCACCTTATCTCAACATTGTTATTCAACAGAAAGGCAATTCTGAAGAGTGATGAATAGAAACATCTGTTTAGTACTTTGCATGGGATGGTTGAATAAGCTGCCTTTACTCATAAAAGATGCGTCACCTCAGCCTTTAGCCTGGGTGATCCCTGTATTTACGAGGCCACCTTTCCCCTCAAATATCTTCATGCGCCGACAGAAGGTGGAACACTTGAATTGCCTTTGCAAGGTGAGATTTATAAGTGTTTACTTGACACTGAAATTGTCTCACAGTGACAGCCTGACAATAGTTCAGCTCTTTGTGTGTTCGGCTGGCAGCAGTGGGGTGGCACCTGTTCGTCACAAGAGCTCTAAGAGCTATCATTTACACAGGTATCTGCAAACATCGGGGATCATACTCTTGCAGGGTCAGCTTGATGTGTGTGTGCACTCTGATTGCAGGTGAGGTAATGCTACATCCATGCTGTGCTTTGATCACTGAGTTGGGAACAATTCCCAGTAAATATCTCCTCTGTGCATGGAGATAAGCCTCAGACTCGAATGACAGGATATCTGTGTCACTATTGAGCTGAGATTCATGAAACACATGGCTGTAGGCCACATAAAAACAAGGCACCTTTCAATTGCACCATCATTTCAGGCGGAAAAAATGCACAGGGGTTATTGTTGGTTTGTCTCTTCCCATAATAATCTTGATTGGACACCATATTATTGATCTGCAAAGAGTGTGTAATGTTAAGGTTTCTGCGCTAACCTCAACAAATATGTCACACGCTGCTTTGTTCTAGCGGATGAGAAGTCTTTGAGGTTGGAGGTTGTGCTTTGCCTGCAGCTTTGTTGTCGTCATAATTTTATATGCTATGAATAGAGGTGCAAATAGTTCTGCTCCAGCTGAACAAAACTGAAAGCAGAGTCAGGAAGCTGTCAATAAAGACAATGAGGGTGGAATGCAATCCTGAGTTTAAAGGAGTTTCAAAGCTGTAATGTTGCTTCTGCAAAGACACACAAACATCTACGCTACATCTGGCAAAGCTGCTCTGAGGCTGGTGAATAATGTTTGCTGTAACTAAGGGGACAAAGCACTTTACATTGACACTTTGATTCAACCATTCAAAGCAATCTGGGAGCATAGTTTCACTTAAGGACACTTGGACAGTGGAAATGAGGAGCTGAGGGGGGGAACAATACACCCTGCATTTGGTGGATGACCCAGTCTAACCCTGAGTCACAGCCACCCCTTGTGGCTACATC
The DNA here is from genome assembly GCF_022749685.1 of Semicossyphus pulcher. Lineage (NCBI taxonomy): Eukaryota > Metazoa > Chordata > Actinopteri > Labriformes > Labridae > Semicossyphus > Semicossyphus pulcher. The sequence goes on along the minus strand of NW_027211659.1, from coordinate 17,696,266 downwards.
TTATGATTAAGGGAACACAGAGGCTTGCAGGGACCGAGCGTAGACTCCTTTCAAATCTTAACTATGTGTCTTGCAGACTTGAGCGTCAACTAAGGTGACAGACGGATCCAACTCCTGCTGGGTGGCTGGAAGAAAAGTATTTTAAATGATGTATAGATACGTTTTATGGACAAGTAAAAAAAGAAACCAGGCCTGTTCAGATGCGTGAAAAGTATCCAGTAAGTACTAAAAATGAAATAAAAGACATCCAGACGGTGATTTTTGGAATATAGTTTCCATTTATTATATTGGGTTCATTCAACAGATTCTGTGAGCATCAATAAGAGCACTTCTCAGCGAATGGGCCATTACCGGATAAATTGTCAGGAAAGATATACATTGTCTTAGGGAGAAGCCATTTGTTAATCCATGGTTTTCTAACCCACTGTCCCCTTAAAATAAATGGAAACGCTAAGATGTGGCCTTGTGGGGAGACGCAGTTTAAAGTGGGGTGTGGGTTGCTGCCTGCATGATGTGTGCATATATCAGAGACAAGGGTGAGCAGAGAGGGAGGCAGATTTTTCCACCCAAGTGCCTTTAGAGGTGCAAAAGGGGATGTGAAGGCCCTTGGCATCGGCTGGCGCGTCTAACGGACTGGAAACAACGCTTTATATTCAGCAATTTATGATCTCAACTCGGAGAAAGGAGTGTAAAGGGGAGGAGAGGGGAGGGAGTACCAGGAGAGACCTTGGGAGGTGAAATGAAGGACACGGTCCAAGACAAACTCTCATCAGCAGATGTCGATGAGAGACGCCCAGCTAACAGGGACAAATGGGATTGCTTCGATTTCAATTTGACATGTTGTTTTAGAAAGACCTCCTCCGTTTTACATTCACTCTTCCTTTCCCTCTCTCTGACATCCATTCCCTGTGTGCGATATTAGGCAAGCCCAGCAGCCTGTCTCAATGACAGGTAACAAGACGGATGGAAGATATATTGGGCTATAAAAAAACAATACCTTCCCTGATTCTTTTGGACTTTCTTATAATAAGATCAAAAACACATCTTCTTGAGCACGCTGAGGCCTGAAGTATGCACTCAAAGTTATACGAAAATCTTACTAAAAAAGTAACTTCAAAATTAAACCACCATTTCTCCATCACTAAATCAGTATAAGTATCCAGGCTTTTTGTTCACTGGGTTAATGGGCAAAGCATACCCATGGCTAAACCGTCTCTACCGAGATTATAGAGAAATGGAGAGAGGCACACAAACAGACAAACCAAACAGCAGATAGTTGCAAAAATATTCAGTGGTTGTTAGAAAAAACACCTAATTTCTCTTCCGTCCACTCTCTCTAAAATTCCCCTGCTGTCTCCCAGGTCTGCTGTTGGCAGAGTCTCCCTATCTCTCTAAGATGATTATGTTGGCAGGTACTGTAGTTATGACACCAGGTGATTAATCCCCCAGAGAGGGGAAACAACATTAACCTGCCTCTCAGCATTTGCCAGCAAGTCACCTAAGGAGAAACTCACCAGTCCAGCAGCCAACAGTACATTATCCCATAAAGGTTGCATCACTAGCACTGTTAAATATTCCAAAGAATCCTTCAACTAATTAATTAACCCTTCACTCTGACAGGGCTGACAAGTGCAACTGCTTTCTTCCTCAAAACTTAGGTCATGTAGTTTAATTTAGTGCATAATATGGAGATGCAATCGGTTAGAAAAAGTAGGTCTTTGGATCAGTATGTCGTTTGAATTGGAATCAACCTTCCAACAATGAAGAATCTCTCCTACCAGAGCAAAGTACAGCACTAATCCTCTCCTGGGAATGCCTCATACTATGGCCTTATCTTGTGCTTAAAGAAAGAAGAAGGAATGGGATTGTTAGGAGCATGGTTCAGAACTCCGAGCTGTAATAGAAGATCACTGACCTGTAAAAGACTTCCAGGGACAGGAGGGCTCACCAGCACAATCTGTGTAAGTAGATACTTCTTACACAGACTTCTACAGTAGGTATCTCTTCCAGCACCCGCAGCGCTGTAGCCTTTGGAGTGTTATGTTCACCGTAGATTTATTTGCAGAAAGCCTTGGTCCGGTGTCACTAAGAAATCATTTCCAGAGAAACAGCATGAAGAAAGATGAAAAAGAAAACAACAAAGGAAAAGAAGTAGTTTGTTTTTATAAGAAGAAGTAGGATGGTGTGAATGTTTTATGTCTGGCAAAAGTTGTCATCCAACCACTCCTAGACCGTGACAGTAGTCTGTGTAAGGTGGCACTAAGTGGCAGAGAAAATCCCTTCGCTAACACTGCGTTGAGAAGCATTCCACAACCTAACTGACACGTCCATGCCACCCTTCACCTTTCCAGTGTCACTATGTAGTCAATAAACTTCACTAACATCTTTCCTTTATTATTATTTCCTTTGAAATAGAACCCTGTGACAGAAGCCATGTTAGGTTCTCAGCAACTGCATGGGAGTCCTGGATGCTTCCATTGAAAAGCTTAGGGACGAGGCCGTGCACTGCTCTTTATTGGAGGTGGGACAGTTAACCATTTGTACATTTTCCAGAGTACAGACTCTCAACTTTCAGCGTGATTTACACTTCAAGTGTTTTGGTGGTTTGTACAGTGATTGTATGTCTGATTGAATTCCCCATCTGCAATTAAAAGCAGCTCATCGCCCGTTTCCAATAGTTTTCATTGGAAGCAGATGGAACAGCCACAAATAGGCTAATGTAACATAAAGGATCAATTAGATTGTTTCCTTTGAAAAGTGCTAGCAGGGATGCTAGCACACTGCTTATGTTGTGCTAATTGTTTTCATTTCATACACTAGATTTACAAACTCCCAATTATTTATGATTGTTGTGTTATATGTCTGTGTAGACACCTTCTAATGCTGGTTTTGCTAAGTGCTACACAAATAGATATCCTTATTACGTACAGTATTTAGAAAATTACTATGTTCCTTTCATTTTCAGTTTATGTCATTTCATTCCACTGTTGCCTGTCTTCTCCTACCTGTCTGCCTGCACCACTCAGCCTTCTGCCATGGAATCCATCTGTCTTCCTCTCTGTTTGGTGCAGATGGAGCAACATGACAAGGGCACAGGAGCCAATCCATTCCCACCTTGTCATCTGCAGGCATTTCGATCTGCCACAGCGCTCTTCCATCTCGATTAGGGGTGGCCTGCTGGCGGGAGACGAGCCTGTGTATGTGTTATGTGTGTGTGGTCTAAAGCTGAACTGGCCTGCGCTGGAACATCCCCCTAACCCTCCTCCCTGTCATCCAGCTGTCAGAGCCAAAGCCATTGTCATGGTGAGGATCTAAAGACCATCTCCACTTTACCTTCACAATGACAATTACTGTCCCCTGGAGACGGGAAATGGCAGCTAACAACAGCCAATCTCAGATCTGGCATTTCTGTTAATTGATGAAACGGTGTGACACCTTTTTTTTTATAGATGTTAGAGATTTTGTGGAAATGAATGCAGTAAAAGCACATACGCATGACCCCTGTGTCAATACTGTCCACCTCTGAAATGGATAGATATAATGCTGGTTGTGGACTTTATTGAAATACCGATCGCTGTCTTTGGCAGCTTTTTACCTGCACATGTATGCAGATAGACTTTTTCAACCTGTGAGATACACAATAATTCTGTTGCATATTTAACTCTGTTGATCCCCAATTTTTCCAGTTTATTCTTATTTATCTATGTTGCAAATGACGCAAAATCAAAGTTTTAGGAGTAAAACTAGAAAAAAATATACTTATTCTATTATATTATGAACACATTTGGCAAACATTGACACACGCACTTGCATACATAAGCACGTTTAATTAAAATACACACGTTCTGATCACCAGAATAGAGACTCTACATTACCTTGCACTTACTTTCACCTTAACTGTGTTTCATCAGGGCTTAGGTCTGCTATAGCCTGGGGGAAAAATGTTTATTTACAGAAAAGGGCCTGTTTCTGTAGCCGATGTTTGCTTAATTCATTCTGTTAAATCCCTGCTGGAGCAAACAGGGAGAGTGTGATTATTATAGGGGGACCACACACACACTCCACTGTCTGTTTGTCCTGACTAAATGTGTTTGCTCCTCTCTTCAGGTGGACACAAAGCTCACCACTCCATCAAGAATCTATCAAAACCTAATTTACTGTCATACTTGTGTCCTTCAGAATTTACTCCCTGCACTGGACTGACTGTTACCTGCGCCCTAGTTTGGAACACTGCAGATGTGTGTGAATGAATGAGAATTTGTCAGATTTGAGAACTTTGTAATCTCTGTGACCTTGATTGGAACATAATATGTTTGCATTATCCATCCATCCATCCATTATGTATAGTGCTTATCCTGTTCAGGGTCACAGGAGGGCTGGAGCCGATCCCAGCTGTCATTGGGGGAGAAGCGGGGTACACCCTGGACTGATTGCCAGTCAATCACAGGGCTGATACATGGGGTTCTTTTCATTCCACTGCTTCCTTGTGTCCCTCACTCGTGTCGTTTCCTCGTGGCTTAGCTCCTCCCAACGAGGAACTGAAAGAGAAATGCGAGGAAGAGAAGCAAGGACTGAGGATGGGGATTTGCCAAATGAGAAATCCTTGGGTCAATAGCAGAACTCTTAAGCGATGTAGTTTACAGAGGACTTGCTGCTCAGCTTTATCAGCTGTCAAACTGATCTTTAGGAATCTTCACAGAACTGCTTCTTTACAATTTGAAACCCTGAAGTATCTTTTATAGATAGATAGATCTTAAGGTCTAACAAATGAAAGAAACCTTTATTCAATGAAATGTCTGAATTGTTCAATACGTTATAAATCTTAATTTTAAATCTTATTTATGTACAGATCAGTGTTATTGGGAATAATAAGCGTCTTGTTTATTTAGTTGCATTTTTATTGTCTGCACAAATACACCAAAGATCTACAATTGACTTCTTTGTCTATCCACCCATTATCTATACCGCTTATCCTGTTCAGGGTCGCGGGGGGGCTGGAGCCTATCCCAGCTGTCATTGGGCGAAAGGCAGGGTGCACCCTGGACTGGTCGCCAGTCAATCACAGGGGACACATTGAGACAGACAACCTTTCGCACTCACACCCACACCTATGGGCAATTTAGAGTCACCATTGAACCTAACGAGCATGTCTTTGGACTGTGGGAGGAAGCCAGAGAGAACCCATGCATGCACGGGGAGAACATGCAAACTCTGCACAGAAAGGCCAACGTTAGGGGGTGTTGTGCCAGTGACCCTCTAGCTGTGAGGCAACAGCGCTAACCACTGCACCACCGTGCAGCCCTGACTTCATTGTAAAGTAAAAAAAAAAATGTAGGCCTACTGCTGCTTTATGTGATGCCACAACACTTGAAATGTTATTATCCTATATAGTTATATAGTCGTAATGTGCACCATCACGGCGACTTATAATTTCTGTAGATTTGCACTGTTTAAATAAATAGTGATCTGTGTGGAGGTGCGGCATTCGCCGAAATGCCACACCTCTTAACCAGTCATGTCACATCTTTTGGTTTAAACACTTCCGCGTAGGATCCACCTTTGTATCCTCACTCGGGCCTCCCCCTGAAGTCTCCTCTCCCCACTCTCCTCGTCTATCCAGGTGCATTTAAGAAACTGGAAGATCCTAAACCATGGCGGAGGATGTGCAAATGACTGCAATGAGAAGAGAACCTTTTATGTTCAGTGTGGGAGGAAGCCGGAGTACCCGGAGGGAAAAAGGTCCCCTCATATCCAAATCGAGATTCGAACCAGAAACCCTTTATCTGTGAGTCAACACCGCGAATAACTGCACCTCTGTGTAGCCATGTTTACATTTCTCACTTACATACTCGTGAAATTTTAACATGGCAGCTCATAATCAACAATTTGATCTGTACCTTTAAAAGTAAGTCAAAGGAAAACAGTCCATGGATGTGTGTGTACACTCTGGGTGTAGAGAGTCTTATACTTTCTATCCAAGAGTTGAAAAAGTAAGTAAACTGAGTTATGGGTCATTCTGTCCGATCTGCAGTCCACAGGATAACTGTTCTTATCTTGCTGCAGTGTTGCTTCCTGCAGTGCTCCCTCCCTTTGGGCTACACAGGCTAGAGGTTGATATAACAGCCTCATAACACTAGGGGGTGAAATGACCCATGTTTGAAGTGCCCGCTTAAAAGGAGGAAGAGAGTCCAAAGCTGCACACTGTTGATCGTGTGGGTTTGTAAAAACTCTCTGGTGCTTTTTATTCCAGCCATTTAACAGTAGGCACTGATTTAGATGAGGGATACGAGGGGAGTATAATAAGTTAGCTGCAGGGATCTTAAACTAGCCGTCCTTATGCTCAGATGGCCCAGGTTCACAGGAATGAAAATCATTGTGAGTTATAATAAAACTAATATCTGGGGTTGCATTTTTAATCAAATTTTAATAAGGTTTCATTCACAGCCTTTTCAGCAGTGACACTTTGTGGCTGCACATCTGAGGGCGAGTAGTTGACAGTGTTTGTTGGTGACCATCAGTGTGCTCTGACCTCTGCTCAGAGGTCACACACAGCCACCTGTATCCCATCATTCACTTCTTTCAGCAGTCTTGTGATGGTGGTTAAACAAACATCCTTTCCCTTCAAGAACATTATGTTTATCTATATTTAACAATCTAATTTGTGCTTGATTGTTCTGGCGCCTGTCCAGTTTGCACTCATGTTAACTACAATTGGACTGTGTTGACAGTCGCACTGCTGAAATTACTTGTGCAGAATCAGAGTGGAGTTTACTGCCAAGAAGGTTTACATGTACAAGGACATCGCCAATCGTGAATTAAAGCATAAAAATATACAGAGAAAGACAATACAAAAATAGAAAGCAAGCAAACATCAATGCAAGAAATTTCAATATTTTAAAAAATATGAAAGAAAATCTTATAAACTATGTACAATATATCTCTTTTTGAAGTGTTAAGAGAGTCAAGTAGTCTAGAAGGAAGATAGGGTCTATATGCACCCCATGGATATATTTTTCTTACTTAGTTTTTTGTAATCCTCATGGTCGCAAAAATGGCTGCCAAATTGACCCTTGGGACAATATTTCGAGTTGGGAACATCAAAATGTGTTTACTAGACACCTTGAGGATTACAAAAAACTAAGCTCGAAAAATATATCCATGGGGTGCATGGGGACCCTGTAACACTCGACCTTTTTATTTTATCGAGGTTCAACGCTCAAGGGTTCTTTTAGAAGAAAAGAAAACCTATAACCTTTTTAATCAAAAAATTTAAACAGGTACCAGAGAAAATATCAATATAAAATAAGTTTCACCATTTTTACTATGTATTGACAGGCTACTTAGGTGATCAAAGCAATATGCGTCACTCAAAGAAATATGCTTCACCCAGCTCAATGCGACAAATAAAAAGTTAATTACAACAAAAATAACTCTCTAAATCAGTCCAATATATATTCACAACCAACTAAAAGTCCAAATCTAACGAAATATGAACTTAATTGAATGAAAGTTCACTCGAATAGTCACTTTTAGTCCTTCTTTTCCCACCCTGAAAACAAACAATAAATCCGTCGATGCCGTCGTCCGTTTGTCCCCAAAACAAAAAATCCTTCCGTTCGCTCACAAAACCAAAAATAATCCACAAAAAAGGCGATCGAGTGCGACTGGTACCAGTACTCAAAATACAGACAAAAAGGATAGATCTCACCAAGAATCCGGAGGAAGAGTAATCCAGAAGTCTTTGTTCTTGGCGTCCTCATGCTGCGTTCGGCCGCGGGAGATGCCGGAACGGAGAGCTCGAATAATGTCCTTTTAATTTCCCTCACAGTACATTCAAAAGTCTATTTTCTCATTACATTTTTTCACAACTGAATAGACTGTGTAATAAAGGGCAGCTGCAGACTCTCGCCTGTCACTCCCCAATTCAACCCTGCCGCGCCGAATCTCCCCCTTCGTCTACGTCACATCCTTCTATATCACCTCGGCACAGACATACCTCTTAACTGGCACATACCCACATCCTTTTAATTTACAGTGGACAGTTTAATTATCATAGCATTAAAAGGCAAAACAAACATTCTCACTCTTAGTGTCTTAGTTTTTAAAACCTTCTAATGACCATTGATTTGACACTTCTTTTTTTTTCAATGTGGCTCTGTCACAACCCTATCTTCCTACTAGACTAAAGGGTTATAGGAGTTTTAGCCCCTAAAGCCAGCGGTTCACAGGTAGGGCCCCACCCTGTTTCAATATTCTTTTTATTGGTTTAAAACATGGTAAACCAATTGTCTGCTCCAACCCCACTGTATATATCACTCTGTGTATGTCTGGCCACTAAGATTAAAAATATATACTGTGTAAAAAAAGTGTTAGCCTTACACCTGTAGTGCTTTTACACGGGGTATTTTGCAGGGTCTGCAATTAAAATCCACTCTGCTTAGCTGTAAATTAAAACCTAAATGACCCTCGGCACAATCTCATACAGTGCCCAAAAGGAACATTTAATATCCAGATCTCTGATTGCCTCATTTTAGCAGGCAAGGCCACCGACCTCAGCATCAATCTTTGTGATTGGCCTAATGACGATGGTTTTGACCTCATTATCCTTGCCCCTCTGACCGTGTACCTCCCCCCACTCATTTATCTCCTCTTTCTCCTTCCCTTCTTTCTCCCAGTGTAAGAACTGCTTAACAGGCTGATAGTGCTCTCTTGTTAAAAGTTGGATATTGCCCAGTCATGATATGATAAAATGGTGGATCTTCTGTGACAGCAGCAACTTTATTCTGTGAATAACTCTTTCGGGATACTAAACAATGTATTTCATAATCATTAATTTGGTACCAGAGATTTAATAACTTCAGTATTGCATTTTTAACCATTTGCTCAGTGCTTAAGGGGCTGTCCCTGCAAAGAAACCTGCCTTATTTTCATTATTCTCAGATGAGAACTAAAGCATCCTAAGGTAATATAACTTGTTTTTAGGGGCTTTCAACACTAACAAGAAGGAGGACCAAGGGCAGCACTTGGATTTTTGTTTTCCTTTGGATGTCAAAGACATGAATACACACAACGTCAAACATACTGAACGCACGTATTGACTCTTACAGTATCACTATGTCAGTATTAGTTTTGGCCTCCAGTGCCATATCAGTTTCATCTAATCCTTCCTTTTCCCCCCTAAGAGAGAAAACACTGCATATTTTCTCTGGCAGTGTTTAACCATCACTCTCAAGGTTGTGTTTGAGAGGCAGTTTGGGAGTTGTTGTCTTACCTCTCCTCTCATTCTTTCTCGCTCCTTCTCTCTCTGGACTCCTGTGAATAATATCAAAGCACTGCTTCTGACATCCCTTCTATTACAGTAATACCCAGAGAGCACTCCAACAGCTATACTGTGAGACAAACTCTATGCTTGATACAGTGACCAAGACAACCTGACTCAGTCTTTCAAACCGAGTGTATTCCAGATGACACAACACATCACTTTTTAACACTTACTTTCTTTAACTTCTCTTTGTTTATGCTGAAGGACTGTCTGGTCTCTGTACGGCTTTCTTTCTTTCATACTGCTGTGCCTTTTGTGCTTACCAACTCCTGAAGGAAATATGTGGCTCTTGAGCTGCTTAAATACCCCATTTTATTTACTGGCTCGTCCCTAACTTTGTCTGTCTGACAAAGGGAGCTGGGCAGGTAGCGTGCAGACAATTTTTCAGAGCATGGAAACAAGGCTGATAGGAGTGCCAAGTAAAACCATAAAGTTGCGGGTTTATAAAGCAAAACAATGAGCTGAAAGATGCTAAAAGAATCCATCAAGTTCAGCAGAATTACAGTCAGACAATAATACCAGTGGCCTTGTGACAACAAGCAGCCCCTCGACCATGGCCCCAGCTCCTGCAGTCTGCATGTCCTTGTGCAAGAGATTGAACGCCAAATTGCTCCCAAAGGTGACAACATCAGTGTATGATTCTGTGTGAATGTTATTAGATACTTTGCATAGCAGCCTCAGCCTCAGTGTGTAAATGTGAGTGTGAAAGCGCTTTGAGTGATCTGAAGACTACAAAATCACTATATAAGTGCAGTCCATTTACCTTTGAATATATAACATAGTCCTTTTTCCATGTTTATATAAAAGAGTTATTAGTGCAGCTTTCCCTTCCCTTGATGTGATCAAGTAAGTTTATATTTATGGCTCAGGAGACCATTCACTGAGTTGACCCGCTTAAGAAGTACTTTCTTTTGAACTGTTAATATCTTTCATTCTTCAGTGAAATAAGTGGAGACAATTCAAACAACCTCAAGGCAGGGACACACATCAGCAGATTATGTAATAATTCAGGTGTAAAGGCTGATCAGACCAAGTTGGTCCAGTTATGTACAGTGTGGCCAAGTTGGTGTTTCTGATATGTAAAGACTCTTGTCATATGTCACCAGAACCAGTCACTGCCAGTTGTTTTGGTAGTTGACCCAAGGTAGACGTACAGTAAACAGCCCGACCGAAAGTAAGCTTTGCAGGCTTCACAGTCCATGTTGCCCATGCCTCGACACTCAAACTGCAGTTAAACTTTTGCCATTATTTATATGACAGCTGAAGAGAGACAGGAAATGTTGGGAGGAGAGAGTGGGGGATGATACTAACAAATGATCGGCAGGCCAGGAATTGAACCTGCGATCAGTGCGTCGAGGACTGTAGCCTCTGTACATGGGGCGCCTGTTTTTTCAGTGCAAATTGCACTCGTTATAAAAAAGCTGCTGGTGGCATCCATGTAAATGGTAAATGGACTGTACTTAAATGGCACTTTTCTAGTCTCCCAACCACTCAAAGGACTTTTACACTACATGTCACATTCACACACTCATGGCAATGAGTAGAGCCAATCAGGATCTCTGCAATCACATGGCTATGCCACTGGGAGCAATTGGGATTCAGTGTCTTGCCCAAGGCTTCGACATATGACTGTAGCAGTCAGGGATCGAACCCCGACCTTCCGATTGAGAGACGACCGACTCTACCACCAATCCACTCTACCACATGTTTGTTCTGGAGCAGGAAACACAAGACAATGGATCTACAGCCAGAACTCCAGACATTGCTAACCGTTTGTTCAGTCTCTTGCCTCATGTATTAACTCTGTGGGCTGCTACTTTATTGCTAGTGGGAAAAAGAAAAACTCGCCTAAGAGATTCCAACCTTTGCAAATAAATATTTCAGCTACTTAGTTCACGATTCTTGTCCAGAATTGTTCTTCTAAATCTAAATTCTGCAGATAGAATAGCAACAATTAAGAAATGTTGAGATGAGTGCCACTTCCCCCCCAAGGTCTGAGTGATTTTAAGAGAGTGTGTGTAAGAAAGAGAGAACAAATCCCATTCAACCTATTGTCCTTAATCAGTGATGCAGAGCTGAGAACCGAAGAAAAAGATAGATGAGTGATGGGATACAGGAGGCAGGTTTACACACAGCTCTGTTAGCTTGTTCCCGTGGTGCTGATGAAGGTGAATTCTGACACTCACAAAACCAGTTTTGCTTTGTTGTCATAATATGTTGCCATTAGGGACAGATGACTCACAGTTAACACACCACTGCGGCATTATTACAGACATAGAGTAGCATCTGGTACAGCAGATATAAAACTTTACCAACAGCATTCTGCACAGTCATCATATGGTTAATGTGCTTTTCTTTTTTACTAAAGCCACACACCACCACCCACTGGTAATTATTTGCTGCTAGTTCAGCCCAAAAGTTAACTTTGAAGAAAGACTGAAAATTTAAAAAAAGGTGCAATAAATCTCCGGCCACCACAATAAAAACATGGCGGCTACATTTTCAAGTTCCAGGTTTTCACCCCTACTGGTTCGGGGAGAGAAATGACAGAAATTCTTCAACCAGCCTCCAAAGTTTCAAGTGACAAAGACTGAACTCTTGTCCCCAACCAAACTCTTCTCATCCTCCACACTTGTCTCCCCTCTCTCCCGCTGACGCGGTACTTCAAACAGCTTTGCACAGTGTGTTACGCTGCATAGCAAAGAGTGCCTGCGTCCCTTCCCATGTTGAAAAGGCGCCTGGGTCTCAGGGAGCTTGTCAGTAGAAATCTGTCAAAAGTACTCAGTGGAGTTACTGGGGCCTAAGGAGTACAATGCCCCCAGACTAAGAGGGTTAACCCAGACACTTCACATAGAAATTCTGCAGAACAGAAACCCAACACCCTGTTTGACACGCTAACCACAATTCCAATTGTGTGACCTTAGCAATGTACACAATACGCTTCTATTTGCTCAATTTTTCCCGAGGGTAGGGCTTATGTACTCCCTGCTCTCCATGCTGTGTCTCCCTCCTCCTTAACTTAATCACGTCACCTCTTATTTCTTTAGATAGGCAAATAGGCCTTCACTCTGCTTCTTTCCTATTGGACACATTCAGCGTGTCTTCAAAAGGAGGGGAGGTGCTTGAAACTGACTGAATGAGACTTCCCTGAAACTTTCCGTGCTTGTGAGTGTAACTGTTCTGATAAACAGTTGATAGGGGAAGTGTTACAGAGTATTCAAAGCTGTGAGGAGATCTGACGATGACATGAAGATATCAAGGAATGCGTGAGCACGTCTCGGATTACATTCCTGGTCAACTCAGACTGGGAATACTGTGAGATGGAGTAACAACAACTTATCGGAAACTTTAAGGTAAAATTCTCAATTCAGACTGAATGTTTGCCACAAGTTTGTAGATAATAAATCCTACATTCATATAATGTTGGTAGTTTTTCTATGATGTATGCTATAATACACAGAGAATCTCCTTAACACATAATGATCTGAGTAAGGAAGACACGGTGCTTTATCTTCTACAACTTTGGGAATATTTTAAGCTTTTACTTTAGTAAAGTTCATAAGTGCACATGCACAGTGCAATTATTTGACCTGCAATAGCAACATTCTGGGACTTTTACTCCTCCATCTGGATTAAGATAACAGAAAGTCAACATGAAAATGCCTTCAGAAACACAGATAAAGTATTGGATAGACTAGAAAAAGAAAACATTGTCTTGTTTTATTGAACAAACTGTTTAATCACAAAGAGAGAGCTAGACTCCTTCATGAACTCTGCTCCACTTCTTGTAGTTTCTCAGACTAAACACAAGAGAATGTGCCCCCAAATCCTTTAAGCAACTTTTTTTAATCAGCTCTTCTGGTTTGAGCTGGTAGAGAGAGAAAGAGAGAGCAAAAAGAGAGGGAGAGAGAGAAAACAAAGGACACTTTTACATTCTCTGAGCTGTGAGAACTTTGTAATAGTTACTCTTAGTCACACACACACACAGAGATGCACAAAAAACGAGTCTTTCCTGTGTGAAATCTAACGAGAAATGGGATAGTCTGTGATTTGAAATGCTCCATTTCTCAGCAGCCAAACACCCTGTTCCCCCCCACACAATCATGTGCTTCTAAAAGATTATGTTTTGGGCCTCTTAAACCCAAATCCTTGTGTTGCTAAGGCACTTTGGAAATGTTGGTACGCCCATTTGAATGTAGAAAAATATGCAGTTGAATCCAATTTACTTGGAAAAGGCATTCAGGAAATCAGATTTTAATCATAAGCAACTCACTTGTTTACTTTAGCTTTGGCAGAAATCAGCCTGCTTGAGTTTGAGACTGGAAAGAAAAATGTGATCAATATTTATCATATTTTTTTAAGGTATGTTATTTCAAAACATATGATACACTAAGGAAACAGTCACATCTGACATAGTGTGCGTTAAGCTTGTTTAAAGTAATTAATGTCTCAATAAGAGTCCCTTTTCCGAGACTTTCATGTCATTTTTCCTTCTTTTTGCACAAACAGCCCACTCAGCCCTCATAAGAAAAACAACTTGATCAGTTTGACTGATGCCAGAGATTAACTTCGTTTATCTCATGTTGTTTTTCATACAGTTAAAAATATCTCAGTGCTCAGAGGAGTGCAGATATGGCTCATTAGTTATGCTCATATCAGGACGGATGAACTTAAGATGATGTTAACAGGCACAGATCAGGCTTTGACTCTCATTGGACACACCAGAGCACACAGTGAGCTGCATGTATTGAACTACAGGAGCTGTATTTTGTAAAGCAATGGTGTTCTCAGGGTGGGAGGGGTGTTTTAATGACAGTCCTCTTAGCTTGTTCTTAATGAAGAGGGTAATACCAACCCTTTCTCCAAGAATTGATACCACTCTCTACAAAATTTCAACACTGAAAATTTGACTGAAAACTACAAACTGCATACTTTTTTACAGTTTATATGTTTACAGTGACGTCAAGCTAAGAACAGCAGTCACTTAAGGGCAGACAACTGGTGGAGATTAGCATACAGTCTGTAGTATTGTTACGCTTAGAGCTTGTTTATTTTTGTTGTCATTTTAAGCTTCAAACCAGACGTCTGACCTTTTTGACATTTTTGCTCAGGCAATTTTTCTGTACTAGTTTGCTTTGCTAGCATCATACTTAAACCAAATCTACCACAGACAACTATGAATGTTACATTCACAGAATATCCAAGTCTTTTCAACAGCTCTTTGCTACGGTAGCTGACAAGGGAAAACGCACTGCGAGGGACCAAAAGATTTCCACTAGGACAAAAAGTCTGCAAATACTGTATATAAGCGATGCAAAGTCAAAAACACACAAATCCCGAAAATTAATACAACAGAAAACACTATAATCATCACAAGGGCTAAAAGTGCTCCAGGCCTGTAGGGGTGGTTATTGGAACATCAGCAAACACCAAATGTATTGATTATCAAACAGAAAAACAATTGACGCCATGGGAGCGGAGTGTTCTCTGACTATCGTAAAACAGTATCATAATATTTTATGGAGAATTGTTACACTTTCTAATGAAAATGTGTGTATCTTAAGTAACTGGCTGTGCTAACTAGTGGCTTAGCAAAGTGAGCCATGACGCTAGCGGTACTAAAAGCTGCACAGTGTGGGAGCTTTGAGCACCAGGCGAGAACTGGTGTTTACATCTCTAACTAGCACAGGAGCTTTAGAGGGCAGGGAGGCAAAAGTTGTCATCGGGGATGATGAAGACATGGTGGCAATGGGACAGGAGCAGGAGAGAAGCTGGGCATTAGTTACAGACTTAATTGGAGGGTCACCCCAATGATGCCATGAGCCAAACCCAGTGAGAAAGACACCTCTCTCATGTGTTACCTGTTGTCAAACTGACCCCTGGGGCTGTTTTTGTGCCGTGTCTCCCCCAGGGTCTGAAAGTCTTGTGTTTTTGAAGGCCAAAATCTTCTGTTTTCTCCATAAAATATGTTTCACCAAATTCCAGTCCCAATTAGTGCCCCCTGCTGCCCTTGAGCACTTGCGTTGTGATGAGTCGATTTATAGCGTTTTCTGCCGCACTTGCTCATTGGTTTGTGTGTTTTTGAATTTGCATCCATAATATATTTGCAGAGCTTTGCTTTGAATGCCTTTTTCTCAGCTTTTTGCAATATGATTTTGTTTGTTTTTCAACATGTTTCTGTTGAATGTGTGTCAGACTTTTCCATGTGTTTTTTTTCCCAATGGAAACTATTTGGTTGCCCTTGTTGGCCATCGAACTTTGGTGCAAATGAAGGCAAACTAGTCCTATTTGAAGCCATTTTTTAATTGTATTACCCAAATTCTACTGCCTGCCAAATATCCAGCCCCCCTCCACCAAACAAGTCCTGTAGATGGCAGTAAAATACACTATGCTTGTTTGCCATTTGCAAATAGATACTGGAAGAAGAAGAAATGCAACACCCTTTTGTTTAGTCAGTTACAAGACGTAGATGTGAGAATGATGCAGATAAAGATCGTTGACATTAGGTCTGGCAAAACGAGTTACTCACCCCACAACATAAACTTTGACTAAGAAGAGGATGTAGCCACCAGGATGTCATTGTATTGTGAATCGTGGTTTTTAAGCCTCCCGTCTCAACATGACATTTCTCTTTGGCGCTGCTTGCTCAGCATTAACCTGTATTTACCTGTCTCAGGGATTTACTACAATGAACAAACAGTGTGATTTGTTTATATGTTTAGCCCATGTTTCATACAGATAATTTTATTTTATGAAAATTTATTTTCCAGGTCACTCTCACCAACATTGACAGGAACTGTGCACACGACAATATCTTTGTATTGTGGAGGGAGTTTTCACAATGAGAGACCGCTTGGAGGAACTCGTGCAAAGGGCTCAAGAGTTTTCAGAATCAGCAAGTGACAATACTAACCCTTTTTCAGCGGAGGGTGATAATGATGACTCTGTGGCGGGTGGGGTCATTATGCCACAGGCTGTGGTGTTTGAGGAGGAACCGATCATTGAGAATTTCCTGTCTGAGGCTCAGCAGATACGAGATGATATCCAAGTGCTGGAAACAGAGGTAATGTGCCTTTTTTCAGCAAGACATTTCATTTTCTCTTGACTATGTTTGCTCTGCATTTATATATGTTGTCTGCCATGTGATGTTTATGGTTGGTTAAGTTTTTTATGGAAGCACTTTTGCACAGCCAAACTTTCAAATCCCTTCTTTTTCGTCACCATCCTACTTTCTTGTGTAGTTAAAAGTATTTCATGTGTGTTCAAGAGCAATGAAGAAAACTAATTACATCTTAACTCAACTGCAAACAGGTCCTTAAATTTGGTCAGCAGCAAAAGACCCTGGTGGCAACCATGCGTCGTTTCAGTGTGATGAAGAAAGAGAGCAGTATAACCCGGGACATCAAGCTCCAGGCTGAAAGCCTCCACCGACGCTTGGACGCCCTTTCAAAACAAGTCCAACGGACTGAGGAACGGCAGGGACCTACTGCTGTTACAACCAGAATACAGCGCTCCCAGCATGCAGCACTGTACCGCAAATTCCAACAGGTTCGTAAGATGATTATACCACACTGCTATGGCAACTTCTTATAACACTTACGTTCGTTTCTTCAAGCACAGAGTTTGATTCTGGTTTGAAAAATGTTTTAAGTCACGACCATTACATATTTAGAATTTAGTCAAATGTAGGTGGTGAAGGATATTATAGCATGCAGGGAAGATACAGAAAATACAGTTACATATTAATAGATTAAAATACACAACTTGATATTATGAATAAAGTTCTTGCATTGTCAGGACCAGTGAGTACATAAAGTCAAGGTTTTGGATAATTTAATATCATTATTTCTGTCTTTCCATGCTTAAGTGTCCAGTAAATGCATTGTGTCGCATTATATCTTTTGTTGTACTGCCAGCACTGGCTAAAGTCCCAACGAACGAAACATAAATTAGGCTCTAGCCAAAAAATGGGTCTCAAATATCTTCTCAATTTCCACTCCCTCTCCCCCTCTAACTTATTATTCTCTCTTTTGGCTCCACTAATGTCCAGGTAATGCTGCAGTATAATGAAGGTCTGCTGACCAAGCAGGAGCGATGTAAGCACTTCATTATCCGGCAGCTGGAGGTATCGGGGAGGGATGTGACGGAGGAGGGGGTGAATGAGATGGTGGCAGCAGGAAAATGGGACGTCTTCAATGAGAACCTGCTGAATGATGCCAGAATCACACGATCACAACTGTCAGAGATTGAGCAGCGACACAAGGTGAGGATGGCGGCACACAACTCATAAAACTCATTGCAATGACAAAGTTAGACAACGACTGAGAAGATTTTGTTTATAGGTGTCCAAGTTATAAGCTAAAAGAGAAGGTATTATGTTTATTCACACTTTAAGACATATATAATGTTACAATGTTATAAACGTTTCAAATGTGTAGTTAAAAATATGTTTGAGTAATCCCCTGCTAAAAAAGTCTCAGTCTGCAGGCTGCTGTGAATGCTTTCAGACAAACCTTCCAGACGCTTCACTTTGTGATGTCACAAATTGTAGGAACTTTATATTTGGGCATCTGCCCGAGATACAGCAGAACTTCCTGCCCCTGGCACAGTTCAAGGACAGGCCCACCCAGCAGCTCAGTCTGCCTCGGAATTTTTTTTTCACTCCACCACGCTGCTCAACGACTCTGCTCGTCAAGTTGGTTAAGAATGTCTTGGAAAAAGTGTTTCTTTCACTGTGAAGGAAAGACATCAGTGTTTACTTTCCCAAAGGACAAGAGCACCAGACATTTATTTCAAATCGATAAAGTGAAGTTTACTCTTTGCCGACAACTCTGTAACACGGCCACAGGGTAGGAGGCGTGCCTCAAACACTTAGTTCTGCCCCTCTGCAAGCTTCGGAGAGCTGGCCAATCAAAAGAAAGTGGGCTTGTAGGGGTGTGGTTTCTTAAAGAGACAGAGCTGACTGAGTCGTTTCAGGCAGATGCTGTATGAGGGCCAGTACAGAGCACCAGTGGGAGAAAAATTAGGAGGGTTTTTTAACTGTAAATTATGCTAAGCTAATCCACAGTTATCACAGAGTGAAATATGAAGCTTGAAATTAGCATAATACCCCACCTTAAAAAAGACAATACAATATTTGCCAGATACATCCTTGATGTGATGTATCTTCCACTGCGTAATATTGAGGGTCAACACAAACAAAAGAGAATGCTGGCTTAAATAACATATGTAATAGGACATAATGTATGTTTGGCATACTGTGCTGGAACACAGCCACCATGTATGTGGCCCCTTGCCACTATTCTCCAGTCAGGAACCTTCTCATTCATCAGATCTCCATGCCCCATTGGCATTCCTAACATCAACTCTATGTCTGTGTCTGGGTTCTTGTTAACATTCATAACACAATCTAGCTAAATAACCCAAAACTAATGCTTATTTGGTAAATGCAGACTTTTATTTAATGATACACCCGTCAGCTCATTGCTTTTAACTATTTATTCCATTTCTAAATAGCACTCATTAAATTGGTCATGGTCCTGAGTTGCCTGAAAGAGGTGAATAAATCATAATCACGACAATCTTAGCCATCATTTTTTTTTCTTTTACACATAAAGGAAATGGCTACATTTATATAAGTGGAATTATTTGTCAGAAGTAACTCTTCTCAAAATATATGAGCTAATCCCATTCTCCCTCTCCACCAACAGGAGTTGTTGAGCCTGGAGAACAACATGAACGAGCTGAGGGACCTGTTCATGGACATTTTCATGATGGTGGAGGAGCAAGGGGCCTACATTGACCACATTCAGACCAACGTAGAGAGAACGCAGGATTATGTGGCTGCATCTAATGAGAAGTTCAAGCTGGCAGCCAGATACAAGAAGAAGAACCCACTCCGACAGCTGTGCTGCTGCTGCTGCCCTCCGTGGAGATGCTGCTTATAAAACATATGCATTCTTACCTCAACAGTCATTCTGAAAAAGGTTTTTATTTCCAAAGTCTCACTCACCTGATGGGAGCTTGCAACGTTGGATTCAAGCACCATTAAAGTGAAGGTTATGGAGCTGCAGTTTTTGCTGTTGAACAGAGCGATGGTGAAGACAGATTCAGCAGAGCATAGAAAACAATTAGAGGGAAAGGCCAGAATTGGTATTTGAAGCACTTGTTTCTTTCAAGAGGATGTGGGGCTGCTGCTATTGGAAGAGATAGTTCAGTGAGAGCTACTCACCAACACGGCTGCTTATTGGAGACCTTCACTGTCATCTGACAGAGGTCACAAACAAGGGGAGACCACTGCCTCTGCCACTGCTAGATCAGCAACACTGATACTTCATCTTTTTTTTTTTTTCAAAGGAGCGTCTCATCTTTTTTCTGCCACAGGAGCTCGACCATTTATTTTTTATACAGTATGAGCACTTTAAGACTTTTTTCCTCTTTTATTTTCAGCGCACAATGTTTTACATAGAAGATGTTTTTCTCCGAGATTGTGAGCCATTACTTATTAATTTCAAAACAACTGTTTTAACATTTACTCATTACTTTCATTTGCATTTCAAAGTGTGATCTGTTTTTCGACGAAAAAAAATATTCTTTTATTCCATTTCAAAGACGCAGAGATTCAAGTAAAACTTTGAAAAACAAACCTTGATCAAATTATCCTGTCATGGTGACAAAACTGCAAAAAAGATCTTGCATTTCAGGAAATATTTCATTTCTCAAGATGCTTTGTACTTTGGAGTGGAACTTCACTGTATGATCATGTTGTAACTGTTTTGCCCAAATGACAAACTGTGCTATCCTTGTGTCATAATTATTAAAAGTTTATGTCACTGTCAAGGTGGCCTTCCAGTAGATAAATGATACATGATGGAAAATAAGTTGGCCTCTGCACACTCCTACATGTTAGACAATGTTTCCTTGTGGGATGCCACTATAGTTAAAAATGTCTATGTTGTTGTTTTGCGTCACAACTTGCTCGTGGTGCCCCCCCCAACCTTTTTTTTGCCCCTGCCCCTCAAACAGCCTGAGTACGCCACTGAGCAGTATAAACTAAAGTACTGAGACCATGCTGTATAACTGATCAACAGACTCACATCTGTCGACAATCACCTCCAAGTTGAAACGAAGCTACCAAAAATATGTTTCCCCTTGGATACCGAAAAATAATGATTAAATCAGTAATTCATTTCCAGAGATGGAGCCACTTCTTACCTGATCTGACTTCCCATCATGGGCTTTAAATCCAGCCTCTAACCATCAGTGACTGTGACGTTCTTTAGAGAGTCAGTGACCTGTGGTGTCTGGTGTCCGAGACAAAATACAGGTGATCTGGGCGTGCACCAGCCAGACTGGAAAATCTGGTTTGTCTGCTATGATAGGTCTGTTTCTGGACAGCTACTGTCTGTTCATACAGGGAATGGTGTGTCAACAGAACTGTTAACTTGTACTAGAAGGTCAAAGGACGCATCTCGCTCAAAAAGTTTTTTTTTTTTTTATTAAAATGAATTTTGAATTTTTTGTATCACATTATCAGTACAGTCAACTCACAAACTAAAGGCAAACAAAGTACCATCTTTTTAGTCAATTTAGTCACCTCTCCAGGGACAGACATACGACACCTAAAACAACACTGCCAGTCAGTGCAATGCTTTGTTTGGGTTAGCTCTTATTTACGCTGCTCCCTCGGGTCTAGTAGCGGAACCAGGGTGACGTGTGTGAGGTGATTTACTCTCGAACTGGAAAAGTCTCATTCTGAATCGGATCTCCTGTGTTGTATATCAGTCTCACTCTGATTAGAATGACATTTTAGAACAAAGACATAAATGGATCAAATATGTAAATCTGAATATGTAAATCAAATAACAGTACATTGTGATGCAGCACAGCAACACTTTCTCTGTCAGACGTAGTTAGGATAAATGAAGTCCTGCTGCAAATTGCAGGGCTCTTGAACAGCAACAATGCCATCCAGTGTTCACTGAGATAATTGCCAGTTAAAAAAGCACTTAGTGCTGGAACAGTTAAAGGTGGTTATTACCACAGACATATGCACAGGTGCAAGTGTTTTATTTAAAAAAAAACTGATTTACATTTCATTTCTAGCTGTTCTTAGAATTGATTATGTATATATTTTTGGGTTGTTGTCAGTTTTTTAAACATCTAATGGAGGTCATCGACTCTGGCTTCCACCCACAGTCTGACATGCCTGTAAGGTTAGTTTGTGACTCTAAATTGCCCGTAGGTGTGAATGTGAGCGTGAAAGGTTGTCTGTCTCTATGTGTCAGCCCTGTGATTGACAGGCGACCAGTCCAGGGTGTACCCCGCCTCTCGCCCAATGACAGCTGGGGTAGTCTCCAACCTCCCCGCCACCCTGAACAGGATAAGCGGTATAGATAATGGATAGAGGGATGGATGGAGGTCATTGCTCAAAACAATGCGTCTAGTTCTTGTCAACATTTCTTAGCAATACAAAAGAAAAGGTCATTTGTAAACAACATGATTCCCTCTCTCTCTTTTAATTTTCAAGTTATTTATTTTAAACATGTACTGTATGAATATTTTGTCATCATATCAAGAAAATTATTGGACAGAAACAAGCATAGATATTACAAGCTTGCCTGTCAAAACAAAGGCCATGTTCTATTCAACGGCACTATCATAAAGTAAATTCTAATAGATGAAATGTAGTGGAATGTCCTTAAATATACTCAGAGAGTGGCAGGGATCTCTGCAGACATGAGAGAAAACCTCATGGGGTAAATATCAGCCGTCAGGACAGCAGGCCATGGGAGACTGCACAGTGTTCCTTTTTACATCTGACCCACAGGCAGGTCAGCCAGAGTCAACCGGCATGTCCCCCACATCCTCATCTCTCTCTTTTCCCAGCGCCAGCCTGCCTGACATTCAAACAGCTAGGCACTCTTGGTGAACTGAGTTTCCCAGTTCAACAAGAGTTGTCTTTTGTTTATAGTTGCAACACTGTATTCATGCTTTTTTACCCCCACTGCACAAGTTGTTATCCAATAATTCATCTGAAACCACCTTGCCTGAAGCCAATCAGGGGTTTGTTCCAGTTCCTTGGCGAATCAGATCTAACCTTTAACTCTCGTCTAGCTGCACTACCAACTCTGCAGATACACTACCCACGTGTGATGACCAGAGGACAGCAACAAGGCATTCTTATCTACATTGCACCCAATGAATACACACCAAGCAAAATTCAGAAACACATAAGATGCACACTCATCTGTGTGTAGCATTGTATTGCTGTACTGCGGTGCTGAAATATGTCTTTTTATTAAGTGAGTAACTCATGCACTTTCTATTTTGCACATGTACTTTCTCCCCTTCTTATACCACAACCACACTTTCATTGAGGGCCTCTGCCCACTCTCCAGACAAAGCCCATCAATCAGCGATTTAACGATAATGTGAACATCAGAGACGCACAAGAGTTTACGACGCTGATCATGGCTCACTGAGACGCAGTGACGTGTTTGTGTGACTATGCATTGTGCATATTTCTTCCATCCACCCTGTCAGTCCCAAATGTGATCCCAGAGACACTCTCCAAATGTCTGAACAACATCAAAGCCGCCCTCCTGTGAGTAGCAGCAGCTGTGGTTATAGAGAGCTGACATAACTTTACTGCCTGGTTTTATCACTCCCATCAAAACCTGAACACAGAGATATCAGGAGCCTCAAAGAGTGATAAATCAGAAAGTAAGTGTACAGTGAGTTCAGGCAGCAGCCTTGGGAGAAAGAATAGCAGCAGTTATACAGTACTGTATTCTGATTTAGGCTATAGAATCTGCACAATGTAAATATTAAGTCAAACATGACTGAAGGTTTTTCAAAAGTGGAAATAAGTATTTTGTATCATCAGCAGACACCTTGTTACAGCTGACCCGATGATTTAGACAAGCTGCAACCCCTTCCTACTTGTAACAATGAGAGCCACAGTTGGAGGGTCTTTTTGTAATAATGTAAAGGCAAGTTGGATGCAACTCTAGAAATCATATCATATTGCTGAAATATCCCAGGTTTGATTCCACTGGGACCTTTTTGGCATGATATTCCTCTTTTTCTCTCCCCATCTTTCCTCTCTATTATCAAACAAACAAAAAATTTGACAAAATTAAACAGAATATTTCCCCAATGAAATTGTAAATAAGGTTAACTATAAAGATGTGAAAAAAAACAGATAAAAAATATCAAGTGGAAACAATGGTGAAGCGAAAGTTGCTGCTGGAGAACGTACAACCACAGACGGTTCAACAAGAACTGCAAAGTTGATCTAAAAGTAGATAGCATAAACAAATCATGCATCATCATGCACCTGTACTTAGATGTACTGTACCTTAATAAACATCAAAGCAACAATATAGCACACAGGTTTCTGTAAACTATAAACAGGAATACACACAATGCCAGTGTGTGTTGGAGTGCAGGAATAAACACTGAGTAAGTAATGTGATGTATGAGTAATGTGTAATTATTCTATACACAGTGAGTGGTTATGTACATTAAGCACATGTCTCTGACAGTATACAGTATTTGACAGTGATGTATGATTTGTGTGCTATTGCAGAAACTGTATAATAAACTGTAATATATAAATAATGTGTAGGTACAGTGGATGTTTTAGTGAAACATATTCATTACACAAGGCTGCTATTATTTTAGTTTCATCAAGACTGGCTACTTCATCGGCCCTGCCAGTGCTCTTTTTATAAAGTAAAGTTCATGATTGTATTTTTAAGGATATTTAGGTCACACAAAGCTTAGATTATGGCCTCAGGAATCTTAAAGTCAGTGTAGCTTTGACCTTTTTGCTATTTGTAACTTGTTGTAAACAGTTCTTACATCTCTGTCTGTGTTTTTCATTTCTAAAAGCTCTTAATAACAGCCTGCTGGAGATATAAAGGTAAACCACTGTCTTTAGTCCCAGTTTTGTAAACCTGTTAATGACAAAAGTTGACTGTTATTTATTACCTATCGAAGGACGAATGTTCAAACTTAAATATTCTGTCAGAGTGATGTATGAGCTCCAGTAATAAGAGCTCTGGGAAGGTCCCTGCATGTTATCCGTGTGTAAGCCATCTGTGTAGATCCCGCGCAGATAGAGCGAGCGGTAATAGACACATGTGTGTAGCTGCTACACTGACTTAAAAGATGTTTTCATCTTTCTTTGACAGGGGGCTTGATGAATGAACAGTGTGTTTAATTCTCAACACATGTGAAATTGCTGTAAAACAACGGGGAGCATTTAGAGTTTTGTATGTCAGCTCACTGTCGCAGATTATCGCGGGTAAGGCCACTCTTCTGTTCTGTTTCATGCAGCGATGTAAGGACGAGAAAACTGAATACTAATGCTGTGCAGTATGTCCAACCTTGTATTTGTTCCTTAAGAATACCGCATAGCGTAGTCATATTTAAATTTTGCCCTGGAAAATGAAGCGTAATTATTTCATAATCAGGTGGATCTTTGTTTATTTTCACCTACTTTCCCACTCAGAGCACTTTGACTCTTCCCTTGGCTCGGCTTCAAACAAGCCGCTTCTTTCAGATTTCCCCCTCTTCTCTACCAAATGATGTTGTGATACTGACAGATGCAAAACACGACATGAGACGATGTGCGAACACTTTCAGCAGAAATGATGCATTCTGCTGCAGCTGCAGCTGCGAAGGCAAACCTGCAATCATGCTGCCAATCACGTCCAATAAACAGAGTGAATACTCAGCCTGCATTGTACTGTGCTTTTCACTGAAGATTAAACACAGAAGCTGTGACTTTTCTGGTGATCCTTTCAGCAAAGATTGGAGAAAAGGGCTGTCTTTTTTTGCATAATTTTTGCTATTCAAAAACAGCATGTAATAGATTACAATTTAGACTTTAACTTACAAGAATCACATTCCTGAAAACATCAATCTTTTGGATGAATAGAGTAATTTCCAACCTTTTCTGCATTTCTTTTAACTTCTGCACGGTTATGGATAAAACTCCCTATTCCAATTTTATGTCAAATTCACTTGCTGTGAAAAAGAATGCATTTTAATGACTAAACTGTAAACCAGTTCCCTGTTAGACTCATGGAAGCAGGATGTGGCCAGCAGAGGGAGCTGATATCCAAGAGTTATACTCCCTTAAATTCAGTCCCCATTGGTGAGCTCTCCTGCACATTGCTTCTCTAAAAAGTTACAAAACAGCTCCTCTCACAGTTTAGAGTATCTCAGTTGTAAATGGAGTCAGTGCAAACCGTGTACCTGCATTCAGTGCCCAATTGATATATTTTCTACCTCAACCTCAACAGCAGCTCGTTCTGCTCTTCAGTGTTCGCTATTGATTAATGTTCCCTACAATAGAAGCTGAACAGTAGGAGGGCCGTCCAGAGCGCAGCTGATGCACATGTCAGGGCAGAGGAGAGGTGAAAATGAAGTGAGACGTGGGTGAATAAAACATGTCTCTGAGGACGTTGCCTTGTTTCACCGCTCTTAGCTCTCAGAGGGAACTGTGAGCCTCCCTGATGGTTAATCCTGTCTGTGAAGAAAGGGCGAACACATTCAGCCTCACAGGCTCACACACAGTTGGGCCTGTACAAACAATGTAGTCATAAGAAAACATTCACAAAAACACAACGGCTGTTAACTCTATCCTGACTCTTTCTTCTGCTTTGTGCATGATATCTCTCTCGGAGGTATTTATCCTCTCTGTACACATCCTACATGTACATTTTATTTCTTTGCAAGTCATTCCTTTGACCTTGTGAAGTAGCACCCGAGCTATTACGACCAATTGAGCCGATGTTGTCTCGGTGCGGTCCAGAAGTAATCTGATCCTAACTCTGCGCTCCACTATACCTTGTCATCAAACTCTGAAATTGATTAGATGGCTCCCTAAGCTTCATAATGTTATTTACTCTATTGGATAACTGTGTGGGGGAACAGCCGTGCGGTCCGGTGCAGAAGCGGTAAGTGCATTCAGCACAATTTCTGCGATCATAATCAAAAGTGGAAAGTTGTGTCTCGCCTACAAGGCAGACTGAAGAGATGTGCTGACATTAAGATGTACTGTAAATGGTGCTAATGTAAATATGTGTATGAAGACGATGATGTCTAGACAGCACTACTAATGATTTCACTTCTTTATTTCTATAACACATGATTATAGATTTTAGATGTAACACCAGACACACTGGTGAACACACTCTTGAATCAGCAAGAGTGGCTTTAAGGCTAAGCTTGGTCATTCCACATTTGTTAAGGCCTTCAGGAAACTACGGTTTGATGTTTTAAAATACTTTTTTTTAGATAAGCCAGGAATTCTGATGACTGTAAATTATCAATAAAACATCTTCATTAGCTTTCTTAAGTGAATAGTAAAAACATATTTGTCCTCCCAGATAAGAAAAGTGATAGAACATATTTTATAAGAGGAAATAACATGTGGGATTTAATATGAACAATAAATGTCACAAAACATCCCCGCCTTTGGATTCAGATTTGCGTTCCTCTGTTGAAGTGGGCAAAGAAAACATCTGTGTTTTCAGTGATTTCTGCATCTGTCTTATCTGCTCATACAATCAATCCCCTGCACCGTCAGGATGTCTCGTCTGTGTGTCAAAGCTTCATTTTTCCATTCTGACAAAAGTTAAAGCGGGACAGAGAATATAAAAAGACCGGATCTTTTTTTATAATATCATCTTTCAAAAAATTGTACTTGCATATAACTTTAGATTTCAGAATTATAAAAAAATCAACTTACATTGTCTTTGGGAGTGCAAATATTGTTGGGCAATATGTGGAGATAGAAGTATGGTGGGAGGGCAACAACTTTCTCCTGGCCCACTTTTATGCCTATTAGGAAGTTTACCGGAGCCTTAGAAGGTTTCTTTCAATGTTGGCTCGGAAGGCTTTGATGACAAAGTGGGTTGGGATGAATTTTATTTTTACACTTGTACTATCCTGGCCTCTTCATGCTTGGTGTGATTCCTGGACCAACTATGGAGCTGTTGTTGTTTTCTCTTCGAAAATGAGTAAAAAATATAATGGTAAAATGTAAAATAAAATGGAATGTGTCAAGTTGATATTTCTTTTAAATGGATATTCTCATATTCTGCATGGGTTTCACATTTTCGGGTGTTTATTGTTCACAGTGAAAAAGTGAAAACTGCAGAATTCCGTGTTTTCCAGAATGACATGTTTATAGGTCGCCTCTGAAATGGACCGTTTAAAACAGCTGCAGGTTTCTACATGGAACCTTGCTTTCGCTGAAATCGACCAATCGTCATTCACTGTCATTCACCTCAGGCTGCCTTCTTGCACTAGCTTGTAGTCAAGTCGTTGTCAAGATTTCAACTTACCATTCCGATACCTCCTGGCGATTCCTACTCGTACATATAAGGCAGAATAACCAGTCCTAGAGCAGCCATGTTTTCTACAACTTTGGAGTGACGGTGCAGTGTGGGCGCAGGGTTACGCAGTCACTCCAAATGCTGTCAGCCAATCGTGGCTAAGGTCTGACCAGGAGGAAGGAGAGGCTATGAAAAATAATACAATTAAAATATGTATACAATTTTAAAAACGAAACAAACTTTACCAACGGGATTCAAAAACACATTACAATGATAGAAAATTGATTGCATAAAAGTGCAACTGTTGAATTAGAAAGTAAACAAATAATTAAATGGTTTTACTTTTACAAATGAAAAAAGTCATTATGATTGAACATAAAAACACTCCCAAATCAAATAATCCTTGAAAATCCCCCCTTTTTGTTAATGTTCTCGAGCGTGTGCGTGCATGTGTGTGCATGTATACAGTTTACAGTACAGACAAACAATATTTGCTCTGCTGCTTATCCTCCATCTGTCTCTTCATCCATCTATCCAATCATTTGTCTGTCTCACTGATACCGTCCCAGTTCTCCATCAGAACAATCTCTCCACCTGAGGGAACGCGCAGAAGCTTTCCCATTGGCCGGTGAAGGATAAAGAGGCAGCGCTTAAACTGGTCCGCAAAATCCTGCCGCAATTGAAAAGGAATAAATTGGCAACAGCTTGTAGACAAACCATGAAGCACTCTCTAAACAAACATTGATTGATACGATTATAATCTCCTTTAGCTTTTTTTCTCCCTCTGATGAAATATGCGCTGCAGCTCCAGTGAGAGAGCTGAGCGGCCAACAATCGTAAGTGTCACTGGGTTATGGATTACAGTTTTCTCGCCCCGGTCCAGGACTCACCTCAGGGACCTCATAAAGCTCCTGACTCCTGGCCAGGCTCTCATTAGGCCCACACATCTCTTTGCCCTCTATCTGACAAACCTTGGCAAGTGTCGTCTTAAATGTGTGTGTGTTAAATGTCTACATTTCTAAGGCCTCGCATCTCAGTGATGACGACACAAACACACACACACACATGAGGACACAGCTCGGGATGATTTACAGTCATGAGGACAGCCTCTGTGAGAAACATGTCACATTAGAATCATAATCTATCCAAACTCTGCCAAATATTTATTTATCGCCACTCCTTGTTCGGAGAAATAAGCCTCCAGGGAGCAAAGATACAGTATGATGGAACAATGACTTAAGCTCATAGGTGCCTTTTGATCATTTTCCAAGACACAGAAAATGACTTTTTTTTCCACACAAGATGATCATTATAGTTTTAACAGTTATTCTCCCTTAGGTCATGTCTGCATGTACACAGGTATTATTCAAAACTGAGTTTTTCTCTTGTTCGTTTAAAAAAAAACCCTGTCCACATGAGTATGGTTAAATAAAAATCCACTGTCCAAACGAATATGCAAAAACACAACAGAAACACTGTCATGAGACTGCCACACCAACAGGCAGCGATATAACCCAGTCAGACAAAGAATAAAAAGAAAATTGCTGAGAATTGCAGAAGTCTAAAAAATCTATTGCCGGAAGACTACCTGGCGGGCTGCAATCGCACATCGAGGAATATGCATTCCAAAGCCTGTAATTGTACACATATGTGTAAACATGTAAAAAGTCCTGTTAGCAAGGTTAGAAGCATCATTATTTTTGCCACGACTGTCATTTTGCAAAGAATAGCGCCTCATTTGTGACGCTTCACAAAGGTCATAACGGCGCACAGCCTGACGTCAAGAGCCAAAAACACTGTAAACACTGGAAACAGAGTTTCTAAAAGTCTTCACCCTGGCAGGAGTTTTACAAGAGATCTGTTTTTGGTGACCCAAAACGGCGTTTGTGTGTGGACGAAAGGCCAAAACGCCTACGTTTTTAAAAACACCTGTGTACATGTAGACATGGCCTTAAACGCACCACTAGAATTGCAACCACTTGAAAACACGCTCTTTAATTGATGGGTTTCAACAAATAGAAGAACAATAAAACCGGTCTATTTAGTTATTCGTAAATGACCGGGATATTAAAATAACATTAAGCCTGGACAACAAAATAAACACCAATGTTACACTTTATATCTCAACTCAACTATTACGTTGTGTGTGTAATTATCTGACCTCAAATTGATATGGTCAACTTATTGCAGATTGCTCTTTAAATTGCACTATAAAAAATAAAGATACTCAACATTTCAGCCTATAAATCAACAAGTGGGGCTGCCACAGAATTCACAATAATGTAGCTTCTTCTATTTCCACCCACAAGAGATTATAAATCCATCCATTTATGGCAAAGAAAGAAATACATACAGCCTCAGATGATTCTTCAGAGTAGTACAACACAAACAAGCACTGTACTTTTGAAGAAAGATTTGTATTGTAGGCTGGCAAATAACCACTTTAGTCACATGTTTCCTAAATGTACAGCATGAAAAATGAGAAAACAAAATATAAAACGTCTTTTTTCTGCCTTATTTATGAGAACTTATACCAACCCATTTCTACTCCATTCGTGTCAGAGTGCATGTCAGTTTAGAAGAAATGTCATTCACTTCCCTTTTCATAATGCATTCAATTTTTTCTGTCCGTGAACAGCCTCTTGTGACTGTTTAAATGGAGTGTATTTAGGGGAGATACTGGACTTCACCCTGAAAATGACTGCTGACACTTCACAGATATTCACTAAAGCCGGCGCTGGGAGTGGAAGTAGAAAAAAAAAAGTGTAATCATGAATAAATTTCCCATCATCCACATGGCCAAGATATTCTATTTACAACCATTTCTTTGGGTCTTTATATCCAGTTAATGAGATTTCAAATACATGTGAAGTGAACGGCATTTAAATTGCTATTCAGTCTGGAGTCACGGCACTGGAAAAGGGAGGGATTCCACCAGATGACAGAAGAGCTATTACCGGACCTTCTCCACTCACTGAACAGAGCAGAGATGGGAAATGCAATAGAAGCCGGCACTGGTGAGGATTGTTTGAGACTTTTAATCTGGTGAAGGTGTTGTGTGGAAAAGAAAAGACGAGACATGTCAAAGGATCCCAATAAAAGGGAGACGAAGAACACTGTACAAGAGTGAGTATCAAAGTGTTTTTAATCACTCTGTCACATAAACCTATAAGGTCCATGTTATTTCTTTTAACTCTTGTTCCCAATATGCACATGTATTTAGCTGTGTCAGTAAGAAGAATTATTCAAACAAGCTGCAAATAAACTCAAATGAGTTAGAAAAATATGCTAGAGATAACGGGCAGCAGCTAAGATTTTCAAAATAAAACCAGATATAAGATGTTATTTTGCTGTGCAGTTATAGAACATGAGAAAACCCCAAAATAATAAACTTAATGGTAACCCCACTATTTAAATAACTTCCTTCATTACTTTGCACTTACTTTAACTAATTCATTTTTACTTCTACATCAATCCCAAACCTTAAGCCTGACCCGTCCACTTTACTATGAGAAGCAGTAACAAGGATTTATGTCGTCCTCCGATCCATCACAAGACATTTACTCCTCATAAAGTGTAGATTACAAAAAGACATGTACATGCAATCCTATTTCACCCGTGTCTCAGCTGGGGGACAGAGACCACCAGAGAAAGGAATACTGATGAGCCAGAGATCACATGCCAGTTTCTGCAGGCCCCATATACTCCTATAGTGAGAGATAGAGAGACATAGAGAGAGGGTGAGATCTGAAGGGCTACTAGGCTTCAGGGTCTGTCCACAGGGGAGCTACTGAATGCTGACAACATCCTCCATGACAAACCGTTAGATTTCTTACTCAATATAGACAGTAAGAGAACATTTCCAAATTCAGTATCACAGGAAGAATTTCAAACCTTCATTAAAAAACAATTTAGATTTAAGTGTTTACTATTCCAATAACTAAAACCTGCTCAGTGTCCAGTGTTTGGATCCACAGCACAATGACACTAATGTCCCTTTAATTTGAATACATTTACTGAAAGAAATGTTTAAACACATTTTCAGAAGAAAAGTCAATCTCAAGCATACTTAAACAATTATAATAGTAATTTAGAACATTGTGAGAGGGAGGGTCCCTGTCCATTATTGCTGTTATTTTATTTTATATCATAATTTGGCCACTTACCAAAGGTTAAAATGAGCTTAGCTAAATAATTAAACATTTATATATTCCATTTGATATAAAACTGTACTCCAGTTATATTTCATTTTTCATATTCAATGCTGTGTTGCTGTTTTTTATGTGATGTTGATAGTAGATGGTAACATATTAGTCTTAGATGTACTACACTTTGCTGACTTTGCAGATACTAATGTTAGTTAACATATGACAGTGTTGCACTTCGAGTTTAAGTTTAACACTGGAGGGGAGGTATACTGCCTGCCTTTTTACTTTAGTTGAGTTGAGTTGAGTTGAGTTTGGTGCTTAGGTGTAATTTTTTTTCTTTCATTTCTGTGGTATTCTTTAATATAGTTCTTAATTTTACTTGTTTTATAGATAAACAAATAATAATAATACATTTTATTTGTATAGTGCTTTTCATGGTACTCAAAGTCAATTTACATAATTAAAAACAACTAAAGAAACAAAATAAGAACAGAGAAAGAAACACAATAAGATGAACTATGAGAAAAAAATCAACATCAGAGGTTAAAAGCAGTTCTTAAAAGGTGGGTCTTGATCAGAGATTTGAAGGAAGTCAGGTCAGTGCAGTCTCGAATGTGTTGGGGTAGAGAGAAATAAAGTATCTCCTTATGTGATATAAAGTCAAATCAAGCCAGCACACATAATACAAATGGAGCAATGTTTTATTAAAGCCTGGCTCTAATTATATTTTATTATTATAGTTTAGAGTTTTGTCCCAACAATGTTGAAATCTGGTTTGCCAGTGCACATATAGAGAACCTTCACAGACCCTGTTTTTCCTTTTATCTCAGACATGTAAATGGGCATTTATTGGCACATTACACATTTCAGGATAGAATTACAATTATGTTGTGTGTGAAAGGGAGAAATGCACTACCTCGTGTGATCTCATGATGGGGATGAAAACAAAGCTGAGACTGCTGTTGTGCAACAGCCTATTACATTAATGTGAAAAGTAACAAAAGCAGAAGGATACATGGGTCTACATGGGAAAGTGGTTGAGAGGAGGCGAGCGACTCGTGTTGCCTCTTCGGTGAGAACTTGAGGAAAGATTTAAACTTCCAACTTCAACAAAATCGGGCTATTTAATGTTAGCCTGAAGAGCTACACTTATCTCTCTCATTTACAATTGTGGTACAAAACTGGTACAAACTAAGGTCCCAAACTAGTGGGAGTAATTGGGGTGATATCAGCCCAAGCCCCTGAAGTTAAAGAAGCTAAGATGTATATTTTGCTAATGGCAGGTTAACATTATGCTTTATTGAAACCATACATTACGATTCAGATTTGTACCTTTGACTGGCTTTTTCTCCATTTTAATGGGGGCTGAGGCTCATGGGAGCCATATTAAGAGAAGACATTTAAACCATAACATCTACGTATAGTATTGGTAAATACTGATAAAGACTACCCTGTTTTATATTGAAAAAAGAAAGTTTCTCAATATAAAATTTTAACAAACCTTGAAGTAACATTTAGTCTGATTTTGACTAAAAACTCTGATATATTGTATATATATGTGTTATATATTGTCAATATTTCAATTAAATGAGTTATGTTACGTCTGGACATCCATGCTGAACTGAACTTATTGTTCTGTCGTTCCTCTTCCTTTGGATGTCTCTGCTAGCACTCCGTCCGGTCCTTTTCCACTGAGGCTGTCATGTGTCTATCCAGGTTCCACCGATGCCAGATGAAACCAATACCTAAGGATTCCATGAAAGAAAACGTACGCAGACATTTAGCCCTTGACATCAAAATGACACAGCTGCCACAGTTGTGCCTCTAAAATTTCCGATCTGAATAGCACTCATAAATACTCGCTGGACATTTAGACTTTTGGACAGCTGGTTTTCTACTGCAGAAACATTCTTCCATAATGGTTTAAGGGGCTTTTGGAGTGCTTTTCCTCACAGTGGATGTCAGGAACCAGGTAGCGGTCCCATCCATCTTGTCAGGGATCCCACAGTGAAGGGAAAACTGACTCGGATAGGACATTTATCGCAAACTCTAACAAAAAGTTGAGCCTCCTGTGATCGTGGGTTTAACAGTTACTGTTGACTTTTTGAGGTTAACAAAGTCTGTTTGGGGATGTTAGCAGATGACATCCAGACAAAGATGTAGCAAACTACAAGACGCTCTGTTGTTATTGAGATATTACACTCAGGACAAAAGTAAAATCCCGACCAACATTGCCATTCTTAGAATCATGCTGCTTGTGTAGATAAAATAACTTAGTGAATATTCAATTTAATTTTAACTCACTGAGGGTGTACATTTACAGATTGCCCATTCCCAATCTTCTGAACAATACAACTGTAGTGCAGGTAGGAAGCCATCTAACATTACGGAGCTAGCACACATTAATTCGAGCTCCTGGCAGAGGTATTTGTTCATGTGTGTGTTGAAGGGGGATAGGCTTGAATGTAACTCAGGATGCATTAGCATCTGCTCCTCTTTTTTCATCATCGTCTAGCACTTGTCAGGAGAAAGACAAAAGACAAGTGAGTGTGCATATGATGATAGTGCTAACACTCTAATTAACTGTTCCATTACCAGCTTTTCTCAAGGACACCCAGAAACCACTTATCCAATGTTACACTGATCCCATGTTGTCACAAACCAGTGCTTTTGTGTCTCATGCGACGCACAAGCTAGATCCTTACTTTCCAACAATTGGCTTAATTTGAACAACGTGCATGTTTGTTAAAAAACATCCTCGGGATGGATTAAAATAACTCATGGCTGACAATTGCTTTTGTAAAGGACGTGAACCCCAGTCTCCTGAAAGTCCTGCAGGTTTGACCTATCCATTACCCTGACCACTACAAGAAGCAGTTGCTCTGGATGGGATCTATTGTAATTGGTTGAAAGCCAGCATCTAAAGAGTACCTTGTGTTTTTGTATAATACTTTCACTCTCACTTTGAGAGCCATGACCAAGTGACGATATTTGACAGCTTGGGAAAAAGAACGTGCTGGTGACTTGGGCTTGGGTGGAATAGTAAACATGATAAAAGCAAAAGTAGAAAATTTGTTTCCCTTACTTTCTGCCCCCACTTATTCCTCCTCATTTTTTATTTTGCACATTTCCTCTGTCCTTTTTCCTCTCTTCTTCCTCCAGCCTCATGGGTCTTCCTGACAGCTGGTTTCACTGACATGTGTTTGCCAACAACAAGCCAGCGAACAGTGATCACTCAATCCTCCGCTGTCCAAATATTTCAGACTGTTTCCATATCAGAGCCGAATCATTGGAAACTCCACAGCATCTCTTATTCATGGTAGCCATAAATTATTCTCCCTGATATGAGCTCCAGTCACGTAAGGCAAAGCTGGAGACTATGGCACACTTTGACACAGAGTAGATGGATAGAGACAGACGGGAAGAAGAAGAGAGAAATGAACAGACGGACAGCGACGGTCAAGGAAAGAGATTAGGGGAGGG
The DNA here is from genome assembly GCF_022749685.1 of Semicossyphus pulcher. Classification (NCBI taxonomy): domain Eukaryota; kingdom Metazoa; phylum Chordata; class Actinopteri; order Labriformes; family Labridae; genus Semicossyphus; species Semicossyphus pulcher. The sequence continues at coordinate 17,660,957 of NW_027211659.1, read as the reverse complement.
TCAACAGACGATGTAGGAACAGAAAGGGAAGCTCAAATAATGGAACAAATCTCACTGGATGTTACAACCCAGACAGACAAAGGGTTAAATGGTAAAGTGTTTGAATTTTGATATTCAATCACAGTGTATTGTGCATCAGCAGGACATATGAATAAACAGGTATTTCAGTGTGTTGCTCATTGTACACCTAAACAGGACACTTGTGGGACTTGACCTCGAACCTGACATTTCAACCACGGTATGTTTCTAAACACCAGTGTCCTGCTGATTACGGTTTATTTTTTTCATTCATTATTGAGTTTGTGTCTATTACAAAACCTGCTCCTGATACATGACATACATTTTATTCAGAGTGAGATCAGCTCAAAAATTTTACTTGTTTCATAAAGGTCTGTGTGCAGTCACTTTGTTTTTTGTTTCACTTTTACGCTTATTTAAGATAACATAGAACTATATTAATCCTAAAGGAAATTCTAGTGCCAGATTGCTCCAAAATTGAATACAAAATATGAGTAACACTAATTAAAATACAAGTGAAATATAATATAAAAACTGTATATGGGTTAAATGCAAAGAGATAGTGCCTAATAGAATAACAAAAGTAGCCTACAAATAATGTAACATAGTATAATAGTGTAACAATCTGAGCTTAATTACATAAAACAATAGTTAATTATAATTTAAGGTAATTTTCTGTATTCTTTTTTGACCCCATAGTAAACCCATATCACCAAAAATTCCACTCAATCCAGAAGCAAAATATTTTTGGTAAGAGAAATAAGAGAATTATATCACCATGCTTGGCATTACTTTATCAATACTTTACTTTATTGTTTGATTGTGTCGCTCAACTTTCACCAAACTTAAACCAAAGGCTGCATTTTTCAGCAAATGTATTCAGAAATCCAGACAGTGCAAAACTACCAGCATACAGGAAAGGGGAAATATCTTATTGAAAAAAAAATTGCTCTGCATGTGCAAAAAGTAAAACATATGTTTACATAGTTGTCACATGATGAGCTGATTGTACACTGCCTGGTCAAAAAAAACTCACCACCTGGATTGAACTTAACAAATAGGTTAGAGCCTTCATAGGAAAATTACTGCAGTGATTAATATGTTTCAGCTGGCAACAAGTTCTGATGCAGCGAGTAACATCTCATTTCTTAAACAACCATGTCGGAAGACATATCCTGTGGTCAGGGAGAAGATGTGACTCATCAGGCTCAAATTGTGAAAGAGTGGTTCAGGGAGCATGAGACATCATTTTCACACATGGATTGGCCACCGCAGCGTCCAGACCTTAACCCCATTGAGCATCTTTGGGATGTGCTGTAGAAGACTTTACGCAGCGGCCCGACTTGCCCATCATCAATACAAGATCTTGGCGAAAAATGGATGCAGCTCTGGACGGAAATAAATGTTGTGACATTGCAATGATGCCATGGGGAATGCGTGCCGTAATAGAAGCTAAAGACAGTCCAATTAATATTAGAGTGTGCCAGGCAGTGTGTATCAGGCCCAAGTTTCTGCCAAACTGAGCGTGTGGAGCTTCTTATGCCAACCAGCAGATCAATAATATCATAATAAATCTTGGCGAGTTCATAACATTGTGAATAGTTTTAATTTTCACATCTTCTGAGAAACTTTTCAAATCTGAAATATAACAGGCAGACTTTTGAGAAGCATTTCAAGTAATTTTATGTTTTGAACAAAGAACATTTTTTTACTTGATTAATAATGAACAATGAAGTTGTTCAGCTCTCATCTCTGTTGAATTTCATCGCCCTGGTTAATTAAGAAATTAAACTCTTCTTTAAAATATAACATACAACCATAGATAATAATGTGTAATGTGTAATAAGCTTAATGTGCGCATGCTCCATATAAACTGTGTACACTTTATTTTGCTTGTCTGGACATACAGAAGTGCATTGGTCTAGAGAGTCTAGACTCGATGTATCTCACACTCTTCCCTCCAAGCAGCTCAGGCACTCACATTGCCTCTGTGTGTGCTGACAGTCTATGGTGGAGTAAAACTATTGAAACCTTTAAAGCAGGAAATCTATCGGTCTAAATGGAATTTAAAAAAATGCAAAAAGGGCAAAATTTACTTCAGAATGTATACAATTGATATGGTTCTTATAAAATGCTGTACAGTTACATTCAACATTCAAGTAAGCATATCTACATTTCTTAGCTTGCAGGATTTAAAAGGACGGATTTACTGGCCAAATAAAACTTAGGTCCCTTTCGCAGTAGTGTAAATATATTTTTTGCATATTTTTTAATGAAAAAAATGTACTTCTGAGTAGCAGAAATACATAATAAGACTTCTGTATAACACAGAAAACCTTTGATATGGTTGCAATGGTTTGGCTGATCTTATATATAAGATATATATATATTAGGATATGTTTGATCATTTAGAATTGATAAAAAAAATGCTGGAGCTTGGAAATCATAAGCTTTTATAAAACAGACAGAGATATGGGCACAATAGGTCATTCATAACACTAAATGCTTTTAGTAATAATCCCAAGATAGATTGTGTTACATGTTTGGTTGTGTTCATTCTACAAATGCTAATGTCAGGAGAAAAAGAAAGCTAGTACTGCCCCAACTCCCTGTAGTCCTATTTATTCAAAATAATGCAATGACATCAAAGTTAATGGCGTTACATTTCATTACCACTTTTATTCAAACAAGATCAGACACACATACTGTACATACATTCAAGGTTATGTTCCTACATGCAGTGTGAGGGCCAGTGGGCTCAGTAATAAATCAGCTCCCTGGTTGGTATTGTATTGTGTATTATTGTTGAGCCACCATAGCTCGGCACTTAAAGCCTCTGATCCATGAAGAGTGTCTGTGTGTGTCACGGTGATGGATATAGTCATTACCATGTCCTCCTTGTCTCTGTATCTGCCCTTCTGTGGCTTCTTGTACTTTCACTTCACATATTTCTTATAACTTCCCCAGTGCTCAGGTACTGTAACATTGTTTTTTCTCTTAAACACAAGAATAAAGGCAGAATGTACTTTGTGTGTGCACAGGCTTAGAACTACGTCTATGAGTCACTGTGAGAGAGGAAGAGTACAACATTTATAATTTATATATATGATTTTTTTTCTTTACATTATATATATATATATATATATATATATATAGACTTTTCATTATTGTGGGTCAAGTCAATATCAAATCAAAAGTTTTATTTTAATTATGTATATTCTTCAAATTACATTGCTGATATTATTCTTACTCTTCACATACATAAAAAAAGACAATTTATTAGTCTTTATTGCTTTTCAGAATTATTTCTGTTGGTTCCTACAGCAGATCTAAGTCACAATTAAATTTAAAAAGCTAAAAAACGATAAAAAATCTTAGCACAGCAGATTTCTCACTTGTGTGATAAAAGTGAAATTCAGCAAAATTCCAATGAAGACTGCCAACTGTCTCCGTCTCCTGTGTACCCTGTGTCTGTTAACAACCGAATTCTCCATGCTGTTAGGGTAAAAAAGAATCATTACGATTTTCAGTGCCGCTATCAGTTTTCACATTTCATTCACAGCCGCTGTGTTTCTAAGGATTGCCTTCCTCTAACCCTCCAAAAGTCTGCAGAATTTTCACACCGCAGCGAGCAGGAATACCACATCAGAAGGTGTAAAACCACCTCAATTCACCCCCTGAAGGCCTTCAAGTGATCTCACAGTTTCCTGAGTGTTGTTGTGGTACATTTATAGTCTCACACGTTTGGGAGTCCTGTGAATTAGTTTCCTCTCCAACACAGAGAGGGAGAGGGGCCGTAGACTTTGAGGAGTAATATTGACCAAGAGTCACTCCACTGCTAATGATCTCTGTGGGGACTGAGGCCACACACACACACACACACACACACACACACACACAGACCTCATTCCGGGGAGTCCTCGTGTAGCCAAAGATTAGGATTGATTTTAAAAACTCTGCAATCATACATCAGGAGAAATAAAACTGTGCACTGGTCTGCGGTCTGCAAAAATATCACTGCTCTTTGTAAGGCTGCATCATGCATGCTTCTACAAAAATCCATGTGATTGGCCATATTTAGGAACGAGGTTAAAGTAGCTCACAGAGGATCTCAGAGGAGCTGATGTGTGCCAACAAAAATCTCTACAATATGCATCAAACAGAGGCTGAGAGGCTGAACAGGTAAGGGAATCTGATGGGCCAGTGCCAGACATGAAACTGAAACTAATAACCGAGTATGGAAGGCACAGAGACATTTCTTTGACTTTTTTTCAGGATATGTTTGGTAAAAAGATTTGTATTGTTTTTCTTTACATGTTTCAAAATGTGCAATCCCTATGTTAAAAACCAGAAGAGAATGACAGTACTGGCAGATAACTATACTGTGTACCTAAATAGATAGAGTAAGGGTACATCCAATTTTGAAATGTGGTGGAATCTGTTCTTGAGACCATAATTATGCAGAATCAATGTTGGTTATTATTAATATCCAGTGTTGTGGAGACAGGGCAAAGTTGCAAGTTCTAGCAAATTTGCATTATTTAAAAAATCTGAACTTCAGGGGCCAACATTTTCTTTTGCTGTAAATTGGTTTCCTTTTCAGCTTTCCTGCTTCCTGTCACTCTTGATTTCAAATGAAAGGAACCCATTAATTTTCCACAAATGTGAGGATTGTAAAGTGTAAGGCTTCAGTTAGTGTTAGAAGATGACACAACTGAAAACAGCCAGAATGAAAAGCATTTTCTTATAATTATCTGCACAATTTGGAGTTTTTAATTGAAAAAAAAAAGTATCATTAACACAAATGGAATGCGACTTCACACATGGAATTCCAGCACTGCTGTTTTTGTCATGTGAGATTGTGCTGCGCGGCGAACAATAATACACAGAAGTGAGCAAGCAATATCTTTAATTCCATTTCATAATAAGGTGGGCCTCATTCCCATGCGTATATGCGCTGGAGGTTTTAATTGAAAATGGAAATTTCTCTATTTAAGTCGTGATTATCATAGCAGGTGGAGAGCAATTAAAATAAATGAATGGTGATGTGCCTCTGTCCGCATGCTACAAAACGCTGGGGGCGTCTTAACACACATTTATACGCACCTACATCAGAGATGCTCTTATCACAGTTTTCATTTAACATTTGGCCTATATTCAAAGGAAAAATAAGGAGGCTGGACTAGCGTGTGCATGGTTTGTGTGCATGTGTGTGTGTGTGCACATCTGTGTGCGAATGTTCTGGGTAAGAAAAGATGGTTTACATTCAGCTTTTGTCTACCGAACAGCTGAGAATGCAGGAAACTCGGAGCAAGTGCTGTGCAGAGCATCTGTCATCTGCCACACTGAAAACTGAAACACTCACATCGTACATCATCATCATCAACATCATCATCACACACACACACAGAAGCACACCCACACACACACACAAAGAAGATGACAGGATGTAGGAGAGTCCCAGCAGGGAGGAAACATCTGAGAGATTTAAACAAAGACATTCTTCTGAATTTTATTAAAAGCCTTATAAAATGATTTTTTTGCTTCCGCTGTATTAATACAGATGTGATGTGAGGTCAATAGAGGGTTAAATTAAACTTTTTCAAAATGTATTCTGGCCTCAAAGTTTGTGGTAACCTCTATTCTTTAAATAAAAGTCATGAGAATGAGAGTTGTCAGCTCGGTTAAATCGACCCTGCATCGCTGATTACAAGTGGAAATGTCTAAATTGGGAATCCAAATTGTCTGTTGTGTGCTGTTAAATCTTAAGTTGCATGAAGGTGTATAAAAATCTGGCCGCAGTTTGCAGCAGAAACTTGCGCAAAGTATCACTTTACCACAGAAAGGACAGCATGGGAGGCCTGTTTCATGCAGACGGAGTCAGTAACATAGCGGTTGGTTTTCTTCTGATTGAAGCATGTCTTGTTGATATCATTATACCTCTTCAAGTAAAGGCCAACTGCCGAGGTTTAGCTCAAAATGATTCTCTTAAAATAGCCACAGTGTCTTACAACTGATCCGATCAGATAAATTGGATTAGGATTAAAAATTAAAAATGTGCATTAGCCGAACTGTGCTGAGACGTTGGGATTCGGAGAATAAAAGATGGGAAACAACATAAGGGAAGCTGCTAAAAACAGAAGGGCTGAATGACAATGAGGCACAAGAGAACATGACTAAAAGCGAAGCAATGATGAACACAAATGCAGTGAAAAGAGATCTCAGAGGTGTGTTTGACAGGAAACACAGCCCCGGTGTCATGCTATGCCCCAGTTGGGTGTCGTCTTCAACTTCAGCCCACGGTGATGGATGATGAGACACCAGTGGGAGCCGACTGGCGAGGCGGGGACGGGGAATAGGAACCGATGTCTGGAGCAGGCTCTTTTCGCCATAAATTAAAACAGGACGGAGAGGATTAAATAGCAGCGAGTTCTCTATATGTGTGTGTTTTATATACTTCTATCTTTGTGAGAACCAATTTGAGATTTAGACGTTAGGAGTGGAGACATTCTTGTGATGTGAGATCACTGCTGAGAGAGTTAGGGAATTATGGAAGGCTAAAGGTTAAACATGGTTTTATTTTAATGCATGACTTTAGATGTTTTTTCTCTTTCTTTTTTTTTTTTTCCTGCCATGTTTTCTGTCTGTTCTGTAAAATTCCTTTATAGGTGTCGTTACTTTCAAACTGCTAAACTGCTTGTTATGTGTTTCACTTATTAGTCTGAATAATTAAACTGTGAATGTAGTTAACTGAGGGTCCTCACAAGTTAGGAAGCTGAAGTGTGTGTGTGAGAGAGAGATAAAGCGTAGCCGTGTGAACGATAACACTCCGTGTGTATGCATTTGTGCGTGCTTGTCCATGCATGACTATCCGAGTGCGTTGACTAGCATGTGTTTGGAATCTCATATTGCATCCAGATGTCACGGCAAATCAATTCAAGTCAAAGACAGCCGAACGTGTTTCATAAGGCTCACAAACCCGCGGCAGGTGCTGCCCCTTCCACAGCTTTAAACAAAGTGCTGGAGCTCAATAAGATGGGTGGAAATCTGAAGGGACACAATTATGTATAAAGTGAAATATCAACCTGATATTAAATATGGGATATCTCCACCCTCCCTGGTATATTACAAGCTACATTATTTTTCAATATAATTTACTCTAAATGTATAAAATCGATCTCTCTTAACATCAGACAATAGTATATCATTGAAGTTTTCCATATAGGCTTCCCAACAAATGCAGCCCCCACTTTCTGATTAACTCCAATCACATGAAAACAAAACGTAGCTTTTGGCCTTCAAAATGCCAAAAAGACACATTTCAAAGGACCTAGGTGATTTATTATGTTATGTTGAGCCAGCAGCCAGAAATATAGGTGTCATTTTTGACAGTCAGCTGATGAACAGCTGAGGAGAGTTTTCCAGTCTTGTTTTTATCAGCTCAGAAACATATAAAGAAAACAGTCATTTTATGTCACGCTGATTTAGAGAAGGTTATTCATGCTTTTATTTAATCTCGTTTAGACAACTGCAACTCTCTTAGTATCTGCCTGAGCCAAAAATCCATCACACGCCTCCAGCTCGTCCAAACTGCAGCAGCAGGAATTTGAACTAGGACAAAACATAGAGAGCATATCACTCCTGTTTAAGCTCACATGCACTGGCTACCAGTAAATGGATTTCAGATTTTTTTATTTTACTGATTGCTTTTAAGGCACAGAAAGGTCTTGCCCCTGACTATATTGCTGACCTTTTAACTCTTTATGAGCCAACTCGCAGCTTGAGATCCTCTGGTGAGGCCCTTTGATTTGTCCCACAGTCCAGGCTCAGGACAAAAGGTGTGCCTTCTCTGTGAGGGTGTCTGTACCTGTGGAACAGCCTGCCAGAGGAAATTAAGCTTGCACAATCAGTTTCATCTTTTAAATCTCTTCTTAAAAGACACTTTTAGAAACAGGCTTTTATGTAAAGCAGCTCTTAATTTCCTTTACCCTCATCTGATGTATTATTTTAGCCAACACCTGTTTTTATCTCTGACTAATGTGTTTTTAGTTGTATCTGCTTGCCTCACATGTAACCCATGATTTGATTTCTTTTATTTTCTTTTAATGTTTTATTATTTGTTGTTTTATGGAAAGATCTTTGTAAACTTTTTTTTTTTAATTTGCTATAGAAATAGAGTTATTATTATTATTATTATTATTATTATTAGAGTTTTTTTCTGGTTATGAAACAGACCAAAATGAATTCTGATTACTCTATATCAGTGGTTCTCAAAGTGGGGTCCTAGGACCCCTGGGGGTCCGCGAACCAAAGCCTGGGAGTCCACAAAATTATTATGATAAATCTATAATAAATTATAAAATTTTGCTGTATCATTACAAACTGCACGTCTACAGATGAGCACCATTTGTGCCAATCCATCCATTATCTATACCGCTCATCCTGTTCAGGGTTGCGGGGGGGCTGGAGCCTATCCCAGCTGACCATTTGCGCCAATGAAACAAACATATGTGTCCATTACTCCCACCCACGTTAGCTTTGGACCAAATTAAACTGATATGATTGTGACACATCATGTTAGTCCGTCGCGAATCACTCAACTCACTCAGGTCACAATGAATCATTCCTGCAGCTGTCTTACTGTTCATTTTCTGAAAGAATTGAAGATCAATTATTTGAAAATTATAAATGCCGTCAAGTTGAGTCCACAAGCAATTTGAATAAAATTAGCGTCTGTTTTAAAGTATATAAGCGGTATTAACATGATTCAAATTGAAATGTTTTTCTGTTAATCACTATGAAACAGGTCTGAAGTATTTAGGGCGATAAGTTCCACAATACAAATACTTCCAATGGCATCTAAGAGAGCAAATGGTGGTAGGGGGTCTTTGCTGCGATTAACTGCACGCTGCTTTTGTTTACATTTTCCAGGGCAAAGATTTAAAGTGAGCGATACATATGACTGTTAAAGAAAGCGGGATGACATTTTTAGTTAAAAACCTCTTAACACCACTTAAACATGTACAGGACAAAATCAGCAAAGAGATAAGAGTCTTAGTCCACAGGGGGCGCCAAAATCGACACAAACCGAAAGTTCCTCACAGGAGCTTTAAATAAACGATGTGGTAAATTAACCTCCACCCGGGTGCTGCTGCGGACATCAAATGTCACTCATGGATAATGTAACATGCAGACTTTTCACAGCTTTTCCAATGATGGTAACAGTCATTTTGAATTCTTTAAGGAAAAATCCAACATTATGTGTGACTGAAGGTTGCATTTGAGTTAAAGTATCATGTAAATGTACTTTATCACTGTATCATGTTATTAAATCTGAAATATGCGATGTTAAGTTACCTAGATGAAGCCAATCTCATAATAAACTCGTTTAACTTAAAAAAAACTACAATAAATGTATTGATTATATATAAAGAGAAATCAGAGTCTAGTCTGCAATGGTTACAAGAACAATTAGACATAGCATTTTTTCCATTCCAATTGTAATAACACAACATATGGTATTTCTATGTCACTGTAAAAGAAAAACAAATCATATCATTATACTTTAAAAGCTCATAAGTTCATAAGCCGGTCAACTGTTTGTTTACAGTATCAGCTTTATAGTTGCAGTTATATAATCCACTGATGCAAAGTCATATGTTCCATTCTATTTTAAAATTCCTGCTTTTTCAATCACTTCTCTCTTGAAGGGCGGATCACTTGGACAGAGATAAGGCTCTTAAATAAGGACACAGTTGTTTCCTTCACAGAGGTTCATGGGAAAGTCTCATAAAAAAGTTATATATGATAGGAGAAGTCTGATGTATTGGTGATTCATGTTTTATGTTCCAGTCTACCTCTCAATCAAACCTGTGTGTAACGATTGCATTCCCCAAGGTCCTCGTTACCAGTACGATCCCATGACCTACATACAAACCGGACACACTCACACACACTCATCCGCTCATGGAGGTACACTGTGCAATCCATGTGTGACATACTTGTAAAAAAATATCTGCAACTGTAATAGTTTGGACATGCCAACTATTTCATACCTCCAGTGTCGAATCGTCTGTCATTCTGGCACAGCAGGATCCATTATACCAAATTTATATGACAAATAGTTTCTAGCAAAGGGAATAGAGTGAGAAGTAAGAGGATAGAAGAGAGAGAAAGATCTCTGCTGGAGAGAGGAAGAGAGTCAGCGAGGGACGCTCTGTCATCTGTCTGCGTCGGATCAAGCTGCAGAGAAAATTTACTCGGGGTGCACAAAGAAAACACTATAAATTACTTGCTGTGCTCCTCATTCATAACCCAGGATTATCATCCCAAATCCATACATCACATAGAGAGGGGCCGTTTGCATTTCGCACACATGCACAGCCATATGGATAAGGCCATGAATAAGGAAACACACACACTCACGCGAAGCCAAAAGCCATTAATCCACTCAGCGACTTGGAACTGGTCCAAAAGGACTTGTGTTTGTGTGTGTCTAGGTGTCCGATGCTTTGGTATGAGGCGTTTTACAATCAATCCACCATGTACACTAATATGATTATTACTCTGTCCTCCGTAAATGCACCTCTGGGGGCTATCACTGTACAACAGAGCTAACATCAAGGTAAATGCAACACTTGTAGAATTAAAGTAAAAAAACAAATGTTTGACTTTGCTTTACAAATATGTATATTTTCTTATTCTTGAGTTCCATGCACTGTAATACATACAAAATTAAACATGTCCATCAATATCTAAATGTGTAAGAAGAGGTGTGGATTAGCATCATGCTAACACCATAGCATTACGAAGGGTAAATGTCAAAATTAACAGTGCCAGAGGCTACCAGAACTCGTCTTCATAAACTCCTGAGGAGAATATGTACCGATTTAATTGACAACTTTTTCCACTGTGGTCACCAGCTAGAGGCTAACACTGTCGGTTGTTAAGTATTTAAAGCTAAAAACAGCTGCACACTGAAGCTGGAAATGAGGAGTGAAACTTAAATAAAGGAGTCAATTACTTTAAAGATGACGACAGTCAGGTGATGAAACCTTTCTAACATTGCACATTTTCACCCAATCATGTATTTCAACATTAATTGAAATATTGCAACCCTACAAATGTGGTTTATACTTTGTGGTAGGAAACACACATTCATCAACATATTCCATAGTTGTTTTGTTTTTTATATTTGCTACTGAGAAAGGTCCAAAGAAAAGTCAACGTCAAATCATGAGATGTTCTCACACCACAGAATTGTTCACACCTTTTTTCTTCGGCTGAATGCCATTGTCTTTGTATATTGAAAATGAACGCCAGTTTTTCCTAATTACCATAAATACACTACACATTCCCATTAAAGGGCAGTAGAGAGAAGACAAGAATGTCCAAATAAAAATCTAGAGCTGCTCAAATGACTCTGAACATGAGAGCTTTTACAAATGGCCTCAACACAATTCACAATCTTTGAGACATTTAAAGCAATGAATATAAATTACATTTTAAATACATAAAGCACTGACACTTTTTTTTTTTGCTTTGAATCCTCAAAAAGAAGAAAAATTTGAAACTTAAAGACAATAAGTAGGATTTTCCTAGTAAAGTAAAATATAGACTTTTACAAATATAATATAATATAAATCATCACGTATGGGCCTCTATACGTGTGTAGGTAAGTGTGTGTGCAGACCCTTGTGAGACCCTTCCCTCTGCATCTATTCTGTTGTTTTGCTTTACACAGGACGTTTTCAGGAGGGGCGCTGTTGTGGTTCCCTGAGCCAATCACAGCGTATAGGTGAGTGTGGGAGTGGTTCAAATTAGCAACTGGGCCCCATTCAGACCGGCGAACATGGTGATAGAGTGATGCAGAGTTGGCCTTCTTTCTGTTGGACAGGTGGGTGCCTCAAACCGGGTAGGACAAGCTAACAGGAGGTTAGCATGCTAGCAGGAAGCTAACTGGTGGTTAGCATGCTAGCGCAAAGGTAACTGGCAGTTGGCATGCTAGCGCAACGGTAACCGTGATGCTGTCGGCGGGGTGGGCGTGTTCTTGCATGAGAGAGTGAGAGTGAGCTTCTGGTGGCAAAGAACCCAGAAGGAGGGACCCAGTTTGAATGTGTTGTTGACAAAATGCAAGGAAACGTCCTACTTATTACACCTTTAAACTACTGGTTTTAGGCTGGAATTTGTACCGCAAAAAGGAGGCCCATTAGGAAACGTTTGGCTGACGATAGAACTCGACCTCACAATCCAAAGCACATAGCTAGTTCACAGGTACTTTTCTTTTTGCCTGGGACATGCATGTTCTTTATAATATTACTGTGGCCAGTTTCAGTGAGTGAAAAACAAGCTTACGGTTTCTTACCAAGAATTGTCACTACAACTTATAGGATCTTATAACTTAAATTTGCCATAAATGAACAAAGCATGACAAATTGAAAGTCGATGTATGAACAGAAGAAGCAACAAACTCTAACACAAAGGAATCCTGAGCACCATGGCCAGGTTCATGATAACTGGTAAGAACAAACCACTTTACAACTGAGTCCACCGAGATAATTCCTTCAGTCCCTGTGTTTACCTCACTCTGATTCCTCTGGGAAAGAAAGTGTAATTCCCTTTTTCACACTTCATTTTTAACCCCTTCCTATCGCCCCTCTCTTGGACGTAGGATGTGACAAAGGAAGGCAGTGCCACATCTAGTCATAAACACAGTGATGATGCAGTCACACACCTGCAGCACATCATTCTCAGCTTGCCATCTGACCACCTGCTCCCACACTAATTTACTCCATCTGCCCCCCTCACCACCACCCACCATTCACACATAGAAAAACTCATACAAACCCGTGTCAGCGGTGGAGTATAGGTGAGAGGAGATGGACACATGTGGCTCTGGGCTTAAATTGTGAAAGCTGCAGACAACGAGTCTGGCATTGTCTGGATGCTGGCCACTCTCACGCAGGAAATCAGTGTAAAAAGCAATTAAAAATGAGGAAAACGACGACTTGATGGCGTTAGATGCAAAACTGGATCAATACAACAGAAAGGTTTTGTATGAGAGCACTCTAAAAGCAATTGTTTGATCAACGGAGTCCACTCCTCTACTCACATGATCTCATACTCCTCCTGCCCTCTCCCACTCTATGTTATGTTTCTTTGTACAGGAGCAGCACTACAAATACATCTGTTGTTGCTGTATGTGTTTGGTGCATTGATGTATCAGTGTGACTGTGCATTTGATGTTGAACTTTATCCCCGTCTGTTCGCCACTGCCTCACATGGCACAGATGTGTCTTTCTGTTTTCTATCCACACATGTTGACACAGACATGGGCAGTACAGGTGTTTTCTTCTTTTGTTTGTCTATTTGTTATATTATCATAATGTCTACTGTATAGTCATCCAGGGAGTAGCAGAAAGCAGTTTCTTGCAAACATCATTGGATGATCAGATTATTTATTTTTGATGCACTTAATTTTAGTTTGTTATCAATGATCGCTTAGAAGATGAATTACCACATTCCAATTTAAATATTAGCAAACATCCTGCTAAAGAGTCCTTGTGTAAGATATGAACCCCTTTCTTAAACAGGTGTTACACAGTAAGGAAAGTTTATCCGCAAAGGCTGCTAGTGTAATGTAGGGTGCATATATATATCAACTAATGTCCACGATAGCCCTTTAGTTACGACAATGCATTTCCCTCCACATTAGCCATCATTGCTTTGAGTCTGCCACACTAAGGTGCTAAATTAATATAAAGTTAACTTACCGGGGGGGCTATAATCCAGGATTAAGTTTAATTGTTACATATAGGCATATAGGGTATAATCATAATGAGTTGTATTCTATGATATGAAAAGTCCAACTGATGGTCAGGTTATTTTTTATTTTGGGCAATGTACTGGTGCAGTAACAAGTCAGGGCCAATATTGCAACAAAATGCTCTAAACAATAAAATACACATCTTCACATCTTCTTTGTCACTTCTGTGTATTTTTCCACATTGTGACTTAAAGCTTAAGAACTTAAACACACCCAAGTTTGAAAAGCAACTTCCGAACTCAGGAAATTAAGTTAAGGATTAAATTAAGTTGATGCCGACCAGACTGCCTGCAGCACCCACCTACACACGCAGCGTCCACACCCTTTATTATGCAGCTTTAGGCCTTAAAAATGGCTCAAGGGAAGGAAGACAAAACTTTTAACTACAAATTTGTTAAACAAAATCTAAGTTAAACACTAATAATGTTAAAAAATGTAAATCACAAAACTAATGAAAAAGACGGTAAGAAGAAACCTCACCCAACAAACTATGCTGAAGGAAAAATAGAAAATGGGTGACCCCATTAGCGTCCATAGCAGGCACAAGTGATTAAGAGTGATGCACTCAGCGAAAAAAATCCTAAAGAAGCAGTCCAAATGAAAAAGCACTTGAGCGGTTGCAGGCATTTCAAGAAAATTATGGATGTGATTCTACATATAGCTGTACTACTTTACTGCTTTGCACCACCACATTAAGGTCTTGATCAGACAGAGCACGTTTTGCAGGCCGTAAAACACGAGGTGCATTTTCTGTTGAAGCCTATATGGTTAAAAAAAGACTAATTTTATTTTATTTTTTTTACTGTTGTTAAGACAACCACAGAATCATTAGCTGTCATTAACCTAACCGTTATATTGTATACTGACAGAAGGCCCGCCTCTTCATTCATCCGATTGGACAATGAGAAAAAACGGCAATGACGTTGGGCGCTTTTCTGCTTTGAGTTGAAGTTTTTTCAACTTAAGGCTCTCAGAGCGATTCCTCAAAAACGGCGCACAGAGACAGACGAGCTGAGACAAGCTAGTTGAACTTCTGGCTACGCCTATATAACCCCCATGTAAAAGCTATCAAACGAACAATTGCCCCTGAAAAACCAACACAAAAACATGTTGAAAACAGTTGAGTTGACGATAGCTCATGAAAATAGTTTATATTTCCTCATGCAAAAATGAAAGCCAATCTGGTCAACTGCAGCACTGGCCTGTAACATCAACTGTCTACAGTTGTCTACATGTGTCATCCCTATCTTTTTGTCTTCTCTGTTCTCTGTTTTCTCTTCTTCTTTACAGTGAGCAGACAAGACGGTTTATCAGTAGATGAGATGAATAGTCTGGAACAGTAATATTGATGGTGCCTTTGACCTGAACAGGCTCCTCAAACTCGTTCCAAATCAATCTAGCGTTCCATCAGTGTGACCCAGATGTCCATCCCTCTTCCCTGTCTCTATCTCCCTCCCTGTCTCTTGCCAATCTCCATTCATCAGTCCTTCTATCTCCATTCTCTCCTCTCATCTTCTCTTTCTAAATGACTAGAGTCAGACTTTCCTGACAGTGAGAAAAGTTTGTCTCCGTGTGCGGTACTTCAGAGAAGAAAGGAATACATGAGGATGAATTGGACTTTTAAAAGAAGTCTGCCCTGAAACCTTTTGTTCTGTGCTTCTCATGCAGTATTCATAATCTCTGAACTTCCCCTGCCTTTGCTTTTTCTTTTTCCTCACTAATCAGGTACAGAGTTAATGACCCTGAGGCATGAGCAGAACAGTGCGACTCACACCTGCCGACTTTTCCCTGTGTGTGTGTGTGTGTGTGTGTGTGTGTGTGTTGTTTCTTTCTCTTTCCTTTTGTCTATTAGAATACATTAAAGCTACAGTTAGATGCAATAATGGCCGATACTTAACTTAAGAATCTGTGAATACCTCAAATTGATATCAATGGGTTTATACATATACAAGAAAATATTAAGTAGTGTGTCACCTCAGTATATTATCTCAGCTTGTAAAACATTCTTGACCCATCTTTAACTTAGTACATTTCATGCATTCATGCTTATGTCAGTGAGGAATTCTTGTTTGAGCAGAAAACGTTCTGAAATGTTCCTTTAAAGCTTTTTCTGTCTGTGCACAAAAAACACGAGGTGAATTTAAGACACGATGCAACTGGATACAAAATCAATGGCAAGACTTGATTAGATGCAAGGTCTCCAGGGGCTGCACAATTAGACCTGAAGACTCGTCTGTGTAAGTGGAAACTGTTTTAACTTCAGGGGGAAAAAAAGTACGCTCATCTCGGTGTTTAATGAATCTACTTCATTAAGTTCAGAGAAGGGAATAAAGACGAGAGAGTCTGGAGGGAAAAAACAGAAAGCAGCAGAGTTTCTGGTAAGTTTTGAGTTCAGACAGAGGCTGAGCAGAACGAAAATAAATACAAAGGGTGTTTATATCCATAAGAAGACTAAGCACCCTAATTAAATAATCTAAAACACATTGTCTAAAGTGCATGGTGAAGGACTTTTAGGGCGTGGCAGACTACCTGCAAAAACCCTTTCACATATATGAGACGCAGGGCGCAAAGGGGTTGGATTAATTCTCTTGATTATACTTAGGTGAGTTTTGTACGTAACATGAATCAAATTAATCAGCGTGTGATCTCTCATTCCTTTTAAAATTCCCTTTGCTGTTAATGCAGCAGATTACAGCCTTCTTTCTTGTTACAACCCAGACAAGGTCTAAGGGTTAGGGAAGCAACATACCACCGATGTATTCAGGCAAACAAGCCGTTTATTATTTACAAGTCAACATTTTACCAATACAAAAATTATAAGCAGTTTTCCAATCACAACAGAAAGAGGAGTTAGGTGAGGCAAGGTACAGAAGGAAAGGGGCTGCGGGAGACGCCAAATCAAGAAAGAAACAAATCAAAACATCTTCCTACTTCTTAGCTAGCCCACTGACTTGCTGTGTTAAAGAACATTAAATGGAGTGAAATAAAACCCTTGTTGACTACCCTAACCCACCTGTTCAAAAACCAAAATACACAGTACCAGCCACCCATAAATTAATGTAAGACTAACAAAGAAAATTACCTCAGTGTGGTTCGAATCCAGAATGTGAAAAGACATAAACCAACAAATCCCAGTGCCTAGTTCATCATAACAAGTTAACATGAACACACATCGAATCCAAAACGGGTTAACATGAGATCGAGAGACACACAAGCTTTCTGCTATTGGAAAATCCCTGCCATTCTGGCTGTGCATCCCTGTGTAAGTAACAAGCGGCATGGATGTGCCTTGTGAATTCGCCTACATATGCCTATCTTGCCATCTTACTAATGCACCCTCTAAATACCAGGAAAGTATGGCGCCCTTGACTTTAGACTTTAGACCAAGTTTTTGTTGGTCTATGGAGCAGTTTCTTGCTTCGTTCTCAAGATAGCAACATGCCATCTGTGCATCTTACCACACCTCATTTTAAGACCAACACAGTCACGGTTCGGCTAAAAATAAAAAGGCAAAGGACCCAGGAGCTGACTTAATGATTTAATAAATAAAACAAAAGGCAAAATCCAAAATGGCCGAGCAAGTAAAATACAATCTAAAAGGCAGGAAACGGAACAAAGGAAGGAAGTAAAACAAGACATGACATACAAGGGGCAAGAACTACAAAATAAAACAGCACCCCAGTGCTTAACATTGGATGTAGACAGAGCCAAAGTGTGATGCAGTTAGTGATGCATTTTCTATCCCCCAGCAGTGGTTGGTCTACCAGAGAGGGTAAGCCGAGCTAAGTGGCTGGTTTTCCGGTCTCTGCAAGTAAACAGTAATCTACTATGGCTGAACAAACAAAGAAAAGATTGATGACTCCATATACGACTTCAAAAATAAGTGAAAATCCTCCTCACAAGCTTACCCCTCGATCCCACAGGATCCCTGTCTGGCGCATTCCGTCTGTGCCGTCTGGTGTGTAAGATGGCACGAGCCCTCGGCCACAGGAAGCGTGTCTGATCCGCAGCACACCGGAGTGCTGGCCGAAGCAGCTGGATTCGTAAGATCGCTGGAGAACTACATAATCGCGCGAGAATTGCATCACATCAATGTTAAACAGAGCAACACACAAACAACAGTTGAGTTTGCACCTCCGAGGTTCATTATCTGCATTTAGATATCATTCCGCGATTTTTGTGCTTCTACCATGACTGAGTACACTACTTAATTAAAAGTGTTCTTTTTTCAAGATTTTAGTGTGGTGTTGTTATAAAGAGTCTGTACTGGATGCTGGATGCTCTATGCTGTATTCATGTCTGACTTCCTGTTTGGAACGATCTGCTCTATTCAGTTCAAAGCGGCCTCTGTCAAAAATAGACCGGCCGCGTATCTTTAGCGGTGCATGCTGTGGAATCAGGAGCATTGACTTGAATGGGCACGATCGACTCCAGAAGTGGGGTGCCTAATGCCTGTACAGTCGGTGCTTTGCCTTTTAAGTAAATGAAGACAACCCAATACTGACCAGCAATCAAATTAGCTTGCTTTTCCTTCCTTTCCTAAACCTGCAATTAGAATTGATATGAAAGATGAAAATCAATAGCGATGAGATATTTTGAATTGAAGCAGGAACTTCCATGTCTTATCGATTTCTTTATTTAGGCTGACTTTGCATTTCATGGGATGCATATTGAACTTGAATCCAGTTTTCTTTGGAGTAAAAAGCTAGCACATGATATTTAATGCCCTAACTGCTCATATCCACTTCTTGGAAATTATAGCAACCAGTCATAGTGGAGCTTGATATGTCATTGTGATATTGTGTCAGGAGCAGAATAAGATCAGGATAAATCCCTTCTTGTACCATTTGTAATCCCGTGTCTGTTTTCCGACAGGGTATTGGAGCCTTAGCAGAGATGTGAATCGCTCATGGTATTTGCACAGTTCTTATCACACTGCCTATCTACTGTCATTGAAACCCAGGGATTACATTCACCTCCGGCTTACCGCTGACAGCTATGGAAGGAGGGGGTGGCTACTGACATTTTCTTTCTCTCTCTCTTTATTTTTCTCTGAATTTTTTCTTATGTATACGAAGCAAGTTACAAATGTTGACTGTTATGAATAATCTCCTGTATTCATATTATGCTAATGTGTTTGGTCATTGTCTAACCTGAAATGTATTCTGACAGAATAAATTGATGAAGGTTTTTCACTTCAGTCAGCTGATCACAGAACAGCAAGATTAGGTATGAATGTGAACATTATGGGACATTAGACAAGAACAAAGCCAAAGGATTACACGGGGCGCACAACATGCAACAAAGACCAAGACACAAAGGAGAGGAGGGGTAGGACACAAACTGGGATGGGTATGAAGCAGTGAGCGGAGAAAAAAGATAGATTAGAAGAAGAAGAAGATAGATTGTGTATAAAAATAAAAGCTATGGATGTTTTTTTTTTCAGGTTAATGAGTTCTAAAATCCTTTTCTTCGTAGTTGTTTTGTAGGGCCTGTGCAGGGTAAGCAGTGCAGCTCGAGAACAAAGAGCAGCAACACACATCTGTCCCCGCTACTCTGCATGCAGGAGACCACCTCCAGCTGTCTGCATAATAAACACTCTCTAACACACATGCACACACGCACACACTGTAAAAACAAGCAAATATGCAAGCCTGCATGTGCGCGCTCACACACACTCACATGCAGCCTCAGTTCCTAGTGAACATTGCTGCGAGAGCGAACATTAAGATGTTGTAATTTTGGGGATAATTAGTTGGCCTGTCAGTTTTATGGCTGTATCTTGCTGGCTCTGAGATTAGGCCTCAGAGACCTCCTGCTCTGCTGCACACGCAGTGCTGTGCCATTGTGTGTGTGTGTGTGTGAGAGAAATTGAGAGACTGGCTGGGAAAAGAGGGACGCAGAGTGAAGGCCACAGAGAGGGAATTATAATGCCGCTATTTAATTAGCAAAACCTCATTCCACTTCATCTCTTCCATCAGAGTTCTGAGCTGCTATCACCATTAAAAAGATAGAGATTTCTCTCAGTAATATATTCTAATGTGTCTTTGCACATACAATAATTGTGAATTCATAGCTGTAATTTATATTCAAATACCCTTTGTAATCACTGTATTCATAGGTTTCCTGAGAGAAATATCAATTATATGAGGCTAATAGGGAAAGTTTGAGATTTAGATCATTGTTTTATCCAAAAGTTTAAGAAAAGAGGGACATTTCTAAAACAAAACACAAGTCATTATTATCCTTTTTTCAGCCCTTGTTTTTACTATAAAATGGATGTAAAATTAAAAAAAAAACATTAAGGGTTAAAATCATACTAAAACATAATGAGGATTAAGGAAGCTGGTGAGAAGACAGAATTCCCTACATAAATACATGCATAACTCCAAAACTCCTTATTAGATACTTTTTAAATGGACTGGTAAATGGACCGCACTTATATAGCACTTTTCTAGTCTTCCTACCACTCAAAGCGCTTGTACGCTACATGTCACATCCACCCATTCACACTCACATTCATCAACTAATGGCAGAGGCTGCTATGCCAAGTGCTAATCTCCAATCAGGATCATATACAGGACTGTGTACACCTTCAGAAACAATTTGGTGTCCAGTGTCTTGCCCAAGGACACTTAAGCCCTTTTAACACTGTGGTTCCGCCTCAGCGCCATAATGAAGCTCCGCTGTCATCCAGCCTTTGCCATTTTACATTGGACCAAGCAGCGCCAACATTAAGCAACCCTAGTGTGAGTTTTTACATTGCGTCCCGGCGTTGTGTAAGCAAAACGTGCGCGAGGTGTAAGCAAACAGCGTGTGCTTCAAATACACACACACAGAGCTGTTGCACCCTGCTGGCTCCGCTGTTTACACAGACGTCGTTTCACCTCTGTTACGCCTCTGTTACTACCTCCAATGCCTCCCCACCATTCCACCTTTGTGTATTTTACATAGAAGACAGAACGTAACTGAGGCATAATAATCCCTAATAATGCCTTGAACTGGCAGTGTAAAAGGGGCTTTGGACTGCAGCAGCCAGGGATCATACCACCAACTGACGACCAACTGAGCCCCTCCTGACCCACAGCTACACAGGAAGTGCTCAGTGGGTTAGTTAGCAGTTAGTCGGTCGTCTCTCAATCGGAAGGCTGGCTGTTCGATCCCTGGCTGCTGCAGCCTACATGTCTTGGGCAAGATCCTGAACCCCAAATTGCTCCCGTAGGCATGGTCTTCAGTGTATGAATGGGCACAGATCCTGATTGGAGATTCGCACTTAGGCCTTGGCATTAGTGTATGAATGTGTGTGTGAGAGGGTGAACGATGACATGTAGTGCAAAAGTGCTTTGAGTGGTCGGTAGACTAGAAAAGCTCTATATAAGTGCAGTTCATTTACCATTTACCACTGAGCCACAGCCGCACAGGATGCTTTTTTCTGTATGTTCATGTACATTTACTTATAACCTGCACGAGCAGACATGCACTCATTCTCAACACACATACGTTAACACGTGCTCTCCAAGGATCTAACTTTTGTCTGTTAAAAAGACTAAACAATTATCCAGCAGGCACTTATCATGTTCAGGGAACAAGCTCGGCAGCCAAACAGAGCCTGAGTTTGTTTTTTTTCTCCTTCTTTTCAGATGTAACCGCGGCAGTTTGAGACGGGGGGAAGTAAAAAGGCAAGAAAGAAAGACTATTCAGTGTTTTTATTTAGCACATGGCTGCAGCTTGTGGACATCTTAAACACCGTGTTTACTGGCTGCAGTCCATTAGCTCATACAGACTGTTAGTAATTCATTTCCGTAGACTCTTACACACACAAACACGCACCAACTTGCACGCACATACACACGCACAGAGCAATTATTCATGACTTGAAACAGGAGAAGACAGGTAATTGAATTATGCTCCTTATAAACAATAAACTCAGGAGAAATAAACCTGCTGTTTCCATACTGCCTGCTTTACATCCAGCCTTTGGCAAGCAGCCTGGATCTAACACACACATACCCACACACCTACACACACACACACACACACACACACACACACACACACACACACACACACACACACACACACACACACGTAATCTAATTCAGCAAACATAATCAATATTTGAAGGATTTTTTGCAGGTTAAGGATGTAAACAAAAGTTATGAAGGGCAAATTATACAGTATGAGCTAAGTCTCTCTTGATCTTATGGACAAATGTACAAAGCAAAAACAACAGCGTGTCGAAGTTTTGTATTACACACAACTTAAAACTTAAAGGATGTTTAGGTAGTTCAAGTAAATATAGTTGTAATAGGATTTTGGGCTTTACCTAACCTCTAATTATTTTGTTGCTAGAGTTGTAAAGTAGAAAAAAGCTGTGATTCTGTACACACCAGTTTTCTCACAGAGGTAAAAATCGTATTTACCTGCTTACTTTCAAGGTCTCCCTTGGAAGTAGATTTAATGGATGGTGGCTGAAAAATCCATGATAGTTTTTAACTAATGGAAAGTGGAAACTTTCTTCAATTGTAAAGAGTTTGCAGTCTTTTGCAGAATGATGTTTAGAGTGAGAAGACTACAGTTACAGTCAGGTATCTTTATTTCTCTTTCATAAACACTCAAGCTTGAAAAGGCAAGTTTAATGTTGGTCATCGGTCGTCTCTCAATTGGAAGGTTGGGTGTTAAGACACTGAACCCCAAATTGCTCCTGAAGATAGCCATTGGGTATGAATGTGCATAGAGACTGACTGGAGATTGGCACTTAGGCCTTTGCCATCAGTGTGTGAATGTGAGTGTAAAAGAGCTTTAAGTTGTTGGAAGACTAAGAAAGCGCGATGGAAGTCCATATAGCAGTTGAGAACACATTTTTGGGTTTTCAAAGGGTATTAAGGACAGGTAAAATAAATACTGAAATCTACTGTATAAAAACCAGGTGGTTTTTGGTTAGACATTGGCAGCACAATATATATGTAGAAAACTCAAGTTAATTAACAGCAAGAAAGACAGTGAACGTTTTGATGATACTAAACCAAGACATTAAGGACAATTTCTAAACGTACCAGGTGTATCTATCGCATGTGTTTTGTGTAAATGGTACATGGACTACACTTATATAGTGCTCATCTAGTCTTCAGGCCACTCAAAGTGCTTTTACACTACATGTTACATTCACCAATATCCAATTAGGATCCAGCTAACCATTTGAGGTTCAGTGTCTTGCCAAAGGACACTTCAACATTTAGACTGTAGCAGCAGTTGGGATCAAACCACCAACCTTAGTCAGAGAATGGCCTTGCAAAGAGAAGGCCTGTTTTATTTACAATCAAAGTGTAAAAGCATAAACTATAATACTTTAGACAGAGCAGGGTAAGGGGAAATAAGATCCACTTAGAACATCTTATTGTGGCTGCGGGCTCGTGAATTTTTAGCTTGGTCAAGCAAGGAACTAAATTGAAAATGTGATTCAGTATTATTAAAAAGATTGGAGGCAATCGCAATCATATGGGGTTTGATGAAGAGGTTTACTTCATATCCCCTTACAATGGGTTGACTGTGCATTGCTTGTGAGAGAAATCACACTCAAGGTCATCCAGAACTATTTAGAACAGGAGATAAAAGAAAAGAAAAAAAAAACACCACAGACTGAGGGGAAAACTATCTTAAATGTTATACTTTTACATGTATGTTTGATCTAACAAACATGGTACTGTTGAGTTAACCGGGTGGTCATTTAACTTTCTAAAAGAATAGCTTGAGCGTAGTTGCATTTTTAGATTAGATTTACATTTTGAGAGGGTACCTTTTCCAGGCAAATGAAATATTAACACCAACCGACCGTACCCAACACATTATGAAAAATATGCCAAACATGGTGATAAATCAGCCACACCAGTCAGGTTAGTCACTGCAACATTACACACTTCCCTGAGTGACCCAACGACCTCTGTGAGACAGACGGCATCTAGCGGACATCATGCTGATCTGAGACTACTGCCTGAAGGTATTACCTAAACCACCACTGCGCACGCACACACACAGGCACACACATTTAAACACATTTCCCCTGGCTCTGTCCTGGGCAGCATATGGCAGACCTTCAAGTTCAAGGACACCAGTGTTTCACAGATTTAGGAGATTCATCACTGACAAACACACATTCATCTCAGCCTTACCCTGTGGAACACACTCACACAGGCACATGCATCAATGCAAGCACACACACACAGAAGCAGAGGTAGCCACCGTATACAGAATAGTTTCTCTCTGATGACTGAAGGTGGCTAAACAGAAAGGCCCCTCAGGGAGAGCTAAACACAGACACACACGTTAAACACACACCATGCCTTTTGTTGACCTTGTGTGCAACCAATATAACATACAAAAGTTCCTTGTGGTACAGCGCTGATAAATGTCTCTTAAAGAGTTAAAAACCACGTGAATCCTCATGTTTACTCTCTTCTGTACCAATTTTAAATCCAGAAGCATGCTCGTTTCTTTTGCTGATGTGGATGGGATTAAATGTAATCCATCCACACAAATGCTGCAGTATGCAGCCAGCTGAACATGATAACATGATAAGGAACATTGCTGCAGACACACAAAATGCAGCCTATGTGACATAGAGTCAACAAATCACTAGTGTTTGCCAGCTCCTCTTATTTGTCAGCAGCCCGGCCTTGGTGTCTCAGCCTGACATGTTTGAATAATCCGGGTTGTGCTTGAATGAACACAGCCTCTATCAGCCTCCCACGGATCTGATGGATCATATCTGTTGGCCCGAGCATTTGTCACAACAAAGGGAGGAAACAGACACAATAGCTGTAGCTTAGATCAAGTTTAATGCCTCAGGTATTGCTGTTATTTATAGTTTATGTTCTGTAACATGTCAGTGTGGTGGGTATGTGTTTGTTTTGTTTATACTGTCGTGCTCACATGGGAATAGAGCTTTATTAACAAATCACATTCTAATACGAGAACTGTGTTTGACTTGACTTGACCGACCCTAAAGCTACATTTTCTATTCTGTTTTTGTTTTTTTAATTAACAGTCCACTGTTGGTAATATAGGAATGGATGTGTGCATGTGTGCTCTGTGTGTACAGGACTAATTAGCCTGTTTGTTCAACATGCTTTATGGGTCCTGGGGGGACGACAGGGGATGGGCATATACACACCTTGCTCCCTGCTAAGGCCCATCTGTTGTATCGACACACACGCACACACACACACACACACACACACACACACACACACACACAACACACACTGCCATCAAAAGCCAGTGTAAAACTGCTGATGAGGGAACACAGTATATTGATGGGATCACTCATTAGACCTGTCTGTGTGGAAATATAGCTCTACTCTCTGACGAACTTGCACAGTGATGGGGAGGAGAAGAGGATAAAAAGAACAAAGGCAGGGAAAAGAATGTCTGACTTAAAACCATCAACATTTACCTGAAGTTAAAACTTAAACATCTTGTTGGTTGTAATGTATTGTGTAATGATAAGTTTAAGGACTCCAGGAATATCTATGATTACATGAGATAGTAAATTAGAGAGTCACAGTGACATTAATTAATCGCACAATGTTATCAATCAAACTAAATCATATATTTGGCTGTTAGGATTGATTGATTGATTGATTGATTTAAATACAAGTTTTTAAAAGTATTAAGTACCGTAAAATCCGGAATATAACTCACACCGGATTATAAGGCGCAGTCTGTTTTGGGGGGTATCCCAGAGGGAAAAAAGGTTTTCTATAGCAATTTATTAATAAAAATGTGTATACAAGTTTTTTCAACACTATTTCAATTTATTTTCATACAAAACACACACAAATTACGTCCTACCATCTGTCCAGTTTGCAATCCTGCTAGCTACCGGTGCTGTAGCTAGCGGTAGCTGGCAGCCTACGGTAACGTTGATTGTTGTGAGGGTGGTGGCAGCAATGGCAATCATGACAGTGCATGTCTGTGATGACGCGTTAGCAACAATTAAGCACTGAGGCATATTGTAAAGAGGAGACGTAGCGGCCCGGACCCAGAAACAAGTAAATCTGGAGATGTGGAGTCACCACTTAAAAACCGGATAGCGCCATCATCTGGATAAAATACCGTAACACAATACCATACCTCTCTGCATTTTATACTGGTATATTGGTCGCACCGGTATAGAAGGCAGCCAACTTTTAAGATGGAAAAAAAAATAAAAGTGCACATTATACACCGAATTTACGGTAATTCTTATTGTACTACAGCACAGATATGTATCTATCTGACCCTATTTTCCACCTGCCCGATCACGTTTTTGATGAAACTACAAAACAAAATCGATTACAGCTCTCTTAATTGTGTGATTTCACAATGCTAATCCCTTCAGATGTAATATATTCACCAACACATGCAGGGGGTCAATTTTCCCAGGTTCAACCACAAAATCATGTTTTTCTCACACCTTTATATCTTTCAATCAATCACAGTAGCTCCTGACCTTTCATTGAGGCTCTCTCCCTATATTTTATGCTATTTCCCGTGCAGAACAATGAGAAGAAGTCACTTACAATCAGAGCCTTTATACTAACAAAAGTCTTTGCTACTGAGAGGCACCAATTACAGTTTAAATTTGAATTATAAAGTGATTTGCGTGAAGAAATAACCCGTCTCATTATTCTCAGACATATGAAAAATACATTTATAAATCAACCCAAGTCCACCCTCAAGTTATATATTCAGAAAATTGCTTGCCTTAAGCAGTGTCCATCCCAGTGGATTCTTTTTTAATTATCACACTACACTTACGCTGCTCACACATACTGAATACATAGTGCCTCAAACAATAGGGATCCCCCACTGCACGCTATCAAACTCCCCAAGAAAAACAAAGGGAGCTAGAGGAGTCAATATTCCACCTTTCTGAGACACATGACTGTGAGGCTGGGCTATAACACATCATGTGGTAAGCTCTTTCTCACTTGGCTAACCTTGAATGAAGCCTCAGATGAAAAGAAAATGCTATTTTCACCTCACTCCAGAGCCAGAGGTGGCTCTGCTATGAGCTATGTGTTTGTGTGTGTGTGTGTGTGTGTGTGTGCGTGTGTGTGTGTGTGTGTGCGTGTGTATGTGTGTGTGTTCCTCTCTGCTCTATTTTCAGTCAGAGATTGCTTTTGTACAACCAAGACCATACAATTACTCAATAACCATTTTATAAGCTACACCTGTACTATCTAATGCACAGGTCCTATCAATACTATAGTAATTTTGAAACAAATAACAAAGTGTTTTTATTAATTTAATGAGCAAAACTTACATAGATAAGGAGGATTAGCCTACAAGTTATTATAGACACCCTTCAGTAAAAACAGACTCAAAAAATGACACCATTCTCCCAATAAAGTCTGAATATTCTGGGCCTCAAAGATATGATTTAATGTTGGTATATCAGAGTGAATTCTATATTATACAGGATATTAGAACGGGTTACATCTGACGGGATGCTGTTCATGGTCGCGGGGGGGCTAGAGCCTATCCTGCCAATTCATGAGACAGACAACCACTCACTCACATTCACACCTACGGGCAATTTTTGGAGTCACCAATTTACCTAACGAGCATGTCTTTGGACTGTGGGAGGAAGCCGGAGTGACCAGAGGGAACCTACGAATGCACGGGGAGAACATGCAAACTTTTAGCTGTTAGGCGACAGCACTAACCTCTGCACCATTGTGCAGCCCAAACTGATTACAATAAAAGGAAATTAGAACAAGTATGTAGAGATGCTAGCTGCTCTGTGAGGCTCTTTAGTGCTGCTTAGCTGAACTGATATGTCAGAATGCTAACATGATGCTAACAATGACAGTTCTAACCTGCTGATGCTAAGCATGGTCTATTTTGGAGACCATTTCAGTATGTTGAAATGAAGGCAACTTTGGAAATAAATGGTTATTGCATGTGTTTGCATGAGTCCAATAAAGGGTCGTTGCTCAATTTGTAGAATTATTTTCCATTTGCTCAACATTCACTGTCAGTAGTGATCAGTCTTTTCTTTGTAATTGTTTACTAACAACTCAGCAGAGACTGGAAGAAGACTCTGTTGATGCTTGGGTAATGGTTGTGTTAGTGATTTTTCCCAGAAATGTTGACTTGACACTGAGTTAATAATACCAAAGAATACTGCAAATGCAGGGGCTTTCATCATTCTGCCATAGAGAGAAAATGACAATTATTTAAACTCATAGAGCAAAAGATAAAGAATTAACAGATATTCTTTAGCTAAAAAATATTTGGGATTATAATTTTAACACTTGCAAGCTAATGGTGTTATCAGGTCTTTTGAATATTTGGTCAGTTCTTGATAAATTGACATTTTTCAAAACAACACATGCCAACTTGCTATCAGAGCTAAAGAAGAAAACAAGAGATATCCCAAGCCAATAGTGGACAATAAGGCAGCAGGGAGGTACAATTTAAGGGTGTTCACATTTGGATGACATGATGAAACAATGAAAATGATGGCTGGTTTTAAACAAACCAAATAAGTAATATTCTTAAATAATATTTTAACCTCTAATGGCTGTATGTGGGTCTGTATTTCGAGTGTGTTTTTGTGTTCCCTCCTTACATACCAAAGCATGGCAGGATGTCGTTTTCACAAGTCTTTCCTCTATCCATCAAACACCCAACGTTTCTGTTTTTCTGTCTCTATATCTGAGTCTCTCCCTGTCTGGTTCTATCTGTCTCTCTCTCTCAGTGGGATTCAGGGCCCTAAACTACTTTCCCTATGGCCTATGACCTCTAAGGTCACATCCTCCCTGTCCCTGACCTTTAGAGTCACAGCAGCCTTGGGAAAGCGTTGGCGGGCTGATTTACTGATACATGGGATGGTAGAGCTCCAGGGAGGTCAGCAGGGGCTCGCATTGCTTCACTATCCCACGAACTAGGCCTGTATTCTGGGTTAGCAGTGATTTAGTGAAAGAGTGCTCCGGATCTGATGCGCAATGTCAGAGGACATGTGGGAGACATGTAGAAATCGGAGAAGTGTGTTGCAACGGAGTTATGTCTCTGTTTGCTGCTCCATCATCTTAGACAGGCCGGGGATGGGAGGGGAAGGCTTCTGGTTCAGTTAGTAGACAGTTTTGGAATGAGGATCATGCTCCCCAGCCCAGTCTCATGGTATTTGACATTATTAATAGGTATTTTTTGGCAGGCAAACCAAATGCAATGTGAGCAGCAAAGTAAATATCTCTATCTAACCTCTTAAGAGAGCTGCTGTGTCTTCTGGTTGGGGGGAGTTTGGAAATTCTGAATCATATTCTTTATCAACAAAATTAAAACATTTGCTCTATGTTTTGAAAATGTGTTTCTCTTAGGAAGATGCAAATTGCAATTATACAACTTCTCTAACAACCTTCCATCAGGTATATATTTATTCTGAACAATATTAAAGAATATTTTTTTTTAAAGTATGTTGTTTAAGGGTTGAAAATTGAGAGAGGAGGCCAAAATGTTGACACACAATGGGTCCCAACAGAGAATTCTCTCTCTTGCCCCCTTTTACAGATAGGTCAAGGGTCAACTTCAAAGCTGCACCACTGGGGGTAGAAAATGTTCAGGTCCATCTTATGGACAAGGTGTAGGTTTCAGGCACCCATTCATTAATGCCCCACGACAAGATTTTTCCTCCTGAGATAGTTTGGTGAATCAAAATGAATGTAGATGTTGAGTTATGAGATGGAAGGGATGATGTTCAGAACTGACAAAACATAACTGAGCAACTTCTCAGAGTTGTTTGCCCTTAGTATTTGTGTTCAGTTGTCAACCATCTGCATAGCCTATTATATTTATACTTCAATGCATTTTGTATTTGCAGCCACAACCACTGTGCTGAAAGAGCACAGGGAGGTAATGATACATACTTTATACAAACAACTTTGTGTCAGGTTGAACTCATAGAAAGAGATACCCTGTGGACATAAATTTATGACAGAACAGATAGAGGTAGTTGTGGATTTAGATTAAACACTATCTCCATGGATTAGTTTGACATTCTGCATCCCTCCTGTACATTATCAGAGTGCAGTTTTAAATGTGAGCATGTTTGTTTATCTGGCGAAGGAGATTAAAGACTTGTATGCCCACAAACTGTGTGTCCGCCTCATCACTTTGGCTCATCTTAGATATTCAAAGAGCCAATTAGCATCACCCATCTGTCATTATATTTTTAGATGCACAGCACATTAACTCATGAACACAGCTCCTCACTCACTCACTTAAGCTATGTATAATTGGAAGTGCGAGTTGCAACTTGTATGTGTGATGTACTGTGTGCAAGATGATACACATTTTTATTTTCATTGTAATGATCCTTTCTGACAAACGTGACTGTATCTGCCTCCCACCCAAGTTCTATTCCTATCAATGCCCGGTTACTCTGTTTAAGCCATTAACTGTATAGATGTATAGACGCCTAATAGACGTAGCCAACGTGATGTCACCCAGTAGTTTCTCGAATGCTTAAATGAAGTCTGGAGTTCAGGAGTTGGTTGCCGCCATGTTGGTTTTCTATAGCCAGAGGTGACAACATTCGGATGAGAGGGTGGCGCTGGAGAGGAGCGATGGGTTCACAAACGGCAACTTATCAAAGCTAAACATTCTACACCTCTGGCAGATTCATTGCTAGTTTAACTTTGTGCCCATACTGACCCCTTTCCACCAACAATGGGCATGTGAGCATCAAAAGTGGACCACGGAGCAATGGAAGATGATGAATCAATGGAAGGTGTGCTTAGCTTACCTGGGGAAGACATGGCACCAGGGTGCATTATGGGAAGAAGGGCAAGTCGACGGAGGCAGTGTGATGCTTTGGGCAATGTTCTGCTGGGAAACCTTGGGTCCTGCCATTCGTGTGGATGTTACTTTGACACGTACCACCTACCTAAACATTGTTGCAGACTAAGTACATCATGGAAACAGTTTTCCCTAATGGCAGTGGCCTCTTTCCAACGAGTTCATGGTGTTGACCTGGCC
Source organism: Semicossyphus pulcher (assembly GCF_022749685.1). Lineage (NCBI taxonomy): Eukaryota > Metazoa > Chordata > Actinopteri > Labriformes > Labridae > Semicossyphus > Semicossyphus pulcher. Next base: position 17,630,092 of record NW_027211659.1, on the reverse strand, counting down.
TCCAAATTCTCCAGATCTTCATCCAATCAAGCATCTGTGGGTCCGATCCATGGAGGCCCCACCTCGCAACTTCCCTGACTTACAGGATCTGCTGCTAATCTATTGGTGCCAGATACCATCGCGCACCTTCAGAGGTCTAGTGGTGTCCATGCCTCAACAGGTCAGGGCTGTTTTGGCGGCAAAAGGGGGATGTATGGAATGTTATGGCTGATTGGTTGTAAATAAGAAGGCATAACTTTCTAGAACCTTTATCAGCAGTTTAAGACTCCTATTATTTTAACCAAAATCCACAACAGCTTTGTACAATGTGTATATTGGCATACTTCCAGCGTTAAAAGTTCCGCTTGGTATCTATGACTTCCTTTTAATTGTATGTCTACATGTAAATGATGATGTTATTTTGTCTGAGAAATGATCCCAAACCAATTTAGATGAATGTACTTTATTTTCTGCATTGGTATATTATGAAAGACTGTTGTTTTGATATCATATTTAAACAGTGCAGTCATTATTACAAGGGTTCAATTAAGTCATCCTGTTTAGCCTTTAAACACAGTTCACAGCATAAGAAGTATATCTTTCACACTGCAATGACATTGTGCTGAATGTTACTGTATGAGTTTACCAAACAAAAACAAAAACAATGACTAAATGTTGTATAAAAAGTCCTAATATGGCTTTTTCTTTGCCTTTGGCCTCTCCATCATGGTGGTCCTTCATTTATTGCCTCCATTAATCATATGGCAGTCATTAATTCAACCCGGCTAAGAATTACACAGATTTGTCCCATAACAAACATAAGCCATTTCTGACATGTTTAGAAACAATGTCAAATCACCTAATGACAGCTCGCACTAAACAGACAGCTGAGTCCATGACATGTTTTCAGTTTTGCTCATGTTTAGAGCTTTACTCAAACAAACATCATCAATTATATTCCACTGATGTTTTGCTTTTTTCCGTATGAGGGAAAAAGCTCGAACACCACATAAACACAAAGAGGAAGAGGTTCCTTTCATCATGTGTTCATCATGTGTTCACAACTGTTTTACAAAATGCCACACACTGACTCCAAATATTGCTTGAATTAAAGCAAAGTATTTATTCATTCATCAACATTTACCAACAAACACTAAAAAGAAATATCCCATCTGAAGCAAAGTAACAACCATGTTCCTTTTTGTGTTATGAGGGCGCAGGGAAGCTTTCATGATTATTTTCTTCATCATGAAACGTTGTCATTTTTGTATCCATTGTAACAGTTTGAAATAGATGGGCACAATGACAAAAAATCCATGATTAAGTAAAAATAAATACATTTTGATATAAATAAATAAAAGGGCAAGGAAGTCTGAAAATCCCTTCCTTCAGCACTCTTTAATGCTTGCATGGCTTACTGAGAGCAGTGTCAGAGGACAGAAAAATTACAGAGTTTAGATGTGAAGTTGGTCATTTGATATTAAACTTTACCTAAAGGTCAATACAACCATACAATCACGTCATATCATCCGGGAAAAACTACCATTTCTCTGCGTGAGCATATCATAGACTGAATATAAAAAGCAGACAAAGCCGCTGTGCAACACCCACTAGAGTTCAGCATAGCTAATGAGCCAGAAGCGACCCATACTTTGACAAACTGGTGCAGCTGGAGTTCGGATGCAAGTTATACAGTTTATGTCCAAGGTTAATTCATTGGCCAGCTAATTAGAAAGTTAATGACAGGGGTTTCCTTCAAATTAATGCTATCATTGAAGGTGGCCCTGAAAGCTAACCAGGTATAGCATACACCCAATGTACAGAGGCTGAGTTCTTATCGCCAAAAGTTCAATTATAACCCCCGAGCCTTGCTTCATGTTATCCCCTCTCTCTTCTTCTCAATGTCTGTCTCTCTTTGGCTTTAGAATGAAACCAAAATTTCTGTGTCCAGTCTGAATTCAGCCCTAACTCTTGGGGCAATAGCTGTAATACCTCCCATGCATGGGCTGTAGCAAGTATATCAATGTACGCGACACACTGAACATGCTGGTATAGTGAGCACAGGTAATGATACCTGTTCGTTGGTCAAATTATACAAATAAGTAAGTATCACCTGCTTAACAAAAACCCTGAAACATAGACTTCTAGTCTGCCCTGTGAGAAAAATTATCCTAAACACCACCAACACAGCTGGGATGTTTAGTTTAGTGGCTCAAATTATCTGAGGTGAAATTAGAATACCACTAGTGCTACCAACCTGTCACTCAAATTGACCACACAGCTTAATATTATATAATAATATATGACTGGATATAATTAAAAAGGCTGTAAGTTGTTATTAATGTAGAAATTAGCTGTAGCACCAAACACATTTATTTTAACAGGTTGTAAACATTTTCTATTATACTGTAAAGTTTGGCATTATAACATGGTGCTGTATAGGGATTAACTCGCTCTTTGAACCAGCCTCGAGTGGCCATTGGCCTTGAGGCAGTTTGTGTCTGTTTTCTGCCTCTGCTTTCTCCTTGCAGTCTTCCTGATTGTCTGGCTCGTCCCACCTCGTTGAGGGATTGATCTCACCTGCTGTGGTCCATAAAAGCTTGGGGAATCCAAGATGGCTCCCTCTTGCTCCCTCCTGGAAGCCTGGTGCCTTTGAGGCACCCACCTTAGTTTTTTGTTTGGTTTTGATTGGCTTTTGTTAGTCTTGGTTTCTTCTTAAATTTATTGGTTAGCTAATAGCTGAATTAACCATTAGTTTTCATATGTTGATTTAACCTTAATAAACCATTTGTTTTTTTAAACGCTGTTACTGTGTGGACCTCCCTTCTTTGTTATGCTCTTCATCGAGCTGGGCATAACACTGTAAAGTTTGGCATTATAACATGGTGCTGTATAGGGATTAACTCGCTCTTTGAACCAGCCTCGAGTGGCCATTCATGGCATTTGGTGCACATGCTCACATGGGCGTTTGTGTGGTAAGGAAGAAGCAGTTAATGAGTGTGTGAAGATCATTGCATAATAATAATTGATCATGTTTGTATCTACCTTTCTTATACTTAATATACATAATTAGTTTTTTTACTTATTTTTATTTGTTTTGAGTTTTTAACTATGTTTTGCGTGGGTATGTATAAAGTATTGCACATATACAGCAGTGTTAATTTCATTAACGAAAAACATGATGAAAAATGTTCATCAACAATCTATTTTCCATGACGAAGACAAGTCGTTGACGAGCTAAAAATAGATCGTTGATAATAAAAACTCTGTTTTCATTAACGATGATTAATCTGTCTGTCAAAATACAAGCAATGCATTACCATAACTACGGGTATCACAAAGGTGGTTGTGAACTTTCTGTTTCATCCAGGCTTTCTGCTTTAGGCTCTGTGCACGTTCACAGAAAAAGGGGCGTTATGCGTCCTTTGATGCTTCTTCGGCACAGAAAGGAGTGATCACCGGCTGTCTGCTTCAGTCAGACTGTTTACATGAGAAGGGATGGTGAAAAGTAATCTTTAGATGCTGTGTCCTCGTTCATTTGCTGTATGGATGATCTGCTGAAATTCAAAGTCTTAATTTTACCTGAAGCAAACAGGTAAAAACGAGAAGAGGGGCACTGGGAAGGGGGGTCATATTTTCTCAAGAGAGAAAACATTTTGACTAAAATATAGTTTTCATCGACTAAAACTAGACTAGAACTATAAAGGGTAAAAATGTCTAAAATGTGACTTAAAAGCATTTTTCGTCTGACGACTAAAACTAAATTTAAAATAGCTGCCAAAATTAACACTGATATACAGTGCAAGTTTTTCATTCACAATCTCCTCACACGTTTTCCCAACAAGCTCAGCTCCCTGTTTCCCCACATACACAAACACTGCACATACACAACTGCAGCCTTAAACATCAATAACAGATCAGCAAATCCCCAAAGAAACTCCAGCAGGCTCTTCACACATTACAGCAGCAGACATCATGCCAGCCGCATCAAACACCACTCTCTTTAATAGTTACACAGCTTACATTAAGACGTACAGTATAAATATCTCCATCCTTGCAGCAGACTTTCTGACTTTCAACAGTTGCTTTGACCAATCTGTAATAAGCATACTCAGCCCAAAGGCACGCATTAAACATTAACACTGGGCCTATATGGGCCTGTAATCCAGCCCTCTACTCATTGATGTAAGCCTATAGGCCAGTTTATCCAGGCCTATCACAGAGTGAAGTCTGAACAGAGTACGTCAGACACAGAATGTTCCACTTCAAAGAAAAGGAAAGTGCATCTGGTCACTTGGAACATACACCAATCAGCCATAACATTATGACCACCAGCCTAACATTGTGCATGCCCCCCTTTTGCCACCAAAACAGCCCTGACCCGTCAAGGCATTTGACCTTTGAAGGTGTGCTGTGGCACCTGGCACCAAGACGTTAGCAGCAGATCCTTTAAGTCCTGTATGTTGTGAGGTGGGGCCTCCATGGATCAGACTTGTTTGCACATCCCACAGATGCTTGATTGGATGGAGATCTGGGAAATTTGGAGGCCAAGTCAACACCTTGAACTCGTTGTTGTGTTCCTCAAACCTTTCCTGAACCATTTTTGCAGTGTGGCAGGGAGCATTGTCCTGCTGAGAGAGCCCACTGCCGTTAGGGAATACAGCTTCCATGACAGGGTGTACTTAGTCTGCAACGATGTTTAGGTACACGCACCCCACATGATGTAAAAGAAAACGTGACTCATCAGACCAGGCCACCTTCTTCCATTGCTCCGTGGTCCTGTTCTGATGCTCATGTGCCCATTGTAGGTGCGTTCGGCAGCAGTACCGGGTCAGTATGGGCACGCTGACTGGTTCTGAGGCTATGCAGTTCCATATGCAACAAACTGCGATGCAGTGTGTTCTGACACCTTTCTATCAGAACCAGCAAAAACCTTTTCAGCAATTTGAGCCACAGTAGCTCCTCTGTTGGATCGGACCACATGGGCCAGCCTTAGCTCACCACGCCAATTAGTAAGACTCAACCACCCATGAACCTGTGGTGCTGGTTCACCGTTTTTCCTTCCTTGGAACACTTTTGGTAGATACTGCAGACCAGGAGCACCCAGCAAGAGCTGCAGTTTTGGAGATGATCTGACCCAGTTGTCTAGCCATCACAATTTGGCCCTTGTCAAAGTCGCTCAAATTCTTCAATGTCTTCAAAAGCCATTCTGTTGAATGCATGTATTAAACAAGGAGCGACAAATGCTCTATCCTTTGTGTGGTTCAAGAGGGTGAAAGTTTTCAGGGAGCATGCAGATGGGCTCCCATGTTCACTCCGCGGCTCTGTAGTAATTTTGCAACATACCGAAGTACAGGAAGTACTCTTCTCTATACATTGCACCGTAAGTACTTTGATCTAATTCTCTTTCCCTTTAAGCTCATATGCATGCGCCATTAAATTAGTCGCTTCGTTTTAATGTATCTGATGTGGCTACGTTCTTTAGAATGGGCGGATGACATGATGCTTCATTTAAAAGTAATTAATCTTATAATCTGCTCTTCAATCAAGTGTCTTTCAGTGATGTATTAGAAAATGACTGGTTGGCAAGATCGTGTGACACAAATCATGGTGCTGAATGCTGCTGAGATCATGGGATTCATCAGTTCGCCACACTTCCTCTCTCTTTTCAGCAGACAGTGATTGCCATGTAACCTCTGCTGTGGAAGCTTCCTGGTGATGGCTGATGATTAGCCGGTCCTTTGTGAGCGTGTGTGTGTGTGTGCGTGTGTGTGTCTGTGTCTGTTAACATTGAGGAAGTGACTTCTGTACTTCATTTCCACCCTGTTGACAGTATCCTAAACTAGCAGGGCAAAACAAAAAGGAAGACTTTCAGTGAACCTTTACACACACACGCACACACACGTGTGTGCAAAGCCTGGTCCTATTTAAAGCCAGGAATTAGGCTGCATTGCTCAGTGGTTGCAGTTGAACTCTGGTATTAATTGAAAGCTGGATAATCTACTTTATCAGGAGCAGATTGCAGAGTTCATGTGATGTAAACTTTCTTTTATATGCTTCCAAATTGGCTTCAGTGTGACTCTGAAGAAGTAAAGGATGTTGTTTTTGGAAACTGCTACCGTGGCAGCATAAAATTTAGGAGTTGAGTTTGGAGTTTCGTTACTGGCCTGCATGAAGTTGTTTAACTTTCAAATCATATTTTAGATTGTAGGTCAGCCTTTGGCTTTTTTAACCAAGATAGCGATGTTATCCTAACCCCCCGACACAACACATACCCAAGGAGTTTCAAACTTACCAGACTTTAGAAATAGAAGAATGGTTTGGCACACCAGAAAATACTCATGGGCCATCAAGGATAACACTTAAAAGCAACCTCTTTTGTTGCTTATCATGAAGACTCCATGTATTTCTTTCATCATTTATACTGCTCCTTCCCAACTGCCTTGCTGTTGTCTCTGGTGGCAGTTTCTTTGAACGTAAAGGAAGGCATTTAAACTGCAAAATGGTACCCCATTCAGTACTTCAGTGTTTTTTAACCTGAATTAAAAAAACAACAACCTTGTGCTTGTAATTTTATGCTTGTGTACAACAAAACCAATGGAAATACTTACACTGTTACTCCCTCAGGCCAGTGTCAAACTTGAGAGAAACAGACTGAAGGGAACCAGACGTGCTACAGCTTTGGTTAGCAGTTCTTTTGGTTTCTGATATATAATATGGCAAGGTAAGATTCAATTTAAATAAAATGTTTACCAAGTATCATGATGATAGTTTGACTATTTTTTTGGTGAACATTTATTAAGTTTAAATCTCAACAAACCCTCCAAAGTCACAGTAAAAGTGTTGGTGGTCCGATCAAAATTAGACCGTTATGGATAACTTTAAAAGCAACATATGGGCATTTTGTGTACTTGTTGAGCCGATATGGAACTTGGCGAGGTTCACACATACGCACAACTTGATAGACTAACAAAAAAAGGTTCTCTTGTAAACCTAACTAACCTGACTTACTTAAACTCGAGTCAACACACTTCTAATCGGAATGTTTCACAGCTTCTACTTCTAAATCATAATATATCTCAATTTATACCACCTCACTTGATGTAATCATTCGCTCCCATGGTTTCTCATACCATTGCTATGCGGACGATACCCAGCTCTTCCTGACATTCCCACCAGATGACACTAGAGTCTCGGCACGTATCTCGTTGTGCCTTGCTGATATCTCTAAATGGATGAAAGAACGTCACCTTCAGCTAAACCTATCCAAGACTGAGCTCCTTTTCCTCCATCTCAGTCCCTCAATACAACCACGAGATCAATATCCAGCTTGGACCAACTGAACTCATACCCTCTAAGTCTGCCTGGAAACTGGGCGTCATAATTGACGACCAGCTAACCCCTGTACAACATCAGGAAGATCAGACCCTACCTATCAGAGCGTGCAACACAACTGCTGGTGCAGGCTCTTGTGATATCACACATTGACTACTGCAACTCTCTATACTGGCAGGTATTCCTGCATGCACATTCAAACCTCTCCAGATGATACAGATCACGGCAGTGTGACTAGTCTTCAATCAACCCATAACAGCACACGTCAGTCCGCTGTTCATATCCCTCCACTGGCTCCCAGTTGCAGCTCGGATCAAATTCAAAACCCTGTTGCTTGCTTACAAAACAGCAACAAAAACGGCTCCTGCCTCCCTGAACTCCCTCATCCAGGTCTACACTCCCTCCCGCCCCCTACACTCTGCCAATGAAAGGTGCCCGGTACTCTCATCACAACAGGGCCCTAAGTCTCTAGCTAGACTCTTCTCCTCTGTTGTCCCCCATCTTTAAGAAAAAGCTAAAGGCCCAGCTCTTTCATGAACACCTCTGCACTCAATGATATTGAAGCTATTGATGATGATGATGATGATGATGATGATGATGACATTGAGGATTAAAAATAAATAAATAAATAAAAGCAGCGCACTGTGCACTGCCTGTCGGCACCAGTGTCCGATCCTACTTGCAGCTGTTGGTTGGCACTTACTGACTTTGTTCCCTACTGTCTTGATCATTGCTTGTGTTGTATTAATTGTCAGATGAATGCCGCTTTGGACAAAAGGTAAATGAAACAGTAACATTGTTACATCTCAGCCCAATAAAGAAAATTGTCAAGACAATTACACAAAGCATTTATAGACAGTAAGTGCACAGGGAAACCGTGCAGTAACACCAATGTGACCATTTGGTAGAGACACTTTGACTGAGTATGACACACCCAAGGACAGATTTTCAGCTTTTATGTGTCTGGTCTATGCAAATGTGTCTCTGGCAGCAGGAGAGAGAGTGACAGAACAAACCTGCCTGTAGTTTTGATGTTGAAGCCCACATTATGTATGATATATTGGGAGGCCATATGCCTGATGGCATAGTAATTAGAAGCCATATATTTTCCTGAGCAATGAGACGCCGGAATCATTACCGCCTATCGCTGTGATGAATGTTTCATGAGACTTTAGTGGTTATGAATATATTTGTTTGCATTTTGTATGTACATATTCAAATGATGTGAAGTTCCACTGAAAGGCTGTTTGAGACCATTTAGAGTCGAGTTGCTGTCTGATCGTTGGAGCTGGAGCTGGGATGCTTAAATTAATAAATTGTAAATAAACAAATTATGTTATTTTTCAGAACAGTATGTTTTGTTTTGTATGATTTATCATATTTATAATGGTTGTCCCTGCCTTTTTTCAATATGTCAAGAGTGAAGTTCTAGATCTTGAGTACATTTCTACATTTAATAATATTGGAACACATTTTCAGCGACTGGCATGGTTACTCTAAACATGCCATAGATTGTATGGGACTTCAATACATCATTCTATATCAGTCTCTGGATCAGTGAAAGCATCGTGGAAACAAAGAGTTTAGGCCAAGTGGGGGAAATTTAAAGTACCGTAATCCTCGGGCAACAGATGTAAACTGAGCATAAAGAAATGTAAACACAGACTACTCAGTGTTTCCGAAAATGTAATTTATCCCACATACATTTGTGCCCACACACACTTTAACTGTGACATGTGCTTGCATATGCGCGTCTCTCTCTCTAACACATACACTAGTGCAGGTGCAGCTCTTTTGACTGATGAGCCTGTGAGTGTTTCTAAAGAGTGAGCCGCTCTGTGACAGCTGTCTCTGCATACACTGCTCACATGACACTCTCCATCCCGCCCTCCCTTCCCTTTGTTCTTTCCCTCTTCTCTCCATCCCACTTTTACAGGCTCCTCTCTCTTTCCACCGGGTCTGAGCCACACTGGAGTCAGTCTTTCATCCCGAGCAGTGAAGTGCCAACTCTGAAGGTACGGTAACAAGAATAAAACGGAGTCATCTAAAAGAACTCTTCTCCATAGTCCAGTACAGGGCAGATTGAAAACCAATCTGCAGTGGTTAAAGGAGCTCAGACCAAAGAAGGGAAGCAGCTGCAGCAGTGCCAGTGCCAGGATTGCATTTCTATCTCCACACATTGACAGAAAGTTCAACAATTACCCCAGAGCCCGGCCTCAAAATATGATTAGCATAGACCCAGATGATAATGGCTTTTACATGCAATTACGCCAAAGGGGGAATTACCCAGTGTATGGGAATAATGTAGCTCGGGAATGAGACAATTGCTTGCTAATGTCTGTTGTTGTTGGCTGACCCACTGGAAATTTATTTATTATGAGGTTTTATATTCAGACAGGCTTTGTCTGGAGTAAATCATGTGATGGATATTCATGAAAAAAAATAATTTCATTAACTTTATGGACGGTTTTCAGTGTTTTTGGAAACCAAGAAAACAGGGAACAGACGATGGACACAGATTTATAGATCACAATGCACAATCAACCGTCTAAAGTAACCGAGAATATAAATGTAGTTGGAAAGTGGAAAGGCATATTTGTAAATTTGTTGTGAAGATTTGTAAGTACGCCTGTGGTTGTTAACTTGAAAACTTGCACCAGTTAGAGAAGCTTGACACTCCATCGCTTCTATTGTTGGTTTCAGTGCAGTGGAATAGGGTGTCAAAGTTGCTCTGTTTTGTTCTGAAGTAGATTTATGGAGAAAAAAAAAATCTAGTGAACAAATACCGCAGGTGCATATTCCAACACAGCACGATATATTAGACTACTTCTTCAAACTATTGTTATTGCCTTTATACATCGGCACATCTGCACCCAAACCAGCAAAGAAATAGTTCTTACCAGTAAGATAAAGCAAGGACATGAAATAAAAAATAATGTGTCATGTTTATTTATTTATTTCAACACCCAACCACATGTACGTTTTACGAATTTAAGATGTTGTACTAATAAACAAACAACTAATTATAGATAAAATCTTCTGAAGCTGTGTTTTATCTCAGTTGATAATTAGACATTGTTTTCCTGAAAATATCTTTCATCTTATGACAGCAAATCTGATCAAATAAAAGCACAACAACAAAAAAGCCATTAATGGATCAGTGCCAGTTTTGACCTGCTTAAAGTAAGATTTGTATCAGTGTATAGATAAAACAAAAATCTGTTATTGTGTAGTTCGTGGACCGTAAAGGGAAGGTTTAAAAAAGGAGGGGGAGAAATGTTATCTTGGACAAAACCAAGAAGAAATGTTTTCTTTGAGACTTAACTCAATCTCCAGAATCTCCTGAAGCACCTTTGGGTGAGACTCGACAACAAAGAGAACAATAACTCTTTTTACCAGACATAAATCTTTGACTGTGACGATATTTCCAGCTGAGTTGAACACAGCTCACAATATCATAGCTGGGAGAGCTTCCCTACTGGGTGTACACACCCTCCTACTACAGTACATACAAGCACACACACAAAAATATGAAACAATAAATAAATGTTATATATAAACCAAATAATTTTTCTCATATTTTGCCCTTTTACTTCTTTCATAAGAAAAAAAATGAACACACACACACACACACACACACTGATGTAGAAATGTGTATAGATCACATTTATCGAATGATGGTCTTAGAATTAAGCTGCTGTCATATTTAATGTATAATTAAGTTCCATTACTGCTGCAACTTAAACTAATATAATTATATTAACAATAATCATGATAATAATAGGAAGATAATTTAATAATAAAAAATTTTAAAAAAAAAGTGTGCTAAAATATGTTGCTAAAACTGAAGTCTGCTCTAATTAAACAGCATTGTACTCACGATATGAGACCTGGGAAATGCTGCTGAGTAAAATGGGATTTTGGCAGCTCAATACATGAACTTAACATAAGTAATAACTATCACTTCCACAGGGCTCCACTTGATTTCTGTTGTTTAGAAAAAGTGAATTCCTATTATGAGCTGTGGCCGCTGTCTCACAGTGTCTGCTTTTTCACTGCGAGTCAGCTGCCCGGTCTGGCGGTGTTGGGTAACCCTGAGTCAGAGCTCTGTGGCTTGTCTCGCTGTAAACAGATGGTCTCGGCTCTGATGACTAGTTTCTGATCTCACCCAGATAGGGATTCAGGCTGTCAGATGAGATTCCCGAGCTCCACAGAGGTGAGGCGAGTGAAACGGTTTGAAATATGTGGAGTGTAAACAAAGCCCCCGGTCCGATTTCCTGGGAGAACTTCTATTTAGACAATCACAACCCAACTGTGTGAAGAGTGTCATGCTCCAATGTAGGAACCTACATTGTTTTGCATCCGTATTACATTGTTGTCTGTTTACTTTATATAATAACACTTAAGATCTTCACCTTGGAGTAAAGACAGAGACAAGAAAGAAGAGACAAAAGAAGAGTCTCAGAAGCCTCTTTGGTTGGTCAGTAGCTCCTTTTAAAGCTACAATAAAGTACAAAGAACTGTCCTGTTTGCTAAAGAAATACAGATCAATCTGAAAAAAATGTCCCTTCAATAATAAACTCTGGGTTCTTTCCCTCAAATGGAAGAACCTTATATCAGTGTATACTCAATACCAAAAAAACTGCTAGCTGCCAGCTACAGCGCCAAGCCAAGGCAGTCTGCAGTAAACCATTTTCAGTGGGTCCAAGGTGGTAGCACTCTTGTTTATTTAGACATTTCTCTTGCACTTTTACTGTACTAAAAAGGTAGAAACAAGAGTCTTTCAGTGTCATTTCTCTTATAATATAGATTTAAATTCAGGAAAGTAGCTTATCTTATATCAATGCTTGCTAACCTTATCCATTATGGTAAGCTAGCAAAGCTTAATGGCTTGATTAAAGGGTATAACTGGTTTTACCTACATTACATTTTTAATATAAGTCTTAGTTATTAAAAATCAAAGGTTTAAGTCGAGCTGAAACGGCATTTCGAGAGTATCTAGCCTCCGTATCGGGACTTATTTCCGAGTGAAACAGGACGTGCAGGCGGGACATATCATTAGAGGGATTTGATTTGATCGTTGAGAAGTGGGCGTAGACAGACGTTCTCCACAGCGCAGTAGCTAGCTAACTGACTGAGCGTTCTTGGTGCTCTGCGACTAAATGTTGCAGATTGATTGGTTGAAATTGTTTGGTGCTAACCGGAAGAAAAAATGATCGGATTTTGATATAGGAATACGAAGAAATTGGTTTCCCTGTATTTTTTTTGGCCTATATTGTCAAATAGATGCACAATATTACCGGGGATGTGATCTAAAAGGATTAAAATTACATTTTTCATTTTACCTTGACTTTAAAACAAAATGTGCAAGTTTTAAGTTAAACAATGTATCTCAATTTTAGCCATTAATTGCCTTCTTTTATATTAGTGTCTGTGCTTCTAAGGGCCTGTGTCCACTAACACCATTTTAGAATCATGCCTCTTCCCTGCCACCACTGTAAGCTGACACATAGCACAATGCCCGGCCTAATGAGAAGCAAATGTCCTTGACCTTTACTCACACTGTCCACTTTCTTTCCCATTCCTCACACGCTGACGGCTTTCTTCCATTTCATGATGTCAGTTTGAGAACAGTGTACATTCTGTGGAAAAGAAAGGAGGGAAGAAGGACTTTCCACGTGGGATGAAGTGATCATCCCTTTAGGTATTCGGCTGCTAAAGCTAACAAGCTTGACGAGGACCAGAGTATCCGAACCAAGCTGCTTAATACAATGAAAATATTCCTCCCAATCTCTGCACCTTGCTCTCAGAAGGCAGACACTGTGAGGAGGGGGGATTTTGAGGGTTTGTGTGGATTGAATTTGATCAAACTGGACCTTTATAGGATCTCCTCACATTTTCCATCCATAGAGGCTGAGGCGCTAGCAGACCATCACATTATTACAAAGGCTTTGATAGCCATACCTTTGTGTTATAAGGGAAAGTAGGCACAGTGCCCCAGGTGTGTATGTGTCTTTGTGTCTTACCTGCCAGTTTGGCTCATTTCAGTTCGCCAAGGTGCTCAAAACAGTAATATAAGATTATGTCAACATTTAACATCAATCTGCATTTGTATTTTCTCCTTCCTGTCTTACCCTTTTAAACTATTTTCTGGTCATTTCTAGTTGATTATTTGAAGTAATCCAAAACATAGCCTACTGTTTGTGTCCTGTTTGTTGATAACTTTTTAACCCTCCTGTCGTGTTCGGGTCAAATCTGACCGATTTACAACTTTCATTAATTATAAATATTCTGTGTTACATTCGAATGCCTCAATGTTTTATGATATCCTCCACACTAGGCATTTAAACATATAAAATTGCTGATCACCATCATCATCAGTAGTTTAATCAACTTTGTAATACCTGTGGTGTTCCCAGTCAAAAATGACCAATCGAAGGAAATGAATGGGTAACACTAGATTATCAATCAATCAATCAGTCAAATTTTATTTGTATAGCGCCAAATCATAACCAGGGTTATCTCGAGACACTTTACAAAAAGAGCAGGTCTAGACCGACTCTTTGTTATGTTATTTAAAGAGAGGCCCAACATGAATCACCATGAGTAGCACTTAGCAATATTCGGCACATTGGCAAGGAAAAACGTCCTTTTAACAGGCAGAAACCTCCAGCAGACCCAGACTCATGTTGAACAGCCATCTGCCTCAACTGGATGGGCCGAAAATGGGATAGAAGGAGATGCAGGATAGAGACAGGCAAAGAGAGAAACAACAACATATGTTCTTGTTACAACAACAACATATGTCCTTGTTACATGAACAACAACAGAAACATACTTATGGTTACAATGCCAATAATAGTGGTAGACTAGGGTGAAGATTAGCAAAATAAATAAATAAATAAATTAGCGAGAGAAGCAGAGTAATGATAAAGGCTGAGGTAATCGTATTGTAACAGTTGAAGTCAACAGGTCTACTATTAGCATTAGCAGCAACAATAATGATTATGTTCATCCATCAGATGGAAAACATCCCCATTCACATCCACACATCCCCCCACGAGGACACCACATTTCAGACTCAGCAATTTTTGAACCACATGAAGAGGAGATTGAAGTTGAACCAGAGGATGTCTCAGAAATGGAAGACAAATCGATGGATTTTGGAATACATTTTCAGTGTCTGTTCTTTGTGTATTCACTGTAGTTATTCATGTTAACCACTAGTCTGAGACATTATTTGCAGCTTTAAAATGTATTAAATGAAATCCGGTGGTGATTAATAGTTTTTGTGTTAATGTAAGAGCTGTACAGACTGGTCAAATTTGACTGGGGACACCAAAGTAAGGGGGGAGGAATGAACACGACAGGAGGGTTAAATTTACATATTGACATTTGTTTTAGAATTTAAAAGTGCCACAGTTGCATACTTTTTTCCAACTTTGGCATTTTTTTGATATTCAGATTGTGTTTAATATAATGATGCATATTTTTCCAGAGTAAAGGTGAAGTGATAATGAATAATTGGACTGGACATAGAATTTTTTTTGTTGTTGTTGTTGGTCATTTATCACCCAACTGTACTCGATAAAGAGCAGCTTTATTTGTGTAATTTTGAGAGTTTTAGATATTTACAGTGATCACAAATTATAGATTTTCCCTTTTTTTAAATTACTTAATTAAAAACATATGCAATGTGATATATGATCCGAGGAATCTTAACAAAACTATATTTCTGGAGAGAGCTTAACATTGAATAGTACGTCTTTACTGTTGACTATGGTACTTATAAACCAAACAGAGCAGATAAGCCTCTCTGACTATCATAAACTACAATAGAGAGACATTACGTCAAAACCCCTAAAGTCACTCAACCTGAGGAACTCCCTACATTAGATATCTCTACACAACAGAAGTGGCAGGTTTGTATTAGAGAGAAATATACATCCATCAAAGTTGAATACATTTGTTTAATTGCACAACTCACATAGTTACCTTACAGTTAAGTCTATTAGTTCATTGAACAAGAAACATTCATGAACAAAATACACTCTTACAACATTCTTATATGAGTTTGAAACACGATGTTCAAAATAAAATCATGAACTTTCTCTGCAGTGTGCGGCATACAGAGACACACAAACACACACACACACACACACACACACACGCACACTTGGAAGTCACATGGTCTTCAATCTCCCCTATACATTAGGCAAAGCATAAAAAATGGCCCAGTTTGAAAACATAGTCAACAACAACAACAACAACAACACAATAGTATGATTCTATCCATGATACTCTATGGACACTTAAGCTGTCCTGTTGTTCAGCAGGTTGGGGAAATCACAAACACGTTCTCCAAATGTAGACGAATCAGCAACAATAGAATCATCATTCATCAAACCCAGCCTGCTGTCTTCATGGGCTCACAGAGGTTTGCTAAGTTGAATTCTGTTCATGATGTTATTCTCAGGTGCTGCTGTTTAAAAGCCTTTAAACAATATGTATATCATCATAATAATCACATATTATATACAGCAAAAGTAGAACTGTGACTATGCATACATGTGTTGGAGATAGTGTAGTATTAGAAACATTGTGCAGGATTTCAGAGTCAGGTTTCTTACAGTATTTTCATCTATGTAAAGTCACAGTACCACTACATACAGCTGCATATATTTTGAATCATTGCAAAACACAATATATTTTACAACTTTAACATGAAGTATTCCCTATACATGAGAGTACATGTAGTCAGACATGTAATCAATAAAGCAAAGAGGCTTTTATTACCCCTAAATGCAAAGTTTGTTCCTCTGGCGGCCTGCTTTAATGCTGTATTAACTACATAATGCCTCCATTAGGACAAAGTGTCATCTTACTGAATCAATACCGACATATCTGACAGTCCCTGTGAGTCTGTCTGTCTATCTGTCCCCTGCTAACTGTTCATGTCATTAGTGCATTACAGCAGGCACTTCCCTGAACTGTTTGGATGACTGTAACTGGAGAGGAAGTCAGAGTCAGAGCATGAAAACCCGGCCAGGACGGCCTGGCTTGTTAATGTCCTTTTCCCTCTTATGACAATCATCGGAAGTGGAAAGGTTTTATCATTCTCGTTGTAGCAAATCAACGGCATCCGGTTCCTGAAGGCCCTCGCCAGGCCCGCAAAGTCTTTTGGCATATGCACAGGTGCACATGTTCACAGGAACAAAAAAAATCATATATAAGTGGTTCACGTATGCCAGCAGAGCTTTGGCTCTTTCTTATCTTTGTGCATGCTCACATTAATTTAGAACTGTTCATTTTTGAGCAAGTATTCCCACACACATACCTCCCTCCTCCGCACACATGAACAATAAGGTCCCCATGAAAGGAAGGCTGAGATCTAAGGGGACCTAACCAAGTTTGACAGTCAACAGCCCTATTAAAGCTGGCCCCGCTGCAACCAAACACAGCGGTAATTGTAAATGTCAGGCAGAATTAACGCAAAAATAAATAGCTTTACTTGACTTATGTGTATATATGAGAGAGGGGAGAAACATTACAGCACAGACCTAAGACACAGCCTTACACAAGTCAGTCATCATTTGGCTTCATAGCATGACTGCTGTGTAAGTTTAATCTTATAGGGAACATGATCCAAGCTCAAACGCATCAAATTATACATTGTGACTGTATAAACAGATTACACATATGTGAACCATGTAACATTTATGGCTTTTCAACACAATACATTTACCATGCCATCACACGTATGTATTTTTCCACAATCTCTTCCCCAGTTGGATCAAATTGCAAATAAAATGACTGATGATGAAAGGACTAACCCGGAGCTGGACTCTTCTTCTGCATTCCAGCAAGACGGGTGTTGTATGACTGACTGACTGGTTGGCTGGATGACAGACCGACTGTGGTCAAATCTTAACCCGCTTACTTTGGGGAGGGGAGGCCGGAAAGAACTTGTCATGTCTCCTCTGCTGACATGGAAACACACAAGGGGAAAGAGGACTAAAGGGGAGAGAGAAAAAGAGGGAAAGAGAATGTGAGGAGATAAAAATCTTTCTTTATGCACTATGTGGAAGCATTCATGCATGTATTCCTTATGGTCTCAGCAGAGCGTCTGCTTGTGTCATTTGTTGTTTTTTTGACTGTGGTATGTCCCAGTTGGCCGGTGCTCTGTATTTATGTGTGCAGGCACAGGTCTGGTGTTGTGTTCACTTGTTAGGTCATGGTCCCCTGGCCTTTTAGACAGCTAATGATTATCCTGAGAAAAGAGCTACCCACACAGCGGCTCCATCTGTAACTCTAAGAGAACTAGAATGTATCTGTTAGTAAGTAAACAAAGGAGCAACAACAACAAAAAGAAGACTGCAAAAGATAAATAAGTAATTAAAAAATTGTGTTAATCATAGAACAATACATTTTGTGCACATGTACACACTATTGCGTAATGCACCATTGCTTAGATACATTCATAGAATTTATTGTAGAAGGGCCTCAGGAGCGTTTCAGACCATTGTGCCGTTTCCTCTTTAAATTAACTGACTGAGATCATTAGCAAAAGTGAACTAGACTGTATTAAAGTGGACACAGCCTCTAGGTTTCAAAAGTGAAGCCAATGCAGAAGTGCTCTAAAGCTGCCTTCATTCTATTGGCCAGCAGTGGGAGATTTTTCTTGAAGTGAAGTTTCAGTTGTTTTGAATGTTTTTTGCTTATAGCAGCTAATGTAGCCCAAAGCAGAGATGAGCGGTTTTACAGCCTCTCTCAACTCTGTTTCAAGCAATAACTGTATAAATAGATGGACGACACGTCTCCATCGGCTCTTATTGTACGTATTTGAAGCCAAAATACCCCCCCATCTAGCTGCGGTGATGTCATACGAAGCCAGAGCTGCACAGTAGAGATCGAGGGGTGGAGCCCTTTCTGCTAACCAAAACGTGCACTTTAAATACTGAGAAAAAAAACGCAGAGATCCCTAATGTCGGCGTATTCATCCTACCTCTCACTTTAAACCAAAAAATATCTTTGGTGCAGCTTCCCTTTAATTTCACTTGCAATGTTTTGATTTTACATTTCATATTGCTTGAAGCCTTTGCTTTAAGTTCTTCATCACAAAAGGTCAGCCTTTCTTTCTTGAAGAAAAAAAAATCATTTTATATATCACCCATCAGCAGCAATTTGTCAAAGAATTTCCATGTTAAGTAGAATCCAGCCCCTCTAGCCAAATAGTAAAGAAGACACTTCATAATCATAGCCCCTCCAGGAATAAATACAGTCTTACCTTAACTGTTACAGCAGCTGGTCATGGCTGTTCTGCTACATTTTCTGGAAGTCAGCTTTTTAACTCAAGAGTGGCATTAACATGTGGCCTTGCAATTGACGGAGGTCAAGCTGGGCGGGAAGGCAGAAAGTGCTAGAAACACCAGTAGTCAAAGGCAGACCTTGTCAGAAATGTATCTGTGTGTCCCTGGCCCTCGACCCCAATCATAAAACTCACAGACACAGAGGAAAGCCTCCAGTAAATCAGCCTGTCGCTGGCTGACAAACTGGGTTTGATCCTGCTGATATATGGCTTTAATATGTGGATGGAAAGATGGGGCGATGGAGAGAATACAAGACAGACGTAGAGAAGAAGAGAGAGAGTGAGGGAGGATGAATGGCACATAGAAGGACTTTAGAGTTTGTGCAAAAGAGTTTGTGTTTGCATCGGAAGAAGACTTTAAATATGTTTCCAAAAAAGGTTATCTTGGGAATTTAATTTCTGTGATGACCTTTCATTTGATTTCAAAATTGTATTTATTTCTGTGTTAACATTTTTACATAAATGTTTGCACATAAGAGTTATTCAGTGAAACGTTTAAAAATAAATCAAACAATCTGTCAAGTAAAGGACAGATTCAGTCTGGCTCAACTGTAGTGAAAACAAAAGTCAACTAAAAGATGCTTGTCAGGAAATGTGTGTGTGTGTGTGTAAGTGTGTATGTATGCCTGTGTGCGTGCATGTGTGCGTGTGTGTGTGTTTGAGTGTGTATGAAAAACAAAAGGTTTTGGTGGATTTAGTTTTTTCCATGTCCTCCTCCACTGCTTCGAAGTAAGTAAATCCTGACACTCTTTAATTAAACAGTTAACTACATACATACAGTTTATTTAAAACTGGGAATATTGATTACTGTAAAATGCGGCGTATAAGATGAACTTTTTATACTTTTTTTTCATCTAAAAAGTGGGCTGCATCATAATAGTATAGAGAGGTATTTTATTTCGTCACGGTATTTTACCCAGACAATGATGCTATAATCTATCAGACATAAACAGACATGCACCATCACGGACATGCGACATCATGACCACCAGCGCAGCCGCTACCCTGACAACTATCAACGCTAACATTGACTGCTAGCTACAGCATCGGTAGCTAGCAGGACTGCAAACTCGACATGGTGAAAACAGATGGTAGGCAGTAATTTGTCTGTTTTGAATGTGTTTTAAATTAAAACAATTGTAAATAGTTTAAGATTCTGGTTATACAAGTACAATCATGTGAAATACGTTTGCTCGGAGGCTCTGATTAGAAAGGGAAAATATTAAAAATGGAGACATAAAATAGAATTTAAAAAATAAAATAGGGTAGCAGTAATGAAACAGTTACATAAAATAAAAGTAATAATAATAAGGATTTTTGAGAAGTATTTTATCAAATCTTTTATAACAACATTTTTCTTGTATATACATTATAAGGCAAAAGTATGAACATGTAAGGCAGAAGACTATATACATTCAAGAGAGGACAAACATTAACTTATCTAATGTCAGTAAGCACTAAGTAATGTAAAATAACCTAAAAACTTAACATAAAAAAACTAAAAATAACTCCTACGGCACCCAAATAGTGTTTAAATAACTTGAGTACACAATTTTAAATAGAACTAAAATAGAAATGAAAATAGCTAGAAAACTGTTTTCCCCCCAGAAAACTGTGTCTTATATTCCGGATTTTACGGTTTATCTTTACATTTATACAAAACAACCTATTTTGATTAAATCAACTATAAACATACCGTAAATAGACATTTCTGCATATCAAGACATCTTCAGTGGTCAAAATCTTTGATGACATTTCAGTCCAACAAAATATGCAAGACTGTTTCTAATTGCTAACAGTTTATTTGCCAGAACACACAGCAGGTCTTTCCTGTTTTCCCTGTAAAATGACTTCCTCTAATTCCCAAATTTACTTCAAAACACCCCATTTGTTGCAAACATATGAGAGCTGGAATGGTAAGTAAACAAAAGGCAATCATGCTCTGGAAGAGACGCTCTATCACACTCAACTGTGTGAAATTCATCCATGTGAATGATGCAAAGAGTGAGGCAGCAGGGGAAATTGGTCTCATATTTAGCATCATGATCTCATCGAGTAATCATCCTGCCTGCTGCTCTATAGGAGAGCGAGGCAATGCGAAGGAGAGCAAGAGTTTCCTATTAACTTCAGTTGAGTTAATACTAATAAGCTGTAAATGCCTATAAATTGAGGTTAATGGACACAATGTGCATCGCTATATGATGCTATTTAAGCAGATTTAGAAAAAAAGAGGAGAGAGACAAAGGAAGGAGCAGAACAGTGCAGAGGAGGAAGGACAGAGGGTCAAGGGTAAAGAGTGAGGAAAGGATACTGTACTGAAAAAGAAGGAAGAAAAGAGGGGAAGGGGAGCAACAGAGATGATGCAGAAAGAGAGAAAAAGACAAAAAGAGATGACAGAGTGCTGACATCAGAGGGCCAGCAGTCTCCTCCACATCACTCAGCCTTCATGGAAAATCAATTCTCCCTGGTATGGACAGAAGTGTCGACAGCAGCAGGACCAGCAGCTCTATAGCCTCGCTTCAGCCATCAGCATTAACAGACAGAGTGGTAATAGCACGCACTCTTCAAGTATCATTACAATCACTTCATATAGCGCTCTGGGCTGTGATCCAGACGAGGCTTTTTCATAGCTTTTAATGGAATGACAAGTTTTTAGAGGTCATTTTGTGTAATATTTTGGGGGGAACACAAGGTATATATCATTTTATGAGAACAGAGTATAATAGAGAAATGTCATATCCAGGCATACTGGAGGTAAAATCCTGAATTTGAGTGTATATGCTTGTGGCTATGACAACTTTTCATGGGTATTAAACACAATTACACACATTAGTATGCTATCCCCATTGTGGGGCTACACTGGTGGTGCTTTGAGCTAAGTGCTAGTTTTGTTTAGCAGGTAATGTTAATCGTTTTTTACTGCTAAGAGGGACGCTAGAAAGTGCAGGAGTAGACTGTCACCTGGCTGCATGGACTATTGACTACCTCACCAACAGACCACAGTATGTGAGGCTTCAGGACTGTGTGTCCTTAATGGCGGTCCGACAGTGCTCCTTTTCCCTTCACCCTGTACACATCGGACCTCAGCTAAAACTCTAGCAGCTGTCACCACCAGAAGTTCTCCGATGGTACATCCACCAACCATCGTCAAGTTTTGTATCTGAGGGGAACGAACAGGAGTACAGGGAGGTCATCACGGACTTTGTCAACTTGTGTGAGCTCAACTATCTTCAGCTGAATGCCATCAAGACGAAGGTGACAATGATTGACTTTTGCACGGGTGAACATCCAGGGATTGGACATCGAGAGGGTGGAAACATACAAATACCTGGGTGTTCATCTCAACAATAAACCGGACTGATCACAAAACACAGACGTCTGTATAAGAAGTGCCAAGTCATCTGCATCAGCATGGGGGATCAATAAAGATGATCTCATCTTATCTCTTTGTACTTTTGTGTGTAAGGATGACAATGAGCTCAAAGCTCAATGCATAAAGCAATGACATCAGCAGAGGAAGAAATAGTGGTAAGAGGTGGTAGTAGTAGTTGTAAACACCAGGTCAAATGTTTTGCAACCAAGCAGTGAGAAAACCCATTCCATCTTTTGAGATATTTTGTCCCGAAAAACACTAAAACAGCAAAACAAGCAGAAACACTGTGTACTTCTGATGTTGACATGCAGAATTCCTCCGGGTGATTTTAAACTTCTGATGAACTTGTAGCAAACACAAACAACAGCTTCCTTTGCAAGTTCAGCACACTTGAGACGCCTCAGTGACAGTGGTATTTCTCGGGTCTAGCTTGATCAAAACCTGAACTTTCCACTTAGAGCGACTAACATGTTTTTGTTCTGTCTCCACTGTTACCACTGAGCAGGCTGTGATGATAGCTTCACTTCCCTTTGCGATGGCACCATTTGTTAAAGTGACAGAAGAGGTCTGAGCACTGCAGTCCTGGGACCTGTCCGTGTGTGTGTGTTTGTTAGTGTGCTTTGATGATACCACTGTCAGGAGTCATTGTGTGCTTTGGTCCCATAGAGAGCACAGGCAATACAAAGCAACCACCCAACATCCATCTATCTTTGTATGTGTGCATGTACATGTGTGTGGCCGAGACAGTATTGTGACAGCTTAGTGCTCCCTGCAGTGTACATGTGAACATATAAGATCCTCTTTGTCTCAGCATCGCCTCACACGTGTGTGTGTTCTTGCAAATTGTGAACAATGCTGTAGGGGCAAAGCCTTAATTCTTCCACAATGCACTGCTGCAGACAGACAAACATGGTTTTCAACAATATTAATTCACACATGACTTTGTGGTTCTTTATCAATGAACCTTGAACCCAGCTTACGAAGATTACTTTCTCACAGCAGGCCGCAGGGGTAGCTGAAGTGAGCAGTAAGAGGTTGCACCATGGCCTCAGGCCCTGCAGAGCAGCTGCACACAGCTGGAGGCCTGTTTTCACCAGGAAGCAAGAGGGGAGAGAGGAGTTAGAGGAGTGAGGCCATCCAAGAGACTCAAAAGGAGAAGATATCTCTTCATGGAGATGATAAGATATGGGCCTATGTCCAGCCCTGTTACCCTCAGCTGAGTAAAAATGACTTATTTGTTATTTTAACACCCAGTGACCACCTTTATCAAGTGGCAATGTACTTGCTCCTCTGTATGTCTTCACTGATGTGTTGGTACTTAAATAAGGTGTGGTCAGATGCACGGTTGGTGCATTGATATCTTGAGACAGCAGAAAGCAATTGTACCACAGACCAATAACAAACAATCGCCAATAGGGCGATGGTCAGTGGGTAGAGCAGGCGCCCCATATGCAGAGACTACAGTCCTCGACCCAGTGGTTGCAGGTTCGACTCCCGGTCTGTGACCGCTTGGTGCATGTCATTCCCAACTCTCTCCCCCCCACATTTCCTGTCTCTCTTCAACTGTCCAATCTAATAAAGGCAAAAGCCAAAAACATAGTATTTTTTTAAAAAAAAGCCAAGAATTTGCCTGGATTTTAAGGGCACATTATTCAAAGAGGGAGATGGATTTATGTAGCAGGCTTGAAAATATATCACTCCATTACCCATATGCAGTCAGATGGGGACTTCTTTTGTTTCCCCTCCTGACATCATTATATCAGTTTTTAGGTATTATACAGCCTCTCTGAGGCATGCTGTCTCATTTACACTGAGCCGTATGGTGAATTTATTATTTGCCTCAAACATCTCTAGTGCAAGTGAAAACCATGCACACAAATATTAATATCCACTCACCAGTGTTTATTGCTGATGCAGTAGTGAATGAAGCCAGGCAATGATCCTTCCAGCAGCAGAAATGCCCTACCTTTCTTTAAAGTCAAGCACACAGACTGTTAACGTTAGATCCTGATAGATCCTGTCAGTGTGTTTGGAGATTTAAATAACCAACAGAGCTACACTGCTGTGCCCCTTGCATGTCTCTCCTAATGTGAAGAAGAACTTGTTGTTTCTGCTGCGGTGGGATCCCTGCAGCAGAAACAACTTTACCTCACAAACTTTTACACAGCTGCCTGTGAAAGCCTGTGTGTACGTGGGCTTAAAGGAGAAGGAGAGAATTTGAATTTGCAAGTTTTTCCATTTCCATCCTTTTTTTTTTTTATCGCTAAAAGACGCACCGTCCTTTTAAAGGTAATGGTCGACACTAAATACAGCCCCTTGGCCCCCTATACCCTTGTGCTATAGACCTTAGAGCATGCATTATAGATATTCTATATAGAGTCATAAGCATGCTTTAAAAAAAACCCATATGATTTTGCAAAATCCTCATCTGAAAAATGATTGTTGCAGATGTAGAGGTGTCTCAATGTTGGTGAGTGTTGGTGTTTACATTCAACGGAGCCAGTGCACCGCTATATAAGGCCATTATCACTCAACAGAACTTGGTGTAATCTATAAGGTAACCAAGACACTCTTTGTTTGAAAAGTGACGGGGAAAAAAAAACAAGCAAGCACCCACAGTGACCTAAACAGCTGTTGTGATACCGTGTACCGCATTGGTAGGTATTAGTGTTAGGGATTACGGCTTTTTGAAGGAAGCAGGGTCTTATGGCTCTGTTCCTTTCCGAGAATCGCTCATCGTTCTTTTTTTTTCTTTTTTTGTTCAGGGGGCGGAGGTCACAAGGTTTATCTGTGAAATAATTTTTAATTTAGCGGAGCGTTATAATGTTGCTCATCATTGGCACTATGTTGTGGCGACATGATTCCGCTGCACGTGATCTAGTATAGCCGAGTTGCAGTTGAAAACAGCTGTCTGTGGTAGTTCGGCATAAAAGGAGTGGATCTAGGGCAGGCAGTGAAATTTGGGCACAACTATAAAAAGAACTGATCTCACTTACGACTCGGTTCCCGTCGTTCGCACCGAAGAGCATCCAAAAGAATTGGATTGTTTGCAAACACCACACTAGTAGTTTCCGTCCACGTCCAGGGAAGTTAGCTACAGTGCCATGGGCTGTGAACTTCTTCATGACATTGCGCACAGTGGACACAGGAACATTAAGATCTCTGGAGATGGACTTGTAGCCTTGAGATCCATGCTTTTCCACAATTTTGGTTCTCAAATCCTCGGATAATTCTTTGCTCTTCTTTCTTTTCTCCAGGCCCAGTGTGGTACACACAGACACACAACACAAAGGTTGAGTCACCTTGTCTCCATTTTAACTAGATGCAAGTGTGATTTCTATATTGCCAGCACCTGTTACTTACCACAGATGAGTTTAAATACAAATTAAAGGAGCATCACATGCTTGAAATATAATTATTTTTTACAATTATGAAAAGGTGCCAATAATTTTGTAATTGCAACATTTTTTTGGGAGAAGAGGTGCATTATCTGACAGAAGTGTAGGGGTGCCAATATTTTTGGCCATGACTGTATGTGCATTGTGAGACATAGTGCTGAGGAAAAGGGCTTTCTGACATCAATGCAAAGTGGTGATAAAAATGGATGTAAGGAAAATCTGAACTATCCCTTTAAAAGGAAGGTTTGGCCCAAGACAGGGGTAGGTTATTTACTCAGTTAAGTTAAAAACCACTGTAGCAAAACTGTCCGATGGTTGTGTTGCATCTGAGCACACAGAAACAATTCTGGCTGTCAAAAACCTGGTAAGAGCAGAACATTATTTATGATGATTTCATATTATCACTGTTCAACATGGGAAATGAATTTTACACATCATGCCTTTGTTTTCTCATTATCATTACTCTTCAAGTGGAACCACCGGTTCCGTATCTGTAGTAGCAAGTTGACTGCATTTCAGCAGCATGTGCCAAGCTAGATGATGAATGGTGCTGGTTAATCTTCTCCTATGTTATTGCATTATCGGGCGCGATTGTTAAAAACGTTCTTATCTGCTAGGACAGAACTGCCACAGGCATCACGCTTCCGGCACACCTGCCTTCTATCGTCCTCTCTTTGGCTTCATCTACACTAAACTTTCCCTCTCTCCACCTCCTCCACTTCCGCCCTCCCTTTGTCTTTTTCATCACCCCAGTGGCTTTAATACCACGGAGGCTTTCTGAATAAAAAAAGACAGATTGGTGGCGTTGTCAGGCATACTGTGTTCATTGTTTCCTGAAGAGGGGAGGGCAGTGTCCTGTCTTCTCTCTTTGCACATCTGCCTGGGAACATCTGGATAGTGTCAGGCTTTCAACATTGAGCAGAGCAACCATCATTCTTTCCCCTGTCTGACACATTTCATCTCCTCCCAGGCAGTAAAAAAAAGAGAAAACACTGATCTTCCACATTTAAATCACGCGACAAATCGACTCGGAAACAAAATGCTTTATTAGATGTGGCTGCAGGAATGGACAGGCGGAAGGGATAAAAAACAGACACTGAGCTGGTTAAATTAGAGCCTGGTTAACAGATGTGGGAGCTTTTGTCAATTCAGTGTAGTAGGTCTAATATACAGCAGACAGCTAGAGTGAAGGATGGGGTAAAATGCATCATTTCACTATAACCTGATTGGATGTTTCTGTTTTTTTCTGCAAAACACCCACATATGCAATGATAATGTTTTAAATGTTCAAAATCAACATTTTTATTATTATTATTATTATTATTATTATTATTATATGATTTAAATGTTATTAAATACATTGCTATGAAGAACAGTCGGTTGCTCTAATCACAAAATCCGCAGACGTAACTGTAATCATATCAATCTGCTGAAAGAAGTCCGGTAAATTTGACGTCAGTCTGTTTACAGAGGGCAAGACAACAGCAGAGAGAAAGCAATAGAGGTTAAATGAGGGAAAAACTGAAGACTAAGACAGAGAGCTCTACAAAACTAAAGACGGCAAATGAAGTAAACATCAAACAGAACACAGTACCAGACATGGCGGTGTTTAAACCGCTTTTTGAGAGAACCTCAGCATACCTCACAGGGTTCTTTATGGCTTAAACACTTATTTCTGGTATTAGTTAGTTAGCCTTGGTATTCAGCCCAATTGTTTGATCTGAGGTCAAGTTCAAGTTCTGTAAGAAGTCATTTATAATAATAATAATAATAATAATTCAGAAGGAGTTACTTGTGTCTAATGTGTTTTCACATTTAGTAAGGGGCAGTCTCTAACACACTGTTTTTATTTTGCTACTTAAAATGTCTTTGGCCTGTTTCTCTGGTTCATCCAACAGTTAGTTTGTCTGTTGTTTTTTTACAGTAGCACTATTTATGTTGACAATGCCCTTTTGAATATTGCACTGAGATTATTTTTTAGATATTCTAAACTGCTACATTGAGTTATTGTATTAATTATGCCTGTCTACAGTAAACAGTGAGAGTTTAAAATAAACTACTAGTAACCCCCTAACCAGAATGTTACTGTAAATTCAAATAATACACAGTAAAATACTGCATTTTATTTTTACAGTAATAGGCTATAAAGTCATTTCACAGTATGAATGCTGTAAAATAACATATAGTGCATGTCTGCAAGAAGTCGCCTAATATCTAGGCTTTTGTTATTTCAGTAATGTTAAAACATGTAAAACAATGCATAATATGTAATAAACTGATAATGTGCTCTATGTTTTTACTGTTGATTGTGTGGCAGCCATTTTGTTTACATTTGAATTACAAGGAATGGCAAGGGCAGGGAATGACCTATGATTTCATCGATGAATTCACTTAAAAAGGATTCCGGAAGTTTGGACACAGATCGAAGCCCTTCAAAGGACAAAATCTGAGAAGCAGAATCTATAAACTAGAGGCCTCACAGTTTACAGATCCATTCTGAGACTCAACACTGTTAGTTAGATACTTTAACTAGTAGTACTTTAGTAGTAGTAGTATTTTAATTACTCGATTCTACTAAGAACCTCAATGGACAGTCACGCAACAACCTCGGAAAGCCCAAGCCGCACTGAGCTTGACCCGCTCGGGGAGCTGAAATCCAAACTGAGAACTCAGGAGGAGGCCAATCAGAAGCTGCAGGAGAAGGTGGATAAGTGCCAAAAGTTGGAGGCTGTCCTGAGGAAAGATCTTGAGGAAGTCAGGCATGAGCTCCTTGTGACAGACAGAAGGGACCTGAAGCTGATTGACAGGCTTAGAGACAAAATAGAGGCCCTTGAGTATGACGCATTAGTCCGGAAGAAAGAGGCTCACAACAAAGATGGAGTGATCGCGGAGATGACATCCCAACTGAAAGCTCAGGAGGAGGCCAGACAGACAATGCAGAAGGAGGTTGAGGAGCTCAGAAAGCAAATGGAGCTTCATACATCTGAGCCAATTGCTGAGCCCTCCCTCCCAGATCACATCACAGATGAAGCCGTCACACCAGAGATGGTCTCTGGGGTGTTCTTGACTAACTCGGAGGACACTCAAAAGATCGTTGACGGCACAGCCCAGATGGTCGAAAACACTTCCGAGATGGCCGAGGACACTGAGAAGATCTCACCTGAGATGGAGGAGATCTCTCTGTGGAGAAGGTTTAAAAAGTATATCACCCCGAAACAACGCCGCAAATACAAGCAGCAGAGGAGGGGGCAGATCCAGGAGTGACTAGTCCCCTGACACCTTCTCCCACTCCCCCCTACAAAACCTGTCCCCCCAACACACACACAAACAGAGGCTGTAACAGGCCACAGGCAGCGCACTGGTTCAGTGTTTACAGTCCTGAAAGACACTGACCCACTGTGCCTGCGTGGGTTTTCCCGGGATGCTCCGGTTTCTTCCCACATATAAAATAAAAAAAATTGGATTAAGAATTAAAAAGTCTAAAACTTAAATAAAAACTTTAGATAAAACTTAACATACAGTTCAAGGTGAGAGTATTTAATTGTGAAAAATCATGTTTGCTGAGTGTTTATCAACTGTTTTAACTATGAAGGAAAATGAAGGTTTCTCCAAAAATAATGGTTTGAGGGTTTTTATATCTACATTGAATTAATGACTATGCACTATTTGTTCAAACACGGAAATCATGCTGCACAAATCATCCTGAAATAAAAATATGATCCCTGTATACAAGCAAAGTACTCTATTGAACATAAGGCCCCTCAAAGGTTCACTTAATCAATCATGTTTTCATTACTTTGTGGACATATACACACATTCAAGTAAAATAAATATATTTGTATTTAAACATTTGATAGAGATACAGAGCAGATAGTCAGTAGGAGGACAGCAGGAATGCTTATATTGCTTGGCAACAGTTCAGGTGGTCAGGTCAAGTTCCAGAACTAGTCGTGTTGAAAGAGTCAAATTAAAGATCCAATACAAACAAAAAATAACAATTTGTTGTTACTTACTACTTTTTTTTTGATCAATTAATAAAATTTTATTTGTATGGCACCAAATCATAACTAAAGTTATCTCAAAACACTTTACAAAAAGAGCAGGTCTAGACCATACTCTTTTTGTATGTTATTTAGAGAGAGACCCAACATGAATCCACCATGAGTAGCACTTTCGGCACATTGGCAAGGAAAATCAGATCACGGCTGTGCTGATATTCAGAACATCACTTCCTCAAGTGGGATATTGCTTGAATGCTTGAATCCAAAATTTTGTTCCACAGGAGTCGAGGCCTGAACACATCTACATGACAAAATGTTTTCCTAAGCCCCTTTCAGACATGCACTGCACTCCTGAAAATGTCCCCACATTGTCCAGGTAGGCTGCATGTGTGAACACAAACACATGTGTGACTTTTTCCTGACAGCCTCCTGGTCAGTTATTGACTATATTGTTTAGGAGCAGTTGCCTGCTAGCTAACTTCAGTTAGCCTACTCGTTTTAGCTAGGAACGTTTTTGGAACAGAACCCCCTGTAACTCAAATTTGTGATTTTTATTATTTAGTTATTTATATGTTGATTTTGCTAACTTTGGACTTGGCAAGGTTAGCTGTTTTCACCTGTTTCCCATCTTTTCACTAAGCTAACTAAGCTATAAATCTTAGACCTTATAAATACAAATAGTATACACTGAGCTCATTTTAAATCCAAAATGTTTGATTATGCATTTGGTTAGTGTCAACACTAATTTTGAATGTTAAGGAAACATTACACTACACTAGTGTATTACTATGCAGTGGAGCCGATTCTCATATCACTCTGCCTATAAGCTTGAAATGGGGCATAATATGTGAACTGGCTCCAGTGTGTAGTAATATATTGGCAATTTGAAAGAAATAAAGTAGTTACAAGATATAGAAAGGTCTGATAGGAAAACCAAGCAGCAGAATTATATATGATATCACGATATCAGTACCGGTTAGTAACTCCTATCACCTTATGCTAGAAAACCCAAACTATTGTACTATATCTGTATCTATTGTACATTCGCGATTCTTGAGCTATTTTTATTAATTATTTTGTTTGTTGCTGTTTTACAGTGGCAATACTGGAACAAATCTAGGGAGAGGAACAACAACCAGCAAGGTGATGATCATCTCTACCTGATGCAAAAGATTCCTCTTTTTTAGAATTTAGAATTTAGAATTAGGACTGTCCACAGCCACCCAGACTCTTCCTGAAATGAAGCATGCACCTATACCAAACAGACCTCTTTAGGAGGTAAAACACGAGCCTATCTACAGTTTTTCTTAATTTTCTTACTGATGTATATTTTCACAGCTGAGAATACATTGCTGTAGATGTAGATATAATAGTCATTTTAAAGACGGTGAAATGTTCCATTTAATGTGAGTAAAAACAGCTAAGTTAGCTAATTTTAAGAAGACTACTAAGTTAACCGTTGCTATGGACACAGCTCTCACTGTGCGTGTAACGGACTATTTTTAAACAGAAAATATAATCTTCTTTAAATTAATAAAATAATTTGCAAATTAATATTTTGTGAGTAAATAGCCGAGACCCCAACAGTGGTGTATAGCAAATTTGGTAATGGATGTTATGATAATGGATTGACAAACATCAATGGTATTGCAAATAAGGTATGATTAAAGTGCGGTTAACTTCAGAAAACTGAAAGCTCTTCCACTGGTAAAAGAAACATGCACATCTATTTTCTAGTGCAGATGTGAACACTATGGAAGCCCTCAACTGCCAAAACTCAAATAAAATAATTTAATTAAATTGTAGTTTTTATAGATTTCTACTTTTGTCAGTATTCAGTTTCCAAATATTTGGATATTATTTTAAAGATCAATTTTCATTTTGTGTTAAATGCGTAACAACTTATAATACTGTACTTTTGACATGAAAGTTGAATTGTATTATGAATTTACGCAGTTTATAAAAAAAAGTACACACTATTCTAACACTATTCTGGTCAGCTGTTGAAATTTCACTCCAGGTAACAAGCTGTACTTAACTGAATAATTTAAATATTGTTAATTATGTATTTTATACGTAAATGTTTTTTAAATTAAGTTTTTCCCCACATATTACCGTGACGTTTCATATCTCACACTTTTTGCTTAGATTATCTGATGTCTTTTTTAATGTGAAAACATTTTCATCTTGTCTGACCTGACTCTAGTTGTTATATTTGTTAATCTGATGTATAATTAAATTCCCTAGAAGATATTTAATTTTTGATCTAGATTGCATTTGCTGTTTTTAGAGTTTGCTCCAAATGATCTTTCTTGGACTCCTTCCTGGTGCATGTTGGTTGACCTTTAAACTCAGTGATTTGAAACACGTGTCCTGTTCACTATATATGTCAGGCAGATGATTGCTGGCTTTTATTCTGAAGGCAAGATGTGCCGAGAGATTGATCTATGGAATGTGAAATAAAAAAAGATGACATCTGAATTATGAGTGTTTCACTTCCACTTGTTCTTTTAAACAAATGAAAACAGGTTTCAGTATTTGTTTGTCTGCTGCTTCATCACATTTTAAATAAAAACACAGGACCAGATCTATCATCATCCATTTTTTTGGAAAATATTTTGCCAATATTTATTATAAAAATATAAATGTTTCCACTACAAATCATTTTACATTAGTAGACAAGGCCATCTACATTTGCACACGTAAACTCTCACACAGACACACGGGTCAGTCTCGAGACAGAAAATGAGGGATCTGGATAAAGGGTGCATAACAGTATTGCTCTCTCAGATGTCCCAGGTTTATAAAGTAAGTCAAACCAAAACACAGACAGCACTGACACATAATTTACTGTATGCTACAAAGAAACATCAACATTGCGCTGTATAATGTTAACAAATAAATAATAATGTCATAATCGCCTTTTTATTGTAGAAAAGAAAAAAAAACAAAGCAGACAAATATAATTCAAAATAAGATAAAATATAATACAGATGATTTTTGTCTCTTTTTTAATTAAAAATGTTGCACAATTTTTATTTATTCTTTTTATACATACAAACATTTGTACAAAGAAGGATGGCCATGTACATATAGTGGGATCTGTAGTGCTAGTTGCTATCATCATGATGGTTTACATTATGTACATGCTAATTTGAACACATAGCAGCAACAGCAGCATCCACAGGTAGACCGAGTAACAGAGGACCGACTGAAACACTGAACAGGGCTGGGTTTCCCAAAAGCACCAACATCACCACTCGCCGTTAGATAAGCTATATCTACGGCCATGGCGATAACAGTTTCATTCAAAGTGCTCAAATATACTGTAAGTGCTTGGAAGAAGCTTAAAGATACCACGCTCAGGGTTAAATATGACCCATCCAACAGCACCAAAGTACCAAAGTGCCAGTTTAGAAATACTGGATACATGTTGCGCTGAGGGATACACTGGGTGACATCGGCAGGAGAATAACATCTTTAAGTCTGTACTTCACAGTACAAACAACATCTACGTTCTGAGGTGCCTTTAGGAAATCCCATCCTGGACATATGATGAAATAGGATACTTTCTCGGATGCATAATGCTTTATTGGAAGTGTTGCATCTCTCTCAGGGCATGTTCACACCTTGTTAGTTTCAGGCAGTGATAAAAAAGAAAGCCCCATGCTCCTATAAAAACACAGAAAGAAGGACACGACTTTGCGGAAAAAATAAATCAAAACTGGACCTTTTTGCTCGGTGATCCCGCAAGAATCCGACTCAACTACAGGAGGCACTCTACTGTTTGCATTAAACACACCAGGATTCATAGATTAAGAACTAATTTAATATTAGAACAAAGATCTTTCGTATATTAAATGTATGCTTTTGTTAATAAGTTATGGATTCAGACCAAAGCAAAGGAACTATGATATCCTGATCCCAACCGTCTTCATTGATCGTTCGCAGTAAACATATCCATTTATTCCTTAGAAAGACAGTGATACCTGATGTTGTGTGGGGTCGGTTAACCTGTCCTACCTGAAGAAGAAACTCAAGTACAAACTTGCTTCTAGTTTAAACAGTTCAAGAACATCTTAAGATGTCTGAATGACATCACTTCATCTAATTCAAGTTCTTCCTCTCTTGCAGCTTTCTGTCTCTCACAATTCCTGGCTCTGCTCTTTTCTCTCTATTTGTTTCCCCTCTTTACAGAAAATAGAACATATAACGTATACATCCTGAGATTTCACACAGAGGACACTGGGTTGAGGGAACAGCAATGAAACTGTACAATATCTGTTCATAAGCCAACAGAACATAGATGTAACCATAAAGAAAATGTGTGTGTGAAGTGTGTTATGGCCCCTGTACCTTCTGAGCACAGCGTTCAATACATTGTACATGTGACAGACTCATGGCTTCCATACAATGAGACGATTTAACTGATTATCATTATTATTGCTTTTATGTGACATGTCTACTGAATGCAAATGCTATAGGTTAGAGCTACGGAGTAAAATGGCTCGGTTGTCATCTTGGTGTGTCCATAGAGACAGCAAATGTAGGTAGTTACAACAAAATCTCAGGCCTCAGACCTCGTTAGTCGAGGATGGGTCCATGTCTGGAGAGCTACAAGGCATCTCCGCAGTTTCACCGCTTCGTTCTGCAGGCTGCTAGTCAGGCGTGGTGGGAGGAGACAGTGAGCATGCCTGTCGCCTTTTAGCTGTAAAGGGAAGGCTATGCTTTCCTGCTAAGCTAATTTTGGAGAGCTCCGGCTTTATGTTAGTCCAGTCCTTGCCTCGTGTCACAGTCCAGTCTCAGTTTGCATCCCTGGCCAGGTCTCTCTGACCTCCCTCCTCTGCTCTTTCTACCCTCCTTTTTGTCTGTAAGGCATCACAACTTGGGCATGGAGGGATGGAGGGTTGAAGAGTCCGCTGCGTTACCAGCTGGCAGGTCTGCACTGAACGCTTCCCATTTCTCTGTCAGGACTCGGTATCGTCTTTCAACGAAACAACGGCAGCCCTCATTTGAATCATTTCATATCTTTCCTCAGTTTCCATCCGTTTCCAGTTAAAATATGAAGCCACCTTGTTAGACTGTGATTAGCAACCACACCAACAGACCGGTCTCTGGTGTTTGTATTTGTTGGGTTCATTTTCTAAACAGGTACCGGGCCATTCTTGGTGTGAGAATCAAGGGCTTTGAGGCTGCTCACGATCTTCTTCTGCGGTGCTACGATAGTCACTCCAACCTTTTTCAGATCCCTGTTTTGTGAAGGAGAGAGAGGTTGTAAAGCAGACACAATCAGAGAGAGAGAGAGATTGGGAGAAAAAAAGATGGAAAGTGTGCATTAGACATGGAGGATATGACACTCAAGTGGCACTTTACATGTTCCCAGTGCTGCTCCCTGCACTTTCCCATGCATCTGTCATTCACAAAGGACTACATTTCCCAGAAGGCCAATGTAGCTGCCACATCTTTGAAGGAGGTCTAGTGGGGGGTGTTGCCTTCACTCCCCATCGCTAACGAACAGGGAGGTGGGCCTATGGGGCTCCACTGACAGCTGCTATTATGACCCTGTCAGTGGAGGAAACAATGGGAGGGCCACTGGGCATAAAAGGACCTACTTTTTTGCATTGCACTGAACTGGATTCATTTGACAGGGTAGGTGTAAGTATGTGGAGAGGAGCAGCACTGGTACACATTTAGGATATTACACTCTGAAACAGATGCATCCTGTAACTGGTTAATACTCTTAGAAGCTGTTGAAAGATTAGGTACATGCATTCAAGTGTAAGAAAAGACCATTTGTATTGGAAGAGGAGTTACAGCTGCAGTTTTGCACGTGTTATGCAGCAAACACATTACACAATAGTTAGTCAGCTCTGTTAAAACATGAAGCCCTTTTTGAGACCGACAGTTACAAAACCTGTAAAATAAAAAATATAGAGTATTGTACACAAGAAGTCACAGCCCATTTTAAGACCCATCTCTTTTTCTGTAGTATAGCAATTGTGTTGTATTAGTAGAAGCAGTGGATATGCAGTCATTGTGGTGGCATTGCCACAACAAACATTTTCAGCCACAGAGGCATTTTAGTGTTATTCAAAACTGTGACAAAAAGTTGATATTATTCAGATGCAAGCAGAGCATTTAGTTCTCCTCCAAAGCAGCCGGAAGAGCAGACATTTAGAAACATCTTGACCAGACAGAAATTGTAAGTGACAAAAAACACCATTTTGCTTCACTATGAACCACAATGTGAAGGGATAGTTAATTGAAAGGTGGTTAGGGTTTAAATATAAATAGCATAATACAATTTGAGCTTTCATAAAGTTTACAGTAAAAAAAAGAGGGAGTAGAGCTAGGTTTCCATCCACACACTGATCATTTTAAATATTATCCAAAAGACATAGAATGGTTTAAATTACCAAAAGGTTGGGTGTATAAGATGCATTTTTCATCTCTTTTTTTTTCATCTAAAAAGTAGGCTGGTTCCTATATACATGTGCGATCAATATACCAGTGTAAAATGCAGAGAGGTGTGTTATTGTGTTACGGTATTTTACCCAGACGATGGCACTATATGGTTGTTAAGTAGTGAAGCCACATCTCTGCAGTAAACTGTTTCCGGGTCCAAGCTGCTAGAATGTCTGCAGTGCTGTATTAAGGGAGGAAAACTAACTTTATTGTTGCTAACGCTTCGTCACGAACATGCACCGATAGCTAGCAGGATTGCAAACTCGAAATTGAAATAGTGTTTCAATAACTTGTATACATATTTTTATTCATAAATAGCTATAGAAAACCCTTTTCCCTCTGCGATACCCCCCAAAACAGACTGCGTCTTATATTCCGGTGCGATTTATATTCCGGATATTATGGTAAGTTGCAAAAATTATCCCTTACTATTACCTTCTTGTAATACCCTGTCAGGCTACTCTGTACATCAGCATATTTCTAAATGTTCTTTAGGAGGCATTATTTATATTTAGCAATTTTTTTTTATAAATCAGTCAAGACTATAACAGTGATTGCGGGCGGAGTTCCAAGTGTAGTCTTGTTTGTAGTAAAGTTTACGGCTGGATGGAAATAAAGCTTTTGATTTATCGCTTAACATCAATTAACTATCCCTTTAAAAGTCAGACAAGTGAGAGCCCATCAATGGTTCTGGAAGTAGGGTACTGATCCCAGGCAGGTTATCCTCCACCCACCATCCAGAGCCTGAGGAGGAGGAGCTGGGCGTTAGAGAGTGGTGATTCCCATGGACGGCTCCCATTCTGGGCAAGTGGCCGGCGTGACGTGGACCTCCGTCAGAACCACTCTACTGAGAAACAGCCAGGCCCGGCAACATTAACACTTTGAAGTGGATGTCATCAATATGTGCTCTCGCTAAACATTACAAGTACTTCTTAGTTGTAAGAAATCAGGTTAATTCGTGACTATACTTGTACAATGTTGAACAAACATCCTGTTACTTCATCTACCTTTTTTAAAGTACAGAATACATTAAACTAAAACACATGTGGTATAATCATTATATATACCCAGACACCCATAGAAAACATACAATACATTCAATAAATATTGCATAAAAAAGTTAAACAGCTGAAAGTTTTAACTCAACACATCCCATGATTTCAGAGAGAAACCCTTGTTAGGTCTAAAGATGCTAAAAGGAAGTGGATGCTGAGCGAGGTTAGGTATGACAGCGCTTTCTCGGCCTGTACCAGTTAAGGTTGGTTGGTCAGCTCAGATTGGCAGAGTAGCTGCCC
Source organism: Semicossyphus pulcher (assembly GCF_022749685.1). Taxonomy (NCBI): domain Eukaryota; kingdom Metazoa; phylum Chordata; class Actinopteri; order Labriformes; family Labridae; genus Semicossyphus; species Semicossyphus pulcher. The sequence continues at coordinate 17,592,878 of NW_027211659.1, read as the reverse complement.
AATGCCCGACAATAGACTATAGACTGTAAGCTGCATAGTAGTACAAGATAATGTCAGTATTTTTTCACCTTAGATTGCTTTCCATTGTTTGGCACCATAGGTCAGGTTCATCACCTCTTTAATCAAATATGTGCAATGAACTTTGCATGCACTCTCTCTAGATGAAGAAAATAGTCTGAATGATGCGGTATTTCCTCGTCAATCCATTCTATCCCGGCTTGAAAAAGGACTTCAATTACTCCAGCAGATGAGTCAGCACACTGCAGCCAAGTATGATTACTGCTCCTCAGAGGTCAGAGCATTGCCAAGCCTTGTGCTGAATATCAAGGACTAGATTAAGACTGTACAAATCAATAGAAAAATCTATATTGAGCAATGCATGGTCTCAGCCAAGGCTGCTAGCCTTGTAGCTGAGCTAGCGTTGGATGCCTTAGCTTTAGCTTTCAGTGGATTAATACTGCAGTGATCCAATTTAGTATGAAGCTACAGGAAAAAGCTTCATAGACCGATATGATTTCTTTAGTGCGAGGTTATTGCAGTGCAGCTCATCTGTGATGTGGTTTGTCAGTTCTACCTAGTGTGCAGTGTAGGCTCTTTCTTTTGTTGAATGAGGAGAATATATCTTTTGTGTAGTACTAATAAAGTAGAACTTTTGGTGCCCCTATTGGCCAACTAGCTACATCAACTCCAATATTCATCCTAATTAAAATGACAAACAGTACATCTTTCTAGCTAATAAGCCAAACACTGTTAATGACTGTTGTTTTGCTAAGTTTATAGACAGAGGTTACAGCTGGCAGAAGCACTGACCACCGTTCCCTAACAGGCCCTGTTGCTTCCATCACTATGGTGAATGGCTTCTTTGATCACAATGATTAGGAATGTCCAATTATTTACCCGCTCACATTCCACATCAATTAAACAGCAGCAGGCCAACAAAGCTAATGAAAAAGACAAGGGGAAAGGAGAAGAAAGGAGAAGAATTCTGCTTTCCCACAATACAGAAACTAAAATACTTTCAACTGGTCGGCTGTCTTTAACTTTACTGAAGCAGCTGCAGTCTGAGCTGTAAGTAAAAAGTTGGCTTGTTCATTTATGTCTGCCAGTACAGAACCTGGTTTACAAAATCTGTCGACTACCCCACCTTTAAAAAATGCTGGAATACCTTCAATGTCGATGTACGTGTCCCATTGTGTGCGTAAAGTCTATTTACCTTATACTCAAAATCAACAATCATTTATATTGTCGTTGTCATTTCTAGGCAGTCGTCTCCCCTTAAACATATTAACATATAAAGCATGCATTATGTGCCAGGAACAGATTGACAGTCAACACGTTGCAGATATGTTCAGTATCTGTAACACCTCTGCTTGTTATGTTTGAAAAACTGTGGGTGGTGGCATCACAGTCACTACAAAAAAAGATATTCTTCATCGCCCACATACCAGAGGATTTATGGAACATTGACGGAGCAGACTTTGCCATATGGTCAGTGTTACGAACCTCAGTCGTAGAGAGAACATACTCTGGGTCCTGCAGTGAGTGCTCTCCAGATCTGGCTTCCAAATACATTTCTGACAATCTTTGCTTGATCTTAATGCTTCGCAGTAAAAAAGAGGGCCATGCATACCTCTTTGACAGCTACGCCTTTATTTGCTCGTTCAAAGGCCCCTCTCTTTGCCCTTTTATCTTGTCAGATCTCCCCTCTCATTCTCTCCCTCAATGGTTTCTCTCTTATTCCCTCTCCATTATGGAACTCACAACTCTTTTCCCCATCACTTCATCTTCTTCTTTTAATGCTTTCACCTTCTCCCTCTGTACTTACTTGCAACATTGGGAGCGTAGCTAAAGGCCTGTCATTATGAATTACCATGACTCTCATCTGGACACCTTTAGTAAGGACTCTATAGCTTTCTTTACTTACTTAGAACAAGAGTGTGTGTGTGTGTGTGTGTGTGTGTGTGTGTGTGTGTGTGTGTTCACAACCAAGAGCCTCTTCAAATTCCATGGCCTTGCCACGGGTACTGGGGCCATGTAAACACTAATGACATGAATAGGCCTAGAGTGGCCTAGTGTGTGTGTGTGTGTGTGTCTCTGTGTGTGGTTGTCTTACTCTGTGGAGGTCTTGGCCAGGGTGTCACAGGAGCTATAGCTGACCCCAGAGAAGGCCTCCTTGCAGGGTAAGGTCCTCATTCCATCCATCCAGTCACCCATTGTCCCCATCGAGGGAACCTCTGAACTGCTCCTGTCCAACAACAGGTTTGCCGGCCTGAAAAGATGAATGACAAAATAATATCAATGGACAGTGAATAAACAGATTTCCTTGTTTAATGTGACCTCTAAAAGATTAAAAAAAAAAATATTGCTTAGTTTCACGAACACAAAAGCATTAACATCACCCGAACCATCAGCAGACATTTAGACAACAACCTGATCCTGTATTTGAACACCTATCTTCATACATCCTATCACTAATGCAGTTCCAGATGGCTTTATCTGCCACCTCTTGTGGAATTAATTTGTGATGTGAACCCTAAGTAAATACTGGGTTTGTGTTTGGCATATAAGCTCTGATCCTGTCATTCCCTATAAGCGTATAACAAGGCAGCATAGTCTGAAATAGGAAGTGACAAGAAGAAACTTTCCCCAAGGGAACTCACAGCCTACAGGTAGACGCTATGGGTATGGGGTTCATGAGATGTGAGCAAGAACATTAGTAGCAATGTCTGCAGCAGTGTTGAAGAGGTAGTACATCGGGCAGTGTAGCAAACTCATTGGCAGACTTGCAAAGTTGCAAAGGCTGCCTTACTATACGTTGCAGACAGGATAGTATGTAATGTGTTACAGCACTAGTGACACATTTTCCTGCAGGCCTTGCTTCGGTGATCAAAGGACGACTCTGCAATGCACACAACTCATCCTTCAACCTTAACCATGTCTTTCCATTAAAACCCTTCATACCAAGTGCTTATTGCTTCACCTATCTACTATTGATTTCAACTTTCAGTTAGCCATGGCTTCATTTTAAGTTTTGTGAGCTGACTTTTTATTTAGGAGATTTTCTCATTTGAGCATGGATTACACACAACAGCACACAACAGTGTCATGGTTAGCTACAGGCTACAAAAAAGTCCACCATATACACAGTTTGAATTTTTGGAAGTTGTACATTCTGACGATGGAATAAAACTGAAACTAAATGGAATCTAATCCACCCATCCATTTTTTATACTGCTTAGCCTGTTCAGGATCCTGTTAATCAAACAGTTAGTCATAGGGCTGACACACAGAGACAGACAACTATTCACGCTCACATTCACACCTACAGGCAACTTAAAGTCACCAGTGAACCTAACTAGCATGTCTTTGGACTGTGGGAGGAAATCCAAGTGCCCAGAGGGAACGCACACATGCACTGGGGGGAACAAGCTCACAGAACGGCCCACTACGACCAAACCTGGAAAACTTCTAGCTGTGAGGCGACGGCGCTAACCCTTGGGAGTAAATTAAGTGATCTACTTTTTTAAAGTTTATATTATGTATATACATCTATGAACAGTTTTTAAAATCGTCTGTGTTTTATACATACTTTGCAGTGTGTGCTTGCATACTCATACAGAACAAAACACAAACCAGAGCCTCAGACTGGCCTTGTGAACCTGTTACATACAATAAACGTGCACAATGCCTTTGGGCTTCCAATACATTGGGGAAATCAAACTGTTACACAACATGTTTCCATAATGTATTTAACATATTCAAGAACAAGATTACTAACAAAGCACAATCAGTTTCTGTCTGATGTCATTACCATTTCCTGCTGCACATGTACCATGCGGCAACATTCACCATTGGATTTGATTAGACTTGATGGTTTCAATTGGATCAAATCAAATTAAATGCACTGCGTTGGGCTCTAGAGTGCTCAGTCAACAGTCGAGGGTGAAGGAAAGGCTGCAAGCACTGTTCTGACTCACTCTGATTGATGGTTCGGGAAAAGACGGGGAAGAGAAAGGACGGGAGATGTATAGAGAGGGAGAGAGAAGAGAGTGGAGGGGAAGCTGAAGATGACAAAGAAAGCTATTTTCTCTATCTGTGTCTAATCTCTGATGTCAATACTGATGCTGTGTTTTGTACAAATATGTCCCCCCGTGCTGTTGTGAAACATGATCACGTCAATGCAGGAAATGGGAAACCAGGTCAAACCACGTGAGGTCAAACTGCAGCTCAAAACAGAATGACCAATCAAACAACAGCCCAATAACGGATTAGCTTGAGAATCGTGTGTGTTTACTGCTCAGTTCGTGAGTGGCATTTAAAGCTGCATATCAAAGACAGTATTTTTAATAGGAACACGCTGCATCTGTCTTGCAGAGCAGAGAAAAGCACCTGCGTCAAGACCGACACAAACACACACAGGCGCGCACACACAGTCATGCACACAGGGGAATAGAGTCCTGCGAACAAGGCAGGACAGGACTGAAAAAAAAGTAGTTCTCCCTCAGGAAAAACTATTCATAGCCTTGTAAATAAACTCATTAGAATACCAGGAAGTCCACCTCCGCCCGACTGATTTAGATTGGCAGGGGGAGGTTTGGAGCTGCTCTGTGTGTTTATGTCTGTGACGATCTGGGAAACATTGCCCTAGGTTAGGCTACCTTCAGGGAATAAGGAAGGTGTGGGCGCTTTTAACTGCACACAATTTAGCATCTTATCTTTTTTAATTGAACTTTACTTTAAACTTTTTTTCTGTTGTTTTTCTGTAGTTTTTCTCTCCCTAAAAAAGGTACAATATTGTAATCATAAACTAGGCATGCACAACATTTCATTTTTTGCCGATATCCGATATGCCGATATTTTTCAACCCTTTTTGCCGATTGCCAGTTTTAAAATCCAATATATAACATTTACATAATATATAACATGATGTCTCCCCTGTAGTGGAATTGATACCATGCCTACTCTCTGTAGTGGCCAAAAACTGCCATTTCACCCTTCATCACACTTGACGGAAGAGGCGTTTACAAAAGGTCACGTGTCTGATCACTCATGTTTCTGAGCGAACCTGAATGCAGCATCCCCCAAACAAAGCAATGAGCGAGACATGCACAGACTTGTTTACTGCACTTACTACGGAGACATCGGTGATCACTGACAGACCCCTTTTATCGTGTGTGCATCAGTGAATATGTAAATTAGTTTTGCACTGATGTTTATGTTACGCTTATGTTTGGCCGTGAGTGTATTTTGTGTGTTTGATGTTGTTAAGTTCGGTAAAATGACGAGAATGCGAGCTAACTGTTAGCTAGTTAAGAGCTGTGAAAGTTGTTTAACTTCTATTCATTGGTTCGAGTTTCTGTGACTTTTTAGTCTTTATTTGTATATTGTTGATAACTTTGCGCAGGCAGTGCGTGCGCACACTCGTGGCAGTTAATGTCGTAGCATTACGTCAAGCTTTTTTAGGGAATCATCGAGCATTTAGGCAGAATTAAAGCGTTGCTTTATCGGCAGAAAATATCAGCAGAAAAATGACATATCTGCCAAGCCATTATCTGCGGATAAACAACATACAATATTGCCTGTACTCTTCATGCTAATGCAACATTGCTGAAGCAATTTTCAGCAAATTATAATCAATTGAATTTTATAACATAAAATCATCCAATTGCCAACAAGCAACCTCGACAAATAACATCACACTAAAGCCATCAAAGAGGGAAGAAAAGCGAGATGACATCTCAAACAGAGACAGGAAAAAGGGAAGAAAAAAGCAGCATTTGGGGGAGTGGAGTGGGTGTTGTTACAATGATTGAGTCTTTTCCTGCCAGATCAGAGGCCTGTCGAAATGCTGAGGGCCCCCCAGGACCCCCTGGAGAGACTGGTTTGTAGGAAAAAGAAGGAATCAGGGGCTGAGCTGTGCTGGTGGTTTGCATACGGGGAAAAAAGTGTGAATCTCCTTAAGAAGAAGGTTGCAAACTTTTTAAGAGGAAAGAACAGAAGCTGAAGATACATTTTATTTTTTTAATGTAATAAAAAAATAAAATCTACGAGGAGAAGAGGCTGTTCAGCTTGTTTTTAAAGTATTGATCCTCTTCTCTCCTGTACCCAGCTTCTTCTTTCTCTCCTCTGATCTCTCCTCCCCCTTCATCCTCTCCCTTCTTCTCCCCTCTCCTGTCTCCTCCGAGAGATAAACTGCAAATGACCTTGTTTCCTCTCCAATATCAATTTCTCTGTTTCTTTTGTTGTTACATTTTCAGCAACATCTCACGGCAGCTCAGGAGACGATATGATTGGAGAGGAAGCAGAGTAACGGAGGGAAGCGATAACGGGGAAAATAAAGGCAGAAGAAGGCAACTGTGTGATGGCAGAGGAGGGTTTGAAAACCCCTCGTGGACTAAACACAGTATAAGAATGCAGAAAACACCCGTTCGAACAGAAGGAGGCATAAATCCACCACAGAGAGAATATTAAGTCTTCCCCTCGTCACGTTTTTATTTCCCTTCCCTTTTTCTGCACTGGCTTTCATTCCTTTGACCTCTAAATAACCAGGGCTGTGTAGTCTCTTGTTTTTAGAGCTCTCAAGGGAGGAGCGAGGTGGATGAGGAAGAGGCTGAACAGAATCATGTGGGCAGGACAGTGTGAGGGGAATTTATAGGGAGAAGTCAGGCCGATATATAGGCTGTGTCCCAATCCAGGGGCTGCAGCCTTCGAAGACCGATTGCGTTATGGTGATGCGTTGAAGACTGTCCCATGTCAAAGGCTCCTTCTGTTGCGGCTGACAAATGCATCCTCCTTTTCCCAGACCATAAAGGATCCATCAGGTGCATCCTTTGCGGCCCAATGTATCCCAAGATTCATTGCATGCCAATTCAAACAAGATGGCGGACTCTTACGAGTTTTTGGTTTCAACTCAATCGAATAGCTAGCCTTACACAATTAAAAAAACGAAGGGTCCTTGAAACAAATTATCTTTAAAATAATAGGTAAACTTACTCGACATTAGTTATGCTAGCTAGTTAGCCTGCTAGCTACCTGTTGCTAGGCGACAGGAGTGGTGTTTGGTAGTGCAAGGGTAAGGGCAGAAACAGCAAACAGGAAATCCTCCGTCGACCAGACCGTCTTATTTCAGTTTGGTTTTACGGTCTTCAGGCTATGAATGACGCATCCTCCGTAGGCCGCGTCCTTCGAAGGCTGCAGCCCCTGGATTGGGACACAGCTACAGTCTCCATATTATTCCTTTTAATTGATGTTTTGATACATGGACATTGGCTATCCTCTGCCTCTGTTGGGTGTGATTGATAAGATGTAGTTTTAATCAATACTACTCAGGTGGTCTGAGGGAAGCTATTAACCTAAATGACTCAGGTGTGACATTTTGATTTGATTCCAGTCAAGCATGCACAGTTGTTACTGTGAGGTAGTAGATGTAGTAGTGTGTCAGTAGGGATTTAGATGTCTTTTTTCAAAACAACTTTTTTAAATGAGCTCACATTTGAACATCTGAATGTAAATTAGACAAAATTGTGTCAATTTGAAGGTTTTAATCTAATGCACTTTATCTGCAATGCCCATAGTGCCAATCTTGTACACCCCGTGCAGTTTCAAGATACTTCTTCAGCAACTGCGCTTAGACATTTTACTTGGATTTCAACGACTGATGGATGTGTGACTTTTTATATCCTAATAAGTTTGAATGCATGTCTGCAATAACTTTCTTTAGCCCCCAAAACTTGTTTCTTTCCACTGATAGAAACTTTTTTTTCCAGTCCCAATCTTGACCTGCAGATCAGGATCCACACCAACATAGATTTTAGTACAGTTGCATCTGTGGCCATTGCTTACCAACTGTCCCAGTTTGTTTTACTGATTCACACTTGTTTATTCTCCTGTACCGTTTCCAACCCAGGCCTAACTACTGAAAAAGAAGACCCAGACAGGGACTTTTTCTTTCTCAAAAGAGAAATGAGTAATGTTAAAGATGTGCATTGTTAAGGCTTGTCATTATTCATTAAGTCTTCTCTGGCTCAGGAGACATTATATCAAATAAACTACAAACCAATTACATCTTTAGAGGCACATTACTGACACGTAGACATTAACCTTGACTGGCATGTATTTAGAAGCAGTCATTGCCATGTCTTGTTAAACAAGAAGAAACACTGATCTCATATTTGAGACACCATGTAAAGCCAATCACATAGACTCTAATAGGCTCTAACCCTGACTAGGCTCCTGTTAGCCTATAATTAGTCTCTGACAGCCAACCTTGGCCCACTGACCCCGGCCCCTCTCCATCCACATGCAGGGACAGTAAACTCTGACCAGGTCCCCCCTCTGAAGCCTCCAGATGCTCTACCCTGGTCCCAAGCTTTAGTCTGGGCTCTGTGGAGGAGGGAGTGCTCCATTAGCCAGCCAGGACAGCCCTTAGACAAACGAGGTGTGTAGAGCTGAGTGCAGCTGCTCCTGCTGTGCAACTGCCACCACCAGCACACACACACACACAGGCAGATACACATACACACAAAGTTCTCATAAATCACCGCAGCCGCCTCTGTCGGCCAGCCTGTGCTCGCCCAGTGTTAAAAGCCAATCAGGAAAATTACATGCAAACTCCAAGGGACCTATTTTCACTTTCTTAAGAAATCATTAGTCAATGTTATGAGCTCTGACGTCTCCATAATGCCACGGCCGTCTGCCGCACACCCGATGCCTGCCCCCCACCCTGCTAAGAGTTGACAACAGGGGCTGCCCTGGTTCCCCACAGCCCTCTGGGAGAGAACTATGGTCCCAACAAAGGACCAAAGCAAAAGGGACATAAGAACAATGAAAAGTAAAGAGAGTTTACATTAGACTTCATGGGAAAGAAAAAGATGAAAACCTAAAGGACATTTTTTAGGTCAATTACGAGGGAAATATTTGATAAGCTGTGATAAATTTCATGTAACACCCTGTAAACACAGGAAGCAGGAAGGAAATATTTATGGCGAGCTTCTGTACTGTGTTACAAAAACAAACAGGCAAGCACCATGTGAGAAGGAAATTTAACTCAAATGCAAAACCTCCCTTTCATCCAACTGTGTCCCTTTTTATCGTCTTACTGTCCCTTTGCCGTGTGATCACAGAACAGGAAGTGCATTGACCTGTAATGTATTTTTGATTGCTTGTTAGATTCCAAGTTGTACCCTTTACTGTACGGGAGCTCACTCAGGTTCATGCACATTTAGCAGGCTGCTATATGACCTTATCTGTACGCACAGAACATATTGAAAGTGCAGTATCCTGCTGCTTACCTGGATGTCGTGTTGGCTGTGATTTTGAGGCTACCGGGGTTGCGGATGAGTTTATCCAATATGCTGACGATCTGTTCAAACTTAGGCCGGTTGTTCCTCTCTTTCTGCCAGCAGTCCAACATCAGCTGGTAGAGGGTAGCAGGGCAGTCCATGGGCGGGGGGAGGCGGTACCCCTCATCTACAGCTTTTATTACCTGGATGTAGGAAACAAAAGACAATGTGTAAGAAACAACAGATGGGAAAAGATCAGCCTCAAAACAACATCTAATTGCAGAAAAAGCTGTTTTATAAACATCAGGGCTTCACTTACAAATACTTTCCCCTTAAAACACATAATTACGCCCTCAGTGGTGGCTCACACATATTGAACTAATTAAAATAACACTTGATCTGTTAGGATGCTGGATTTTTGGAACTACGTATTGCTTTGTCTTGTGTTGTTCTGTCAAGAGGTTTGGGGCTGTGAGGGCTGTGTGTTGCATACACGCTAGGAAATAAAAATAGCTCTTGCTTGAATGAATCCTAATAAACTAAATGAAATTATTCAGTAAGGAACCATTCTGAAATGCATAAATGCATTCAACACCCCCCGGGTCTGGTTTCTGGGCTGGAACAACAAAGGTTTTCAACTGTTTTGTCTTGATATTTGAAGGTTTATCAGCAGCTAGCATTACGTATTTAACCCAGACTGACTTAATATTGCTAACAATATTTTCTATCAAACTGGTTTTTCCGTCTTATGTGCCATAAGCCTTATCATGCAACTCTGAACATGAATTAAGCATCTAATTCAGTGGGAGTTGCTATTGCCTTCACTTACTTCCCATCAGTAAAACTTTGCAGATGCTTGCCTCTGTTACTGCTGAAGCAAGTTAACTTTGCAACATGGCAATACTTACATCCTGATTGGACATCTCCCAGTATGGCCGTTCTCCGTATGACATCACTTCCCAGAGCACGATGCCATAACTCCAAGCATCACTGGCTGATGTAAACTTCCTGTAGGCAATAGCTTCTGGAGCCGTCCACCGGATGGGGATCTTCCCTCCCTGAAAGAAAGAATCATTCAGTCCATCAGCTTTTCAGTCAATCGGTCACCTAATAAATCTGTATTTTTGAGCAAATCTTGCAACCTAATTTCCATATGTACTGATCAGATTGTACCACATACAATATCACTAAATAATATCCTGACAAACATAAATGGATTGTCAGGACATCAGTGGACAACAGTGTTATTGACAGTTTAATGGTATGAATTTTACAGTAATAAAAAGGTTTCACTCCATGATGTTGTTTTAAAAAACTTTAAGCCCACTGGGCTTTGTGGTTTGGAGTGAGCATGGTGATCTCAACCTCACATCCAGAGCTGTAGCAGTTATCTGAAATATTATCATTCTGTGGAGTGATTGATTTCTTCTTCCACACCAGCAAAAACAAATATTCAGACAAAAATATATGATTCAGATTTTCTTTTTTTCTATGTGGGATTTGAGAGTGTAAAGTTACATTGATTGTTATTTTAACAAAAAATCATAAGTCACATTCAGTTTAAATCAAAAAAGTCTTGGAATCAATATGAAATAAAATAAAGAAAAAATATATCAATCAAAGTATAATCCAAAGTTTCCTGCCTAACCTCTCGTTGTCTGCCACATTTGTCATTCTAGCTGAGAAACAGACAAATGGAGTAAATGGAGCCGTGGAAAGAAGGCCTTCATGGAAGCCAAAGCTAACAGAGAGATCAGCCAAGTCACCCAGCTCTTTCATGGCGCTGTGCAGACTCACACACATACTGCCCTCTAAGACAACACACTCTTATACTGCCTCATCTGTAAAGAAACACTTGGGAAAGTATAAGACAGAAACACCCACACGTCACACACGTGGTTGCACAAATTAACACAGCAAGCACAAACAATCGCAAAATGCTCATACACTCATACTGTACCCATATTGGTCCCCATGAGGTCAAAGGGCAAAATGTGTGAACACCACTGGACTCACATGCACAGAGACACACATAAACAAAGTGAAAATAAAGATTTTACACCAAAAGTAGAGGCTAGGTCAAAACAGAAAGTTTCTGCGGGCATGTGTGCAGCATTGTCAGTTACTGTAACATGGCAGAGTTTATTATTCTGTCTTAATATTTTAGATTATGTATTTCTGGGAGGAAGGAAAACGGCACACTGACTGTTTATTTGACATGCAATTCTCAGCCAGAAAATTATACTGTGTTTAAAGGGGCTGCACGCATGGTCTAGACCACAGAATCCTGTGTTGAAAATGACCACACACACAGACACACACTGTAAAAAGCACAGATTCACTTCAAAAAGTGAAAAAAGTTATGTATTGACATCCATACCTCCTTGCTGCATTCAGGGACTTATATAAAGGTCACGTACCAGGACAGTGCCCAACATATTTGTATGTGCTGTCTTTTCTGTCTTAGATAGTGTTTGTGTTCCAGCTCACCCTGGTGGTGTATGCGGCCTCCGGGTCATCCTCCAGGACTCGGGACAGGCCGAAGTCTGACACTTTACACACCAGGTTGCTGTTGACCAGGATGTTCCGAGCTGCCAGGTCTCGGTGAACGTAGCCCATGTCTGACAGATACTTCATTCCTGAGGCGATGCCACGCAGCATGCCAACCAACTGGATCCCTGTAAACTGGGCGTCATGTTTCTGAGAGAAGGAAAGACAGAGCAGAACAGCACTGTTAATTCCACACTTTAACGTATATCATTTAGAACACAAAGGGGGTCTGACCTTTCTGACTATTTGCATAAAATGAAACCTTTCTGCGTTAGTGTCCATAGCATTTTCATTAACCTTTAAAAAGCACCTTTGACATTCTGCACCTCATCTTTGACTCGACTGTGAAATATCAAAGGCAGGGAGGCAGTAATGTATGGAAATCAGGATCAGACCATTATATTACTGAAATGGCCTTTCTTTTTTAAGGGGTCTAGTTACTGTTATCCATGACTCATAAGATGCTCTTTAATTTCATATATAGTGCATAAATATTTGTCAGCGTGACAACCAATTAGAGCCCTTACCGTGAGTCGACTGACCTGATATCTGTAAGTTAAGGTCATTATTGAGTTTTAGAATCAAAGCGTATACTCTTTAGGAAAACTTTACATTTTTTAAAAAATGAATAAAACATAGGCACTGTGATATTCAAAGCCTGTATGAGTGTTGATGTTCAGAGAGGCATTCTAATAAGAATTCAGAGGACTTGTTTTTGTTCATGGTTGGCATTCGAGTCCACCAGTTTGTCTGTGTCTACATTTCCATCCACTTCTCTTCACATGCACTCATTTACTCTGTTTGTCTAAGACCACGTCATTTAGGAGATGAGTGTACGATGAGTGTATTTTCCTTTGAGAACCAACTGGGCCCACCTCAGCTTCTATTTTGTCTGGAACAATTTGTGGCCAGAACCACCTGGCTGCGTCGCTTCAAAGCTTTCCAGATTCAGAACACGGATATAAGCTACAATGCATAAGCTGAATGAATTTGCGTGTGTGTGTGTGTGTGTGTGTGTGTGTGTGTGTTTGCGCATATGACACATTTTCAGTGATGAAGTGCAGGCCTCTGGGAAAATGTCAGGAAACAACAGCTACTCCTCCTGCATGCGTCTGGATAGTGTGCAGACACATGTGGGAAAGGGCTAAAACAGGCCTCAGTACACAGGCTTTCATGCCAGTGTTGTGGCTTGGCTGTTGTGCTTTGGCTAATTTCGGTGAGGCAGGTCAATTCCTCTTTAAGAGACAGAGGCATGGCAAGAATCAAATTCACTCCTGGCCAGACAGCCGGGGATACAGTTCATGAAACGTGTCATTTGATAAGTCCTGTGTGGTGAGTTCAGCTGTAACAGTCAGACCTCCTGAAGTTAACCATTCTCAGGTACACCCACATTTACTGGAATCCACAGAGGAGTCATCCAACTTTTATCTTTAAGGAGCACACGTCAGGGAGCGCCTTACTGTGGTGAAAAAATGTTGTGCACCTGTACAACACACATTCTGATCACACATCAGGTTACACTGTCAACCAGTGCTATAAATCTTTGCTTTAACAATTTAAAAAGGACATCTTTCTAGAAAGCTTGTTCAAATGTTGAACTGTGGCATTAGGTTCAAACATCTGTTAAAAAAATCTGAAAAATCAAACTATTTACCCTACAAGTGCAAGAGACTTTAAAAACATGGTCTAAGGAAGTATTACCAGAACAGCAAAACAAAATGCTGATGAATTGGATGTTCTGCTTCCAGAGTGTCTTTGAGCATTGATTCAAACTGTCTTACTGGCTGCTTTCAGATGACAGAAATTGCATAAAAATGTCAGTTTCTCACAGCAATAAATAAATAAATGAAATATATATATTTTTAAAGTTTCTTCAATTAGCAGAAATGCGTCAGTACTTACAGAGATTGCAGAATTATTATTATTATTATTGTTGTTGTTGTTGTGATTATTAATTATTGTCATGGTTGTATCTAGGGCTGTTGCCTCACAGCTAGAAGGTTCAAATCCCAGTTTGGACATGGGGTCCTTTCTGTGTGGAGTTTGCATTTTCTCCCTGTGCTAAAATCGCCCGTAGTCGAGCATGTGAGTGTGAATGGTTGTCTGTCTCCATGTGTTAGCCCTGTGATTGACTGGCGACCTGTGCAGGGTGTAACCCTGCCTCTCGCCCAATGAGAGCTGGGATCTGACCCTGAACAGGATAAGCAGAATGGATGGCAGTGGACTACATTTGTCTCCTACATAATTATAATGATAATGACAATTATCCATCCATCCATCCATAACGCTTGTTTAATCTTTAGCTATAGCCATCAAGTATGTGTTTCCCAATTTCCTAAGGGTGTGTACCACTGTAATAACTTATGATCCACTGTTGACTCCACACATGTGTGTATGTGCGTGTTTGTCCACGTTATTACTCACTCTCAGGAAACTGTCCAGGGATCCGTTCTCCATGTATTCTGTGACGATCATGACGGGTTTACCTGTCACAGAAAGGAAGGTGTAAACAAATGGGCACATTGAGAACAACAACTTGTGTTTGCTGAACAACAGAACAAAGACACTCATGACCTAGCATCATATTGATTTCAAATGTATTCCCTGACACTGGATAAGTCCTGGGGACTCAACACTAAGGCTGTTACTTGACTTAAAGCAGACGTACATGAGGCCTGATAGGGACCAGGTTGAACTCTTTCCTGACACACACACACATGCAGACACACACACACTCTGACACACCGAGCAGAATGAAATGATCCTAGTCATAGTTTTAGGGTTCCAGCGGGTCAGCTGTCAAAGTGTGACATCTTTATTTCTGTGGAAGATCAGGCTGTAAATCCAAGCTGCCTGCTATCATCTGTACCTGATCAGACTCCGGCCAGCACAAGGTTTATTACAGAGGGGAAAAATGTTTAAAACAATCTTTAAGAAACCTTTAAATCAGCGATAGTTGAATGAACAGTGATGCTGTCAGGACCTGTTTGTGTCCCAGATGGCTTTGTTCTCCCTGCTTCACTCTTGACTTACCACCATCCGTTTGCCTCTTCTCCGTTTCATTCTGATTAATGTGGCCTGCTCTCTCCTCCCTCTGCCCTCTTTTATTCCTAACCTCCCTTTTCTCTATCATCCCTGCCTCTCTTTACCCACCACCCCATCCTTCCCCCCTCTCTCTCTCTCTCTCTCTCTCCCTCTTGCATGTTTTAATGTGAGCCCTCCCCACATCTGGCACGTCAGACTATTTTTTTTCACGATTGACGCGCGGGCTGAGTGGAGACGGTGATGGAATCAGTCGTAAAAAGAAACACGAACATTATTCTCATTGGAAAAAAATAAACTTTCCACTCGTAATGATGGAATCTGGCTGACTCAGTATCTTTAATTAAAGCAAAGTAGATCTGGAAAAGGCAGATCTGGTGTGAATTACAAATAAAAAATGTCCCTATGAGTCAATCAGACGAGAAACGGTTGTTTTTGGCACAACAAGCTGATTCAAGTTAATGAGGGAAGGTGTGCTTGATTTAAGAGCTGAGGAGATAAAAAAGTCAAATGAAAATAACTATGACTTCCAGTTTTTTTGATTATAATGAAGCACATACTCCAATTTAAACAAACACTTGACGTACAGGGGAAGTTTTGTTTTGTGCTCTTCCAGGGGCATGCATTTTCTCATAAAATTACAGTAAAAAAACAAAGATGAGGTTAAACACCCGGCCCACCCGTCAGTCCCTTAAAGGTCGTAATTGATCGCTCAGTTTACTGGTGGACGGCTTTTATAATCGCAGACGGGAAAACACACCCGGTCCTCCCTCCTGTCCTCCGCCCTCTTCCCGTCCCTCTTCCCTCTCTCTGTGCTCAACATTGGCAGCAACGATAAAGGCCCCAAAGCCCCTTTATTCTGGGAACACTATGTGTGCATGTGTGTCTCTGTGTGTGAGTACATGCATGTGTGTGTGTGTGCCTGCAAATACGCAGCCTGTGGATCAGCCAAAAGCAGCAGCAAGGTAAATGGGGTGTGAAAGTCTCAGGATTATTAAGAATTAACAGGAGCAGCTTAATAAATCACCCTGCAGCCCCGTGTGTGTGTGTGTGTGTGTGTGTGTGTGTGTGTGTGTGTGTGTGTGTGTGTATGTGTGACAGAGAGCATATCAAATGGACCTCCGAAAACTATGTCCTGCACTCTTGCTGCTCCAGCTCACGCACATGTGTTCAGGGTATCCCTTCAAATGTCATGTTCACACACACACACACACACACAAACCGCCTCATAACAGAACACTGGGCTTCCCCTAGTAGTCTAAATGAAACCACTGTTATGTGTTATTGCAGCACTGTTGGACATTAGTAGCACAAGTGTTGTACTGTTAGATGTATTATACAAAGAGACTCACTGATTATACAAATAAAACACTTTCAGTTTAAGGATGTGTTCTGTCCATGGCTTAATAACAAAGAGATAGAAACACTGAATTTGAGAGATTATTGAATTTTCTTTCCAAACTTATTTTTTACTTTTTGCAAAAAAAAGTCCCACAATGCAACATTTCTGAAGCATTATTCCTCTAAGAGATGACTCAAACTCGTGAATCATAAATTCGTCTGAGATATCTATTTGCTGTTTTTATCCCCTGCGGTTTTAATGAATTAATGAACACAATGTGGCTTAAATGTGCCGTCTTCTGCTGTTTGCACATTCCATCTCCATCCCTTCACTGGTGATTCTGTTTCTGATTAGAGGAAGTCATGCTACTAAGTCGCTAAATTCAATTGCCAGAAATTTGAAAAGGCAGGGAGCAATTAAGAAGTTAAGATTAGATGTGAAAAAACATGAGACAAAATATGCGGAACCAAAAATAGAGGACAGTGAGGTATGGGAAGTTGTGCATGTATTTTATTCTACTCTTTAGAATAAGCACACTGGCAGAGCTACTTAACAAGCCCGGTGCCGCAGGGAGAGATAGAGGCCAGACGCGTTTCTCAGCGACAAAGTTCAGACTCATTATTTCCCTTTTTCTGCAGTCATTCCTTTTTAAAGAGGCCTTCTGTGTGCTAATGATAGTCTTATAAAGAGGCCCAGAGGGGAGCGAGTCAGAGATATGGATTTATGGATTTATGCCCACTTTGGACACAGGCTTTGATCAGAGCACATTGATCTGCAGAGATTTACACCACAGCAACTCAATAAAACTCCTGCGCTCCTTCACAGAAGTGTCGGCCACTTTAGAGCCATTTGTCAAAGACAATTGCAAATCCGGAATCGGTAAAGAGTCTCTGGTGAGGATCTGTGATGGAATGTGAATGCAAATCCTCCCTGTGGTTTATTACTCGATTTGATTCCACCCTGATGTAGCATGTTTTGCTGTGTTATACTTTATTGCTGAGTTTGATTTTTTAAGCATTACCACACAATGTCTTCAAGATGTGAATTTTTATTTTCCATCGTAATTTACCAAAAACTATTTATTTTTACCAGACTAACATGTAAAAATGAAATATTGAAAACGAATAGATCACTTCAGTGTGACACAAAGCGAAGAGTCATGGAAACACTTACTGCGTGTCACCACCCCTTCCAGTCTGATGATGTTGGGATGATCAAACTGTCCCATGATCGACGCTTCAGCCAGGAAGTCCCGCCTCTGTTTGTCAGTGTATCCTCCTTTCAGAGTCTTGATGGCCACACAGATCTCCTTCTTGCTGGGCAGCTTCAGGCGCCCGCTGCACACCTCGCCAAACTCACCTAAAGATAAAATCACAATGTTTATCCGTTTGTAACGCATATGGTCATAAGTTTGCCACGTCCATACACAATATTTTTGGGAAAGCAGTAAAAGCTTCCTGAACCTTAGTAAAAACACTTGAAAAATGTGTGTCCCCTATATGATTTCAAACACTTATCTTTAGGAGGAAACTAGCCCACTGCATAAGCAATTGTTGCTTAACACCAGGGATCAATGGCACAGCAGCTAAATGGGTAACTAACCTAGCTGCCACTGAGTGCATTTTAATGCTGAGCCAAGTTACAACAGACAAAAAGAGAAGTCACTTAAGCCACGGCTAGGTCAACTGACAAGGTCGATTTTACCAGACTTAGCATGAAGGCAGATGTAGTTTAAATTCAGTTCTGGTGCACTGAATTAGGAGAGTAATTTAGTTGTTGTTGGAGGTGTCACGATTTACCATTCCAACAGATGTGGCGATCACTCTGTGCTGCAGGCAAAGCTGCAGATCAAAGAGGATCTTGATGATTACCTCTGTTATTACCTCCCAAGTATTTATTGATTTTGGAGTGAGATCACAGTACAATTATGTGGTAAGACCACTTACTATGGTAATGACACCGTGCATAGTAACTCACTTTGTAATACATCCACCCAAATCTACAGCCCAGATGATACCTCCAACCTGAACACACAGCAAAGACACCTTTCAAATCCCAATGTTCTATAAAAGGCAGTGCGGCTCCACGTCATCCACTCTGGGAGAGAGCAATTAGCATTCTCTGCTGGTGAGGGCACGTGTGTGTTAACCTAGGCCTATGCTTTTGTGTGTGCGTGAATGTGTACGTTTTAGTAGGAACTGTAAGCTCCGTGGGCAGGCCGGCCACTTCAAAGGCAGCAGGCCAACTTTCCAGCTGGCGACGTGCTTTGGATGGACTGATGTGTATATTTATGTGTACGTATTTCCGTGTGTGTGCTTTATTCCATAATGCACATTGCGATGTGATGTCAGAGCTAAGACATGTGCAGATCTTTCTCAGTCCAGTGCATTCATTTCCCATAGCAGCTCTGGATCAGAGAGCACAGATCGGACCCTGGACTTGAAGGAGCGGGGTCTGGAAGAACTTAAGCCAGAATAATTACAACCTGTCTAAATACCAAACGCATGCCTGTTCTTTTCCTTCTCTGCTCTTTTCTTTGGGCCCTCAGCAGTGGACAGACGAGCCAGGCCGAGGCACCTTTTTATGTGGTCACTCTCAGAAAGGAGATCTCAGTCCAACGAGGCTTGATTAGGGACACTTACTCCTTTCCCGCTCTGAGTAGAGCTAGGTATCCAACTTTGATGTGAAAGTCTGACCCGTGTAAGCAGAGTTGAGCATGTGTTCTGTCTTTTAACACACAATCACCGATTGGCAAGAAGATCAAAGTCTTGTTAACATTTTTAATGAAGACAGATGAGGTTTTGGGGGAAGGTTGGAGAAAGACGAGGTGGGTTGTGTATTGTTCCGAGCGCTTATATGGGTTCATAAAAATCACACGGATGGGTGGTGTGTTGTATTCCAGCTGACAGATGAAAATGTTTACATCATGGCTTAAGCTTTAAAGTTCACTTCTGGTGTTCACTTCACATTAACTTGTGTTGGAATAGATTTGGAGTAAGGAGCTGGAGTCCCAGTCGCACTCATAGCTAATCTCAGCTTAAATAGCATGTTTAGCTCACAGACAGCGTCCTGCTTCTCTTAAAAGCATCAGAATGTTCACAGAGTTTTCTGTCCATCTTCCTTCTCCTGGACTTGTTACTAAAAATACACTGTATATCCCTGCAGTATTTTAATAACTCGTTTAATAAATCATTTTATTAGTGCTCACATCTAACAACAAAATGGAATTAACGCTGGGTATAAGTTGCTTATTCCTAAGTTTATGTTTTGTTTATGTCTGTTATTTTGCTGTTGTTTATTGAGGTAGGTGTCCACCGTAGTGGGTAATTGGCTGAAAAGTAGTTCTAGGCGAGGGAGGAGGGAGTTATTGTTACAAAAGTTACTTTTAAGCGAGAGTTTGGCGTTCTGGGAAAGAGAAGATGCTTGTAGAGCGAGTGAGGGCTAAAAGCAGTTAGCTAACCTGTTTGTGGTTTTTCTGGGGACACCTCAACTTTGGGTTAGCTGTTGCTGTGACAATTATATAAATCTGGGCTCTGTTGAGCAAGCAACGCACATCGCCTCTTCCTCGGTCTTCCTCCATCCGTCTAGCTACCCCGCAATGCTACGGCTTTATTCTATAAGTCTTAGCAGTTCGTTTAGCCTTAAGGGAGCTCTTGCTAAATGCTAACAAAATAGGCCCCGTTTTGGCTTTGTTGAAAAAGTAGATATGAACAAAGCTATGGATTAAGGAAGTGGTCCAATCCTCTGGCATATAAAGTTTATTTATTGCTTTTTAAGGTAACATCTATACTTCCTGAGCATGATTTCACAGTTGCTTTCCAGCGTGTGTAAAAATAGACTTATTGCTCAGTGTGATGTTCAACTTCATGTAAGTATGGAGACGTACTAGAATAAATATACTTTGCCTCAGCAAGGCACTGTTGGCATAAAAAATGTATAGCATACTATAGTGTAGCCTTCTTCTGTGTTAGCTCAACTGCATGTGAGGGCATCGGGGTCAACTGATATTGGTTTTAGAACAGTGATACAGATTGTGGTATTAATTATATATTGTATTGTTGATAGAATATTTATTTTTATATGTTGCAGTTATTATTTAGTTCTTTGTACATTACTGCCCGACTGTGTGAAACCAAAATGTCACTTTTTAAGTTAAACTTGAGAAAGGATTCCCACAGAGTTAAAAATGGCTGTCTCTACAATAAAAACAAATTGAACCAAAAAAAAACAACTTCCAATAAGAAGTACCCGAAGTTTACTTGTCTTGTGTTCTCTTAAAAGGACACTCTCTAGCATTTTTCATTGTAGCCCTATAGAGATTAATATGTTTGTGTCTGTGTAACACACTATGAAAAAGACATTGCAGAGAGTAGAGCCTAGTCCAGCTTGGAGTCAGGTATTACCCTCTCAGGCCGTCCTAACAGCTTTACAGTGTGCAGGACTGGTGGGACTCCTGAGACCTGCCTGCAGTTATGTGCTGTGTTCTTTAGTCTCCTTCTATTCTGCCTGCACTCGACATGAATCACAATGCATTACCCTCCCATCTGCACTCCTGCTCAAGTTATCAGGGAGTGCATGTGGAGAGGAGTGGAGGCTTGTTTTACTGTTGCGATCATTAGACTGAGTTCAGAATTAGAGCATCAGGCTGTTACCTGTGGGAAACGATGAGAAAGAAGGCAAAGAAGAAAAAGAGAGAGCTACTGAAGGTGAGCAGAACAACTTCTAATTTAACCATCTCCTCCTCCATCATAGAGGAGGGCTGGAGAGAAGGGACCTCAAGCTGAGGCATTAAATGCTTCTCATTTCCAGCTGTGTGGTATATGGCACAAAGTTAAACTAGCCTGCTGCTATGAAAATGTAGATATATTGGAGCTCTACATGCACCTCATTTTTCTGCATGTGGTTGTGCACTTGGTGTGTCTTTGTCATTGAAGTAGAGCGTGAAAGAGTGAGGATGTGGTTTTATGAGGTGAGAGATGGAAAGAGGAGGTCAGGGAGAGGAAGAAACCATTTATTTCTCTTAATCTACTTTTTTATTGAACTTTTTTTCTACCTGGACTGACTCTTCGGTGCGTGCTTTCTGCACTAAGAAACTTCTGTTGATGACCAGAGTGTCTGGTAGTGATCTGATCTTGATCTGAACCCATTTATTCTGACTGATGTCTTTACTTTATTCAATGAGGTCACAGGAAATTGGCATTTTTTAATTGCATTGCATTTCGTTGCTTTAAATAACCTGTATGATGTGTATTTGCAGTAAAGTTTGGTCAAGTGTGTTCCTCTGCTCGTTCTCACCTGCTCCCACCACTTTATCGATGGCGATGCAGGAGGCGTCCAGCTCCTTGGCAAACTCGTGCACGGCCTGGCTCGGGTCCTCATAGGTGTGGGGGTCCACGTAGGTCCTGATCCCCGGCAAACGCACTGCAGCACAGAGAGCAGGTAGCATCAGTTAATGACCATTTAGAAGCTCTATGCTGCTTTTTGCTTGTCCCTGAATCCACATCCAACATCTGAATGACTTTAAACTTTGCAAGGATATATCACAGCTAGTGCTCAGCTGTAATATAACAAACAGGACTCAAACATAATGATGATAAGGTATTATATGTCTACTCTGAACACTGCTCAACAAAACCAAAACGTTGTAAATGATGAAGTCTGTTTGTCTCTATTAAAAGGTTTTGGTGAAGGATATTCTCCAAGCAACAGGTCAGGATGTGCTTTCGGCAAGACCCGGTGCACACAGCAAATCATATTTTAAAACAAAACCAGCTTACAGATGCTGTTAAACAATATGGCATGTCCCCAAGTAAAACTGTTATTCTTTGTCTAAGTTAGGGTTATGGTTAGCTTTGGCCGAAGTCAATAATGCACTTTTGTTCGAAAATAAGTATGTGGATTTCATCACTTCACCGCCAGTGCTGACAAAGGAACAATCAAAGTGACCTCAAATGGTTTTAAAGTACATATGTGCCTGTGAGTATTGTTTTAAGACAGACTTAAAGATAATTAAATAAGTAAATCTCTTCTTTAAGTAATAAAGTTGTACTTTATTATTCCCTGTAGGGAAATTAATGCTCTTCACCTAACCCATCCTAAAGATTCATGAAGCAGTAGACAGCCCTCTTAAGTGCCTTGGGAGTCGGGGGGCAATACTCGGGTCAAGGTTAGAGGAAGGAGTGTTACTAATAAATAACACATTGTATGTAAAGAAAGGAGTGCATTAAGGAGAACTAACAACAGACAGGGAGCAGAGGGAGATATAAAGAAAATAGGAGCTCATTTTAAACCTTTGTGTCGGTCCACATCAGTGGTTACTATATCTGTATTACACATCAGTCCAATTTCAGACTGAAAGTTATTATAATAAACATATACGTGAGTGAATCTTTCCTCTCAGTGGTAAAATGTATCAATTCAAGTACTTATCTCTGGAGTAAAACCTAGAATTAGAGATCATACTCTCTTTAAGTCTCAGTAGTTGCTGCAGCATGCTGGTAGAACAGGCTGATCCTTTTCCCTTTCCCAATGTAGCCTCCAGGATTGGTTTGCAAATGGACCGAGAAACCTCCACTCAACGTGGTCTCGGTCCGATTACAGTCATCTCGTATGACCAAACGAAGCGGAGTAAGGGAAAACAACTCAAGCTTGAAAAAAAGCTGCTCTAAAACAACAACTGTTGTTAAACTGTCTATTATATAGCTATCTTGTTATACTTCGACTCAGTGAATGTTGAAATGCAGAGAGGTTAGATCGAACCGGGCCTCAGGAAACAGTCCAGTACTTACAGTGGCCATTGCCAAAGTGCAGTCGTTTCTCATCAGGATGTTTGGATTTGCTGTGGCAACAAAACCTGCCAAAGCAAACAGAGAGAGGTCATAAGTAGTGCCACATCGCCCAATAAGAATTCACCCGTTGGCCCAGCCTGGAGGATAGTGAGAGCTGCGTGTGTATGTGTGTGTGTGTGTGTGTGTGTGTGTGTGTGTGTGTGTGTGTGTAATCCCAGCTCTTATAAGTCAAGAGAGGATCAGTAAGTCTTATAATGAGCCGTGGATTTATACTCTCTCTGAACAGTACTGACTGCCAACTTCAGCCACACACACACACACATACATACACAGACTTAAACACACACAAAAGTCTAATCTCGCTACTTATATACTGTGTATATGTACAGTATATATACTTATTACATACATACATAAACGCACACCTAAGACTTTCAAGGGAATTAGAAAGGGAAATATAGCGGAACTTATTGGGTGAAACATCACTAGTAAATGGTCATTTTATCAGTCTTGTGACTGACAGACAGACCTGCCAATCAGCACGTAGAGCAGCACAGTGAGCAGGATGATGGCCACGGCAGAGGAGATGGCGATCAGAACAACCTGGCTGCTCTCACTGGAGATGGAAAAGGCTGCTGAAAGACAGAAAGCAAAACGCAATGAGTACTATTTTTGTTAAACTGTGAGAATACACAAATCAATTGGCTTGCAATCCTTCGGTACCCTGTAAAATACAGTATCAATATCAAATATTGATTTGAACTTGTGTAATATTTTCAGTTACCATTAAGAGTTAAAGCAACACTTTAACAACTGATATAGAGTTGAACCCTTAAACTCTCTAACTGTCCTTTCACACACGATTGATTTCCCAGACCAACACTGTTTTAGAAATTCAGTAAAACTATGTCAACTGATATTTTGTACCTAATATTTAAAGTTGTCCACTTACATAAGCAAATCATAATAATAGAATGCAAGACCAATGCTTTGGAAACAGCTCTTTGATCACTAGAACTGAAGATTAAACACATTTGTTCTAAAATGAATTCGGAATTGGATTATACGTAATGAGCTATTTTTAATGCTTATTCATAAAAAAAAAAAACCTGCATTGTGTTCTGAACTTACAGTCTGGGCTGGTCTCAAACTGGAAGCTGGGGCTGCTGGCTCCATATCCTGCAGCTGTGCGCGCTCTGATCTGCAGCAGGTAGGCGGTGTTGGGCTTCAGACCATTCAGAGTCACATTACAACCCCGAGCACGCAGGATGGTGTAGCTGGTCTCCTGCTCCTCCTGTAACACACCGAGGATGAAGAAGGAAGACAAGGACAGAGGAAGGGATTAAATATTTGTGAGACTGCTTATTTTTTTAGAAAATACCACATTTGAGACCTAACTTTGGATGAATACACATACACATTATAAAACACAGTATGTATAATATGCATACATGTTCACACACATGCACACACCCAAAAACATCCCAGACAGGTTTTTTTCCCCCCAAAATGATGAATTACGCTTTTTATATTTTATGACTTCTCTCCTACTGATGTCTACTGATAAAACAACAGGAGGATTTACACACCGAGGCTGCAGTCGGCACATTGTTTCCAGATGTGGAAGGAAGAGAAGCGGTGGAGAAAAAAGGAGTGGGCAACGGGAAGATTTAGAAGGAAAAGATCGAAAGCAGCCCTCTGAGTTTAACAGTTTTTTATTTATGCTCTACTATTCTACAAAGTTATCAACATTATTGCTGAATGTTGATGAAATTAATAAAAGAAATTCCATTAGACAAAGAAAACTAAATGTGGATGAAGTTTAGTGAGTTTATATAAAGACACTGCAGATCATAAAACAGTGCTGTCCCTTTAAGTTCATCATTTACTACTTTGCACCAAACATTTATTTTACATGCATACTGCATAACATGCAAGTTACAAAATGTATTAAACTTTTTTCTTTTACTTTTATTTGTGTGTGTGTGTGTCTGTGTGTAGACTTTTTAAGAAGGAAGATATTAAGAGCAATTCAAATGCATCATTTTTCAAATGTAGCTTTACACTACTGGCATCCTGCAATCACCAGAAGGCCTAAAACAGCTTAACATAATTCATCACCAGTATAAAACACTTTGCTTCGGCACATTAAGTAAAAAGTTTTTACCCAAATGTCGTGTCTGTATTTGTGCCTCAAAGGACATTTTAAATGTCCAGGGTGAAAATTACTGAGACACTTTATGCGATCACATTATCAAAGACCCAATTCGATGCTAAGAAGCAAACTGTTCAATAGGGGGAAATAGGTCTAATCTTATATCTTAATGACATCCTATTAGGGATGACTCTAACAGTCCTGAAAATGAGCTACATGTATTGCAACATAGCCAAGCTCATAAAAACCATCCAATGCCGAATCATGTTCAAGCATAGTCAAATCCTCATTTTATAGAGCCTGTTATAAAGAGCAACTTATTGGTACAGGCAGCAGCATAAACACAGAGATATTCATAGAGACACACACACAAGCAGCGTCTAAAAGAAACGTCCCGCCCATTAATGGAGTGGATCAGACTTTTATGGAGCACAAAGCTTTTTAAATCGCTCTATGTGTGAGGAGGTAACTGATATACCAGACCTGCACCAGGACAACTCCTCATCACAACTATAAATCTACTCGCAGCTTGTCACCGTTCCGCGTTCCGGACAGCATGTGATCCCCTGAAAATCACACACAGGTGTGGCACAAGCACCCTCGTGTGTGTCGATTGTGTGTGTGAGATACAGAGGGACAGAGACGGGAAGTCAGGTCAGACGTCTCCCTTTTATGCAAACTGTATGTGTGTCTGTGTGTGAGTCACACAGAAACACTGCTAGAATTTAATATGGCCTCTGTGCTGTGTTCTGCTTTGACAATCTAAACAAAGCTGAAGCAAATTACAGCTTGTATAACACACACAAACACACACACACACACACACACATAGCTGCAACACTCGTACAGACCTCAAAAACAGGAGATGTACGGCAGAAGTGAATACAGTGTTTTACTCGGCATTCCTTCCATCGAAGACTAAATAAACAGCCTAAATTAAAGCGGATTTGAAGCGCTCTCGCTGCTCTTTAGATCACAGTGATAAAAGATGCAAAAACAATCAGCAAAGTGTATTCCCACAAATTCTATTTCCACAAAGTGCACTTGGAAATGCCTTATCGGTGGTGGAGCACCCTTTAACCGGTTACAGCAGCAGGGAGATCATACAGCTAGCCTGGGATTTCCATAGATGAAACACCTCTCGTTTTCTGGGAAGCGTTTCAGTTGGGAATTCCCAAGAATATCACCAAACATTCCCTAAGAATTCCCATATATAGAATATATCGTTAACGAACAGCCCTAGCACTGTCGAAGTGGGGGCCTCTGGTTTCACGACCTTATGATACAGATGTGTGTGATAGCTGAGCGAGCAGTTCAAGCAAAGGCAGAGGTAAAAGACGAACTAGGGGGATGATGAAGTTTTTCTTGTTTATACTAATACTAATTGTCAAAAGGTGACCGTGCTTTTCCCGTCAGGGCCCTTCGACTTCGGAACGACCTGCCCGAGGAGATAAGGCATGCAGAATAAGTAGCTTCTCGTAAATCACTTCTAAAAATGGTCTTTTACAGACTTGCTTTGATGTAGTGTCACCTTTTTAAATGCATTTTAAAAATACTTTTAATCTATCTATCTGTTCCTATTCTTACCCTCCTTTATTGCTTTTATTTTATTTCTTTATTTTTTATTATTTATTCAACTTTCGTTTGTTTTACTGTTCAAATCTTTTTATCTCTTTTGCCCTGATGTGATGTCGTCTTTGTATCGTCTTTTATCGTTTATGGTCTTTATTAATCTGTTTATCTTTATTTGTTTTCCTTTATTGCTTTATCTGCCTTTCGAATCTGCCTATTTTATTACTTTTATTTTTTTTATTTGCATATTCTTGTTGACCTTTTGAGTTTGCATTTCGTTGATTTTCTGGACTTCTCTCTGTTTGGCCTCATTGTTGAATGTTCTTCAATTTGTTCTGTCTTCTGCAAAATTCCTGAGTTCCTGCCTTTGCTTTGTCTGTCAAAGCCCTTTGTAAAAATCTGTTATAAAGGTGCTCTATAAATAAAGTTGTTATTGTTATTATTATTATTATTATTATTATTATTATTATACTACAGTTTACAGGAACATAACTTTATTTGAATAATTTCAGTTCCCACAGTTTCCTGACAAAATCAGAAATATACCGGAAATGACTCTTTCCCAAGTCTTTTTCTACCAGGTAGCTCTGTAAAAGTATAAACTGTATGGACTCCAATGTAATGTCATTAAAGCAGTACAATGCAGGACTAGGACTACATGAAAAATGTTTTTATGGGGGAACCAGTGCTATAGTACAGTGGTAGTTATTAAAAAAATTGGACCAAAAATTAAGTGTTGTCGATTGGCAACAGTATAACATAGAGACTGTCCGTTTATGGGTTCCAGCCACACATTTTCCCCTTTGAAGTTTAAATTGGATTTACCCTAAAACTCTAGCAATGAAATGTGGCTTTCAAAAAAGAGTGTGATAAATAAACCAACTCCTGAGTAAAGTTTATTTATCTGACCTGCAAATGCTTCACTTAGTGTTCTCATGAAGCCTGTATTGACTCAACAGAGTGTTTGTGTGCATGCTTAATTAAAAATGATCTATTTGGTGCACATGGAGATTGCAGGACCAGAGTGCACAAGATTTGGCAGGAAAAGTCACATAGAACTGCTGCGTTACCTTAAGCATGAGCAGTCCAATCAGCACTAAGGATTGTGGGATTAAATGAGTTGTGACAATCAATATTTATGTTCCACCTCACACTAGAGAGCTCACACAAAAAAGTCCTGATAAAATATCGAACCTTTTGTACCTTTTTAAACCCTAGAATGAAAATAAAGCTGTAACTTTACAACTTTCCTTGTCAGCCGTTGGTTTGACCCCAAAACTCTGTGTAGTAAATCATCAACTACACAGAAGTATGTTGTTTTGAGTGATGTGTGGTTGTTGGCCAAATGTTCCCTTTTCTACGTTAGGAGAGGCTAGCGTCATCGCTAAATTGCTATTGGATTACAGGATAATGTACACTGTGTGCGTCTGTTTCAAACTAGTGTAAATACAGACAGGGAAAACCACAAACAGAGAAGCTTAAAGTCAGACTGATGCTGTGAATCTGAACATCTTCTCGCTAAAAACTCTCTTTTGATCTCTCTGGTTTTGCGCTCTGTTTCAGCATCCTGTTTATGTGTAAGTGCAATTATGTCTGCGTGTGTCTGTGTATGTGTCTCTAAAAGCCTCTCTCTGTCTCATAAGTGAGTCATGGTGCGCTCTTGATGTGGGCAAATTTGTGCTCCGACTCTTGTCCTCCAATGGCCTTGATGCTTGGCATGCCAGAGGCCCTCAGCGTCCCTCCGCCTGCCACACGGAGAGGCCTCTATCCCGGGTTGTCATGGGAGTCTCCCCTGGTCGTCCCAGTTCCCTCCACTGCATGGAAGGGCCTTTTGTCTGGGGTTTAAAATCCATGGGTATGTATGGCTGCTGTGGAGAATCCTCTGGGAACTTTTGGTGGTGTGTGTTGTTTGTGTGTCTGTACCCAAGTGTATCCAGCAATTCCTGAGAGACGGTGTGATTAGCAGGGATCAGTGCAAAGCCCCAGAGATGTTTCATAATAAAAGTCTGTCACGCTAATTCTTCCTTAAACTCTTTTCCCCCATCTTTTTTTAATGAATAAACATCTGAATTGTGCGTGCAGGGGTGTGAGATTAGAAAGCCACAACTAAGAGCAAGACCTGCAGCGAGCTCCCTCCAAGTATCAGTCATTAACCTTTCCTTTCGCTGTTTTCCA
Organism: Semicossyphus pulcher; assembly: GCF_022749685.1. Classification (NCBI taxonomy): domain Eukaryota; kingdom Metazoa; phylum Chordata; class Actinopteri; order Labriformes; family Labridae; genus Semicossyphus; species Semicossyphus pulcher. Next base: position 17,563,973 of record NW_027211659.1, on the reverse strand, counting down.
GCCTTGTTTTAACATCTTAGGTAAGGATGGCTGAGCAGGGAGCAGAGTTTAGAGACGAAACAGCTTCTGTCGGCCTACTAATCAAGAGATTAGGGGCCACTGTTGGCATTCAGGCAAACTGTGATCTGGGACACACACAGACACACACACACACTAAATCTGCCAGAGTGATTAAACTTGCATCCACGGCTAATTTCACCATCAAATGTCAGCCATAGCACAGCATTGGTGCTGAAAGCCATTGTAATTCGTTCTGCACTAATTTCCCTCACAGAGGAATGGGCGACCCCACAGACGCATTTACTGTCTGCCATAAACCTTGTCTCCATTAAGGAGCGGAGGGGAGAGGAGGACAGGATGAGGAATAGAAGGAGAGCTGAAAAGAGGAGATGAGAGATAGAAGTAAAGGAGGGAGGGGAGGAAATGAGAAAAAAGGAGAAAATTAATGATGGAGGTAAAGAAGTGTTGTTCAGACGTGAGACATGGAGAGAAGTTACAGAAGGGAGGGCACTGAACAAGATAAAAACATGGACTTCTTTTTCTCTTTGTATAAAGATGAGACGACAAACTTTTTATTAGATTAAAGTACAATTTAATCTCAAGATCAATATTGAGCAGTACTAAATGTATAGTCTACTGAACTGACTTGATCATTCTTTCCATTGTGAACACCCAAAGGGGTTCAATCCACTGCTACATAGCCCCTAAAAACAAGACACCAAGACTCTATCGATAATTTCAAATAATCTAGTAATGTAAAATGTTATTGTTAGTGTCTACTCAAAACTCCTCCAACTGCATTTAAAGCAAAATGCTGTAGTTTGTCATTTAAAAATGTGCTTGAGTGCTTTAATTGCCAAGAGTTACATGAAATGATTAAGAGCATCCTCGTATACAGGTCTAAATAGAGTAGCTTGTTAGTTTAGCATAGGTTAGCAAAAAGACTGGTGAAATCAAACCCCAAGAACACAATTGGCACCATTTTGGTGTAGTGGTCACATTAGGAGTTGCACGAACAAGACTTTTAGCTATTCAAAGGTTAGACCTTAGCCACGATTGGCTGACAGTATTTGGAGTGACTGCATAGCCCCTCCCCCATATGAGTGATCCCACATGGGGGAGCAGCCACACTGCACTGTCACTCCAAAGTTGTAGAAAACATGGCTGCTCTTGGATCAGTTATTCAGCCTCATATGTACGAGCCGGAATCATCAGGGAGGTATCGGAATGGTATCTCGACTTAAACTTGCCTACTAGAGCAAGATGGCAGCCTGAGGTGAATGACGATGAATGATGATTGGTCGATTTCAGCGAAAGCAAGGTTCTACGTAGAAACATGCAGCTGTTCTGAACGGCCCATTTCAGAGGCGACCTTTTTTAAAATGTAATTCGGGAAAAACACAGAATTATGCAGTTTTTACTTTTTCACCGTGAACAAAAAACACAGAAAAGTGTGAAACCCATGCAGAATATGAGAATATCCATTTAAAAGATATGGCCCCTTTAATGCACACTGGCCCAAAAATGCTCCGACGCACAGGTTTTAAAAAAACCCCAAAGGTGATAAAAAGGTGAATACATTTCTCTTAGCATCGCCAACACCCCCACATTAATCTTTTAATCATCAGGATCTTATCTATAAGATTTAATTACATTTTGAAAGTCAAGTATATGATGAGTTATTAATTTTTTTTCCCAGTATGTTGTGCGCAGCTCGACCAGAAATTTGAATCTCATCAAACTTTCAGCACAGATGCAAAAAAGTTGCGTATTTCCCAGATGTTGAACATGCATTAAAGTCAGTTTGTGAAGTCTCCTCAATCGTACATGAGGTAAAGCATGAAGTGAAATATTCTACACCAACCTTTTCGTAGTATTTGATCTCATAGTCGAGGATAATGCCGTTGGGTCTTTCGGGCTCCTGCCAGGACAGGGACACGCTGTTTCGAGACGTCTTCTCCTTTTTGATTACAGTTACCGGGGAGGGAGCTGGTGGGAAACACAGACACAGAATGAAAAAGAAAGAGTGAGTTCCTTTATAGTGAGGTTCAGTGGAAGTTCAGTCCCCGGTGTTGCATCCTGGCAATTGTCTATGGTTCCTGTTAGCCTAATTCAGTTTGCTGCCCAGTGGGGCCACATTAATGGCTGTAGCCAAGAGTTGGTGGGTGGAATGGCTCCATGAACGTTAATGCAAAGACTGGCATGTGGATAATCGCAGACACACACACACACACACACACACACACAGGCTCAAATGTATAGACTTGCTTCAGTTAGATCTACATTTCTGGTCAGATTATTCAGCCTTAACACGCTTTATTGTCGCCTTATTCTTCTCTTTCCCCAGAAACCTTTAACATTTTGGAGTGAATCAAAGCTTTGCAATGTATGACTCTATAAAGGAAGAGTGTTCTTTCCCAAGAAAATGAAGCTTGTTTCCAGAGTAAGTACGGGGAAATAGAGTCACCAAAAGCAACATTAACCACAGTGACAGAGAAGATTGCAAGCCCAAAATTGCAAGTAATCACCGGGAGAAATTATTGGCCATTTCATGAAAATGAAAAACAAAACGTTGTTTTTTTTTAAAGCCACTAAGGGAAATTTGTGTCTATTTTGTGTCTATTCCAACCTGGTGATAGCAGACATTTAAAATCTCAAATTGAATGGCTTGTCCATCAGTGTTAATTGTAGCGTCTGTAGTTCCTCTGCAGTTCTTGTTTCATTTCTGCATTCCGTGTTGTACTTTTAATTTGAAGTTCAAAAACCACTTCCCTTTCTTTCACTGCTGTCCCGTCCCTTTTGGTGTGGTGCTCTCTCCCTCGCCAACCTTCCTCACCAATCCTTCACCCAAGCATCGCCTTGCCGCAGGGAGTTCACATGGTCCCAATCTCGTAATTCAGCACATCCCTCCCCTCTATCGAGCCCTGCCTCCCCCTCCCTTCCTCCCTCCCTCTGCCTCTCTCTCCTCACTCCCTTTCTCATTTCCCTTTTTTACTGCTCTCTAATTGCCAGGCAGCTCTGGGGCCAGCCCGGCATCTGAGGCATCGACTTTTAATTTTATTAGACCACAGGAAAAAACATGTTTGTCTTTGAAATGTTCGAGCCTTTCTTGATTGTGATTATATAGCTGCCGAGTGTGTGTGCGTGTCGGAGTGTGTGTGTGTTTGTGTCTTTCCGTGCATAAACTAGCGTGTATTTCCGCGGGAAGTTATTTTTTCTCCCGTAATGAATCCAGATGGGGAGAATCTGTTTCTATACCCCCTGCTCCTCCTCTCCTCCTCTCCCTCTGGTTCTGATAGCGGGGTGAGGCCGTGTTTTTTATTGGCTCTGTGGTTTATGGTGGTAATGATTTACTGTGTCTGGGCCGCTTGGAGGCAGCTTCAAGTTCCTCTCCTCCTCCCTTTCCTCCCTGCTTCCCCCTCTCTCTCTCTTTCTCTGCATGTCTATAGCCAGGCACTTTATTCGCTGTCACTCTCTGTTTCTGTCTGTGGTGTAACTGTAAAACTGATACTGCATACAAGGCCCATAATGGCCTTAAAAAGTGGCCTTCAGCATCCCTCACCTGTGATTTGAGGGGCATGATAGAGCTGTAAGAACACATCTAGTTACTCTGTACACACTGCTGGACTATTGGAAGTGATAGTAGCTTGCTGGTTGTATTATTGTGGAATTTAATGAAAAGAGATGCTGCCCTGATACTGGTACCAATAGCGATACTGATATCGATACTAGTACCAATACTGATACTGATATCGATACAGGTACCAATACCAATATCAATACTGGAACCAATATTGATACTGGTATCAATAATGGAACAAATGCTGATACTGATATCGATACTGGAACCTAAACTGATATCGATATGCTACCAATACCAACATCGATACTGGTACCAATACTGATACTGATATTGAAACTGGAACCAATACTGATACATATATCAATACTGGTACCAGTACTGATACTGATATCAATACTGGTACCAATACCGATACTGATATCGATACTTGAACCAATACTGATACCGATATAGATACTGGAACCTATACTGATACTGGTACCAATAATGGAACTGACACTGATTCCTTCATATCAGGAAGGAAAAAAGAGTATCAGAGCTTATCTAGACTCCAGATATTCTAGCATACATTTCTTTAAAAAATACATTGTTCAGTCCCATATCTTCATTTCACACCATTTTGTTTGTTCATTTACTTGGAATGCACAGCTATTGATCCTCACCGCCTTGTGACTTGATAGGTGCACATTATTGATACGTTAACAATCACTAACATGAAATATTGATGAGACCAATCATCACATCATAAACAGTTTAAGAAAGGATTCATTGAGCTTTGTATATACTATATATATATTGCATGTGCCAAGTTCAGCAGCAGTTTGCAGTATTGATATTGTGTGTAATGTTGTCCACAGTAGTTATGACAATGACTGAAGGGCAAAGGAGGTGGAAGGAGGAGAGCTATCTGACAGCACCTTGACAGCACAGCCAGGACACACGGCTCCTTCCCAGGGAAACACTTAATCCAGCTTTTAACAGCTTTGGCATCTGTACGTGTGTGTGTGTTTATGGGAGAGAAAGTGTATAGACGGGCGGGGCTGGTGCACTGACATACCTAATCCTTGTAAACTCTCAGGGCTGATGGAGAGTGTGCAGCTGCAGGCTCAGATATTTGTTCGAGGGAGAGGACTGTGTGTGTGTCTGTGAGCTTCTACGGTATCTGTGTGTGCTTGATCTATAATATGGAAAGACCATGATCCATCTCCTCTAAAGATCACTCAAACATTAAAGATGTTTCACAGTATTCAGAGCACACACAGCCCTCTTATTGTTGATAAGTCCTCTTTAAATCTAATATATATTCTAATCACAGTGATTCTGCTAACAGCGCAGATTACACACTCACTAACAAAAGATTCAAAAGCTTTGTCAAAACATTTTGTCTTTTTCTTTTATATTGTCTTGAATTTAAATGTGTAGCTTTTCATTACCATTGCCCTTTTTCCTCACAGCGAGAAATGACATCCTGATTCTTCAGCCTAGGCACACGTGTGCACATATGTGAACAAACACACACACACTAAATCTATATTTACAGCTCATCCCTGTCTTGTCACTTTACAGAGGTCATGTCTGTATGTTGTCACTTCTAATTCAGCCAAGATGTGACAACACAGAGTAAACACAGCAGACATTCATCTGTATGTGTATAATGAGTACACTTGACCTTTCACATTTGCATATGTATACTTTTGTGGTTCTGTAAAGAGTCTAAATGTACAGTATATGTTTGAGTGTTTATCTTATCATGAATGTTTGCCCTTGAGACTTTTCCTAGAATACTTTGAAGTTAATGCTCAATGCTGTACAATAATCATTTAACCTTCTCAACATTGTCCGGTCACAGAGAAATAATCTGTTTTTCATTAGATAAGAGTAGTGTGACCGATCCTCCATCTCCATTCCCTACAAGTTGTGTTGAGTGCTCCTAGTGAAGGTTTGATGGTGCTATTAGTTAGTAATCTTCACAACTACCGCAGCACTGTTTCATTATTTAATTATTGTAAGTTAACACTCTCTTGTTGATTTTTTTCTTTCATTCATTCAATCTTTCTCCTTCATCTGAGTGTAGAATTTGTTTCTTTTTCTTTGGATTTTCATTTATTTTTGAAGTTGTATCTGTAGTCATCGATCTTTTCTTTGTTTGTTCAGCCACAGTAGATTACTGTTTACTCGCAACACTTGCAGAGACTGGAAAAGCAGCTGCTTTACACACAAGTGTGTTTGTTGCGTTAGCTCCGCCTACCCTCTCTGGCAGACAAACCACTGCTGGGTGATGGAAAACGCGTCACTAACTGGGCGCCTCTTGTAATTTTTTCACCCAGTCTATAATTCTGGGCCAAAGGTCAATCACCGTTGTGTTAAAATCGTTTAGATCATCACTTTAATTTGGCCTTGCCTATTTGCAGGAAAATGTGAAATGTCCTTAGTGACTGCATGATTTTACCTGGAAATTACCAATGTGTTCATAGTAATCTGGGAATCTGGGAGATTCTAATGCTCATGAAATAAAACAGGTACAAGGAGTTGCCATGGCTGCAAACAATCATCGCTGTCGATGTGAGTGTGTAGTTCTGACCTTGCCGTATGACAACTTTGCTTAAAAAAAAAATCCAAGTGCTAAATAAAGTCTGGAACAAAAAGGCCCTCAAGACACAAAGAGCAACACATAAAGCAGAAGAGAGTAGCGGGTTGTGGGTTGATTTTGGATAGTGCTAGAGAGAAATAAAGGACCGTATGTCCTAATGAGGAGAGAAAAGAAGAAAGGAAAACCAAAGTCAGGATTAAAAGGGCAGCAGAATAAAATACTGATCTGTTTACACAAAAACATGAACCAATAAAAAGGCAAACTGTGTGAGAGAACAGTAGAGGGAGTGGAGAACTGTAAGAGAATAAATTAATGTACTACAGTGAGACCTTTATACATTCCTTGCTCGAGTCCTGGCTTTCTGAGGTTTGGCGCTTTCTACTACAGCTAGATTTATTTTACTCTTGGAATTTCACAGCACCACTTTCCTTTGCCTTCTTCTTCTTCTAAGGCCTGGATGTGTGGAGAGATATTTGTGTAAAAGATTGATGGGAGTTTTAGGAGCCCGTCCTCACTTTAAGATAGTCTGTTAAAAGGATGAGACACTTTTTTTTTGCGAAGGAGGAAGACATTCTATCCTGGTCGTTAAACAAGAGAATAGCGGCCTGGGATCGCCTTGTAAATGTCCTGGACTGATGGTTGGAGTGCATGTGTTTGGAGCACATAAACTACAGGCTAGTGTATTGTATGATAAGGATATTTTCAGAGAGAGGAAAAGAGGGATGCACTTTAGAGAGAAGGACTTGTATATCATCGCTGTACTAGGTAGCTACTAATCTTTTTTATGCACATACCTGCGGAAAAGTGCACAGTATGATTTAAACAACACTTTCCTTCTTGCATGAGCACCATACATCCATAAATATAGTGTGTGAACAGTTGTGGTGTTGTACTTAGCTGTCTTAGGCCCAACTTAAATAAGAGAAAAACTTCATCTTTCAAGAGCTTCAAGAAAATGTCCTCTAGAAAACATTCATGTAATGTTTCTATCTATCAGAAGCTCAATGAGAAGATGATCAAATCAGTGAATACTGCGACATGAAAAAATAGACTATTATAAGAAGCACTTCAGTGAATGTCCTTGAAGAACTTAACTGTCAATCATTTGCTCGGTACCCTTCTTGAAATTACCACTTTGTGAGTATGTAAGTGAGAGGACAGTGGATATTGTCAGAGACAGGGGAAGAGAGAGTGGAGATGACACACAGCAAAGGACCGAGGGTGGGAGTTGAATCCGGGCCACTTCATTGAGGACTACAGCCTTTATACATAGCGTTGCACGGTTTAACCACTGAGCTAAACCTGCATTTATCAGAACTGCCTGTATTGTTACTTCCGATTCAAATTCACTACATTTTATACATTTAATAATGAGTGAGAATAAAGTTTTTTTGTGACAGTGATGATGATCTAGACCAGGGCTCCACAATTTGGGCCGTTTTCGGCGCCGAGGTGTGGGTAAACTGGTCAATGTTCAGGGGATTCATTTCTGCCCCTATGGCTGTTAATTTAGGGGCTCACTGCAGTTCCATTATTCTGATTACAAAGATGGACAATACAGCAGTTTTTTTTCAAAAGCACTTTGAGCTGCATGCAAGCACTTTCTCTGAGAAAGGTGTCTTTCCTTTCAAATATGTTTATGCTTTCAAAAAGAAGAATATGGATGTTTTATTATCTCTGCAAATCCACTTACTTTTAAGCAAAAATTACTGTTCATGTAATTTCACATAACATTTCACATGAAGTCTTTTTTGTTTTGGCCCACAACCCTCCACCTATCTTAAATTTAGGCCCTTCATAATTAAGAATTTGGACACCTTTGTTTAAAAAAATCCCCCGGTCCACAAAAGCACAGATATAAAAAAATCCCTGTCCAAACGAAAATGCAAAAACACAACAGAAAGGCTGTCATGAGAATGCCACACCAACAGGTGGTCATGCAAAGAAGAAGAAGAATCGCGGCCAGTCAAAAGTCTGAGAAAATCTATCCCGACGCCTTTGTACAGTACATATATGTGTAAACACGTAAAAAGTCCTGTTCAGCATCACTGTTTTATCACGTCCTCATTTGTGACTCCTCACAAAGGAGATAACGGCACACAGCCTGACATCACGGACCAAAAACGCTATTTAACCCGTCTACACGTCTCCGTGGAAACAAAGTTTCTAAAAGTCTTCACCCTGGCCGGAGTTTTACAAAAGATCCGTTTTCAGTGACCTAAAACGGCGTTTGTGTGTGGACGAAAGGCCAAAACGCAGAGAAAAAGCTACGTTTAAAAAAATACCCGTGTACATGGCCTAAAATGCAACTCCAGAGGCCTTTCACATTGTTCTTCACGCTGCATGTTGCATTAGTTTTCCTCCAAATAGAGTTTTGTAAAAGTTACAGGTGGAATTTTGCTTGATAATCCAAGCTTTCCTGATACATGTAGGACTGAACAGAATAGTTATTTTCATACACTGTTTAATCTGATTGATAAATACCTTTGTTATTGGAGCGTTGCCTGCGAGGTAGTTCAGGCTAGTTATACACACTTGACATGTCTCATTCTCCATCACATGACAACACATCCTTCTAATTGGGCGGTCTATTCAAACTGCTATTTAATTTCCCACCTCTCGGGCAGCTCTGGCAATGCTACTACTGCCCGGATGTGCTTGTTCTTTCAGCTGCACCACCACCCCAGAATCCTCCTGCAGGCTCCGGCTCGGGGGTTTAAGATATTATCTCATCACTCCCCACATTTCTGCTAATAAAATAAATCCGCAGGGGGTGATGATGTCGGAGCCAAGAGGCCAAACAATGATGTTCTGCTTTTGTAATAAATATTTACAATGTGAGTTGTCTGACTGAAATCTATTCATTGTTTAATGCAGCTCTACCTGTGAGGCAGGGGGGTTCTGAGTAAACACGATTTCAATCCAAGCATGCCTTGTACTCCACAAGAGCCACTTCCTACTAAAATTGACTGCTGTAGTTAATTTGAAGCTCTTTCCGTAAGTATGTCTGCCTGATTTTCTGAGTGCTTCCCATCTGCTGCAACATCTCACCTGCTTGGTTGGTGGTGATGGTAACAGCGGCGTACTGCCTCATCTTCGGAGCCATCGATGACACGCCATTCTGCGCTTCAATCTCAAACGTGTAGTTGGTGTGGGCCAGCAGATCGCCCACTGTCACCGTGGTGTTGTGAAGGCCTATGGCTCTCGGCAGGAAGCGAACGTTGCTCCGGCACGGCTCGCAGCGCTGGGTCCCAGCGTTGCTGCCGTTTGCAGCGTTCCCACGGCAGCGCTTGCAGAGGACGGTGAAAGTGATGTCCCTGCGACCGCCACTGTCCTCGGGCCAGTTCCATTCCAGGATAACTGAAGTCTCGTTGATGGAGGAGATCACATTTCGAGGAGCTGAAGGAGGACCTGGTTGAGATGGAGGTGAAAAGACGAGGAGAAGAAGAGGTTATTAGATGTAGGAGAAGAGAGATGTTTGGGTTGAAAGGATATAGAAGAAGGTGGTTTTAACTTTTGTTCTCTAAGTTCACTTTTTGTTCACTCTTTCATTTTCAACAGCAAAATAATCTAAATTTCAAGAAATGCTGTACAACGCATACATAAGTACCTCTATAAATGTAGTGAAATTGTGGTACTGTGTAATAACAGGGTTGAGTTAATATGACTCAGTGTATCTAACACAGTATATGTCTGTTAGCCTTTCCATTTCTGGGTCGCTAAGAGAAGAAAACAGCATGACACAAGCTCTTTCACAGAAAAAAGTCTCTGACTGACATATAAAAGTAAAAAACATCTTATTACAAACAGATTTCTCTGAATATTTCCAGATTTCTGTATCAAAGCTAAGACTGTAATTACATGGAGGACAAAACAAAACTGCCAAATAACTCCACGGAGGACTCGAGCAGGAGGAGGAGGAGGGAGATTGAAAAAGGGCTTAATGGACTGTGTCTGGAGATAAAATGCTTTGTTTGGTTTGTTTGACTTAAGAAGAATATTCTTCACGTCCAAGCTATGCGTGGAGCTCCTGTCATTGTAATCGTCTCTCAATGTGTTTAGCAAAAGAGAAATCAAATGAAAAAAATCCCTGAATGCGAAAATCATGAAAGCACATGCGGGTATGTGGAAGTCTCATGAATCCAAGACTTATTAATGTGTGTTTAATGTTGTCAGAAATCTAATATGACACAAGTTTGAGAGCAGTTTTCCTAGACTAAATAATCTGTCACAACCAGGCTCTAAATGAAAGCGTAGAAGGATATGAAGTTTAACAGATGTAACGTGCATTCATGAGGAGTTTAACACACAGTTAGGAAACACTGAGTGGGCCGGCAATGCCATGGGCTATTACATTAGACTTTTACATGTACACCATTCAGACTTAGGCTATGAAAAAAGACAATTTATGGTATTTTAAGGTATAACTTGATTTAATTTGATAGATTACTTGATATAAGTGATAGCCTGGTCTGACGTTTGATAATAATTGTAAATCAGCACTTCGAGGGGCCAATTCTAATTTAGATTCAAACATCAACTCATTTGTAAAAGTCTATTTTTAATACTATTACTTCTCCTTCATTGAATATCAACGCATAGCCCCTTTCCCACTGGTCAGAAAAACTGCTTACACCTGCTAACACATTTTTTGCTTAGTGGGAAAGCTTAGACCCGGGTAATTATTGCCTCGCTCTGATCGTCAATGATGGGAACACAAACCTCGGGTAGGCACGCTAATCTCCGCCCCCTTTCCGGTGAGATGCTATGATGTGCATTGAAGCCCGTCTCGGTCCGAGCAGCGCTCGAACATCGTTCCAAATTTGTTGGCGCTGAGTTTGAAAAATAGACTGAACGAGTAATAGATACAATAAAGACCTAACGACCGTTACGTCTTCACTGGCCTCCATGCTGCTTACCAAAGAGTATAATGTAAGTTCTTTGTGCGCATTATTGAGATTATTGAGACCGAAAGGAGTATACTTCACTGGCGATGGGAAAAGAGATAATCAGTATTTATTAGCGGGGTCTGATAAATCCGCGTCAACGCGCAAATTTTGGTGGGCAAGGGGTATATGAGAAAACCTATACATCCTGTCATTAACAGTATCCACTTCTAAACCTGTGTATAAACCTACTCTGTATTTCTTCAAAGTGAGACTGTATGTTTTTATGCTAATCTGACTCTGACAGTCCTCTGGCTCACCTACACAGCTAACTCTACTGAGCACATCAAACTGACCTGTAATCTCTATAAGATACAACCTGCGCTGGTGTGCACATGCACACATGCAGGCAATCATATACCAATACCAAATGTCAAAATAACACATGTGCGTTAAGATTAACATGTGACATGAATTATGTTGTGTAAGAAGTGAGGATGTGCGAGTGTTCTCCCCTCCCTCACTCAGGGACTTATGTATTGATGATTCTCTTTGGGCTCTTTCCAGCCTCCTACTTATCACTGGAGATGTTAGCAGATGCTGAAACTTTGCAGTTAAAAAAAAAGGCATTTCACTGTCTTGTGTCGATCAGCAAGTCAAAGCAATAGTGATAATCAGCAGTGCGGCCTGGCACTTTTTGTGCACTTTTGTGCTAATTTGGAGGCGATGCTGTGGGACGTAGGGGAATGCACTGATGCATTTTTAATTGGTGGAACTGAATTCTAGGGAGTAGACAAAATATACTTCATACACTGCTGCACAGCTGCTGAAGAGTGTCTCATGTTGGATATAACAGGAAATACCATAAGGATGGAAGTATTGTTTAAGTATTAAGGTTTTTCTCATGTCCCTGCCCTCTGAGGTTTTCCGGCCAACACTTCAGAATATCCAGAGTTAATTCTAAACAACCTCTATCGCAGCGCTAACAGTAAAACCCCCTTCTGCGATAATCATGATCATTATCTTCTAACAATGTGTCTATTCATCTGCAGCCCTTGTGTCGCTCAATCTGTCCCAGTGAGGTGAAACTTGCCTAGTTGACAAGATGGCGTAGAGATAATCACAACAGGGACGTGCCGTGACTGTCTTTCTAATTAGGACTCTGTCGATGGCTGTGGGCGTCAAATTGTATTTTCTACTGTTCTCCACACAATGAAAGATCCCCCCCCCCTCCCTTGCCCATTTAGTAACGGATGTATCCATAACCTGACATAAGGGAATGCAGAGATTTATAGTTTATTGGGGAATGCAGTTTGGACGACTTGCAGAAGGCGTCTGCATCTGTAATCCATTTGCATCAGAGGAAGACAAAAGGGAATCATGTAGAGAGCGGAAAAGACGATAAAGCGTCCGTGGCTTTGCTGACCTTTAAATAAGAAAGGAATGTCAATGTTGTTTGTCTATTAAGCAATTTATTCTGCTGAATTGGGACATTACACACTATTGTAAGAGTCTTAAACTGTTTTATGTGGAGAAACCGAACAATAAATGAGATCACGCTCTATAAACCCTGTTCGAATCTTTACATGAGAGCTTGTAAATGCTACTTTTACATGTCATTTTGAAGCTTCTGGATGGAGTTTGTCTTTCTGTGTCTTTTTAATCAATTAGCCTTTTGTCTTGTGTAGCTATGTGTACAACAATAAGGCTTTTTTAAAATAAAATTCAGTGTTCTGCGAGAATGATTCATAGTGAAAAGCATCTGAAAGTATTTAAAACCATTATAGGACACTAAAACTCAGTGACAGCCAAACTAATGGGTTTAAACATCTCTCCAAGGCAGATTTCATAGCATGTTTTATGGGCTAATGAGAGAAATCCTCCCACACCGCACTGAGAGGCTTCTCTTGTCAGATATCTGATAGAAAAACAACACGAGAACCTGCGTCACATGAAGATCCCACTGACCCCTCATATATATCAAATGTTGAGCAAACTGTTGCGTAAAAGCACACTTACGGGTGCAGGCCATGGACGCGGGGTCTCCCTCAGCACGGAAGTAGTTCTTCTCACAGCCACAGTGCAGCGAGCCCTCGTGGTGCGAGAAACTGTGAGGCGGACACTTTGCACATTCCATATTTCCGATCGTGGATTTGTAGAAGCCCGCCCTGCACACTGGAGACAAAAAGAACACAGACAGATACATGAGCGTCACGCTGAGCCAGCACATCGATAGCTACCTAATAGCTGCGTCCTTTGTCAGAGCACCTGGAACAAGAGCGGGAAATGAAAGAGGGGGATTGTTTAACGCGCTCACACACGCAGACAAACAACTAGAACAAAGCGGAATTTAAATCTGCTGTTAATGTAACAAGAACCCATTGACTGCTGGTAAAAAAAAACAATAATTCTCTGAAATGTCTTAGTCTCTATTTCTCTCCCTCTTCATCTCTCAGAGGGCACAACATGAATAATGCAAATTGTCCCCTCAGATACAAGGGCTGCTCTCTTTAAATATCGGTGGTATTAAATCTGCACTCAGCAGCTCTTTTAACTCCTACTCACCATAAATCTGTTGCAATCTGTGTAAGTAGGATGACACTCCACCTGTGTACAATATATCTCATGTGTGAGTGTGTTTGTGTGTCTGTGTAGGAAGAAAGATCAAGGGGAAAAATAACTCCCCTTTATGCTTTTTTTCCTCTCATGTTTTTTCCTCTACTTTTTCCATTGAAATGTGTGTGATGTTAAATAAACCTGAGGGTGGGTGCAAAACATTTTAAACTACAAAACCCCTCTCTTCGTGATGGTAAAGTCCTTTTAACATTATCAGTAGAGGTTTCTCTCTTGCAAGTTAAAACAACACGCATCACAAGATTAAAGCAGCCTTTTTTCTATCTTTAAATCTTTGAATGTGATGTTATTGTGTTTGAAAAGTGTAAAATTTATTTGCAAGTCACCTAAAATTGAATCACGTCTGGATGACACTGATTGGACCCGACTTGATTTTTATTTAAATGCAAACATTGAAGTTTCACAGTCATAGGATACTGTTGCACAAACCGACAAACAAACTCTCTCTCTCTCTCTCTCTCTCTCTCTCTCTCTCTCTCTCATATACACGCACACACAGGATAAAAAAAAAAAAGGCTAGCAGCTCTAGCAGCGAGCCAGCAGAATGTGTGGGCTCAGCAGAACAGGTCTGACAGATCCCAGTGGTGGACAACACACTTCTGCAAAAGCCAACACTGCTGATACTACTGCCATATCCATCACTGACACTGGCACACCAAGGTCCCCATGCTACACTAAATACTCCTCTACCTCCCCTTCACAGTGTGTGTTTGAGCGTGTGTGTGTGTGTGTGTGTGTGTGTGTGTGAGAGAGAGAGTAATAGGATGTGAAGTGGGTTTAAACAGCCATATATGATCCTACTGATGGAATGACAACCACAACACTTGCTGACACACACAAAACAGACCACCCTGATTGGAGGACAACGCCAGGAAATTAGAGCTGACAGCCAGCGGCCCCAGCCAATCAGGTAGCAGGAGCAGCGAGATAACCGCTGGGTCAGCAGAGATTAAATATGAAACAGAAGTCTAGATAAACTGAGAAAAGTTAAAAAGAATCAATCTCTTTGGAAAGCTACCTTATTGGAAAATAAAACCACTGTGGCTCAAGTCCGACTGGATCTGGTTCCAGTTAGCTACCGTGTGCACCAACTCCTGGTGTTGATCTGACAATGGATTCAAAATTCAATCAATTACAAAGACATGTATATCACAGAGGAAGTGTTTGTTAATTTCTGTATTCAGATGTCACAAGTTATATTTATATTATAGCTGTATATTTTGCATGTTTTTCATGTCTTTTTCTTGTTACTGTTACAATAACACAAGTTAAGAGGACAAAGAAGAACAAGGCAGTTAATTTATCTGAAAATGGGCAGTTGTAGGCTTCATAAGTCTGGACTTCACATAACCAGGTGTGGCTCGCAATCCCAAGCCTGTTAGTTCCTACTAATGAAGTTAACTTCGGGAGTAGGACCACGCCTAAAACCACACCAATCATCTGATAAGCCTATTTATACCCCGTCATCCCACTCGACTCCTTCCTCATCCCCTCCTATTCAACTCGGTGTATGCTTATCTCGTGTTTCTGTCCGACTCTAGGTACGGTCTGGGCCAAAATCAGCTCGGGTAGAGAATGCCTGAGACGGAACCC
Organism: Semicossyphus pulcher; assembly: GCF_022749685.1. NCBI lineage: Eukaryota > Metazoa > Chordata > Actinopteri > Labriformes > Labridae > Semicossyphus > Semicossyphus pulcher. The sequence goes on along the minus strand of NW_027211659.1, from coordinate 17,548,687 downwards.
CCACTCTGAGTCCCCTTTTGCCCGGACTTCAACATATCCTCCCAGACCAGCCTTACAGAAGACATCACCTTCACCTTCACCCCTCAACGTACAGAAAACGTATATATATTTCCAGAACTTACATTACATATTTATATTGTTGTGGCGTGTTCCTTGCTAGTTAAAATGGTCTTTAAAGGGGATCACAATTTTTCATATCTGGAAAAAAAGCTGTGTAGTTTCCTTAAACAGCTGGGCATTGTAGTTTTTAGCAAACGAACACCGCAGTACATTTGTTGAGCATTAGATCATATTTAATGGGCTGGATGTTTTTGGGACTAGCTGCTTTACATGTGGTCATTTTAATGAAATAATAGACCCTCTGCAAAGCTTTGGCCAAATGATATGGTCTCAGTATTTTTGGACAAGAAGTTTCCAGCACGGAAGAATGAGCTGTATCTTTCTTTGGATACACTCTAAGCTACTATTTGAATATCCTTGGTTTCATCCTTTAAGCACAGCTCTTTGCTTCTGCTGGAGTAACTTATCGTCTTTCTAGACTTGGAAAAAAAGACCCTGACAAGTCAACACTCCACAAACAGAAGAAAAAAACCTTGTTTCCACTTTAGAGTTAAAAAAAACCCTGCGACCTTTCAGTGCTTAACGCAGCCGTGAAACTTATTATGCACAGAGAGGATCACATAAACGTTCAATATAAAAATTAATAACTAAAGCTGCACTTACAGTATGAGCTTTTCATATGACAGTACAGTGATATGTTGTATTTTCTCCACCGCAGCCCTAAAAATATTTTTATAACAGTTGGAAAAGGATAATAAAGGTCCTGTTTCTTCCCTGCGAGTGTGCCAGGAGAAAAAGCAGCTCTGACAGAGGCTGATGGTAAAATCAGACTCGGCTCGCAGGAGGCTAACTACTCATCTGGAGGAGAAGCGAGATGTGTTACACTGACATTCAGCAGCACCGTGTGCACAGGCATGAGAGGATAGTATGATATCATATGTATTGGCATGTGTGCGTGTGCCCAAGGAGGGAAACACAGCACCTCTTCAGATGACACAGTATGTGAGATTAATTAAAAGATGTGTGTGTACGTCTTTTAGTCTGTGAGTGTGTGTGTGATAATAACACATCCACATTCTGCACGAGCATCACTGCCTTGACAAATAGAAAGAAAATGAAATATTTGCGGAAGAGTAAAAGATGAAGGTTATCCCCCTGAATCATCTTTTATTTATTTTCAAATCGATAACGGCAGCAGGAAAAAGCATGTAGGGGCTGTATCACTGTCTCTGAAAGTGTTCCTTTATGACACACACACACACACACACACACACACAAAGAAGTTTAAAATTCACACACTCACAGGGGTATAACACAATGTCTCGCTATTTTCTGAAAAACGATCTCTTCATTACCTCCCTTTTGAGGAGCAGCACACACACACACACACACACGGAGAGAGAGAGAGAGACACACATACAGCTGCAGCAGCCACATGATATGTTGGTTGTAAAATAACTAGCCTGCAATTTGCTCAATCAATAGTCTAGGTCATAGGACACCCTCATCAATAATTAACATGGCTGCTGCATGGTGGTGGTGGTCACATGCAGTCGCTCTTTTTGCTACATGTAAGTGGAAAACCCGACCTGACCTTGGCGAGAGGGGATTTTGTTACTATGCATCTTTGACACGGGACCAGTTTCAAAGGCAACAATGAGAATTTATAGACCAAATTAGTGGCTCTAAAGCAACAATATTTCACTGTTTAGTGGTTTTAAATAGAACCCGGGATGCGATTGGCAACCAAAGCTCGGTTACAACTTTCCATTACATGATTATAATCTCATTAGGAGCGAAGAAAGGCTTTTATGAGAAAGTGCCGTAATCATCAGAAATAACGTGACGGAATATTGCATGCAACAGGTTAATTCTCACACGACTCGTGACCTCTCGACCTCCCTCGTTACTTGTAAATTGATTGGTGTCACAATAAAAGGTGGGAAAGCACCTCTTGCCCTTGACCTTTATTTTCAGCATAACCCACAGCTTCACTTTTGGTCAACATCTCTCGCTCTTTTTCTCTCTGAAACTTCAAGGCCCAGTCTGGCTGCAAAACACAGCCGGCGCAAAACACAGACCCAACAACTGATTTCCTGTTTCCATACCACATCGCCTCTTTTCCTTTCAAACCGACAACATCCCAATGACTTTCACTCCCTCTCTCCACCCCTTCCATTTTCCTTCGTCTCCACCTCCCCTTCATCCTGCCCAGCCTCTTCCCTTCCAGTTCTTTTCTGTGGCTTTCTTTCGCTCCGTCCTTCTTTCCTTAATTGGAATAGCTCTCTTTGAAATGGAAAAGTTATTTACTTTGACAGCTTAGGCATTTGGCTGGCGGTCTTATCCGGAGCCACTTGTAATGTTACTGGAAACATGGCAACAGTAAACATGTTGCCCCCCTGCCATGAAATCCCCCTTTGGGCCAACCAGTAACAACTTACAGAGATCTGAAAAAGGTCAAACGCTTTTATGAAACCATTATAGATTTGGTGGGAAATTTCCACTGCCTTATAATTATGTCATTGTTTAAAAGCAGTGCATCATGGTATGAGTTAGGAACATTTTTGACTATGAGAAAATACATTTTAAACGATGCAATTATGATGATGCTATTACAATTCATCCAAATCTCATTGGAGAGGTCAACTGAGTTTATGGCATATATTTCAAATCTTAAAGAGGGGCTGTTATGCTGTTTCACATATAATGTTACAATGTTGGATGTCCATACTAAAAATGGGTGAAGTTTCAAATCTGTAGGTAAAAGTATGTTCCCCAGGCTTCTCAGCTCAGTCTGCAGGCTGCTGTGAACGCCAGGTTTCACACGGTCTATTCTACACACTGCACTTTGTAACGTCAAAAAGTGGACCGGCCAATCAGAAGAAAGTGGGCTGTATGAGGGCCTGCACAGAGCACCGGTGTGAGAAAACAGACTGTATCCTATTAACTGTAACATTTGCTAAGCTACTCCTCACAGCGTGAAATGTGAAATTAGCATAATACCTCCCCTTTAAAGACACTTAAAGGTGGCACAAAATATTAGGTAATAGCAACTACAATAAACAATCATTACACCCATTAAAACCCTGAACAAAATACACTGGAAAAGCCATAATAACCAGATAAATGTCCCAAGAAGAGAAGAAATATTGGTACACTGTTAAAAAAGACACAAAGTGACACAGCTAACCATTAGACTGGATTACAGTCAATTTGTAAAGCTAATATTTCTGTAACCCAATGAACTGAACTTGTTTTCGTCAGACCTCTAAATGAAAGCAATCGTCAAAATTGATAGGCCGTCTCTTGGGGCAAATTGCTACACATTCTATCTCACTTATGCTCGATTATTATGTCATTTGCCATGATAATCACATTGGGAACATACTGGAGTATTTCCATTCATCAACATGGCACATGAATGTGGATTTGCTTGCCAGTCTGAGCGGAGAAGTGATTCTGTACATCTGCGAGGTTCCAGAGCCAGTATCCATCAACCGGAGGACGCATTAACCGTCGGCGACAGTGAGGAGAGCTGCCAAAGCTAATCAGAATATAACAAAGTCCTGTAATAGGCTCACAGCTCTTAAGGTCGTAATTGCAGATGATTTTATACTGTGTTCATTTTAGTCCTCTGCTGGCACAGCATACGCCGGAGGAAGGATCGGGTGGGATTTAGCAGCAATATCAGCACTATTTAGTGGTTCTTTTGTTGGAGATCTGTACGTCTGTCAGTTCCCAGTTACTGCTGAATTTCATGACAAAATCAACAGAATATGATAAAGTCAGTGATATCGGAAAAACTGAGCTCGACACATTCAAAATTGGAAATGCCTATTTAAATTCTTGCTAGCTGTTACAAATACAACAGTGAAAGCATATGGGGATTTTTATTTCTAATTTCTAACCAACAAATACAAATCTATATAATGACGTGGTAAAAATACAACTGATCCTGTTGTTTTATTTGAACTTAGTCTTAGCATAAAGTAAAAATCAGCAACAAACCAGCTCTGTGAGAGGAAAACTAGCAACTGTGCTTCAGTTAGCTTCCTCGGAGCACCAAAAATTGTTGTCTGGATCCATTTCTGACCCCGATGTTGAGTTCTGTCACTGCCATGATGACCTCATAAGCTGCTTTTTCAGCAGCCATAGAAATGAAGCACTTGGCTTCATCAGCTGAGCAGTGGAGGGCCAGATTGGAGTTTGTGATGCTAACTGCAGGCTAATGGCCTGAAGAGACCCGGCTATTCAAGTCTGTTTATCTATACACACTTAAAGAGGCTCTTCTGCTGCCTAGATGCGCTATGTGTGTGTGCATGCGTGTGTGTGTGTATGATTCAGAGTGCAGAATACTAATCATTATACCACACAACCAGCATTTTCTGTCTGTGTGAAGGAAAGTTACCGTGTGTGTGTGTGTGTGTGTGTGTGTGTGGTTTTAGCAAGTGTGTGCGTGCACGCAAATTGGCAGAGTAAAGCTTAATTAAGTGATCTGATCCAACACTGATTTGCATAATAAAGCAGTCTGATGAGGAGGATAAGAGGAGGACGAAAGGAAGTGGAGGAAGATAAAGGGAGGTAGAGGAGGAGAAGGAGGATGTGTGTGCAAGGTGAGGACGGAGGAAGGTCTACTTTACATGTATTGTTGCAGACAGGAAAGCACAAAGGAAACACGTGTTTGTAGAAGCAAAGCCACACAAGTACATTAGCATACTGAGAGAACAAATAGTGCATGTGTGTGTTGTTCATTGTCAGGTTCTCTGAATAACACAACCCATGTGTTTGTGCGTGACATGATGCATGTTAACAGAGTCATATCCTCAATTATTGTTAACACAAGTAGATGTTTTAATTAATGAGATGTAATCATTAAACAAGATGTGTGGCCAAATCTTCATTAAATTTGATTGTAATAGGAGTAAATTTTGGCCTTCACTTATCAGCGTAACCTTGATGATAAAAAGGAACCGCAGATTGAACCCCTCGCTTCGTTCCTTCCTCTTCTCTTTTATTTTAATACAAAAGCGGTTCAAGGGGAAGTTAATAGAATAATACATCAGTTATGTATTAAAATAAACTACTTTGCTTGCTGCGGCTCAGACCCATTAACTTTATTTAAAACATTTAGGGCTTTGGGCATGACGGCAAAGGTCTTACGATACTTATAAGTTTGCGATTTATGGCAATTTAGACAAATGATTTTAAAATTTATTAAAAGGGCATGTGTGTGTCTGCGTGTGTGTGTGTCCAAGATTGCTGTTGTGTGAAGGACAATAAACTGGGGCAAAACAGGGCAAGTACTGTACAAACCCCACACACGCAGAGGCATGGATCAACTCCCTGCTGTATCCATCAAGGATGCAATAACTGTTTCCTACACTCACCACACTCCAGAGGTTAGCCAGGTCAGTCAGAAAATCCAGGACAACCAGCACAGCAGCACAAACACGCTCTCCAAACACACACACACACACTGAGGTGATGTTAATTTCACTGGGATGGATGTGGGGAGACAGGATTTAAGCACACACAGAAACAAGGGGAGATAGGAGGAGAGAGAGAGAGGACAAAGAGGATGACGAAGGTTGAGGGAAGGGGACACGGATCAGAGAGAGAAGCAAAAACATGAAAACGCATTCCCGCACATAAACACTTACCGTGCACACACATCAACAGTAAACCAATTAGTCTCGACCCATCGCACACAGAACCATTACAACTGTTAACACTTCCTGGGAACCAACACACCAGTATGTGTTAATGTCTGCAAGCATTGTGTTGCAAAGATGACACTGACCTCTCAGTGCCCTCTCACTTGTCCAAACACAGATACACACATGTGCATTCCACTGTTACACTCCCTGGAAACACACACACTGCACAACACAACTGGCCTTAAAACCATTTGCCTCCACTCATCCTTTACTGGACTATTGTGCTGCTGTGAATGCAACCGATAACCAGCCATGTACACCAAACACACTATTCAGCTGGTGATTTAGAGCTGGACGGGCCATTGTGCCATAATCCCTTGTGTGACAATGGTAGCCGGTGGCAACCATGTCGCCATTTCTATGCTGATATGGGAAATGAAGGTGGAACTCCGACAGATGTCCATCCTTTCTTGGCTTTTCTCTGACAAGTAGATTTATACAAGTACTGGTACTAAAATCTAATTCTAAAGAAAAGTTATGACATACAGGGCACTAAGTTTTTAACAATAAGAGAAGTCACCAGTTGCAAGAACAAAATTAGCACTTAAGGTTGAAATTAGTTTTGGAATCAATAACATATTATTAACATATTATGGCTTTTTACCTGGAAAATGATGTGTTGCAACCTACGACTATACGAAAAGATGGAAGCCAAAACATTCCGAATGCCAAATAAATGTTTTTTAAACATGGTTTCTGTCATTATAGTTAGTTCTTATCATGCTGATTTACCTCCAAGTGTTAATTTTTCTGACAAGTTTATTTTTAATTAGTTATTTGATGCTGTAAAAAGGAATGTGTGCAGCTCAGGTGCCAAATGACGTCACCATCTCACAGGGACTATTTTTGCATCAATTCCGTATAGTGAGAGCAGATGGAGATGTGTCGTCCATCTATATATATATATACAGTTATTGGTTGCAAACAATGTAAGCAGTCTGGTACTGACTTAATGGATGGATGAATAGAAAAACTGAAGTGTAAACATACAGTGTAAATGGAGAGGGTGGTGAAATATGGAAGAAAAGGGGGATTAGAATTATGTAGTTATTCCTGTACCATAGGAATCTTTTAACGTCAAGTAAATGTGTGTCTATATGCGTGTTTGTGTGCATGTGTGTGTGTGTGTGTGTGTGTGTGCCAGGTGCTTTTTTTGTGCCTCTTTGTTGAGAGACAAGCATCACTAGAACAGTTTTATTGACCAGTGCCAGAGAGGACACTCTCTCTACTTTAAGAGAAAATAGGCCATCTACAACGCTGCTGGACACACACACACACACACACACAATGATGGTGACCCACTTCACTCAATGTGCTCACTCGGCAAGACTTACAATTGCTGAAAAGAAATTGATGTGAGGCACTTTTATAATCGCGTTTGTGGACAGCACACACACACAAACTACACACTTGTAAAAGTCAGATATTACTGATATTATTATGATGAATAATACGTTTATTTTAAAACTGATATGAACTCATCACTGGAAATGTATATGACTCAAACTTTGGATGAGATGCAAATTCAGTACTTTCATGTTATCATCGTAGATTTTATTGAGTTCAAGCAATAATTTAAATTTTATTTAAGATTTTCAACCATTACATCATTTTATTTCAGACTCTATTCAATATTTAAAAAATAAACATTGTGTGTAAAAAGAAAACTTTCAAAGCTTTGTGAATAAAGCCTTAAATTGTATCTCATATTAATATGATCTCTGTGTTCTAACCCCAGTCTGAGATCCCTCCTGTGTCTATTGTAATTCAGATGACGACACGTCCGTATGCTTGCTGACATTGAGCCCCAACTGGGAAGAAGCTTCTCTGCCTGCTGAGGTCTGAGTGAAGAGGAGTAAAGCCCCCCTCGGGAAGACTACTTTCACTCCTGGACCACCTGAGGACGAGTGAAGGACACAAACATACGAACACACACACACACGCACATATGCATATGCTGACAGACACCTACTCACAAGTCTCAGTATGCGGCTGCTGCCATATGGTAAAGAGCCCCCAGGCTCCTCTCACTTCAGACAACATGACATTGTGGCTCATATTGCCCATCACGGGGAACTGAACCACCCAGACTGGAGAACAGACATTGGCACGAAATGAAAACTGAAGAAAAATAGAAACATTTTGTTCAAATTGAACTCAGCTGTTGCTCTTTATTCCTTACCTAGCATCATCACTAGGGATTATCACACTCCGAATCTAATCAACTCATCCTGTTGTTGTTTATCCTCTTTTAGTCTCCACTGTCTGAAGCTAAACTCTGTATTTACTTTTAAAGACACCTAGCATACCTTTTAATCTTTTCATGCATTCCAGAGGTGTTCTGCTCTCCTTAGATTTAAAACCAGCCTGTAAGTGAGCGCGTCTGTCGAACGGACGGGATTAGAATTTCAGATCGGAAAAATTGCGCAGCCATGATCCCAAGGCCACAGGTGGAATGACAAAGCACAGAGCAAGTAACTCTGAAGGTACTTTTTCAAACGCTCCTCTCAGATCACCTCATTTCACAGCCGTTTAATCACACCAAACCAAATATTTCACATGTATCTCATTAGTTCTAACCTTGGAAGTGAACACCACCCTATGAATCACTGACAGAAGCAGGAAGGTCAGAATCTGTTAGTTAAGGTCTGAGAATTCCTCTGTGTAGAACGAGCCCGAGGTGGCTAATAGGATTGTGTGCCACAGGGGATGAAATGCGAGGCAATTTGATCAAGGTTTTTATATAACACAATAATAATCACATTCGCAGCTCTATGCCAATGTTGCAGGACCTTCCACTTGCAGGTTTGGGCATTGTGTTCTCCCATTAGCCCTATCTCATCATAACCCTGTTGTTTTGTGTCTTTTCTAACTGTGATGTTCATATGAAAGAGCAAAAAAGAGGAGGAGAAACAAACACTGATGTAGAGTTTGACTGACCTACATTTTACCGAAAACCTATAAACGTGGAGGCTACATCTGCCAAAAGAGAAAAAGGAATAATTTTAGGACTGTCAAAGTTAATGCGTTGATATAGCGTTAACGCACATTCCCTTTAATGACACTATTTATTTTGACGTGTGATTAACACACGCGTGTTCTATTATTATGACCCTCGGCCTGCCCCGTAGATTGAGAAATCAGGAAGCGATGTAGCCGTAGTTTAGCCTCAAAGCCCTGCTAGATGGTTCTCTGGACAAGACAAAAGTTATTTGTATTTACTCCACCAGAGTACAGCTAAAATACCACTTGCTGGCCAAACACACAGCTGATGCAGGGAGCCCCAGGTTGTGAAAAATGTCTTTAAATGATTAGACTTTGACTTAAATTATGTTATTTTTATCACCCACTGCAGACTCAATAACTTATGACTTAGGGATGTTACATTCAGGTGAATATGCCGTCTGTTGTTGCTTGTTGGGCTTCAGTTTGCCATGTTATGCTTTCAGCACATTTTTTTGAGCACGCAGTACCTTTGAGGTTATTCTGTAGAATATTTTGGACAGTGTTTGTCATTGGCAGTATTAAAAACTAGAAAAATATCTCTTTAAGGTGCATTTACAACAGGTGAAAAATGACCATAACCATCAATTAATCGCAATTCAATATTTTAATCGATAAAGTGAGGTTTATTTATCGTATGGAATTCAGGTTTTAAAATATCCCACTTTATATTTACAAGGTGTCATACTGGCTCAATGTTTAATTCATTTTACCACAACTTTATCAATGAAAAAAACACAAAATCACACATCTTTAACTTAGTCTCATATTTTCTTCACCCAGAGATGAAATTAGCTAATTTTAGACCAAGTAGTTTTCTGTGGAGAAGCTGTGTGCTACCAAACGTTCCGGGATTACCTTTGGCTGTAATGTGCTGTCCTAGTGAGTCTAAAATTGCTAATAATGTAAGTTTTATATTTTTGCTGGAATCTATTTAGAATCTGATAATTTGCATGAGAGTTGTTTGTGGTGAATTCTCAGAGATGTTCCCCTTTTCTGAACCCAATACATGTTGGGACAGCGTCCAGTCCCTGGTCCTCTATGGAAAGGATTAAGTAGCCAGAGAAAATTCAGGAATTCATAACCGATCCACGGAGAGCTGGAGTGCAATGCTTTGCGGAAATAGCAAAATAATGGGGTCTCCTCAGGCAATCGGGACTTTCAGTGTATTAGGAGGGAGTGCTATACTAGTATGTGAATGTTTGTCCCAAACGTGCACATGTAGAAATGCATGAACCTGTGCATATGCGTAGAAATATGTGTGTGTGTGCTTGTGTATGTGTGTAGAGGGATTCCTGGGGCAGGTGTCTCAGCAGTGGTTGGGGCATAGCTGCGCTAAATCACTCCTCAACTGACACAACTCACCACAGGGTGCCCCGCCATGTGTTTCTGCTGAGAGAGGGAGAGGGAGAGAGAGAGGGAGACCCATGGTAGCGGTTACTGGGTCACAGAGAGATAAACCTCTCTATAAATCAGCATCTTGTGATTTGGGTGTAAGCTATGCATGTGTGTGTGACAGAGAGAGACAAAGAGAGAGAGAAGGTCCGCGCTTTGCCCTTGGACGCTTGTGTTTGTGTGTATTACTTTGTGTATGTGTGCACCATTTCTAGCTGTGTAAGTGTGTGTGTGTGTGTGTGAGTGACAGACCAGCGCAGGTGAACCACAGACAGGGCTAGACATCCTGGCACGAACCAAGCACACATCAAGACTCTCGCCTTACCCCTCCGCAACCTTCTTTTTGCTCCTCTCTAACTCCCATCATCCTCAGCTGCTGCGGGGTATTTCACACACATTACACACATGCAGGGTGCAAATAATTAATAATTCTATATGTTAATGTGCATCATCAAATTTTCCTAGTAGTTTGTGTTTATGAAAACCTGCCACAATCATATTAAACACACACACACACACACACACACACACACACACACACACACATATATACTGTGCACACATAGGTACAGATTCCTGCTGAGCGTGTAAACATGTTGTGTGCATAGTGTATATGCACTGAGTCATCACTGATGACACAAGCATGGATAGTATTCACATGGGTCAATTCAAAGTAAACTTCCTGTGCTAATCTTAGAGCACATGCACGCACACGCACACACACACACACACACACACACACACACACACACACACACACACAGAAAACACACAAACTAAGATGCTGTGATTCATGAGAGCTCTTACACAACACACTAGAGACAAAACAAGATTAAGGAAATGACTACAATGAAGAATATTAATTGCATGAGCACTAAATTGTGTGAGTGTAAATTTAGAAATTTAGATTAAATAAAACTACAACAATGAGAATGTTATTTAAAGAGAATAATGATGATGAGAGTTGTATTGCCTTACAGTGCGGAGGGCAAAGGGTATAACAACACAACAACTATGTAACAAAGAAGTGAGATAACAATACAAATACATTGTAAAAAAGGATTAAAAGGATTTGCTCCAGTTCTGGCTTCTGAAAGTGAAAATACAACAAAAAATAAAAATCCCTGGAGTATCACATTCATGCTTTACCTTTGCTCAGGAGTAACTCAGTCGTGACTTTCTAAACTTTCATTCCTCTGACTTTGTACGCTCGGGGTGCGGTGAAGCGGGTGTTTTGTGGTGTCGGGGGTTGAGCTCTCGGAGAAGTGCGAGTTCAGCAGAAGTGTATATCCACCGTGGCACCCTGCAGGGCTAACCTTAGTGAGAGTCTGAGGAGCCCCAGCTCATCGCAGTGGGAAACAACAGTTGAATAACCAGATTCTAGTCGTCTTCCTCCCAGAGCAATGCTTCCAGATTTCACCTGAGAGCGTGTTATGTGCAAATACAGTTTGCACAGTCCTACTCGCTGAAACACACAAAGACGTACTGTGCTGAAAATGATAGCACACTTATAGAGAACTGTTGGCCTCACACAGTGTCTTGTTCTATTCTTATCAGTCTTGGATCTCACAAAGGAAAAGGTGTAGATGTATGTGTGTAGGAAGTAAGTCACACTGATAGAGCTATTTCTTGGGGATTGAGGCAGCTATACAAACTTTCAGAGGGCCTGTGTTTCACGTCAACATCAGTACACATACAGTATACTCTACATGCAAATAAACACACATTTATGCACGGAAGCAGCAGAAACCAAGGCTGGCTCACATTGTCAGGATGATATTGGCCTGTTAATAGAAATCAGATACTGTCCAGTCTATGTCATCCACAGTTTCCTAGCCAACCACAGCTAGTGAAACTCAACTCAACACTCTGTAAAACCTGCAATGAAAGCTGTGTTAAAAGGCTACAGAGTTAAAGTGTCTCATGATGGTCTAAGAGCTGTTTCAGAAGCTTCCCTAAAATCATGTAGTGCAGAAAACTGGATTTCTCTTTTACCTCCTTAAAGGGCTAGTTTGCCAATTTTAAACCTCAGTCCTATCATGCTATTATGGGGAGCTAATGCCATTATGAAAAACATATCATCTGGCGGAGGCCACGGAGCTTGCTACACTTCCTCAATCTAGGATGCCCACCTTCGATGTCATGCTGCATTCAAAATCGTCAGGTTTGAAATGTAGACTGCAGACCTGAATATTTTTTAGACGATCCACCTGTATATTCTCGTCGTATTTCAGATTCTGTAGCGCTCTGAGCCATTGCCAGCAGCGAAAACGGTAGTATTTCACTCCAGCGTCTCTCGCTGGGCTGTTCCTTTCAGAGGGAGGGGCGCAATGCACACTGGGTGCTGTAGGAATGTAGTATGGGTGAAACCACAAGCTGTTTGTACAACTTTCTCCACAGCTATGGCGACAATTTCAAATATTATTGCTTCTATCGATTACAGAGAACACCAGCTTTGACTGACCGTGGCTTTTTCCAGGGGCGAATTGCTCCCGATGTTATCACTTTTAAAATGAGTATGAATAGTCTTTTAGCCGAACTCTGCTCCTCCTGCAGTCTACACACTTTCTCTAACTGTGTTTGTGGGTAACTGTGCCACGAATAGGACACCAGCAAAGCCAGTCATATAGCTCTTAAGGAAACTTCTCCCCACTTTTAGCGTCATTGGTTAGCATTAGTGTAGGCTAATGTTATGAGAAATGGCAAGAGCAAGAAAGGCTCTCACTGCCGCCATTCATCAACAGAGAAGGTGGACATCCATCATAGGCTTGCTAAAGAGTTCTGTAAAGAATGGACTGCCACGGCCCATTTAAATTCAGCCCTCAATTAGAATGCTTTTGTGTATTATTTTAGTATTAAGCTGCATTATTAAGAAGCCAAGTATATTGTTTCTGTCCATTTGAGAAATTATTTGCAATTAGTTTAATGGCAAGAATTTGACAAAACACAAAGCTGGAGAGAAAGTCTTTCTCACACACACACACACACACACATACATGTACTGGTGTCCCCCTTAATACTGGGGCCAGTGACAAGCTGAAAGGCGAGAGTGATGGATGGGCAGGGCTTAATCACCTTTAATCAGCTCTGTCCTTGAATAATGATGAACAGCCCCTTTTACACACACACAGAATACAGAGAGAAAGAGCGAAGGGAGCTTTGAGAAAAAGATGTGTGTTGCATAGTCTTTGTTGAATTCACGAGTAGCGGCAGATGCCACCCCTCCTCCTCCTCTCATTCCATACATTCACTTAGTCAATGCAGCAAATTCTTTTTTTTCTTTGTAGAAGGCAGTGGCTACTGTGTTTCTTTGCTTAGCTTGCACAGCGTTATCCGTGTATCTGTAAAGTACAACAAATAAACTGACAAACAGACAATGTCTTCATTTAGCTGCGCAAATACTAGGTGGAGGTTTTGTTCTGTTGTGTGACTGCCGCTGTATTTTCGAAATTCCACTGAAAGCCGAGAAGGAGATGTAGTCAGTGCCAGACGTTTTCGATGCTAAAACGTGCTCTCAGCTCTCCAGGTGTGAAAAGCATGCTGGCACTCAAAAGAGACACAACGGTTAAAACATTTCAGCTATTTCCTGGTTGAATGCATCTCAGTGCGTCTATTCTCTTTCACCAGGTCGTATGTACATTTTTCATCTTTAGAATCTGCTGAAAATAAAGCAAAGAATGTTTCAATTCCACACTTGGTTATGAAAAATGTACATACAGCAGTGGATAAGAAACTTTTATCAGATGCTAATGAAAGTGTAAAAATAAGGCATTATTATCATTTAAACCATCGTTTTCAAACGACCTGAATTTAGTGTTAGTCCCAGCCCCAGGATTAGCCTCCGTGACCCCTCCCACTCTCCCATCAACCATCTCGAGCTTGCTGGTTGACAGGCAGCTGAGGGGCAGTGCTGTCAGGGAGGCCAGAGGCTGAAGCGTGGGGGGCCTGGCGTGGCGGCTGAGCCCCAGGACAATGCCATTACAGTGGGGATGAGGACTGCATGAATGACCTGAGGAAATCATGGGGCCAGCAGGAATGTTCACCCGCTGGGCGCACACATGGTATTTCGCTCTGCGGCAGGGTGATAACCCCCACTCTCCCCAATAACAGCCACCCAGAGCAGTCTATCATTAAAAAGAAGTCATGTGAAGGGTTCTCATTGCACGCAGATGCAGAATGCGGCACGGTTTCATGTATGCAAACATATGAGAGCTGCACAAACTAGATTATGCACACCTTACATTAGTCTCTATGCAGATGACTCACTTATTTTACTTTACAAAACATTATAAATACCACGGGTGAATACTGAAACACATGCTCAAAGCTAAAGCCCTGCCTTCCATTGCTTTTAACAACAGCTTGCGTGAGTGGCCTCCCATTGAGGGGGACCCTGAGCTCCATGCAGCCTCATGTGGCCCCATGTTTTAAGCCTCAAAGGAGCCAACAGGAGCATGTTACAACCCCATATAGGCTAGTCCATAGAGTGTGCTACATATCCTCATTGACAGCAGCCTCAGGGTACTATAGTTCGCTGACTAACAAGAGACTTAAGATCTAAACTCCTTGAGTGTCATATACTCTGAAAGAAAGCAGGTTATGGAGACCAATAGCTGCTGTTCCACTCACAGCAGGGAGGTCATGAGTGGCTGTTCTCTTACATTTGAGTTTGGTGACAAGGCAACCCCACAAAACACTGATAGAAGTAGAATAAAGCAGACACATATACTGTAGATATGGATGTGTAGATAGGTTTAATTTTCACAAATGCTCTGTAATGTCCAAAAGAGTATCTGTTATATGTCAGAAAACATACTGCATATATGAAAACATCGTCCAATGTTAACCAGATGTTAAGAATTGGGTGCAATTAACTGAAAGTGATGTGGTACGCTCCATCGAACTCTACAGGCTTCTTCATCTTTCCCATGCACTGGAAGTGTTCGTCGTGTAAGTAAAACCCTTCTTCTCCTTACTTATTGTTTTTATAGGCCCATAAATAGTCCAAGCTAAATTAATGAGGCCACAGAGACGCTGATGGAGGAGTTAGGGGATGAAGGAATGGAGAGATGAAGGGAATGATAGATGGCATCATTATAACACAGCACATCTCACTTAACAGAACTGTTGGCTTTGGAGGTTGCATGTTTTAGCATGTGCCAATTCTCGTCTCGCTTTGAGTGGATGTGCAAACATACACGCACTTGCACAAAGAAGCTAAAGCTAACATAGCTCTACACAAACATACATACAAAAATACAATATGAAAGCTGGAGCAATGAACTCATGTTAGAAACCACACACTATAAGCTTCCCAGGCTAAACTCGCTTACACACACACACCATCATAATTAGCTCAATTGCAGCTATGAGAAATAAAGATAGCCTATTCTTTGCCCACCTGGGGACAATTTGCCGAGTATCTCAGTTACGCTGAACACGCTGGTAATTAACACTGAACCCGAGTCAGTTAGCTGGCTGATAGCAGGATTCTGCATTGTTTTAGGTGAAAGACTTTACAGAGCCCCTTTTCTGCAAACCAGAATGGGCTCTTCTTCACTGCAGCATCCTTAAATTAGAAGGAAAAACTTCTAATTCATGAGACGAGAAAGACTAATTACTGCAAAAATACAGTGCACTTTGAGAATGCCACAACAACTCTTCACTTCTCTGTTGGGCTAAAAGACATCACTCCTATCAGCTCTTGGACTGGAAACATATTTCCTTTAGATTTTTAATTAAAATAATTATCTCAAAGATTTTCATTTAAATAAATTTCTGTTAAGCCACTATCTATCGCCGAATGAAGTAGCACAATGGTGATTGAGAATATGGCCCACTGATGAAAGCCTTTGCATTTGCAGTATTACAGACTGGGTGTGTGACTTTCACGGAAAAAAATCACAAGAGGCGCCCAGTTAGTGACGCGTTTTCCATCACCGAGCAGTGGTTGGTCTGCCAGAGAGGGTAAGCGGAGCTAACGCAACAAATGAACATTTGTAAAGCGACTATTTTAACGGTCTCTGCAAGTGTTGCTATCTACTATGGCTGAACAAACAAAGAAAAGATCGATGAGTGTACAACTTTAAAAATAAGTGAAAATCCGAAGAAAAAGAAACAAATTCAACGCTCAGATGAAGGCAAAAAGTCTAAAAAGGAAAGTGACCGTCAGTGATGGAATTTAAGAGTCACAGCTGTGACAACAAGGGAGCCAACAATTGACGTCACACATGTGACACTGTCTGGATATCTGGGAAGTGTGTTCCTGCAATTACCAGTTATCGCCATAGGTGCCGCCAAAGAGAACGAAACTGAGATATTTGAGATCACCACTTTAAGTATTCAACCCTAATGCTCTTGGAAAAACATACATGGAAAGTAAGTAATGGGTTTGAAAAAGTGGCTTTTTTGGAGTTTTCCCAAATATTATGTTTTACTGTCAAGGGGAAAGTACAGCACGGGATAGAGCGATATCTTCCTTTATCACAATTGAATGACACTGAAATGTATCTGCAAAATAAACACATAATTGCTAAGTAAAAAAATAGCCTTGTCTAAAAACATCCAGAAACAGTGATGTGCGGACATGTGGAGCGAGATTGACACACTCTATGAAAGATATTTGCTTTATAATTAAAGGGTGTGCACACCCGCTGTTAATGTACGCCACTGTAATTAACACCTTTTTTTTCATCATAATGGGATGCAGTGCAATCTATCAGCGATCAAGCAGTCATGTCTCCCTCTCCCAGTCTTTCAGTCTAACAACCCCCTGAATTTCTGCATGTGTGTTGGCAGCGTATGTGTCACTCAGCACGACATTAGCATGGTAAGTGCATGCAGATGGCAGCCACAGCCAGTAACCTTTCAGGAGCCATTTACATGTAAATCGATGGATTAATTGGCTAAAGCTCATTAGAGTCGGGGTCTCATCAATACCACACATCTCAATTGCCCCTGGAACTGAGCTGTCGTCGCTACATCCACCCATCCCCCCACGCACACATCAAAACATACACACTCAAACATACACACAAAGTGGTGGAGTGAATGAGGCGTCTTGGAAAACTTGGAGTCTTTCAAGAAGTTATTTCCAAATTATGAAGTAGATCATTTAGCTTGTTTGTTTTCTAACCATTGTGTCATTACATAATGCTGGTTTTGACCATTTTGAATAACCTTTACTGCCAAAGCACTGTCAAAAACGATTTTTCGGACAAAAACTGATTTTGAAATTTCACTGAAAGGCCAGTATCCGCCCTGCCACATGAATACAGCAATCCAAAGCCAGTCAGAAAAGCAGGGAATCAGAGCAGAGGTCTTCCATTAATCAGTGCGATTTCTTTAACATTCCTCGAGGCTTTGCTCTTTGGCATCCCCTCCAGGTGTTGAAATTGAACACTTAATAGCAAAAGACTAGCAGAGCGGAAGAAATGGAAAAATTGGTCGGTTGTATCGTTAGGCGTGGGCCGCGCTACCTTCACCTTGACAAATGCCTGGTGCCATCCATTTCAACAGGCAGAGATGAAGGGAAATGAATCGGAGGAGGTGGGAAATCTGTGGATGATGAGTACAGTAATCTTGTTGGACACTGCTGTCTGCCATTTTTCTCTGCTCATCTTCACGGTGCTTCTAACCTTCTATGCATATTTGTGTGTGTGTGAGAGAGGGAGAGAGAGGGAGTGTGTGTAAATTGAAAGAAAGGTCAGTGCTCATCTCCACAGTATCCCTCAACCTTTAAAGGTTGGATCCTTTGTCCCGGTATAAGTGACACTTTATTCCAGCCTCTCCAGGAGGAGAGATTTAGACAAAGACAGAAAGAGAGGCCTCTGGTTTGAGAGCGGAGGCATTTTTGGCAGCACAAACACTTGTTGACACACAGCGGCGGGTTTAGTTAACCCAATGCTAAGGGACTAAGAGAGTGGGGAGAACAGCATGGCTGGTCCCTGTGCTGGCTGCAACTCAATGACATCTCCAACCATCATAACAGCTTTACACTACTAACAGTATAACTTTATTCATTGCCATTATTTTTAACTCCCCCATTGAGACCCGGAGGTCTCCGAAAATAACAAACCTCATTTACTTTAGCATTTAGCGCTGAAATATCTACCCTGGGTCCTATAACATGCTCTAAATTATGTAGCGTGTGAGGAGCAACGGTTTTATCATACAGGCACACTCCTTTGTAACAGTTAATGTTATAGTATTTAACCATGTATAGCATAATAAAAAATTAACATGCTTTGTATTTTAGAAGAATACGAACTGTTCTTACCTAGATTGCTTCATATGATCAGTGCAGAACGTAAAGACTAACACAAATGGGAAAAGACACGCAGACACACGTACACACAGCTGCAGACCTTAAAGGTTGTCCGGTGAGGTCTCGCGGTGCAGTCGCCATGCTCGGCTGCTCCGGGCATGCTCCGTTGTGTTTGGCATTCCGAGTGCACGGACAGCTAAAGGCCTGATCACTGAGGCCTGACCGCCTTTAATCAGCACCCACAAACTGACACACACTCATATGCATACACAACAGTAGAACATATCTTCGCACGCAAATGACCCCGTCTACGCACAAACATGCACACGTACACTTGCACACGCCAAAGGGCATGTCATTCCAGCTGACACCATTTCTAAGTCAACCACCGTGGCTGGAAGGTAAAATGTCACCACTCTGCTTCGTGCTGGTGGATCGGGATGGCTCGATTACGCAATAAATGAGTGCAGGGACCTTTTCCCTTCATCTCTATCAAATGTGGGAAGTAGGGAGAGTCAGGGATGCACGGAGTCTGAGTCTATGGATCATTCTTAGAAAGACAGTCCGGTCTGGGACATCAGTGACTCTTCCGCGGGGGGCACAAGCTGAGAAATAAGTTATCTTGAGCTCTTAAGATAAGATATTTTATTTGGGTGTATCTTTTTTTATTCTCAGCAATGTCCAGTGGTGCATCCAAGCCTACATAACCGTAGAACGTAACCTCAATGAGTTTTATACCTGTCCAGGCCCAATGAGCCAGCTCAGTCATTGAGAGTAAAGCCAGCAAGCACAAAAGGATACAAAGAGGGGACAAGGTGCTTCTTGGCCCGAGTCTCGACTCCAACCAAAAACAAAACTGACTCTAAGTTAGAGTTTTGGACTTTTACATTCTAGCTCTTGCCAGTCACATTAGAACCATGCTGATTAAGCCTATCACCACCAGGTAAATCTCTCTGCATGCTGCAGTATACCAGAGGTACATCTGTTGTCTTTGGCAACATTCCTGCCCTGGCACATGGATGCATTTTACCTCAACCATCATTGATTTGTTTGCCTGAGCTGAAAGGGGAAACAACAGTAATGACTAATGAGTAGGCTAAAGCAAGGAGGGATATGGCAGAGCTGATGTTGGAGAAATCCAAGAGAAGTCTCTGATGTTTCAAATAAAGATGAAGGAATACAGTGAAATAAAGAAAGCGATTAAGGGCGGCCACAAACACTCTCCATTGGTTCATGACGACGCTCTAAAAACACACTTTTCTGAGGCAGAAAAAAAGGCTAATTTCTGCCATACATACATGCCTTTTAAAATATCGCTAATGCTGAAGTAACTCTCTCAGCCAGAAGAGGGAGTAAACAGTTTTGCATGGTAGCTTTAATTCTTATTCTAATTAATGCTAACATATTTAACTGTATTGAGTCCAGATATAATAAAACAGCTCTATTACTCCATCCTGCCTGAGTTTTTCTAACAGGATACCTAGGGACGATCAGTCAAAGTGAGCATGAAAAGACAGCAAAGAAAATCGACAACCTTAGGACCTGTAACTGGACCTAAAAACTCATGTGAAGCCTTTTCACAGCCTCTTAATCCAATCCCCAAAAATGCAGGATTTTAAGAACTTGACTCTGACCAGGTTCCTTTGATCCATTTCTGCCTGCTTTGGGTCAAGAGGAGACTGAAGAGACTGTTGACAGACAGCCTGTCCGTCCCAAGGCTGTGTCAGCTTGGAAAATTCACGTCTAAATGTGTGCTGGTCAATGAAGGATAGGTTTGGCAAACTAAATGAAAGCATTGAACAGGTTAAAACATATTTTAACTTCAGCATCAGAATATGTATACGTATGTGTGTGCTCTTGTGTGTGTGTATGTCAGTGAGAAGCGGGGTCCTGCTGCGGTAAGCACTTTGTCTTCCTTTCCTCACCTCTGCTCACTTCTGGTTTACTAATGACCTGTATATATTGACAGATACGTCTCCCACACTTATGTCTTGCACTTATTCTCTCTTCCTGTCTTTCTCTCTCTACCACACACACACGCGCACACACAGATCCGAGAGGAGCCCTGAAGCCTCACTTCCTGCTGACTTGATTATGATGGAAGACACAAACAAGAAAAACACCAAGGTTACCACAGCAAGGTCAACAGCACACAAGCCGGCACAGGTAAGAGGAAATAGACACATTCAATAATACAAAGCAGGTGAGGGTCAAGCTAGCCTACAATCACATACACATTGATATTTCGTATACACTGATTTGCAGGTTGATTGGAAACACACAAATCCCAAAGTTGGATGTAAAAATAGCGATGGATCAGTCTGTCATTTATTATATTTAGAATAAATAAATAGAGTTAATAACTTGCAGATGCATGACAGTTTTTTGGACATGACAAAGTTATTTTCCACTCTGGGCTGCATCAGTGGACGGCTGCATGGTCAAAACCATCTGTGGTAACAGAGCGGAATGCAGACTTCAAATGACTGCTTGGACTTGATTATGTTGTATTGATACGTCACATAATTTAGCATTAAAGCTAATGTTGGCGCTGTCAGTGCAGAAAGTGAAAAGTAAAATATCCCTCCCCCGCTGGCACTCACACTCAATAATGCAAAAAATGCCAAAAAATAAAGTAAAAACACTTTTGAGTGACGCTGGCATCTCTGTGCTTGGACCGATAACTGCAGCAATTCTAAAGTGTCATTACATCAGTGGTTACTGTCTATATTATAACAAGCTAAGGCCTCAGTGCAGAATCACCACTAGATTTCCATGCTGTGCCCTGACTCTCCGAAGTGTTAAAACAGACATCTCTGTCTGTGCCTGGCTGTCATTAGAGCGCACTGTTTGTTGAAACGGAAAGGTTGTTATGCCGGCGTCTGCGTTGTAGCAGCACAGCGTGATCAGACAGATGCTGGAAGACAGACATTTATGCTGTGACGCTTTGGTTTTTCAAACAGAAATGACACTCTGAGGCCCCTCTTCACTGAACGCATCGCAGCTGTACAATGCTATGATGCCTCTGACAACTTCTCTCACTGTCACTATACAAGCATACAGGACGTGTTGGGATAAATGAGACACTTGACAGCAGAAGCCCCCAGACATGTCTGAGGTTGCGGCTGAGGGCACCAACACATCTTCAGCAAGGAGGACAGGAGACATCATGCACGATCGGCTTACAGTATGTGGACCTTTTTATTCATGTTATAGGGATTAAATTCCTCTCTCTCTCTCTCTCTATATATATATATATATGTGTGTGTTTTATGTTTGATGTATACGTGTTATGAGGCTCTTTGAGGGGTTATTCTGTGGATCTCTGATCTGTTTGCTTTATGTGCGGTCACGTAAAGTTCATCCCCTGCTGAAGGTGGACATCAAAGCCAGGCACCTGATAAAAGATAGAGCTGTGATAGTACTGGTAGCAAGTTCTAACAGAAAGTGAGGAGGAAAGGTTAAATGCAAATGAGCAGCTGATTATGTGTAGATCAGCCTGAGCCTAGAATGAATTATAATGATAAATATATTTAAATAAATGTTTTGCACTAAAAAGTATGTTTCTTTAATCATTTATTCAAAATATGTTCTGGATTTGTCTTGTTTAAACCTGTTTTTATGCATAAGAAGTATGAAAGCATGAGGAGGAGGCCCCTGTCATGACTTTAGTCACTATTGCATCAAATAGTGACGAATAATTTGTATGTGTCTACAAGTTGTGGGGGAAAATATATTTATCAGCCAACTTTCTGGAACATTTGAAAGCAACGCTCATGGCAAGAGGATTAGTGACGCAAACGTGAAGGAAAAAACCTTAAATAAATAGAAAAGCCGGCATGTCAACCTCTGAGGACGTGGAACTGATAGCGCTAAAGTCACAAATCACAAAACAAGCATTCTGCGCCAAAGAGTTTTCAGCGGGGGTCTCTATCCCTGTGACAGCTTGCTTTCTTTCTCTCTTGCCTTCAGCTCCCCCCTCTTCCTCCTCCCTCCCCAGCTTGCTCCCTCTCATCTATCAGGAATGATGGAGTGACTCCCCTGTTCCACTCCCCCACGGCTCTCCCCTGTTACAATACATGTGTATCCAAACATCCAGCGTGTCTGTCAAACAGGACGTTTCCCGCAGTGTTCATCCCCCTGTCCTTGCCTGTCCACACACACGCACACTCACACATATCTACGCACACACACTAGTAATGTCAGGAGTATGTATGTGTAAATGCAGACCAGTAAATATCATATATATACGTCAATGTGTTATTTTCTCTCTGACGTTTTGCATGCACATCCTCCATACACACATGTGTCTGTGTTCAGTACACACACAAACCCACACATGTATTCACACACAACCACGGTGAAGTAGTCCTGTCCACCGTCAGGGGTCTCTCTAACAAACAAACACCCCATCTATCCGTCCCGTTTCTGTTTCAGGCCTGGTTCTGCATGTGTGTGTCAATGTGTGTGTGTCAAGTTGAATTCCTGAGCCTGTGGTTACCAACAGCTTTGAAGTCCTAACAGCACCAGGGCCCCGGGGTGACAGGCTTACCCGCCACCCTGGGCCTGTGCTGCAGGGCCCATAAAGAGAAAAGCAAACAGGCAATAACACCCTGAATGAATAAAACTTTCCTGCATCTCTGGCTCCGGCTTCCTCCTTGGCCCTGCATGCCAGAGACGCACTCACACGGGCGTACACACACATACACACTGCATACAGAAGTGCTCGTAGAGATAAAGTTTGATTTAAGAGGGAGTGAGACACAAAGAGACACACGCTCCTGCAGTCTTTTACTCTGCATATAAAGCAATGGAGGAGCATATGAGAGTGCTTTCTCTTTCTCTTGTGCACTATGGCTCTCTCATAAACACAGAGACACAGATGTGAATACAGCATATAGGATGCGCATGTATATCCTCATTGCAGAGTTTCCTTACTTACTGAGAAATTCCTGCCTTTGGACTACAGCTGAATGGTCTCTAATTAACACTATGCTCATTATCCCTCTCTCTCTCTTTTCCTCCCTCCAGTCAGATTTCCCTCCCGGCTGCTGTGTTGCGGAGTAGGAGTCAGTATGATTGCTGCAGGCTTCTTAGCACGCTTTAATTAGCCGACTCTCTTGTTTTTTTTGCACATCAAGGTTATGGAAGATCCCCAAAAAGTCAAATGCTACTAGAGGGGATCAAAATTTGGGCAGTGGTAGAAACAAAAAAAATATGAGGATGCACTTTTAAACACAGTAACACCTTTGTGTGTGAGAGCAGGGATTACCTTTCGCCTCATGTTCCAAAGCAAAAAGGCCATCAGTAAGAGGGTAAACAGAGCGAGATCCGATGCAACTTGGCAGTTATATAATATTCAGGATATTATGTTTAACTCATCCTGCATCTCTGCTAGCTGGAAAGACCTACTTTGATTTGACATGTGGTGTATTTTACAGTGACTTTTAATATTAAGTGTTAACAAAAGATTCAGGACCTTCTCATTGTATCACTCAATCCAGGCCATGTCCTCTCCTCCAGCCCCTCCCCTCCCTTTCAGCTCCAAAAAGGCCTAATGCCAGGCAGCACACAGCCCAAATAGCTGCAGCAGAGAAAGCCTCCACACTAAACTACACTGACAAGAGAGGAGGACACTAATGCAATGAAACACCAGTGTTCGAACAGAGCTGAGTACAGTGTAACACATCGTTCACCCAAACACACACACAAGACTGCATCAGCTGATGTGATCTACTGGATTAGCTTTGAAAATGTGTGTGGCAGAAGTAGAGAGTAACACCCGCATGAAGCGCAGCTGTGGAGGTGCTCCTTAACCAGGAACTGAAACAGTAACAGACTATTGATGTAGAATGTGCTGCTCTCAGTGTGAACGAGTGCATCTTTAGTGTATGATGTGCAGCAGTGAGCTGCTGGGAAAAAGAACAGTGACTACGAGGACTCAGTGGACTGGAATACTAACACACAGATGCACACACAGCGGAACACACATACAGAACATGCAATAACATATCCAGCACTAAAAGTATATTAGCCTGTATCTCTCATTGTATTTTCGGGGCTGTGAGTTGAGTGTATGTGTGTGCAGAACTGACATGTTCTTGCGGAGAGCCTGGCAGTTATATAACGGCCAACAGAAACAAACAGAATCCTTCCAAGGGACCAGAGGAGAGCCAATAGCTCCATGGATTCACAGCACTCAGCCTCAACAGACTGGTCGAGAAAATATACAAAAAAACACAGTCCAAAAACATCGCTGGTGATGAGAAACAAAGAAGACAATTGAAAGCATTACTGTGGGACTTCTGCAGCGCTTTCTTCTGCTCTTATTAATTAGCCTGAATGTTATTTTTTAAGTATTTACTTAATCCCTTAAAAACAATAGCATAGAACTGTAAAATAAACCAAGGTAAAACTAAAAATCACTTTAAGAAATGTTTGTTTTTAGGTTTAACTAGATACCATTTAGCTTGTAAAAAACAGTAAGTTGCATTGAAGGATTTCTGATCACTAGGGGGCAGAAAGAAAACAAGTTTAAAGAGGGGGTATCACATTTTAAGACATATATATAGTTACAATGTTGGATGTTCGTACTAAATGTGGATGAAGTTTCAAATCTGTTGGTAAAACTATATTGGAGTAATCAGACTTTGTGACGTCACAAAGGGCAGCCTCGGAGAGCTGGCCAATCAGAAGAAAGTGGGCTTGTAGGGGTGGGGTTTTTTAAAGGGACAGAGCTGACTGAGTCGTTTCAGGCAGAGGCTGTGTGAGGGCCTGTACGGAGCACCAGTGTGAGAAAAATTATGAGTTTTTTTTAACTGTAAATTATGCTAAGCTACTCCACAGGTATCACAGAGTGAAATCTGAAGCTTCAAATTAGCATAATACCCCCCCTTTAAAAAAAAACATCTAACAGAGCAACAAAACCTCTCTACTTGAATGTATCATAAACTGGTGTTTCAGCTCCGATGTCCGACCACGTCTGAGAAAAGTTCCCTTTTCCAAGCCAAAAGCTAAATGAGTTCCTCCATCAACCCCACTGGACCTCTACCAAATTTGCATCAACCCCAAGGATGAGCGATCCGAAACAATAAGATTCAAGCGCTTTGATTGAAATCAATAATAAATGGTGGATGAGTCATTTCAGAGACCACAGCTTAGAGTACTTCACCGGTCAGGTTGATGTAGGCTTGCGTGACACTGTCATTGCAAGATGTATAATGTGTCTGCTTGAAAGCCAAGCATGTCTGTGCACAAGGGCAGCAGCTAAATCACTTAAGCGCGAGGGTGGAGAGTGATATAAAACATTCGACATGAGATGGGCGGCGGGCTTTGAACCATTGGCCAAGACGATCAGCCACTGGGGGGAGCGGAGGGACAGAAGACAGCGGAAAAGGCCTTCTATGAGATCACTGCAGTCATCGAAAACAAATAACTTTAGAGCTTAAGGATCAATGGAAACAGATCTATAGAAATCAATTTCAAGCATCATTTTATAGTGCCTTAAAAATAATACTTTTATCGTAAGTGCCTTTCTGTCCTTCCACTTATTCAGCAACTAGATCTGGTAAGTAATCTAGGCAGGCCAGCAACAAAGGCTTAAATAGGCCTGAGTATATGTGTCTCTGTGTCTATGTATATGGATCTATGTGCCATTATAATAAGCATTATGTAGCTGGCAAGTTTGGGGATTGTGTGTCTTGATAAATCCAGTAAGAATGTAAACCTGGGTCGCTCCTCTACGCGCAGCACAACAGCTGCTTGCATTTGCAACACACACTCACACTCGACAGGCACACATCCGTTTGCTGTTTTAGGATCAAATTAGGGGTTGCAGGAATTTCACACTGATGCTAGATAGGAGTTAGTTCACCTGCTCCAGTCTGTTGTAATGACAGATGAAAGAGCAGCTTAGCGAGATTAGATCTGGCCTCACATTCTCTGTGGAAAGGCCGAAGCCCGCTCACAAAACATACAGTAATCCTGATGATGACTGACGCGTCCATTCACCTGGTACAGTCTGAAAAACTCTGCGTCCACTCGCTGACAAAAGATCCGATGACATCTTCTGCTCGGATCTGGATGATGAAATATCAAAATATGCTCACGGCGATACACACTACATCCTGTGAAATATGTAACTACACATTGCAGCCAACAGCAGCCACACACACTTACACAGCAGTAGCTCACACATGGTGTCCCAATGCTAAAGCCAGACAGAAGTCATGTGTTCTTTTGAAGGCGCCACTGAAAAAACATCCTCGCTTTCACAAATATCTTTGGCTATACACAAACACAGACGGCCAGGAAAGATAATGAAAGTCTAATACTACAGTGTATTCTATTAAAGCCCTTAAACACACTTTGGAGTCTGTATAAACAACGGCAACTGCTCTCACACTCTCTCTCTCTTCCTCTCTCACTGGTGTCCACACACACACACGCACACACACACACACACACACACACACACACACACACACACACACACACACACATAGAGCAGGGGCTTAGGTAAGTGGAAGATGCTGCACCAAGCGTTTGGTCCAAGAAAACAAAGCATGAAATATTCAGCGGAGGTGCTACATGCACATGTGACTCAGAAGATTTAGAGCCAACAACACTCTATCCCAACACCTCTTCCTGGTCTCGCTGCTGCTGCCTGATAAAAAAGTACGTTCAAATGCTAGCCAATGCATTTGTGCTCTTAGATGAATATATGTTCGTATGTTGGTTTACTTCAAAGAATGAAAATATCTTCAATACTTAAAAATTCTCTCTGGTGTCATGGGATAATATATGACCAAGTGGGGTCCAGGGGCCCCATCCGTAGGTCCATGACATGTAAATACTTGAGAAACCAGTTTAGACATCTGTTTCACTCTGTTTAATCTGGCTGCAGCATTGTAAATATGTTTTCATCATTTTCGCTATCTGTCCGTACGACGACCTAACCCCATGCACTCATCTATCTGTTAACACTGAGGGCCTGAAGAGCGAGCTGCGCGCTGGGGGCCCCCCGACGGCTGCACGCGGGGGCTGCGGGGGCCTGTTGGTGCAGCTGTCCCACTCCAGGGTAACATAAGACCTTATTAGAGTCCATTAGACCTCTCTGAAACCAATAAGAGATTGTCGAATACATCCAAACATTCACACAATTCTCAGGGAGACAGGAAGTGACAGGAGGGTTGTCGGAGGGGGCACAGGGGTCTCCCATTTGTCCACATAATGCCCCATTCTTGTATCTATAACTTTTGACCTTTCAAATGTGGGTGAATGGCAAACTTTGTGGATCCAATCAGTCTCTTTTAAGAAAATGACATTAGTCCAAAGTCTTATTTGTAACCACAACATTTATATCTCATACCAATCCTTGTTTTTGTACTCATTTTCTGCAGTTGCATATCTCCCCCACTATGTTTACATTTTGTACATATAAGGATTCCATTTGACAGCTGCCACAAAGTTTCTCCCAGCATCTGGACAGTGAGACAGCCTCGTCTGGAGTCCAGTGCCCCCAAAAAAGAGCTTCCCTTGGCCCTGACAGCAGGGGCTTGACCTGGGAGACTGCCTTTGATCTTTAATTAACACCGGGCAGGGCTCTGGGGAGGACAGAGTTGATGAACACGGGAGTATTTAGGAGCAGCAACAACACCTAGGACTAAGAGAGCTGAAGACAGACAGCATTTTCTTCAAACTACCGATGCTGTTTTAACTTTAAAGACTTGTGGAGTGGAGAAGCTGCAGTGCAGAGGTGGCTGCTTCTAAAGCAGAGTGAGGAGCTCGCTGAAACTGAGAAAAAGAGGAGCACATCCAGACATGGTTGGCAGAAACCAGCCTCAACAAAAAGGTGAATATGGAGCTTCTGTCTCCTGTGCCAAAGCCGCTGTGAGCTGGTTTCTCTGTGGTACGGTCAAACCAAATAAACAGAACCATAAACCAGAGGACCATGAACTAAGAAAGCGTATGCCCCCTCCCCACACTTTTTTACATTATAGACCTTTGGTATTTAAATAGATCATGTGCTATAACATGTAGATTGTTAAGATACAATCTTAGAGTGGTACTCTCTACAAAAACATGGGGATACTGGCATGCAGCTGCTGCACTGGATAAACTACTGTACAGAGAAGCACTGGAGAAGCACTGCATCTGTAAATGGTGAAAGTTGTTGCACTAACTCCGGATGATGACCATGGGAAATGTAATTTTGCTACATTGTTAAAGGAATAATATTGAAGATTTTCATTTTTTACATAAATGTCTGTTAAGTCTCTATCTATCACAATGGTGATTGAGCCGATGGCCCACTGATAAAAGCCTTCGCATTTGCAGTTTATAGTATTATTATGGACTGGGTGTCTATGGCGACATTCGCAGAAATAATCACAAGCCGCGCCCAGTTAGTGACGTGTTTTCCATCGCCCAGTCTGCCAGAGAGGGTAGGCGGAGCTAAGCGGCTGCTTTTCCGGTCTCTGCAAGTGTTGCAAGTAAACAGTAATCTACTATGGCCAAACAAACAAAGAAAAGATCGATGACTACAGATACAACTTAAAAAATAAGCGAAAATCCAAAGAAAAAGAAACACATTTGACGCTCGGATGAAGGCAAACAGTCTAAAAAGGAAAGCGACCGTCAGCGAGAAAAATCAAGAGTTACAACCGGAGCCAACCGTGGACATCTGGTTAAATTGGGAAGTGTACTCCCGCAATTACCATTTATCATGCCATTAGGTGCTGCCAAAGAGAACAAAACAGAAATCTTCGAGATTATATCTTTAAGCTATGCTCTGTTTGTGGACACATATAAAACCCTTATAAAGAAATGCTTTATATGATAAGAAATCAGAAGAAATATGGATACTTTTTGGAAGTTTATCGTATTTTCACCAGACTGGGATAACGTACTGAGATGGAAGGCTTATTAGGACTTTTAAGGCCTTCTTAACCTTTGACCAAATGGGTTGATATAAGAGTTGATGGTCTAACTCGTTCAGTTAATGTACTTAGAGTATTTAAGGTGAAATAAAGTTCAATAAAGACAAACAAGGACAGTCAAAGGACAATTACAATCAGGACAACAGCTGCATCTGCTGCTAAAATATTCAAGTAAGGCCTGTCTCACACAGCAGTGTGTAAGTGCAGAAGCACTGAGAGCTGAAAAAGCTTTATTGACTTCTATCATTGTGACATTTAGATTATTTCCAATAACCAACTGGCAGCAACTCAAATTGCAAAACATGTGGGATGATGATGTCGCAGACAGTCTGAAATTAAAGGCAAAGCCAGGCTGCCAGATGTACTTTCTGACTTCTTCAACCACCTCTAAGGCGACAACAGACTTTGGGGTGAGATCGAGTATCTCCAGACTCCTATGTCTACCCACTCATGACTCCACCAACACCCACAACCATCACCGCAACTTTTCCATTATTCACCATCCACTCCGGCCTACTCCTTTCTTCTGTGTTATCAGTCCCATCCCTGCTACTCTGGTTAAGATCTTCCCATAGGTAATGATGTGTCACAGAGAGGATTACTATTGAACCACTGCACAAAGATCTGGATAACACATCACACACATGCATGGAAACAGACATGTACAACTATCCACCAACACTTTGGGATTCTGGGGTTCTTTTGAAGGCATCAGACATACAGAATGCATACGTACACACAAGCATACACACATGAAAACACAAAGGTTGGGCATTACACATTAAAGGTTGTGGGCTGATGGATATGAAGTGTGACAGTCCTCTTATCACACACTTTGCACTCTTTGCAGTCTTGGCAAACTTTGCCTTGTATCCCTAAGTATCTTAAACATGGTAAAGTAAAAATAAATGCTGTTTCCAAGGGGGGAGGTGAAGGACAGAAGGAGGACGTTACACAAGACGAATAGTAGTCAATGGACACAATAAGAGTACAAGAGAACTGGGAAATAAAAAGCATGACTGAAAGAAGATCTGTCTTACTTTGGCAGGTGTTGCTTCTCTCCTCGTACCCGGGGTTACATAGACACTTCCCAATAGGCACGAGCCACTCCCCCTCTGTGCTGCAGTACATTCGTGGAGGCTCTTCCTCTTTGGAGTGATTGACACATGAGCCTTTGACCTCCACCAGCGACTGTGAGTCCATGGGCACCGTATCAGGGAAGGAGGCCAGATTCCTCACAGTGTTCGGGCACTTCTTGAAGTAAACCCTCACAGAAACTAAAGCTACACAGGCGCCCACGTCCTGGAACGCCAGGTAGAAGCCCTTCTTTGTCATGGGACCCACCTCGCGCACCTCAGTGTTGAGCTTGAGAATGCGATCTCCGAGGTCCATTTGGGTGAAACTCTCATCCGCGGCGATGGTGTCGATCTTAGAGAACTGGTGCTCCCGGAAGTGGCTGCCCTGGTCGTCATCGGCCTCCAGGTAGAGGAGGTTGAAGGTCTCCTTGCAGGTGCCCAACACCAACGGGATGGAGTTGCAGTCCCTCAGGGTGAACTTGAGCTCCACATAGATCTTCTGGGCAGACTGGCGAGGGATCCAGTTGGTGCGAAGCCAGTTGTTCTGGCTATACTCCATCACATTGCAGACCTGGAAGGTCCTGATGGGAGTGTAGTGCTCATCGACGCCACTGATCTCCTCCCACTGAAAGAGATGGAGAGGGAGAGGTGGAAGACAGAAACAGAGGGAGACGAAAAGGAGCAACAGACCAGAGAGACAGGGAACCAAATGCAAAGGAAAAAGGGGAGCAAATTTAAGGAGAGAGGAGACGAGTAGGAGATGCATTGGAGGAATTGGTGGCAGAAGCATACAGAGTTAAAGGGAGAGGTAGGATTAAAAAAGGGAACAGATCACAGGGAAAATTAGGGAGGCAGAGATCAAGGGGGTAGTGGAAAATAGGGTTAAGGGTCAAAATAGAGGAAAGGAGTTAGGACATAGGGGGGAAGTGAAAGAAGAAGGGATAGGAGAGAGGGAATTTGGAGCCAGAGAAGGAGGTAGAAACAGGAAAGGAGGGAAAGATAGCAGAGAGAAAAACAAAGTTATCTCCACCCTGTAAGCATTTACAGATAAATTATTTAGATTCAGTTTCACTCTTGCTGAATACTAAGCATCTAATAAACACTTAAGGGTGAAAAATCACACTACCAGATCTCTTGTAAATTACTCAAGTTAATTAAAAGCAAATTTGCTGCCTTAGCCAAATTTTCGACGTCAGCGCGCTGTGAAAATATCTCTGAGAAAAAAAACATGGAGGGCAATTTCCCATCTCAATCTTGCTAAATTTGTTTGAAGCTGCTTAATTGCTGTTAAATATTAGCAAAATCTCGTAGTGTTTTTTTCCACCCTTATACTAACATGTTTTTTTCTCTACAAGTGAGGACTTTCAAGCTGCAGTCTTGGTTATTTGCATCACAGTACTACTGCTACTAAAGGAAACGTGCTGAATCCACTATGAAACAAAAGAAGCTACGAAGTATAGACAGATGTGAGTGTATACCAGGAACGTTCGTGTCTATCTTACATTTTCCCTCCACTGGGAGAAAGCAATGAGAGGAGAGGAGAAAAAAGAAAGCCGGGTCATTGCTTTTGAATTCAACACAGCGGGAAGACTCATTGATCATGCGCTTTGGCTTCGCTGTCCAGGCAAATCAACACTGAATCAGAGCGATGATGAATGGGGAAACACCTGAAACACTGGGCTCATTGTGGTTAAAATGACAATCATTAGAATGAATGGGCTTAAATGTGTAAATGGGTGCTTTTTCTCTTGTTTCTTTCCGTGAAATGCAGAATGGATGTATGCCTGAGTGAGCAGTGCCTTCTTCAGAGACACACAGAGAAAGAGAAACCCGTTCTGGGTAAATGGAAACTGAATTATCGCTCCTTTCACACAAGCATTAATGGAAACATAAACCCACACACACATATACATTCACATAAGGCCCATGTGAAGTGTTTAGAGTCCCATAGCAGGCGGACACAGCAGGTGCTTTCAGCCTGAACACAGAAATTAATGACGAGCTAAGAAACTCTAGGTTCTCTATTACATGTGTTTTTCTCCCTGTGTATGTGTGTGTGCTGGTGTGTGTGTGGGAGTAAAGTGTATCTATAAGTGTCTGGTGTTCAAGGAGCTCTCAGGCTGAAGGATGACCACTTGCTTTTCATCTCACAGCAAAGTTAATGAAACACCCCTGAGAGAGACAGACAGAGAGAGAGAGAGAGAGAGAGAGAGAGAGAGAGAGAATAATGAAGAGGAAGCTGGAAAGAAAAGAAGAGAGTGAAAAAGAAAGAGCTGAAAAATAGCAAGAGGAAGAGGGAGGGTGAGATAAAGTGAGAGGAAAATTGAGGGGAGAGATTCCATTGGTGTTTAGTCTCCCCCGTCATGCCTTCCTTGGCGTCACCTCATTCATCAGAGTGGAGTCCAAGCTCTCTATAGGCCCAACAATAACAGGCGGAAAGTGGAATGGAGTGGGGCTAAATATAAAGAGGTGAAGAGAAACTTCACATTTCACCTCACTTAACTTGCAAGGTTTAATAGCGCGGCTGAAATTATACGTAGGAATAATGATGTGATGACATGCAGAAAGGGTTGATGATAGACTTTGACACCGCAGGAAGCAGGGGGAAGTTCAACACTACAATGAGCGATTCTTGTGACACTAGGTTAGATAAGACAATTAGTTGAACACAGTGAAAATTAAGCATCCTGGCCTGTCTTTTTGCCAGGATTGAAGAGCCAAACAGAGATTAACAATGATGTATTTAGCATGATAAATTACATTCCTGTAAGATGGAGCTGTTTGCACATCTTTGCAATACGCTGTTGGACCACTGCCTCTGTACCTTTCAGTCTACCTCTATATATGATCTCTCTGCTATCTAAGGAAACACTGAAGAGGATGGAGCAACTGTAAGCAGAGCAGTCTTAAGTATCTACTCTGGATAGCGCTTTCCCTTTCTTGTGTCTTCAAGAGCTTCTTCACGTATTCAGAAAATTATTGTTACTGATCTCGCAAAATTGTTTTCCAACAGAACAGTAGTGGCCTTAAGGTGTGGAGGGCCTGGTGTGTGTATGTGTAATACATATGACTGTACAGTATATATCGAGTGTGTTTGTGAATGAGCATTGGTCCTCTTGCTTTTCTGTGTATAACTAATGACTGTATAAATAGATGGATGACGCGTCTCCATCTGCTCTCATTGTACAAAATTGATGCCAAAATAGCCCCCATGATAGACGCCGCCATGCGATGGTGGCGTCATTTGAAGCCAGAGTTGCACAGTAGAGATCGGCAGGTCGAGCCGCCATAGCCACTTCCGCTTACCAATACACTCTGACTTTATAGTTTGACTCATGTCCCATCTGTTAACATGGAGCAGGCGGGCTTTATGACCTATACTGCAGCCAGTCAGCAGGGGGCGCTCGACATGTTTTGGCTTCACTTTTGGGGAGCTGTCATGTCGTCCATCTTTTAATACAGTCTATGTGTATAACCATGTTGTGTGCATGATTGTGTGTTTGCATAGTGCTTGGCCTGTTCTCACTCCCACCTCATCAAATACGCCAGCTTGGTCAGTGTCCCTATACTTCAGAATCTGACCGCAGGACGCACACCACTTGTTAATTTTTTTTCATGGTGCAGTTGAAGTGATAGTATGAAGAGAGCAGGGAATTAAGTTCCATTAGTTACAGACCTACTTAGGTTGCGTATTTAAACCCAAACAGCAAGTTACCTGAACCTAATCAAGTCATTTTGGTACCTTACCAAACTTTTAACAACATTAACCATGTTTTCATTGTTGTTCCATAACTCCAAAAGATGTGAAGTGTTTCTCACAAAACTTTTTTTTGAATGTCTGACCCAACTTTGCTGAGTAATTGTCGCTAACTTTACCATGAAGCCCCAAAAGTCTGAAATGACAAAAAGGGGAGCACCTTGATCGTCATATTTTGAGGCACAGGGCCAGACTTGATGAGCTGGGATCGAGACATGTGAATATAATGCAAACTGGGCTAAATCTATTGCGATTGCGTGTGATGGCTTCGCTGTGCTTGTTGGGAGAGTTTGTAGAACACAATCATACATCAGGCTCAAAATCAAACCCAGGTGTGTGTGTGCGCGTCTGGTTGTGTGTGTGTGAGTTGGATGTGCTAAATCCTGTTCCAGAGGAGATGACTTGACTTGAGCAAGTCCTGCCAAAGTAAATAAGACCTCCGCTACGATGTGAGGATCTCTATCTTGAGGATAGCATCTATTACATTGAGACCCCCCCCCCCTATTCTTCTCCATCCCAAAACATGACATCATCAGAATGATCTCCTCCAACCTTGAATCATTTCCCTTTGTTAGTTAGCTGATCCTTGTTTTCTCTCCTTAAATTAACAAGGAGGAAGGAGCAGGGATCCAGGAAAGCATTTGTTAGGGGAGAATGACGTTCTCATAAATAACAGAAGATCTGCCGCCATCAGCGGCAACATGGGGACATGTTCTTATGTCACCCAGGGTAAATAAAAGTCTAAAGTGAGCAGCCACTCCCTCATTTCTCTCCAGGGGGGCGTACCTCCCCTCTCCCTGTCCTCTAATTGATATATAACAACACTACGACCTTACACTGGTCCTTGTGACCTCTGACCCTTGCCCCTGATGGTCACAGTTGGGCCACAGTTTGGTGTGATCCTGCCCCTGGTTTCTCTGATCTGTGCTGTAGGTGAAGCAGCTTAAAGGGACGGTAAAATGGAGTGAGGTAACCTGATCCGCTCAGGACATTACAACGACGGCAACAGGCACGTCTCAGAGTCACCGAGTCAGCACACCAGTGCACGCACTTCAAAGAGATGCAGGTCAATGGGAGTTAATGGACCAGTAAATGGGCCAGTATAGAGTAACAATGCATGTATACCAAGCTGTATTTTAGGAAACAGGATTGGGGAAAGCATCCTCTAGTCATAGGATCAACAATATTGGCTCTATTTTTTTGACAGTGACAGTGAGGAGGTTTGATTAAAAACTGTCTTTTGTAATATTTTTTAAGTTTAATTTTGATATTGTTCTTTACTTTTCATTTATATCAAAATACCTTTTAATTATCTTTCTGGGACATAGGAGTGGGCTACATATAAGTGTATTTACCACCTTTCTTTAAACCACTACAGATGGAGTCTAAAAACTGGATCATCCACAACAAGTGCAGACCAGCTTACGCTTTGGGCTCCATAGAGGTCGTCGGGGTCACACACACGACAACTGCAGCATATCAGTCAGACGACATTTCATCAGCTGGTCTTACCAAATAGAAACCTGAATACATGCTTCATACCTCCGCTGCTTCTTCCTCCTTTCTCCTGTGTTTGAGCAGCTCGCAGCCTTGCCCTGCTAATCCCTGTTTATGCTTTGCTCAAGGACACATCAGCAACAATTGCTGAGGGATGCTGGGAAGCTTTAATTCCAAAGCACCATGTCTGCTGTGCATTTATAGCACTGTGGGCTGTTATCCGATACTTGTTTTTAATTGGCTATTAATGGCTTTTTAATTATACTAAGTCTAATATGTATTTTTGTTTTGGGGGATATTAACGTACATTTAAGACGAATACTTGTACTAATGGGTGTCTTTGAATTAGTTTTTTTAAACACTCTCATGCTGAGTATTTGTTATGAGTCAGAGGGTTTGCATAACATTTGCTATAACACTCTTTAGACTTCCTCCTCTTCCTCCTCTCTGGTCCCTCGCCTTGCCCCGCTAATCCTCGTTTATGGACGGGCTTTTCTCCATACTCTCTCTCTTTCTGGGGGGGCGGGGGGCGTTTTATGCTGGTCAGGCTGATTTCGCAGATGGGGTGGCTGCAAAGCATGGGGGGGCTTTAAGAGCCCTTGGGTGACTAAAGAAGTAGAAACAGCAGCCTGTACTCCGAGAGGAAAAAAATAGAAAGCTGGATGGCTGAAGTGGAGAACCAAGTCCGAAATATAAAATGTCATGCCGTTATACTGAGCCGGCCCCCACCCTCTTTTTCCAGACCTGAGAATTGGAAAGGGGAGTTTGAATTTCTGTGTATGTGTTACATATTTCACATTAGAAGAAGAAGAAAATAGATCTAACTGGGTCAGTTAAACTGAAGAAAATGTGCTAATATTTATCATATATATTATTTCAGCTTTGCAGTTGAGCATATGAAATTGCAAACTGCCTAACTAGCTTGGCAAAGAGTTGACTGTTTGATCCAGTCTATTTTATACAGAAGTCATTACGTATCGGTTGAGGCAAAAAAAAGCCATGTAGTTGATCCCCAGGTGGTTCCTATGGAAAATGGACTTCACTTGGTACGTGGCCATTAATTCTATTTTGCATGCACAGCCAGCGTCTGGGGTGTTGGTTTGTTGCTGAAGAATGCTTTCAAAGCACGCAAGAATGTAATCTTTAACACTCTTTAGTCTTGTGAAGGGCTAAGCCCCCTGGACACTGCTCAGCAATCAGCCTGCCTCCCAGACAGATAACAGTATATCTGGATCACACGCACACACACATACACACACACACAGTTGTCAGTCTAGTCTGTGAGTCCGGAGTGAACGTCCTGGGGAGGCTAAGCTCTTAATTTGTTGTGACCAGAGCACGTTGTGTCTCGGTAGGCCAATAGCTGCGGCCTCTCCATCAATGTGTGTGTGTGTGTGTTTGTGTGTGTGTGTGAGGGCTCCGTGCTACTGCCACATTATGAGAAATCATTTGTGAGCAGCAGTCTCCCTGGGCAGGCTGCTTATCGGAGTGCAGTCAGTGGATGACGTGAGTAATTACAGATGATTCACCTTGAGGACTTGATCATCAGCAATATCTCTCTTCTCTGCCTCTCTCTCATCCCTTCCTGTCCTTCCCTCACTCCTCTACCCCCCCCCCCCCCCCCTTTTTGCCTTTTCATCCCTTTTGCCTTTCTTTCTCTCTCTCCCCCTCTTTTTCATCCTCTCGTATCCCCTGTCTTTCTTCTTCTGGAGTCATTCTCGTTTAAGAATGACATTGGTTTCTATTGCTGCAGCATTTTTAAGAACCGTATAACCACTCGATTCTCTTCTGAACTTGTTCAAAGCAAACAACATGAAATAAAGCAGAGCTGCATTTGCTCGGTCACACATTCCAATGTCCAGTGCTGGATCACGTCCTCAGTATCGGCCCACATTTTCCTACTTACTCAAACGTGAATAACTTCTATCAGCACAAGATCAATCTTTGACTCAAACTGGTCACGCGATTGTTCTGTAGCCTGCAATTGTCCTGAAAGTAAATGCTTTTTAAACGGCCTGCAGTTTTTCCTTTGGGTCGCTCCTTCATTGCGGTTCGACCTCGCGGAGAAACTCGGACGGTGCCAGCACTGTATACGGCCGAGGGAAACAAGGTTTGGCAGCTCCACGGAACAAATGACTGGATTACCTTAAGCCACTGCCAAGGAGTAATTCTAACACTTAATAAAGGAAAAAACGAGGAAGTGTGTGTGTCTGTGTGTGTGTGTGTCAGCGGGCCAGCCCTAAGGCTCAGTAGTCTAACTAGTTAGACAAATAAACACTGAACAAGAGCCCACTAGAGGGGCTCTGGTAGCAGAAGGAGGCTGTACGAGGCTGCAGACATGTTTTACCGAAGTCTGGGACGACGTTGCTGCAACGTTGATGGTTCGTTTTTACGAAAGCTGTAAAATTCTTACATGTTTTGTCGAGAAACTTTATGCATAAAAACAAATCTTGCACAAATGATTTGTGCATCCTGCAGCAGTGGTTGCACAAATTCTATGTGTAACCACTGCTGCACAGGTTCAAGCTGTTAGAGTGGGTTTAATATAGAATTAATATAAGTGCAAAATTTGATTGGAATTCTGTAATTTCCTTTTTTTTTATGTATTAATGTGCACCTGACATGAAACATGGGTGTTAAAAGACTACAAATGGTATTAAAGCATGTGTAACAGACACAATGATGGTGAATGTTTTTGGTTTAGAGCAAATGGATTAAAAGTGAAATCTCAATAAAGGCATTACAATGTTTACATGCAACAGCAGTAAAACACTATGTTGATGTAATATTTACTTAAAAGGGGGGGACGCTTATCATCATTGTATGTGTGGGTGCTTATGTGCCTAAAACCTCTAATCCTTTAATGCCTTAATCTTTCTTTAAACACCCCAACATACACGCAGTTCCATTTTCTGTAAGCATCTTGACCATATGGCAAGCTCCGAATACTTAACCTTTAACCTGCGTGATGAAGAATGGACAAAAAACGTCTAAAGAAAAGTGGGTTAATCTGCTCTTGGCTCATTGAGTCAACATGATAGCGTGAACCCCAGGAGTTTGAAAATCCTCATTTCATGTGGTGCGGGGGCTGAATCCCACATGTGAGCATATTCATACATGATGTGGATAAGTACAGAGATATAGGATACTCACCCCATGTGATGGGTAGGAAATCCATCCTAACTCCCCTTGGCTTGCTTTAGAGTCTAACAGGTTAACTGTGATGAAGAAGAGGAAGAGAGAGAGAGAGAGGGAAAACAAAGAGAACAGATGAGTGTCTAGTCCTTGTTAGCCCCAATTAGCTCAAGTCTAATCCCACAGGAGGGATCACCAACCTCAAGCAGTGATCATGACTTTATTTTCTCAGCTGCCACACACACACACACGACACACATATCCTATGTGCTACCCAACAGTGAAACCCGACTTCTGTCTCCTTGTGCGTCTCAAAGCAGATGTTGGCGGAGCTAACTGGCGTCCACACAGAAATCCTGAAAAGATTTTGCACTTAAGTAAAGCCAACATTTCAAAATACCAGAAGAGTATTTCATTTCCAAGTCTCATGCTTTTGACCCATCTGACCTCCCGTAGCTACCTCGCCACACGTACTGTACAGTCGCAGTGATTGGGCTGTCACCAGGTACAACTGCATGAAATCTAAAATCAGATCCAATCACCAGTTTCTGAGGTGGTCAGAGATGCGATTGGTCACACTGAAACAGAATATAGATCTAGTTATAATGAATGGAAATATGATTTGATGTGGGTTTCCTGCCAAGAGGTCTTTCATGTTAAACAGAAACCCAGATGCAGAGAGGGCAAGCCGTGTAGATGGGATATGACAGAGAACAACTAAGACAAGGAGCTGCGTTAGCGGGACACTCTACACTTTAGGTTGGAGGAACAAGTTTCATATGGTGGACAATAGACACAGAGCAGTTTTCATGTCATGAGTGGTTATTTCACTTCTGCTGCACATCTCATTATAGACAAAAGAGTAGTACACTGTGCAGGTGATATAAACAGATTGTGTGGCTCAGTCGAAAGGTTGGTGGTTCGATCCCCAGCGCCCTCAGTCTACATGTGGAAGTGGGCAAGACACTGAACCCCAAATTGCTCCCACTGGCATAGCCATCAGTGTGTGAATGTGATGACTGATTGACAGTTGGGCACTTTACGAAGCAGCTTCTGCCATCAGTGTGTGAATGTGTGTGTGAATGGGTGAATGTTACATGTAGTGTAAAAGCGCTTTGACTAGAAAAGCGGTACATAAGTACAGTACCATTTATCATTTCTTTGTGCCTTTGTTGGCAGAACTGACACTTGTATCTTCCCCAAGCACAGAAACATGAAATATAACACTTGTGTTTTTACAAAGTTGCTCAGGTTGAGGAAACTTCATGCCCTATGGATGCCCTCATGCTATAGCAAAACTGTAACTGTCAAGACACCAGTTTGGGTTTAGAGTCAGTCAGTCAAAAAAAATATTAATAAAACATTTTAATTAAAAAAAAGAATTGAAGATAAGCATTTTTATTAATGATATTCCCCCTCTCATTCTTGTAACAAGATTCTTTATATGAATTGAATGAGAGGCTAGTGTGTGAACGGGAAACAAAGACATACCTGATGGGCTGAGGCGTTACAAATGGGACACACAATCATGCTAACAGAACTCTTATTTTTGCACATTTGAAGGAAGTTGTTCACTTTTTGTTGCTCTTCTTGAGCAGAAAACAACTTTACGTTTGCTTTCAAAATCCTCTTTATGATTAAAAACCTTTGAAACTTTTTTTAAATCAATATGTAAAGTGTCTAACTGTTCGTTTTTCAATTTATTGGGGTAAAAAAGATGCACATGTGGCGGGCTGGTTTAGCTTAGTTGGTAGCTAAACCAGCCCGCCACATTCCTGCGTGCATTCCTGGACGCACCGATCGCAGGTTTGACTCCCAGTCTGCCGGTCATTCGGTGCATGTCATCCCCCCCACTCTCTACTCCCTTATTTCCTGTTTCACTTCAGCTATCCTGTCCAATGAAGGCAAAAGCCAAAAAAACTAAATCCTACAAAAACAAACAAAAAGCAACATGAATTCATGTGTTTCTGCAATACAACATGCACAACTAGTGAGGATAAATAATCAGTTAATGTAAATCAGTGGTAGAAAAATAAAGCACCAATGGTTTCTTCTTTTAAGTTTAAACCTGAAACTGACTCAGCCTCTTTCTCATCCTGCTGAGAGCAAATCAGTCCACAGCTCATCACACACACAGACACCAGTGTAAACTACACACACACACTTATCCAAGCGAGAGCAGGCACACACAACAAAGTGAAGCAGCGGTGCAGTCAGGCCCTGCAGCTGTAACTCTATTCACTGTGAAAATATGAGGAATACAATCTCCCTGTATTCTCCCATTCAAAGATCCAATAAGCAGAATGAACACGTCTCCGAGGACTGTCAAAGAGAGTGTTTGTGGGTCAGGACGGACTGCTGTGCCACTGTGGAAATTATTTTAGTCATGCAGAATTTGCCCCTCACAAGCAGCACAAACCAAATTTGCAGTGGAAGGGGATTTCGCCGCTCCGTGAACTAATTGTTGTTTCACACTGGAATAAAGGTTGAGATTGAAATCATCATTTTCTTCAGGCCAGTCTGATAACTATCAGCCAGAGTGGCAAAAAAAGGGAAGCGGGAAAAGGAAAACACACACGCAGGGAGGCTGATTATCAAATTCCAGGCTCAAAAAGCTTCTAAATGGAGGCTCACCTGAGCTGTAGCCGTGCTAAGCCACTCAGCCAGATGAGTGGCAGTCGACACATTCCTATTAGAGTCTAATGAAGCTATCTGTTCATGTCAGATAATAGCAGCTCAGCATCCAGGGCCATTGCTTCCAATTTACATTTCTCAACGAGCCGAGCCCACCACTCAAATTGAGCCGAGCGGGGGAATTTGAGAGCAGAAAATTAGACGGCTCTCATATCGCGGGAGGAAAAAAGCCCCCTCCAGCTGCACTTGGCTTGGGAAATCAGCACCCACACATGCACACAAACACACACGTGCAAACACACACATGCATGCATACACACTCCCACTGTGCATGGTTATGAAAAACACAAAAACACACTAAAATATGCATCCCATCCGAGAAACTATGGGAGTAAACACAACATAAAACACATTCTAAAATGTACCTAATAGATGAACAAACATCCACCTTCAAAATAAAAGCTTTTAAAGACACACACCCACATGTACCGCAGCCTATGCAAACACTCTTTGAGATGCTCACCAAAACATGCACACATTCCCACGCATGCGCACTCCAGCAGGCACAAAATAAGAGCATACACAAACTTGAGCTGACAGTCTTTCTTACTCCCGCTCTCTCTCGCTCTCTCGTACACACACACACACGCACACACAGTCGGTTAGCAAGCTAGCGCCAGCCAAGCATATAGCCCCTGCCCCATCAGGGAGTGCCTCTAAACGGGAACTAGGAGTATTAATAGCAAACTGAGCCAGCCTGTCTGGGAGGGAGCAAAACATCACCGAGGTGGAAACAGGTGAATCAATGTATGACACGCATGTAGGCCCCCATCAAGCACACACATGCATAAAACGGAAGCAGAATAAACCGCGCCACAGGCAGCCAGAAAACTGCAAGTTTTCAGGATTAACTGATAGGGATACATTGATTTTTTTTCAACCAGGAAATACAATGTGAGACCACTTGTCATGTTGTATTACTTCTCCTTCTTTACTTGCTAGTGACCTAGTATCGCTTAGCATAGCACATGTTGAAATATTAACATGAAACGTTGGAGCGAAGATCTACAGGGTGCCCATTTTGACGTCTATTTTCTCATAATTTAACACCATTACGACTGTCTAGCACAAAGTTTAATTCAATAGTCCATGTGTTCCAGTAAATTCTGATGAAGGAAAGCGATTCCCAGCAGATGCATGTGGAAATGTAATCCTCAGACATAATTAAAATGTTGGAGGAGTGGAAGGAGGCGCTGTCAGTCAGAAACGCTGTCTAGAATCAACACATGGCTCGATCAGCAGAGCGGAGACCCTCCCATCTGGACATACTCGCTCCAGTTAGGATAGAAAAGGATTGGATTCAAACGTTGAATAGAGCATTTGCTCTAATATCTATGGAATCTGATTGAGCTCCGAGTTAGAGGGCATTGTCTCTGCAGCCGGCTCTGTGCATGTGAAGGTTGGCAGGCCGCAGTGCAGGCAGAGCAAGGCGACTTGTGTCTGTGTTAAAGGGTGAAGTGTTCACCTCCCATTATGAATTATTCAAGTGCAGAGTCGCTCTGTCTGATGTTGCTGCTGCTCGCCCAACCCCTCTGCCCCCATTCCCCTTTCTTTCTTTCTTTCTTTCTTTCTTTCTTTCTTTCTCTCTCTCTTTCTTTCTTTCTTGCTCTCTTTCTTTCTTTCTTTCTTTCTTTCTTTGTCTCTCTCTTTCTTTCCTCTAGTCTTAGTCTATGCTTTATATCTATACACAGACCTAAACACTCACATAAAGGCATGTAGCACTCCAGCACACACATACTGTATCATCTTATATCCCTACACAAAAAAACACACACAAATACACACACACCCACACACCAAAGACACACACACACACACACACACACACACACACACACACACATACACACAAACCCTTTCTTTTCCTCTAACTCAGACGCTTAAAGCACACTCTGTTAAATGGAAGATGTCACTCTATCTTCACCTCAATGTTTGGCCAACACACACACACACACACACACACACACACACAAACACATAAATATAGACCTAATAAAGGAAGGTGGTATATTTTGAAAGGATGTGTAAGCACATTTCCAGCACCACCTCTGAAAGGTACCATCGCTCACAAACGCCCGTCCGTCCCAGCGGGGCTGCTGCGCCGGCCTCGCCGGGCCAAGCCTCCCCACCGCCGGCTAAAAATACCCGAGGCCTCCCGACGCCCCTCAGCGGGGCAATATCACAGCACGCAACCACGCACAGGGACGTGCTGCTCAGAAAGAACTAACAACTTTATTTTTATTTGACTTTTTTTCGATTAGATATAAGAAAATATTTACAATGATATTTGCCCAAAGTTAAAATAAACCTGCGCCACTAAATGAGGGGCTTCCTTTGAATTACTCACAACTTCCCCCCTGAAGTTTTGTACAAGGTAATTAGAAGCGGATGAGCCACAGTAAGCTAAATGCTGCGTAAAAAATAAAATAAAATAAATAATAATGATTAAAAAAAATGTTAGTGAAGGCAAGGTGCGGGGTTTGGACTGAAGATTTCAAGCCAAAAAACACCGTCCTTGTTTCTTTTGAAGTGGAAGAAAAATTAACACAATATTGACATTTGACAAGTTTTCCATCCTCTCGTTCAAAATTGAGTTTTTCCATGAAAATATATTT
Organism: Semicossyphus pulcher; assembly: GCF_022749685.1. Lineage (NCBI taxonomy): Eukaryota > Metazoa > Chordata > Actinopteri > Labriformes > Labridae > Semicossyphus > Semicossyphus pulcher. The sequence continues at coordinate 17,504,532 of NW_027211659.1, read as the reverse complement.
ACTTATTATGTTTTATGTGACGCATTAATTACATTAAGTCTATGAGTAAGTAAAAAATTGGCAAAATAGGGCGTTTAATTATTTTCAAATGTACTGAACTAGCTTGAATACAGTCTACGTGATTCTGTCAGAGAATCTACACCTGCTGCTTTTTATGGGCATGGGGGTTTGAAGTTAACAAACACGTTACTTTGGTTAACCCTGAATGCTCTTTCACAATGTGCTGTGCGCGCTCGCTGGATGTGTTCAGCAGCCTGAAAGCATCAGAAGGAAAGACAGAAAAAACTTTGTTTATCCTTCACTCAAGTGAACAGTGGGCCACCGAGCAGATGAAGAAAAACTGCTTGCGGAAGGTTAAAATGGGAAATAAATCGGGCTTGTGATTGATTAAACATCTTAATATAATTTAAAATAAAATACGTTGTACACTCCCTGCTGTGTTCAGTTACGCAGCACTGCGTTCATCAGTCCCAAATGTGGTGATATGAAAAGTTGTAGTGATTTTACAGTGAGGAGAAAAAGCGGCTCTGCTTCTCATCAGGGGAGTTTGTAACTTCATGTTTTATCTGCTGCCCTGCTTCACGCCACGAGCTGATCTTTAGGGCTGTTTCTGAAATCAGACGCGTAACGCAGCACGACACGTTTGCACCAAGAAACGAGAGAAAAAGTTCTTTATAAAGTTCTCTCTGCTGATTCAAAGTGTGTTTTTTTTCTGAGGTCATATTGTGGTAGCATTCTGTATGAAATTCTATAGAAGGAGCGGCTCGATACTGACACTCTCTGGCTGATTTATGTCGTGGAAAAGGTAAAATGTAACTGCCTGCTTTGTTTCTCTTATCGAAAATGATGCTGTTCCTAAAATGTAGACCAGTTACAGTCTCTCTCTCTCTCTCTCTCTCTCTCTCTCTCTGCCTCTTTCTCTAGCCTGCTGTCTCTCTCTCACAAACACACACACTCCACACACACTCTCTCACCAGAAGCACATTACATTTTGTCAGGGAGGTGCATTTTATTATTATTATTATTATTATTATTATTATTATTATTATTATTATTATGTCGTTTTATTTTGTGTCTCTGATTTTAGATGTCCAACAACTTTCTATCTCAATAATATATCGAATTTTATTATAGTACACATAAAATATCAATCAAGTAAATAATAAAAAAAAATAAAGGTTTCTGATTTTCTGGTTAACCTTTACTCCGTCTCTCTCTCTCTCTCTCTCTCTCTCTTTCACTCCACTCAGTTTTTTAAATTGCCCTTTCCCCCCGATTTCCAATCAGTCCAGTGATGCGTTCATGTAAAGTATCACAAATGAAACTTATTGATCTCTGCTTTGAATTAACAACTAAGCAGAGAGCAGGACTGACACAAGACGGTGCGCACAGAAAGAAAGCACTGTGAACTTCATGACTGGATGAAAAGTCTGAATAAATTTTCGTTCCAAAATCAGGTTTTAGGTTCAAACTTCTTAAAGGGAAGTGTTCGACAAAGTTACCTTTAAGTGTACTGATTAAAATCACAAGTTTTAATCTGGTGTGGCTGTTGGTCATTTCAGTTTAGCCCCCATCAGTGTGGATAAATTAACTTTTTTTTTTTTCTTAGGCCTACATGTGTTTTTTCTGGGTAACTTTTTTCTAACGTGGAATGGAGACCCAAACTTCTAGAACTCATCCTACAGCATCAGCAGGAGTCTTCCCTACTTGTTCACACTTGTAAGTGTACGGCAGAAGGACCAGGGACGTGTGTGCTTCTTTTCTTCTGCATCTGTCTGCCTCTGATTTAATTTAACCATTTCACAATCAAGGACCTGTCCGTGTTTTCAGGGATATTTTATTTTATTTTTTTACAGGAAGTAGCTGAAAAAATGATAACTGTCCCTTTATACAATGTGACCCAAATCTTCCCCCTAATGTGCTGTCCTCCCCCCCTCTGTGGGGCAGTTTAACCTTTACAGAACTCAGAGCACCTCCAGGACGCGCGTGCCTTTTTCGTTTTACTTCGACCCCGCTGCAAAACACCTCAACCATGACACACATTTACTACAGAGCGGAACAGTGCCTCTGTGTTTGAACATTTTTTTTAGAAAGTCAAGTAAATGTGTGAGAAGAAAGGAGACTGTTTCACTTGTTTCCAGTGCAGCTCCACGTGTTCGAAGAAGCGACTCTGCAGAAAGTGGACCGCTCTGTCCTGATCTGAGGGGTTTCCATGTAATGCTCCATGCTTTCATACAAGTGACGGGAATTTGCACTAGAAATGGGTAAAACCAAGTCGTTTATCTTCATTTTGTTTCCCCGAAACATCACATTTAAATATTATTCTTACACACAGTTAGTATGGCTTTGTTAAATGGACAGTTCATCCCCATAGCAGCCTAAAAGTCAACTATTCTGGCTCTATTCAGGTCAGAACCATAAAAACACACATCCGCGTTTTTGCGCACTATATGCGCTGTAGCTCATCTTCTATTTATTGCCTTTAAATCGGTGTGTCTGCCAGTCTAAGTGGGGCGTCTACCCCGAATGGATCCTCAGATAAAACAGAACAACGTGAACCTCTGATGGAAACACAGACAGCGGAGTTTCTTTACATGTCTTTGCCCCGCAATAACTCCGCGATGGGCATTTTGTGAGCTGTCTCGCCATCTCATCCCAGTCTAAACAACTATTAACCCCCCGTGCGCGAGATTATCCGAAATGGGGCTGCCTTGTCTGCCTTGTTTGGATCTTTCAAAGTTCGTTATGTAATTTCTGTCTGTAAGTGATCACATCCCGGCTCCACATGCTCCTCAGTCTCACCTCCACGCGCTTTAGATCATCTTGTTATTGTTATCGTTATAATTTGGACAGTAGCAAGTCCGCGATGTATGCCGCGGCGCACCATTCACACACACGCGCGCGCGCATCCAAACCGACACATACACATGTCCGCAGACTGAGAGTTCTCTTACCTTCATTCGGGGGGTAGATGATGGGAAACGCAGGAATAACGCAGGACAGTAAAAGAGGTAAAATGAAAAGAAGTGATCGCGGATTGCAATCCATGGCGGCGGATCAGAGGTACATAACTCCATGAAGCCACTGACTGATCTGAGAGCGTCTCCTCTCCTCTCAGCTTTCTCTCCCTCTCTCTCGCTCAGGCTCCCTCCGGCTGGAGCATTTTTCCGCTGGGTCCTACAGAGTCTGACAGACAGCAAAACACAAGCGCGCAAGGTTCACCACAGGTCAGTTCAGATCCTCTGACACGGGTGACTGCTAGCTGTATATGACAAAGTATTGATTGAACAGTCAAAGCATAACTGTAAATTTATTCACTAAATTGGTGAGCACATATTAAGAGAAATATTACATATCTAACTTGGAACAGAGGGGAAAAGCAAATGTTTCTGTGACCCTAATTCAATCACATTTAGGCCTACCAAATATTTCACTTATACTCAGTTTTCTGCTTTAATCTTGGAGGATCTCAGATATAATAATAGTCTGTTTAATTATAAAGAGGAAATATGTGCCCTTTATCACATCAGAGTGATATTTATCACTTGGGCTTCATTTGGCCCACTTACAGTTAAAGCAGCTCACTGCAGGATCTACATGCTTTTAACCGAACAAATGACAGTAAATTACATGAGCTTAAATTAAAAGAATTATATAATTAGAAAATATGATATGATAATATGATGTGTATTTTTAAAGAAGACTTTGGGACAACAAAAAGTGAATTTAACAAAACAGCAAAAAGTGAATTGAATCATAAAAAAGAAACTCTTTGCTTTAAATCAAGAAACTGGAACAGCCAACAGGAATGATCATCAATCAATCATATCTATTGATGCTTTTAGTATATGTGGGAGGTGTTCTTTAACCGTATTTTGGAACTGACTATTTCACGTTTTTCCTTCATCAAAAGTAATGTATCCCAGGAGTAGTGGGTGTTTGAAAGGCCGGGGGAAATGAATGCATGCAGGCTATGACAATATCTATTGTTTGAATATTACTGTCATGCTTTAAAACTACCCTCACACTGACATGCATTCATATTTAGTAAAAGACACCATAAATCTACTGAGTACTGTTTCAACGTCACACTGTTCACTGACTGAGGTTTGACTCATCATCGTTTGCTTGTATTTGCGTCTACTGTGTGCATTTTTGTGTGAGGGCCATTAGGGGCCCCGGACACCGCAATACTGGATCGGCGGTGAAAGGCTGGGTGGCAGCGTTAACGTCGGTGCCCTTGCTGAGACGCCAGCTGTTGCGGTGGGGGGTTGGAGGCATCTGACGTATGGGAAAAGTTAAAGGACTACACGGGCCAACAACACTGCAACACTTTGATTTGTAGAAAGTGTTACACGATAAACTGTTTAATTTCCTGATTGTAATTTATAGCGCTGTGGGTTACAACAGGATGTCTCACTCTGAGATAAAAGAGATGAAAAATTCTTCCTGCATTAAATTAATCTTTTTTTTAATGTAAAACTTATTACTGATCATATTTCGAAGGTTGGGGTTATTCCAAATCTGAAGAGGGTCATGCATATCGTTCCAGCAGCAGCCAGTTTAACTAATGCTGAAGTTATGCTCCCACTGAATGATCTTAATGAACTTGTGATTACACAAACTGTTAGAGCACAGCGGAAAACACTGAAAAATGTGTGGACATGTGTCCAAATATGTAAATCATGTGCTGCATGTTGAAAAATTGCTCCACGTGTGAAGCGTTTAAGCTCTGCAGGGAAATCTTTTTTTTTTGGTTGCATTATTTGTCTCGCTCAGTGTAGCTGGCAACGTGTTCAAAAGACCTTAAAAATTCAGCGGAGCATTTTTTGCAGTGCATTTAATGCAGATACCTTAGAACAAATGACTTAACAGCAAACTCAGAGCAGCGTCTAACTCTGAGAGATTTATGAGTCGCAGGTCGTCAATGGAAACAGGGAAGAATGATGCCAGGAGGTCTCCGGCCGCATTATTAAGTGGCTGTGGCATGTGGATTTACAGCAGGTTTTAGATGTGCCAGCCTTCGTCATACATCATCTTCTACATCCCACTAATTCACTTATTACACACTGAGAGAGATTAATATGAGAGGTCCCACGGCTAACCATCAATTCAGCGGCTGCTCGTTCTGGGCTCGTAGTTTACAGGAATGAGGATGGAGTTCACAGGAAGCAGCTGCATCTATCCCTAAGTACCACATGCCATCATTTTAGAATTATAAATGAACTGTATCAATATTCAGGAGTATCATTTTAAATTATAATAAAAACTTTGCATTTATACAAGAGATGCAACTCAAAGTACTTAAAAAAGACGCACATTAACATTAAATTAAAAGGCACAGAAGGAGAAACTTCCTGCTGACAGTCAAACATAATCAGTAGTAATTGTTTCAGTCGTCTGAGAGTCGCTGTCACCGTGTTTTCAGTCAATAAACCTGCGAGTTGGTTCAGACTAATTGCTGAAAATCTGTTTCTGATTGTGGTGAATTGGAAAAATGTGATGAGTCCCTCCCGTCGATGCACTCCAACATTTTTTCCCTCTTCTCAATGAGCGCTTGTCCGTTGTTGAACTCTCGCCAGTGGAACAATCCAGTATGAGATGGAGGGAAATATTGATTTAGAGCTGCAATTGTAAGTCATGATTTGTCCTGACATGGCTGTATAACGCTGCAATATCTCACAGAACAGATGTTGTTTAGGTTCGGCTTTGAAGCCGGCCTTCCTACACGGTAACATACAAACAAACAAACAGATAGGCCGGCTGTGTTTACTGCCTGCTGTCAGTACCCTCGTCCTCCCTGTGGTTCTCAGGCGGCACATTCCTCCGTACTCACAGCGTACAGAAGGAGGAGAAGCCAGCGGGCTTCTGGCATGTAACACTATCCCCCCACACCAAACATCATACAACAGACACTTTCTTACCAACACCGACACTCTGCACCCCTTTCCCTTGTGCTGTTATTCTGCTGCAGACTTACATTTCACACAAGTTCCAGCAAAAGTTTGTGATTAAAGTGCAATTAGAGTGCAATTGAACAGAGTAAAATCAGCATCCTACAAGTACTGATTACTCTCATCACAAAAAGAATGTGTCAAGCTGAACGTGTGTAGCTGTTCCACTGCCCCTGTATGTCCTGCACCCATGATTATTTGTGTCATGGTTCATGAGGCAAATTCTCCTCCTCACCCTCAGAGCGATGGCTCTGGTAGGACGGACTGACCTGCTATAACAGGGTGCAGTGAGACAGTGCTGGGCCTACTTCCATCTATGGACCTCTCTCTCTCTCTCTCTCTCTCTCCCTCTCTCCACATCCAGCCACAATAATGTCCCATCAGACTGCTTAAGTGCAGGCCAAAGAGGCTGGCAGCGTATAAAGCTTGATGTGAGTAGAATTATGGATTTGCTGTTGTAATTCAGTGCATATTTTAATAAGAATAAAAGAAAGGATTATAATCCTTTGTTACAAAAAGTGTTTTTATTATTATTATTTTACATTATATGGGGTGTCGTTTTATAGAACCTCAAACAGAAAGTTGTTGCCAGCCCTTCATTAAACGCTAGGTTTCCATGATTACTGGTCGAACCCAATGTTTCTTTCACAGGATCTTTTCTCCCATTGCAAGAAATCGGTTAAATCTGTGGTTACAAGTGTGTCTGTGTGAAGAACAGCGTTATAGGCAGCTGGTTGTTCTCGTCCCTGAGAAAAGAAACAACACTGTATGAATGAAACTGAGTGCTTGTTTTTTTCCCAACCTTTATTTAATCTCAAAAAGATGTTGAGGTTTCCCTTGTTTCCAATGCCATCAAGATTACAGACACATTAAAACAGCAACAAGAACAAATGTATTTAATCAATCACAGAAACAATAGAGCAATACAAATCAATTAAAACACAATTTAACTCACAGTGGCTAAAAATCAAAGTCCTAAATTCTGCAACAGAGTTACTTAAAGGTGTAATAAGCAGGATGTTTCCTTGCATTTTGTCAACAACACATTCAAACCAGGCCCCTCCTCCTGGGCTCTTCGTCACCAAAAGCTCTCTCTCTCGTGTAAGAACATGCCCACCACACCAAGCTAACGCTGACAGCATCACGGTTACCGATGCGCTAGCATGCTAACCGCTGGTTAGCTTGTCTTACCCGGTTTGAGGCACCTACCTGTCCAACAGAAAGAAGGCCAACTCTGCATCGCTCCGACATCGCAGGGAACCACAACAGCGCCCCTCCCATGTAAAGCAAAATAACAGAATAGATGCAGAGGGAAGGGACTCACAAGGGTCTGCATACACACGCACCAACACACATGTATAGAGGCCCATAAGTGATGATTTATATTATATTATATTTGTAAAAGTCTATATTTTATTTTTCTAGGAAAATCCTACTTATTATACCTTTAAAGGTCCTGTGAAGAGTTTTTTGCTGGTTATGAAACAGACTGAAATTAATTCTGATGTCTCTATATGACCTACAAAAGCAAACCAGACCATCAGTGACAGCACTGATTATTTCTATATAGTTATTTTTAAGGCCTGAGACTGCTGGCAGGGGGTAGGTGTCAGAGGAAGTGATTAACCGCTCGCTGCCTTTGTTTCAGCAAAGAGATAAGAGGTGTGGCTTTGTCCACAGGGGGCGCAAAAATCAACACAAACCAAAAGTTCCTCACAGTAGCTTTCATTAAAAGTAGTGCAACTACTGTAAATACTTATGTTAATTAAGCAAAAGTATAAAACTTCTACTTACTTACTGTTAAAAACTTTGTCACAAGTTGTCAGGATCCTGTGTTGGGGGTATTATTATATTTCCAACCATTTACAGGCCCTAAATATAGAAGAAAACATGGAAAAAAAGAAGGAAAAAACAAACAAAGAAGCAAGCAAACTAGGAAGAGAGGAGTGACAGAAAAATGAGGGACATAATTTTTAATTGTGACAGTGAATGTAAAACCTGAATGTGAAACTTAAAATTTTTTTGCCCTCTGATATACAATCAATAATGGCAAAAAAAGGCAGAATGTACAATAATTTTGCCCTTCCAAAGAAACTCACAACAACAGTTCAGCAATGCATCTGTCACTCATTGCATCTCTCCGCTTGTGCGGCTTGCAAACAGCTTCCCTGAATGTGCGAGAATTCAGTAGACTTGGTGTTTTTGTTTTGAAGGGTAATGACGGAAGGAATGATTGTGTAATGGGCTGCAATTGTTCCAAGGACGGGGCCTCCGTGTTGTTACATTAATATGTTGCACAGGGCATAGTTTCATAATTCAGTGTGGTATTTTGCCCCTTTCTCTTTTTCGTTTTTTTAAATGTGCGATGTCTATGTCTCTATATGTGCAACACTGATGGTGGCTAAAATACACACACACACACACACACACAATAATACGAAATTCTGACAATGAAAATAATATTTGAGTACAACTACCCCATTAGTGCACTAAAGTATCTACACAATACATTTATGGATGCAGTGTTCTTATGCTGCACATTATAGGTCGCTAATCCAGTCAGCAGTGTAGCGGACGTTTCATTTCCTGGGGAAGGCAATGTTGTTTCTGTTGATTGTGCTTGTTTCTTTGTCTGTACAGGGTGGATATTGTTGCGCATGCAAACCAACCAGTCGAAACTGATTAAGCAGTAAAATGTAAGACACGTAACTTCCCACATTCCTGAGGATTTTTTTCTGGGAAACACTGACCAGAGAAGCAAAGCCACTGCTCACTTTTATCAACAGTGTGTGTTAGAGAATTAAAGCAGTTTAACAGACATTTTACAGTGAACTTTGCTGATTATTCCTCTAAAACAACATGCAGCGCCGTCGTACCTGGGAACACATTTAAGGCCTCAAACTGAGAAATGACCTGAAACAAAGAGTCTGACATGATGTTTTATTTACTGGAGGAGAACTAAACAGGGCTAAACCATGAGGGCGGTAATTAGAGAGGGAGGAAACAACATTTGGTCGCCTTGATGGCATTGAGGTTTTGTCACAGGGAGACACAGAAATGCAAACAAGCAGACAGAAACTCTCTCGCCCTCTCCCTCTCTCTCTCTCACACACGCTCAAATTACAACTACTCTTGTGAAAAGTAAAACAGACAATTTGCGAAATGACCCATTTACCTTTGCTTTTGTGAGTATAAATCTGTATGCTGTTTCCCCCCTCGGATTTCTTAGTGCTGATATAAATGCATTGTTAAACTGAGCAGCATACTTGATCACTAATTTCACTGTAATAATAAACTCATTTCACAGTGTTGCAACATCACACTCATGGCCAAGTTCTGCTTGGGATAATTAGCTGAAATGAATGGAAGTGTTGTGTTTTCTGGGAAGGAGTTCAGTCCTGATAGAAGACGACGTCGGTCACAGAGGCGGCTCTCATCAATCTTTGAAGGACAGTGTCTTCACCCCCATCTCACTCCCTCTGCTGCTCGCTCTGCCAGTATTGTCTTGGATACTGTTCCTCCTCCATCTGCTATAGGATTAGATTCAAACACGTGCACGCACACACACATTCAGGTTTTAGGACAATGTGTGCCAAGTAGGACTTTATGTGCTGGACACAAATTTGCATTTTTATCCATAAAATCAACTTTTATAATACATTTGCAGAGATGGAGCAAAGATGGGACAAGTTGCATCTGTTTGACTGAGTTTAAAAGGAAGTGATGAAGCAACATATACATGCTAAATGTTAATTAATCAACAGTTAAAGGGCCAGTGTGCCAATTTTCAACCTCGGTCCTATCATGCTATTATGGGGAGCTAATGCCATTATGGTAGAAAAATAATGCAATTTGGCTCTGTTCTTTTGGAGGACGCTATCCACTTCTCCAATGGGCCCTGGAAGGCCAGGGAGCTTGCTAAACTACACTTCCTTAATCTCGGACGCCTGCCTCTGATGTCATGTCTTGTTCAAAATCGTCAGGTTTGAAATAAAGACTGCAGACCCCGAGATTTTTTTAGACGATCCACTGGTATGTTCATGTCATATTTCGGTTTCTGTACCGCTCTGAGCCGTTGCCTGCAGCGATCAATGTCCTTGACTGGAAAACGGTAGTATTTCACTCCAGCGCCTCTTGCTGGGCCGTTCCTTTCAGAGGGAGGGGCGCAATCCACTCTGGGTGTTGTACGAATGTAGAATGGGCAAAACCATGAGCTGCTTGTACAACTTTCTCAACAGCTATGGCCTCAATTTCAAATAATATTGCTTCTATTGATTACAGAGAACACCAGTGGCCAATTGCTCCTTTAAGTAATTTAAAGCATATAAAGTGCATGTGTTTGGATTCAGCAGCAGGATGCTCATATTAAAGTCATAAAAGGGATATCAGTCACTTTAATAATGTGTGTGTGCACGCCTGCATGCTTTCTAATGTCTTCACTCTCAGAGCCGCCTTGAGAAGACAGTCAGGTCTGTTGCTGCGCTGTTGCAGAGACTTAACTAAAATATTCAGTAGAAAAGCACCTTAATTATACAGATGATGGAGTACAGACCCTGAAGTCTTGTGTGTGTGTGTTTGTGGATGTGTGTGTGAGAGTATGTCAGTATCACACTGCTTCCATAATAGCATCTAATTGGCCTATGGCTCCACAAATCCGTCATCCTCATTGGGTGCATCTGTGTTGTCTAGACTGTTGCTGCGCGTTTATAGATTTAGAAGACTATATTTTTCCCATTCACACACACATTTACACACACATTTACACACTGATGGCAGAGGCTGCTACGTAAAGTGCCCAACTGTCGATCAGATATCACATTCATACCCATTGGCTATGCCACCGGGAGCAATTTGGGGTTCAGTGTCTTGCCCAAGGACACTTCGACATGTAGCCTGAGGGAGCTGGGGATCGAACCTCCGACCTTCCGATTGAAAGACGACCGACTCTACCACTGAGCCACAGCCGCCCCACATGTGCATACATGCACACAAATAGACAAGCGCGCAGTCAACTTTCACATACACACAAAGTGTATTGTGACAGGCTTTTGTGTTTACTTCTGGTGCTGCAGGATAGGAAGACGGGACAATGTGGAAGACACTGGAGTCTGGAGGCACACACACACACACACACACACACACACACACACACACACACACACTTGTTGCCCGCTTCCTGCCAAAGCTACTAAATGAGGTGTTCCTTTTTCATTAATCATGGCTGTTGTTAGGGTTACCTGAGCGACACGGTAAAAAAAAGGCCAGCTGGAGCAATGAGTGACACTGAACAGGCTCGCTTGCGTGCTAATTATAATACATTAATGTGATTATTTCAACACCTACTCATTAAATTACACTCTCAGCCTACACAGAGCGTTTTCATTAGAGTATATGGTTCATTTATTTGTGAAGGAAAATGTATGGGGCTTTGACACAGAAGCGTATAGTGTAGATGCAGAGCAACATGAGGATTAATGCGCTCTGCTGATGGATGATGCTTTGAGACTGAACAGTTTCACTGTAAGTTAGAAACTTCTTAATAGTAATGTCTTTGTCTGTAAACCCCCCTTATGTGCATTTCTGTTTTCCTGTCATCTGCTCCCACTCTCTCGCCTGTGGAGCTATGAACAGTTGGCAAGCATGGTGAAAACCAACGCTCTGGGTGTGGTGCACATCTACAAATGTGATCCCGGCTACATTAGAAATAACCTTGTGTTTAAAACTTCACAGTGTCCGGGCTGAATCCTGACTGGAAGCTCCACTGGAATGTTGTTTTGTTTGTGGCTGCACTCTTAACTCTACAATGCATAATATGCAGATTATGAGCTCGCTTGGAACGGAGATAAATATTTCATACAATAAAAGTATTCATAAGTCAAACATCACAGGACGAACCTTTCAACCACAAGGCATTTCAACTACTCTGAACTGTGAAGTATGGTGTCAAAGAAAGCTTTTCTTTATGTGTAAAGAAGATTTAAAGCAGAGATGAACTTTCTGCATAATCATCAAACAACTGCAATGAAAGTTAGCTCAGATTTATGAGCAGTTTTTAAGTAGGCGTTTGCCAAAAACAAATAAAAGATATACTTTTAACGTGTTGGGTGCTTTTTTGAGTGTAGTACAAAAACAAGCGTTTAACAAAGAGCTTATGTAGCATTAAAAAGCTTCAAGGAAACTGTTGGAAAGTTGACAGTTCGTGGACAAGTAATTTCTGTCAAAGAACTCAAGTAAAACTTTAAAGAAAAGTGAAGTTTAAGTGAGCGAGTGAACAATAATGTGCGCTTCGGGGAGTGGGGAATGATCATATTTGCTCAGTTGAAAATGATCACATCAGCTCATAATAAGAGTTCGTCATATTACTGATTGTACAATGCTGACGATGCTTAAACTGACTGATCATCATATAAACTTGCACGCAAAGGCACAAAATCTCCACGAATGGAAAAAAAAGACATTTAACTTTTATGACCCACAGTGAGTCTGCTGGGCGGGTGTGTTCGTGTATTTTTCCAGACACACAAAACTGTACAAAGTGTTGCATGAATACCTATAGACCTAGACATGAAGACCTATCCAGTACAATCTGAAATGACATGTTATCTGCCCAAAGCCGTGATCGGTGGTGCTGCTTATGAAACAGACTAAAATGAATCCTGATTACTCTAAATGAGCTACAAAAGCAAACCAGACCATCAGCGACGAGATTGATTTTTATTTTTAATGCCTGAAGCCGCTGGCGAGGGGTAGGTGTCAGAGAAAGCTATCTGAATGCTGCCTTTGCTTACATTTTCCAGGGCAAAATTTAAAGTGAGTGATATATGACTGTTAAAGAAAGCAGGATAAACCACCACTTAAAGGGGTCATATCTTTTGAATGGATATTCTCATGTTCTGCATTGGTTTCACACTTTGAGGTGTTTCTTGTTCACAGTAAAAAAATGAAAACTGCATAATTCCCTGTTTTTCCAGAGTTACATTTTCAAAAAGGTAGCCTCTGAAATCGACCAATCGTCATTCACCTCAGGCTGCCTTCTTGCACTAGCTTGTAGTCAAGTCGTTGTTAAGATTTCAACTTACCATTCCGACACCTCCTGACGATTCTGGCTCGTACAGTATAAGACCAAATAACCGATCCTAGAGCAGCCATGTTTTCTACAACTTTGGAGGGATGGTGCAGTGTGACTCGCACACGTGGGGGAGGGGCTGCAAGGTCACTCCAAATACTCTCAGCCAATCATTAAAAAACACATTAGAATAATAGAAAATTGATTGCATAGCAAAAATATGTCACAGGACAAGAGATAAGAGGTACGGCTTTGTCCACAGGGGGCGCAAAATCAACACAAACTGAAAGCTCACAGGAGCTTTAATGTTAGCAATTAAACAATCAATGAATGCAGTCATTTTTGTTTATATATTGCAAAATAACAACTAAAGTTACTTCAGGACACTTTTTAAAAAGAGCAGGTGGAGGCCATACTTTTTAAATATTTTATAGCACACACCATGTGGCTTAGCGGAAGTGTCGGTCATCTTTCAATCGGAAGGTCGGAGGTTCGATCCCCAGCTCCCTCAGGCTACATGTTGAAGTGTCCTTGGGCAAGACACTGATCCCCAAATTGCTCCCACTGGCATAGCCAATGGGTATGAATGTGATATCTAATTGACAGTTAGGCAATTTACATAGCATCCTCTGCCTAACCATTGACCATTTATCATGTTACACCCAATTTTCATACGTTGAATGCTCTGTACATTTTTGTGCTGCCTGTTGTACCTTTTTGTATCTTACTGTACCATTATTGCTATTGCTTGATAATGTCTGTCTGATATGATCTTTATCATGTGGCTGTGTTGTTTTTGTATTTTGTTGGTGTGAAGCACTTTTTGACTTCTGTCTGGGGAAAGTGCTATATAAATAAAATTAACTTACTTACTTACTTAGTCCTATATTGGAAAACGTCTGGCTCTAGAAACTACTTGGTGCCACACCCCTCAGGCCTGTCTGGCCCATGTATTTGAAACACAAGAACAAGGGGGGCGACTGTGGCTCGGTGGTAGACTCAGTCGTCTCTCAATCAGAAGCTTGTAGGTTCGATCCCTGACTGCTACAGTCACACGTCAAAGTGTCCTTGGGCAAGAACCCCTGAACCCCATATGAAAGGGCGTAGATCTGATAGGGCATTGGCACTTAGGTCTTTGCCATCAGTCTGTGAATGTGAGTGTGAGTCGGCGAATGTGACATCTAGTGCTTTGAGTGGTTGGAAGACTAGAAAAGTGCTATATAAGAACAGTCCATTTACAGGGAGAAACAGCGAGCAGAACCAGATTCATTGGTAGACAGCCATCGAGCTGGAGGGGCTGAGAAAGTGGGATAGAGGGAGAGACAGAAATAGAGAGATGGATAGGGACAAACAGCTACAGCAATGACAAGAGATACGAGAGGCTGATAGTAGCAATAATAGTAGAAATATGACTAATGTTAGCAGGTATAATAAAGATAATATAAGTAAGACTGCTAATAATAGTTGTAGCCGTCAGAGTCAAGCAGGTCCACGACAGCAGCCGTTCCGTATAACCAGCACCATAACTCCCCGGATAGGAGGAATGAATTAAGACAAGCAACACTACAGGTCAAAGCAGGCCAATGACTCTATCCTTGCTCATCCTAACCAACCCTGTTCCCGTAAAACCCAAACAACACTTCATCATGGATCAGGTATGTCGCCGTCCATTATCCCATTCTTTGTCAGTGCAGTCTAAGCATGTATATCCTCTGGCACACATGGTTACCATCAGCACCACTCTGACCACAAAACCACAGTGTTAGTCTAATCTCTAAATACTGTGTGTAATAGGCCCCAGTCATTATGTTGCTCCACTTTATGACACACACACACACACAGAGTCGTCAGAACAGCACAGCGATGAGAGTGTGTTTGTACCACAGCCAGCAGAAACCATGCAACACTGAATGGTAAAACCCTCATCAGTCGTCGCAGAGCTGCCTTTCATGTGAGGAGTGTCTGATGCTCTTCCTGCCTTGTCTCAGACGTTTTAAACACATTCTGGAAAGAGCTTAGCATGCTTTTAGTCTCTGCGCTTTTTTGTCAGGCTTTTCTCCGTGTCATGGATGGAAGTGGAGACATTTGGATAAACTTATATAATGTCTGTCTGTAGCTATCTCTCTCTCTCTTTCTCCGCTACCAAGACTCATCCTGAGAACAGAGAGATTACCTCCATTTGTCTTCATTAGCATATTAGCTAACAGGCCCTTTGCCGGCGCCCGTGGGAAACTGCTGTAATTGCTAAGATAGCTGTAGACTAAACCACTGAAGGAATCTGTAGAGCTGTGTGTGTGCGCGTGTTTCAGTAAAGGAGGGATTTCCGAGATGAACTTCACCTTGACTCTTCTGTTTCATGCTCCTCTCCTTCAGTCTCTGATATATCTGCGTGTGCACACTGTACGTGAGAGAGTGCAGAGAGCTGAGAGGAAACAACAACCCCAGAAAATTACTCGGAGCAGCCAGCTGTTTCTGAATCTCATCACTAGACTTTATCAACAAACATAATTCTGGCGCCAGCCTCCTATGGCGCTCCAAACATTTCCATGAAAAGAATAATCACTCAACTTTGCCATCCTCACTTGTGAGAGCTGGCGGCTTATGAGGGGTATTTTGGAGTTTTCAATTCATTCGCATGAATGAAGAAATGAATTATCCTTGCATATTTGAACTACTAGGCAGGAAAGGTTGTTTGATCCCTTCTAATATATGGATGATTGCAATACACTGTGATTCAAATTACTGAGCGTGCACTCATCCTCAAAAACATCCCATACAGTCCAATTGGCAGCTGAAATGCTCCTAATTGCAAGGCACAAACAAACACAAAAATTACAGCAACTGTGCCCAATTAGGGGATATTTTTGCTTTGCTTTCTGTGGTTCTATGGTTGATTAGCTGCCTGTTCAGGTGAGCCGTTACCATTGAGCACATCTGAATTTCAGCGAGTTCAGGCTGGAAGTGCGGCTCCAAATTTTGCTGTGAATTCATGGAATTTGGAGTTGCATCAATATAAACTAATAAGCTTTGTTGGTTATACAAATTTGAGTTCGAGGTGAAGACTTTTATACACAGCCGACTTCTTGCAGTTAATTGCGTGTTTTCTCTTGTCAAGTTGTCTAATGTACTTCGAAAGAAGAACAGGGATAGGCAACCCGCAATATTTTGCTTTAGTCAACATAAAGCATAAATCCCAGTGCAATCCCAAAGTGCAACATTGCATCATTGTTAACAAAGAGGGTAACAGAGAAGAAGGTCAAGCAGAAGCACAAAAACACACACATGCCGTATAATTATTATGCACACAATACACCAATCTGGCCAGGGGGGGCCTGGCTTGCGTGTAAAGCCCAACCAACATACTCACGCATGCTTGTTAGAAGGTCTAAAGCGTGGTGACACAAGCCCAGTGGCACAATTTCACTGACACACACACTTAGCGTCACGCCATCTCTTACCTTCAAATGACTTAGTGTTAGAGCAGACAACAATGCTTTGCAGGAGTCTCACGTCATGTCGCCCAGTCAAGAGAAAGGTTTTAAGAGACAGTATGATTCATAACCTAGACAAATATATGTATACACATCTTAAGTCCTTCTGTCACAAGCTGAGGCTGGCCCTGAGCCAAAAGTCTTCTCTGTTTTTCACAATCTGTACAACAATGCAAATAACTATGTTTTCCCTTTCTCCAGAGATCATCTAAGGTCAGCGGAGGGTCTAACCGGGGATGGCATTCACACACAGAGACACTTCCAGTTTTGCTCATTTCAGCTGATCCGTCTCAGCAGAAAAAAATGCTGTGTTACACGTTACCACAGTAAAAAGCAGCTTCATTGCACGAGATGGCCTTCGCATTCTCTGACCTAGACAGGCAAATAGTGTATCACACTGTCTTTCATGGTGCTGTTATTTCTGACCCATGCTTATAAAAGCTTTTAGAAATTATCTTTATAAAAAAAGGGCTTCAGACACCTGCAAACCTCCCAACTCAACCCTAGCCAAGTATTTATAGTCACATCCTTTCAATTGTTTCAAATGAGGAAATAACATGATGACATACAGCAAAATGAAAGACAGTGCAGTGGTTAGCGATGCAGCCTCACAGCTAGAAGGTCCCTGGTTCGAATCCCGGTTCGGACACAAGATTCCTGGTAATTCACAGTCCAAAGACATGCTAATGGTGATTCCCCGTAGGTGTGAATGTAAGCGTGAATGGTTGTCTGTCTCTATGTGCTTGACTGGGGATCAGTCCAGGGTTTATACCCGCCTCTCGCCCTATGACAGCTGGGATAGGCTATAGCGGTATAGATAATTAATGGACCGATGGATGTCTTAGTTGAGTGATGGAGGTTTGGGTGTTTCAGTTTTGAGTCCTGACAATTTTTTTCAGCACATATTTCTTTTTACTACCATTTTTAAAAATATTTTGGATGCATTTTCTTGTAAAGACTAAATTTTTTGTTAATTTGGTGCTTGAACACATGGCTATGCAATAAAAAAAGTATCAGTTAAAAGCCTCTGCAGCTTCTCAAGTTGTAACATAACAAAAAAGACAATATATTCAACTTAACTGTAAATGTGACATTTCTAAATGAATAAATCAATATACACTACCAGTCAAAAGTTTGGACACATTGGGAAAGTGTGTCCAAACTTTTAACTGGCAGTGTATATTCGGGATACATTCATGAGCAAACCAATTAAGCTAACAAGGCCAACATCATTGAGTCACCTCTGGGGAAAATACTTCAAGTGGCCACTTGAGGCCGGCTCAAAAAGCGAGTCAAATACAATAAAGCCCAATGTTAAAATGCTCCACGTTACAGCAGAATTAAATATGTTTACAGCCTGGTAAAAAAAATATATTGTTTTAGTCTCTATTAATTACCCCATACATGACGACTGTACATGAGATGGAGCTGTTTTAAAAATAATACATCTTAAAGTTATGCACATTTAAGGGCAAGCTTCTTTGAGTGACAGTTGGGTGCTTCTGGCTGTCTGCTGAGGTCACCTTAGCTAATTCAACCCACTGGGTATTTCTGCTTTCATGACAATATAACACAAAATGATATTATAAGATAACATGTCTCACTGTAGGCTTAATTTTACTGACAGCCCATCCAGTAATTCTGTGCTCCAGTTTTTTCCCTCTTTTTTGTATTGTAGTATTATGTATATGTAAGCACTAATTAGCAGGTGTTGCCTTGTGGTACCTGTCTTGTAGCTTTGCTTGTTAACTATCTAATTAGACGGCTAAAGGATTATCCTTGGGCATAGTCTCTTAACTTAGCATAACTTACTAACCCCTCACTCCCCTCCAGTGCTACCCTTCCATCTTTTTATGGTCACTACTGGCTCTTAAATCAAGACAGCGACGGCACATATGCTGCATTGAAGGCTTTAAAACAGCAGTCCACAAACCAGTGGGTGATGTCACAGTAGCTATGTCTACCAGCACTTCTAATAATAAGGTAGTTCAATCAGCAACCAGTTTGGCTAAACCTGGCAGTGAGGTGTTGTGCTAATTAACATCCAGCCTCCATGCCAGAATATGTTTGTGTAGTGCAAGCTGTTCTTATCACTTAGTGGCGTCTTTGTAAACACTTACATTGTGTCATTGAAAGTCGTAAAAATAAAGCTGTAGGATTGAATGAATTGTTGAAATAGATTAAGAGGGCTAGAGACTGGTGGAGTTCGATAGCGTTGTTGGCTTGGGCCCTCCACACTGGATTGATTGTATTTGATTAAAGGTGCCATGCTGTCTGCCAGGGTACTCCAGCACCACTTAGATTCTGCCAACCCACCCAGGCTTAAACCTCTCCCGTCCTCACATCTCCCCTCTCATCCTGTTCTCCCATCCATCCTCCCTTAGTTGAGTGTTTGCCAGGGGCAGAACCACATGGGCAATTCCAGAGAGACTTGCATTGACTGAAAAACTGCTCATTTGACCTATCTGGTTAAATAAAGAAGGGCAAAAACACCCGCCTTTTGCACACACAATCTCTCCTGTCTTCTTTTCCATCCCTCCCTCACTGCTGTCTAAACTTCAGAGCCAAGGCCAACCCAGGCCCTGCCAGGTCAGAGAATTCACCCGCATGTCAGACATCTCACTCTGACACACCATGCCTCCCTTTCTCCGTTCTCTGCCAACTCCCTACCTCATCCTCCCATAGGCTTTCATGGAAAGTTGCACTCTTTTGTTGTGCCAAGAGCGGTATCCTAACACTCCATCCCTTTCCCTCTCAATCAAACCCAACAGGGGTAGAAGAGGTCTTCAAGATGGATCATTTTACTCCCTACTTAAGCAATAAATCATGTGTTAGACCATTCAGGGCGAGCAGCTCTTTCTTGTGTCATAACTAACAGCAATCAGGGCGGTCTGACAGCTTGGATGTTCAAGGATTCAGAGGGTACAGATTTACTCTGCTATCCTCAACTGGCCCCAAAGAAATACTCAGCCAATCAGTCGAAGTAAACAATCACATGCTTTTCAGTGCACGAACATGACTGATTGTTGAAGTTTGATGTATCATGGTCTTTTTCAAGTCTGACACTGACACATCATCATTATTTTGGAGGAGAAAAACCTCTTACACTGCATTATAATCTCCAGGTTCTCCACTATATACCACTCCCACCTTTAATAATGATTGAAATATTTGTGTAATTCATATTTTTATACATATATGGAATCTGCTTCAAAGTTACACAGGTAACTGTATTAGAAAATCACTTGCAAAACTTGCAGGTACACAAATAGTGCTCGCTTTTGTTGCTATAATAAGGTAACTTTAGTGTGATGTATTGGCAAACTGATATGTTGGCTTAAACCAGTTACACCAACACAAGCAGGCAGGCAGCCAGAACAGTGAGCCAAAAGTTAGATAGCTTTCCGCAAGATATGCCCAGACTCCCACCTTCACACCTCATAGCCATTTATGTTCTGTTTGGTTCTTTCAGATCACCTATAGATTCGCAGCGGACCACCTGCAAGACTCACCAACCAAGCCCAGACAAAGACACGCATTGGCACACACAAAATACAACCAGCTGGCAGACAGCAGAGACCCAGTGAAGGAAGCCTATGATTGATGTCTAAACACAGAGGACCGAATGAAACCAATCAAATCTAATCAGGAATGGCAGCTCAATGCAATGGAGGCTGGGCAAACATACGGGATATGTCCGCGGGTTGACAAGGATGCAGCTACATCCTCTGATTACAATAGCGGTCTGCCATACTGTATACAATCTGTGCACTGTTAGTCTCAGTTCAGTGTACAAATGTTTACCTTGAGCAGCGGATGATGAACAATGACTTTCACGGGAAATAGATGAACAATGTTTTACTGACATTGATGTTTTGGCTGGAGCCTGTGCAGACATATCCAGACCGATCTTCAGTTTGTCCTCACAGTACAAAGTAAACAAAGCATGTCCAAACTGTAAAATGTGGATATAAACTTCAGTGAAGCTTTGACAGGTAGTTTTATTCTAACAAAAGCATGTGTATTCACTTAAATCACTGGCCAAAAGGATTGGTTGCCAAGGTAGAAGTACTGTCTAATATGGTAGTTCTGCCTCAATGAATGTTATAGTGTGAATTATTTGTTTGAACTGTTAAAGACAGATTTTAATTCAACTGTATGGCCATTTAGGGGGATGGCCTTACAGTTTATTAATTGATATAAATGGGGAAGACATGATAATAGGAACACCTGTCAGTATAACAGTACAATTCACCAGGTTCAGAGGTTAGTTCTAAATGGAGTCATTAAAGAAAGTATGCTGTTAGTGCTATTTGCTTTGTTTGTCTATATACTGTAGCTTATGTTGTTATTGTTTAAAATAAATAAAAAATAAGTTCTTACTATTAAAAAACAAGGATTAGGATTTATATAAGGTCTTTGTATTCAACTGTTTTAAGTGAATTTATGTGTACGTAATACAATAGCAAAAGAGGGTACATAATAAACTACAAGAAAAACGTTGCAACACCAGAGAGGAAGTGGATCATGGTAGCATTGATGCTGCAGCACTATCAATCAGTTTCAGTTATGTTGTACAGTGTGTCTAATGTGAAATAAAGTATAAGTTTTATATCAAAAGCCATAATCTGCAGCTAATCAAAGTTTCTCACCATGCAAATTCAGGCCTTCAGAGAACAGGCCTGAATTTGTTGCATTAAGCTGTTTGTTATTATTGTATTAGTGTCGGACAAAGTAACACACCCTGTGGAGGATTTAGCAAAGCCCTATTACCGTAGTAGCAGTAAAAAAAAAATACATGCCTGGTAGTCATCACTTTTATAGCTGGGTTTTTCAAATTACTTAACAGGACTTAAACGGGAAGTTGACAAAAAATGCCAACAGCGATGTGTTATGCACTTAAATGATTGCTATAAAGAATCAGAAGTGTTTTTTCTTGACCATTTCATGTGCAAAAAGCAGATCTGTAAAAGGTTTCAGGGACCTTTAACGACTCTTCAAACTGCACTTTAAAGAAATAATACTGCTTGGCCTGAAAGCTCAGATGTTAGAAATAAAACAGGGTGGGAACCTATTAATGGTTTAAAAGTATTTAGCACCATATAGTAATTAAGTGTTGCCATAATGACAGTGTATATGGGTGTATACTTTCTTCTGGTAATCCCAGTTACACTGCGGTCGGCTGTACCCTGAGAAGCAGGAGGCGTTGTTGAAACACTTGATTTATGCAGTAACAGTTTGCTGCAGCAGTGTGAATGACTTTCTCCCATCTGAAGGTTATTCATTAAGTCTTGTTGTTGTTCGTTGGCTCCAAACATGTTGACGACAGATGTCTTCCGGCTCTGCTAGTTACTGGCATCACAAATGGCTGGTGATAAAATAAAGTCGCAGTTACTGTACCATTAACCAGAACTCTGCGGTGAACTTGCTCACCCCTCCCAACACACACATGCAAAGAAACACATCAACACATCGTGGTGGTGCAGTTAGTCATTCTTCATAAAGCTGCAATGTTTGTTTAAGCAACCGCACAAGGGAAATTAAGTTTTGTTTTTTACACATAATTTACACATTTTAAAATCACTGTGATGAGGTCATATTAGTCTGTTTTTCCTTTATAAAAAAAAAAACAGGAAACAAAATCTGGAAAGAAAACATGTCACTGTCCGGATGTCAAAAAGAGCAGCAGTTCATATACGGGGCCCTTTCCCTGCAGGTCCCAAGCGAAGATCTGCTACAAATCCCAAAGTGATCAAAACTAGCATGATGCTACAGAATACCAAATCCAGAACTCTACCATGTCAAAGAAGTAATAGTGCCTGCCGTTATTTCTGCTGTACATTATTACTACATCAACTTATTATTAACAATATTACTTCAGCAGTTCCTAAAAGAGAAAGCACACCAAAAACCCACTGGGATCTGAAATCTCCCTAAAAACAAGTAAATGTCATATTAACGTGCACTGAAGCAATATTATTCTAATCATATAAAGCTAATTGAGGTGTTTAATATCAGTCTGCTCATTATCAAGTTGGACAATGAGGTGTGGTCACATGAAGTAAAAAACAGGAATGCCCTTTTTTTCAGCGTGTGTGTGTGTGTGTGTGTGTGTGCGTGTGTGTGTATGTGTGTGCCAGCTGTTTTAAAAAGTGATCTGGTATATGGAGCAAAAGGCAAGATTCAACAGAAATTCCGAAGGTGTTTCAGTTTCATCGTCTTCATAAATATATGCTTATTCACAATGGCTTAAGTACAGAATTATTTTAGTCATGTTTTAGTCGTGTTTTCAGACATATAAAATGCTCTGCTTGAAATATTAAATTGTGTCTGATATGTTTTTTCTGCAATTACCTTGTAAAAATCCTCCCAAGGCATCTCCTCCTTCTCCATCATTAAAAATGACCAACTCTGCATAGTCCCCGCCCACTATGCAAATGTCCAACCGCCCCCTCCGTTGCAAAAACAAAACGCGTCTCTGCCATCATTTAGTGGCAACTTGTTGAAACTTAGCGAGCTTGAAATGTAGTAATTAGCAGTAGCAAAGTTAATGTTAGTAGTGAGTAGTGAGTTTGCAAAAATTACGATGACAGTTACAGCTGGCTCGCACATCGCTGAAGTGGTTGCCATAGGTTGCACCCCGTCCATTAAAGGGACTGGCTTTTTAGGTTTGTGACGTCTCAAACCCTGCCAATGTGAAAACGTGTTGTTCAGCCTGTCCTGGGTACACTGCAGTTTAAAAGCAGACAGGCCCAGCCGTGGTGATGACTGCTCATGTTGTCCCTGATAAGTCTTGTAGCACAGGAAGGACACCACATGGAGATGTTTACAAGGTTAAAAACTCGATTTTCACTGAAGGGGGTCTTTAAACAATAAATATTGACTTTACTCTTCATACTATTTAATGCTTAATGTGAAAATGCTGAGTGAAGAGCATGATGTGACATTTTGATGTTTTCCTGTTTTAGATAGACAGCCAGATGTCACCTCTGTAAAGTTCAGGACTGTAGAATGTCATAGTTCACATGCTGACCTACAGAAAAAAACATGTCTCTTTTTCACTGTGGAGGTTTACTCCCTTGATGTTTCTAAAGAGTTTCTGCCAAGAGTAAAATTCTCAAAAACAGTGAAAATTATTTTAAAAAAATCTGTATTTGTATAACATCAAACGAGACCAGAAAAAGGTTACATGAAATTTAATGAATGGTGTAGCTTTACTCTTTAGTTTAACGGCACAGGCCAGCTGGAGTCACTGAGGCCACATACCATGAGTGAACCACCTTGGAAAGCAATATATCCTGTTTTCCAGACAATCACAGTATTGAGTTTTTCTCCCAACAGGCCTCTCCTCCGCTGCTGCTAGCTTAAGTCATTACACAGTGTGAGGACGATGATGCTTCCCCTGGAGGTGGTCAAGAGGTAAATTGGAAGTGAAGTGAGGGGCTCTGTGTCCACCGTGCAGAGCAGGGCCCAGACGAACCCCGGGGTCTTCAGGCCCCTCGTTAGAGACCGGCCTACATGTTTTCATTCGCTGGCAAACTGCAGGAGGTCAATTGCTGCTAAATTACCAGCTTTGGCTGGGAAAACAGCGTGCAGATAATTAGTTCACTCAGCCTGTCCACACGATTGAGTTTTCTGAAAAACGGTCTAAGAGACGATTCAGGGCTCCAGTGCTGCAATTAGAGCAACATTAGTCCACTATTTGTGCGGGTGCATTTATCTGTGTTGGCGAGGCGAGTGGGAAGCATGAGAGGAAAATTGTGGTCAGTGTTAAGCAGAAAAAAAAGATCTTAAGAGCGATGCACAAGAAAAGTTAAGACACTAAATAGGTTTAAGCTACGAATAAAAAATATTGAATCTGTTAAACCCAAGACATTATTTCTTCAACATTGGTATCTAATCTCTCTCAAACATAGCAAAACTAAATATTGAGTGGAATGAAAAACTGACTGAGGATTAAACTTGATCTATTACACATACAGCCACACAATGAGACAGAGGTGAGGAAGAATAGAATTGATGTGTTGTAGGATGGCAACATGCCCACAATGTTAGCTGACAACACAGATACAGAATGAACTCAATAAATGTGATTTTGTGTATATTTTGAAGATTTTCTCAAAGCTGGAAAATACCATGAGAATGATTAACCTTAATGTCAGTGCTTCAATTATAATCATCTCACACTTAATAAGTCACGATGACTTCCTTTAACATGTTCATGTAACGTCACATCCATAACACCAGGTACAAAACGCAACCCATTTATGTAATTTAGCTATGTAATAGTTTACTATTGATAAGTACCTCATACAACTCCACATCAAAAAATCCAAACTATTCCTTTTATCTATTAATAGATCTGTTTTCGTATACCTCTTTTTATTTGTTTGACGTCCAATGAGCTAAAGCTTGTCCCAACATGCACTGTGAAAAAGCAAATGAAACACTCAGTACAGGTCTACAAGTGTAACCACAGATGGTATAACATACACTAATGGGTGAATCATGAAAGCCACTGGTTTGTGGACGACTGTTAAGGCTGGAGTTTGTCATTTTGGCAGTTTCTTTGTTGAAGCGAGAAGTGACCATCATTGGAAGTGAGACTGGATTTGCATGGCTGCACCTTGTTAATCACACATTAGTCAGGCTCTAAAGCATACCCTGTTTTATTGTCTTGTTTCTTTCAAATGGGACCATGATATACAAAATTTACTTCACGCTTCATGAGGAAGATTTGAAACCAGCAACTGAGACCATAAACTCAAAAAGAGTTAAGTACTGGTTATTTAAGAGATATCCTTCAAATATCACATCTCAATTAGCCAATGGAAAGGGAGTGTTAGCTTTTGTGTCATACTTGCACAATATGCACTTACAACACCTAAGAGCACACCATTTGTTCTTATTGAAATACTGAAGACATGAAATGCTGCTGTGCAACATCATGAGTTTGGGCTCACACAGTTGAATGTGTGATACTAAAGCAAGTTAAATTTTAGGTCATGAGGCCAGCAGTTATCCCTGCACACCTGATGAGTTTAGAGACAAGGAGATCTTTAGAATTTGGCTAGTTTAGCAGTTATTGCAGTCAATTCATTCTGAGCAAACTAGCATCTGAAGAGTGAAAGTACATACGCAAATGCACATGAAATTAAATAAAAGATTTTAATGTTTAAATTAAGGTGTGAACTGATTTGGACTTTAATCACTTTGGAAAATCTTTTCATTCAGGGACATGATCTTATGCATTTGTCCCTGCAAAGGGAGTGTGGTGGCTTCAATTTAACTCAATGAAAATGAATGGAAATGTGATTCATGAGAAGTAAGCTTGCCTTTCCATGGCCTTATCTAAATAATTAATGATGGGACATTTTTTACAAAACTAAAATAGCTGCTGAATATGTCTCTCTCTTCTTAAAGAGATCAAAATGATTTAATTGCACAACAGAAAGCCCGTTCTCACTCCCCACAAGTGAAATACGCCAGCTTGGTCAGCGGTCCAACACTTCAAAAAAGACTCTTCCTGTATTGGTATAACCAAACTGCAACATCTGGCAAAGTTATTTAGTGTTGCTGTACCTACAACAGTCCAAATTGTGAAATGTTTATAAGCAAATTTTATTTTGAAAGTCTACAGGACATTGCTTATATAATATTGCTAACTTGACTGCGTTGCAAGTCTAGCTTTACATTTGATATATTTTATTCCTTACTTGACCACAGAGCCCTCAACATTCTATTGTTTGTGAAACTGTTTCTTTGTACCAAATACATTTATCATTAAATGTCCATTTTAAGAAAACACTGCGCCTCAAATTGAGAATAAATACAATCCTGGTGGTCATTTCTGTATCTAAATGCGGTCTTTCTTTGTCTAAGACAAAAAACAAATGTTGACATTGGAAATGGAACGGTTAATGGAATAATGGTGGGGTGGAAGCAACACTGACAGGCCTTCTCAGCAACCCTGTTATCTCCAATTATCTGTAGAGTATAATCCACGGGGTAAACAGAAAGTAATATTTGGACTGTGGACACAAGGATTTCCTCTCGTATGTGTGGAGACAGAGATGCAAACACAGTTATCTGCTGCACATGCACCTCGCCGCGGGCAAACTGCTCAGCTTTTAATGCTGGACTTACCATTACCCATGATGCACACACGGGCCACCCGACAGAGCAAACACACCAGTACACGCATGCATGCACAATATGCTTGCGTGCATGCTCTGAGTTTGCAAACAAGCTGAAAAGGGTGATTCATGCATGTATGCAGGGCCAGGCACATAACACCCAGTATTTATTGTATTCTTTTATCTGACTCTCCTGAGCTATCGCCACCATACAGGCCTCCTGTGACCCCAGGGGTCAGATCTGGATGTGTGTCCTCCCCCACAATGACCTTTGTTAATGTTAGCAGGGGAGACCCCGGGGGAGGATGTCCAGTTAGGACAGAACCACACACACTCATAATGCACAACACGTTACTAATGCCAAAAATAAATATGTATACACGAAAATTGTAGCCCTGGCTGTAAATAACTGATGTGTCGGTTATATAAATATAAACATAAAAATATGCATGTAAACACACACACACATGCACACCCTCATGCCTGTCATGTACAAAAATAACACACATTTATACACATGAATACAGCTAGTTTGTCACTAATGTAAATGCATAAATAAGAAAAAGATTGTATTATTGGGAATTATGTTCAATTACAAAACAAATAGGTTGTTCCAATAGCTGACACTCCACACCAAAGGTCTTCCATTGTAAAAGATGAACCTAGCTTTTTTTTTAGTGGACATCCCACAGAAAAAACTATTCCTATTTAAACATCACTCCCCTATTGGCTAATGCTTGCATAACAGTAATCAATGTATTCAGTAGTGAGCATTAGACTGAGCTTTTGTCCACTTATAAATTATCATTTGTTTTGTCACATCACTATGACAGGCACAGCATTACATTTACTCACCTATCTAATGTGCAGCATTATACTTTAAATGCTCACATATGGTTATACAACATTCGGTCATATGTGTGAAACATTATTTCAGTAGTTTACAAACTAATTTTCAACTGTAAGGTTCAACTGAAAGCTCCCAAAAGTAGAAGGTTTACAGACTATTGAGGACATCTTATCGAGTCCAAAATAAGACTTTCCCTGAATCTGCAGGACAAAGACTTCCATTCTCACTGTGAAAATCACTGGGACATTATTGGCCAAATCTCCTCTCTATCAGGGATGGGCCTCCAGTTAATCCACCTATTGTTATTCATTAGGCCCATCTCTTATCACAGCTTCATCTGTGACCTTTGACCCTCCTGTCAGGATAGATTAGCTCATCGACTCTGATTAGGACATCATCTGCCCCACCTTGGGGGTCAAGTTCATTATGTGCCGTCTTAATTACACATTTACCTTGTTTAATTGGCTACATTAGGTTGAGCTAACAATGCTCACCAATGATTAAGATAGATTATTAAAGATCCAAACGTGCAAGTAAATCTGATTAAAACTCAAATTAAGGGAAATTCCTAAAAAGATCATACGGATCAGTGTTACTTTGAGACATGTGCTGAGAGGATGAGGATGGCGTTTTGGCTTGCACAGAGAAAGTCCCCACAAAGCAGTACTGAGGCTAAACGAGTGTCATTGTGAAAGATTTCCTGAGACCAATCATCAAAATAATTGAACCTTTCATTACTTGTGCTTCACCCGGGATCCTTCATCTATTTCCAATTCCTGTGTCAAAGGCCTCCTTCATTTGGAGCTGGTAGATGTGAGTGTTGGCTCTAATTCAGGGAGAAGAAGTGAGAGGAAGAAGAAAAGGAAAGGAGAGAGGTCCCGGCCTTGTATGAAGAGTAAAGTGAAATATGCACCTGACGTTCACAAAGGACCATTTCTTTTTTTTTTTTCTAATCCAGCTGGCAGAAATGGAATATATAATGAGGCTATATTTAGGGCTTGATATCATGACTGCATTGAGTAATGAAATAGCGGAGGTGGAGATTCATTACCTGCTGCATTATGATTTAATCAAACTGCACAATATTACATGAATTCTTCTTCAACAAAGGGCTCCGTCATACGTGGTCTTTCCCCCTGAAGCCTGCAGGAGGTCAGCATTGTTACTGGAAAAATCTGACACCTTTAGCTAAAGGTCTGTCGCAGGAAGAAGGGGATCTTTTATGGAAGCCACATTGAAAAAAGGTGATTGAATGTCAGTGTTCCAAGTGTTGTTACACAAATCTAACTTTACCTTGTGATCAGGTTGTGTTAGCCATTTTAAGTAATACCATGAACCTGTGACTTCACTCAATTATATCTATTTAATAATTGAATGTAGAAGAAACCTGAAGTCCTTTACCTCCATTCCTTTCACCCATTTCATACAACCAACGCTTGAAACTCAGAGTTACTCAGTTAAGAATCTGCTCTTTCTCAGCCCACATTGTGTAAGCCATGTCTGTTTTGTTTTAAATTATATACGCAGACTTACATTAGATATGTATAGACATGAACATGAACCTGGCTAGCCAGTAGCTCTGTGCACAGGTCAGCGGGGCAAGCAGCGGGAAATAGCTGGAAAATGGGTCTCACCTGTGAATGTGCTTAAGGAATTCATCGTGTGCAAATAGTTTCTGAGACTTTTACTTTAAATTGGCAGTATGACAAAGTAGATATGTATTAGGACATTGTCCTACCTTCTTATAATACAAACTACAGCTGAATGATATTAGTGTTAGTGATACGACAACAAACACTACTTGGTCCAATTTAATGGAGAGATCATGGTTTTAATTTAAAAGTGCTTTGGTAAAGTTAGGGAACATTCAATTTCATGGTAGCTTAAATAACAACCTGGTTGAGGTAAGAGATTTACTGCAGTCACAGAAAAAAGAAACAATGTTGAACAAGCCCATGTTGTTGTCCAATTCAGCCTGACCTCCTCAAGCCAGACTTTATGGCTATATAAAAATATCCCCTTGTCACGATCTCGTATTTGAAAAATACCTTTTTTTCACTCAAAGTAATAATCCCAAAGATTTTCATTTAAATAAATGTCTGTTAAGTCACAGATCTATCGTCAAATGAGGTAATACAATGGTGATGGTGATGAAAGCCTTTGCATTTGCAGTATTAAGGACTGGCTGTTGCTGGCGACTTTGGCGGAAAGAATCACAAGCAGCGCCCAGTTAGTGACCATCAGCCAGCAGTGGTAAGTCTGCCAGAGAGGGTAGGCTGGACTAACGCAACAAACACACGTGTGTAAAGCAGCCGTTTTTCCGGTCTCTGCAAGTGTTGCGAGTAAACAGTAATCTACTATGTCTGGACAATCAAAGAAAAGATCGATGACTACAGATACAACTTCAAAAATAAGTGAAAATCAAAAAAAAAAGAAACAAGTTTGACGCTCAGATGAAGGCAAACAGTCTAAAAAGGAAAGAGACTGTCAGCGAGAAAAATCAAGAGTTACAACCAGAGCCAAACTTTGGACGTCACACGTGCGACACTGTCTGGATATCTGGGAAGTGTGCTCCCGCAATTTCTGTTTATCGCCATAGGTGTCGCCAAAGAGAACGAAACTGAGGTCTTCGAGATTACCACTTGTATTAATATATACGATATTGATATATACATTCCCTGCCCATTGCTATTATTAGTTCCCAACCTCTCTCAATCAATTACAGGCTCAGTGCTATTAAAATCACTTTACTAATGGGAAAGCTGGCACTTAAACCAGCTTGCTCAGCTCATGAGAAACCACAACAGCAGTAGCTAAGAGATTAAAGAAAGCTGAAAAACATTCCCACAATTTAGGAGACTACAAATCCAGATTAAGACCATGGGATGGAATCTAAAGTTTCAGAACTGCCACTAAATTAACCTTGAGGCTAAATTACTTTGCAACTACTGCTTACAACTATTGCCTTTTCTGTTCATATGTTTCTGTTTGTCTGTTTCTGTCTATTTCTCCAGTAAAACATATTGTGAAATATCTTGTTTCACAATAGTCTGTAAGGGCAAGGACAAAATATTGTCATATTATTATGTGTTGCTGCCTATTGTGTGTGCATTAGCATGTCTTCTTGTGCCCAGTTAAGTTGTCTGCCACAGAAGATTGTTTGTTAACACCACTGTTATGCCTGCTTGCACTGCAATACCTCATTGAGATGCACACTTTGCAAGGTAAACAGCGTTTTAAAGGATCCTTAAATGAGGTAATCCAAATGCAGCCTCTCCTCCCCTTGCCCCAGGCAGGGTTTTTTTTTAATGCGAAAACTGTTACACACCCTCTTTTATGTTAATCTGCTCCTCTGGCTGCAGAATAAGAACCACATGTCTGGCAGAAAGTGCTTCAGAGTGCGCTGACAGACTGGTCTTTCATGCAGTCGATGCTCTAGGATCTGGCAGGGACACCGTCAGACTGACAGAGAGTCTGTGGCAGACAATCTGAATTGGAGAGATCTTCCAAGTTACTGAAATATGTGGTTACTTAATAAACTTGGCAATCTCTTCTGTAGAGGGACGCCAGACTTGTCGAGATCAAAACAATTCTAAGAATGAGAACTCACAGAATACTACCTCTGTCTCCCTTTTACTGTACCTATTCACTCTCACAAACCTGTAAATACTAACTTACACTTCCTCCACAAATTGTTTGCGTCAACACCTAGTCTAGAAAGGGGTGTGAATGAGCTACAACTCCTTTGACAGACTATTCAATTATAGTATCACACATCATGTTGAATACAGAGACATAAAACAGCATTCTAGCAAATGATTAATAAGGTTCAGAGTCATGTTAGCAGCACTGTAAAGCTATACCTTGGCAGAGCAGTGCTTTGAACTGGAACGTAATGTTAGCCTGTTAGCATGCTCACAATGATAATGCTAGCATGTCGGTGTATAACAAGTAAAGTTCAGCATGTTTAGCATTTTTTTGTTGCTACCATTTGCTAGTTAGCACAAGAAACAAATTACAGCTAGCTAGCTAGTTTTGCAGGAATATGAAGTCATTGAAGTCTTTGACAAAATAAACATTTGACCAAATGATTTTGCTAAACAATCTGATCAACAACAAAGTTATAACAACCCATAGAGAGTCATTAAAATTAATTTGGTTACCATGGTTATCGTTTCGAAATTACCAATGTGGCACCTGGTCAAACTAATAGGCCTACACACGACCACCACCATTGCCAAGCCCAAACACTCAATCAAAAGCATTGGAAATTTAATAGCAAAGGAACTCACACACACCTCTTTATCACCACTTCACTTTAAATGATAAATGGACTGCACTAATGTAGTGACATTCTTCTGACCACTACTTTACACAAACATTCATACACTGTAGGCTCTGCCTTTGGGAGCAGATTGGGCAAGTATCTTGCACAAGGATACTTGGAGATCTAACTGACCATCTTGCTATTGAAGGGCGACCCACTCTAACACTGAGCCACAGTTGCCTTTACTCTACTGGCCTCTTGGTACAGTCAGGTCTCTGAGGTGTGGAAGGGCTTTCTTTGGCAGAAGCCTGCAGCCATAACAGCCCTAAACAAGGTGACTTGCTGAGGCTACTTCAGGTCGTTTTCTTTGCCTTCGTTGTTGTTTGCTGTTGTTTAAGCCTACTTTCCAGGAACTATGAATGTCTATACAAATTTCAGCCGCTCATAAAAGGTGAGATATTTTAGTTTTGACCATATCAGCCTTATAGTTCCCAGTTCCTCCTCACCATCACATTCCCACTTACCAATGTTCCCTGCCATTCTCCAGCTCTCCACACCTATGTTCACTTATAGCCCTGTAGTTATCTCATGTTCTCCGCACTCTCTGCTAATCTGTGTTCACTTCACTCATCAGCTCCAAGTATACCGTATATTCACATATACCATATAATTTATTTTGTTTAGTTGCAAGTTCATCCTCATTACTTTTTTCTTCTTCTTTTTTTGTGTTTGAATCCTGGACCTGCCTCCCTCCCTGCCTGCCTTCCTGCCTGTATCATTTCACTGGTTTGTCTGCCTACCCACCATCACCTGCCTGTAAACTTTCAAATACATTTAATCAGTCCCCATGTATCCATCTGCGCTTAGGTCCTTACCCCCCAGCCTGCACTTCCAACCATGACAGACATTTGATTTGACTCACAGGCTGTGTTCAAAACCATTATTCCACCTGCATTTCAATTAGTTATTGTTCAAATCTCATCAGACCAAATGTGTCAGCATGTACAGCCATTATTTGTCATTCAAATGTACTGTATTTGGACAATTGGGTTCAATGCAATGCTTTAAGATACCGGGCCTTTCAGTGAACCGGTAACCCTGACTCTGACACTTTGACCATTTCATTAAATCCTCCTTTCTCCTTGTCTCTCAATCTCACTTTGTCTCTCAGTTCTTTAATCCGAAACAGCTCTTTCTTTTGGTCAAGGCATCGATCGGCCGTCCAACTGTCTGTTGAGATGCAGCCTTGTTCGAGCAACTATAGACTACCAGATGTGTTATTCTAATTAAATCTATAGTGTAGTTTACTTATTTGACAGCTCTACTTCTTTAAGTTTTCCATCCTGCCCTCAGAACAGAGTGATATACACTCTGAGTAATTGAAAGATTAACCTGGAACCACTCCAGGCTTTAATGTGTCTGGTATTTGCAGCTCAGAGCTGTTTGCCTATTACTTTTGCACTTCTAATACATTAGCCATCAAGTTGTGATTCAGCGCGGCAATAGATCTTTCAAAAGGCGAACAATTGGCCATTACACTTATTGTTTCCCTGAACGCTGTGCAGTTGTATGCACCAATTTGCACTTAACAACTTAAAAGTGGGAGAAACTGCTGAGGGAACTGTTTGATAGGTAACATTTATATGTTTTTTTCCTTATAGAATAGGTGAACAATTATACTTCTATTATTTCCATTTCTATTGAAACATTTAGATTCCAAAAACAAATTTCTCATCTCATCAACCACTTTTAACAAATTCCTACAGCTAATTAAAGTCTCCATTGTGAAACATTAATATACTGTGTCAAACAGAAGTATAAGAAATTCCTGTCCAGGTAATTATGAGACATTTTTACAGTCTCCTATATCTCAGTTAAAACAGCATCTAACCACTCAGTGATGCACAAGGGAGAGCAACACAGCACAACCTGATCCCTACTGTAGGTTTACTTAACCAGCACTATAAGCACAGAGCAATTATACCCATTTCATGTGATAATACCATCTGTAACACTTATACAGCCCCACTGCTTCCTCACCTAAAATTATTACCAGACCAAATGGACAAATTTGAGCGAGAAAGGCAGCACTGTTTGTTTAGCCGGTGACCAATCATGGCCAACTCTCTGTGCACCGAGCGTGGAGCCACATGAGAAAGGAGTGGGAGCAAATGGAGGAAGGTATGGCCGATGTGAGAGGGCAGCAGTGGGCTGAGAGTGTACATGTGTAACCCATTTCACAGAGCCACGCCATGGGACATATCCACCTTACTCCCAGCTCCTATTTCCATAAGATTAATTCAGGGGGAAATAATAACAAAACTGCAATACTTGTTAATTGGGTCATATTTCAACACTTATACACCTGTGCATTAATGATATGAAAACACACAGAAGTGAAATGTTTTCTTATACCTAGTTAAGGTAGGGACTTCCCCGTGTTCCCAAAAAGGAACTTTGTGGGAGATTGTCTTGGGTCCAAAACAACCTGCTCCAGCTTTACACAAGCCTAAATCCATTCCATGGAGAAGTTTGGAAAAGTCTTTACATCTACGTGGGAATGTACAGTAGAAGGGGGAGTGGATCACTTGCTCATTTCCTTTTCCTGTTTCTTTTCCTCAGGTGTATGTGTGTCAGAGAGACTGCTACCCTGTCTGAGCCTGGGTCGTGGTCATTAATGTTGGAGGGCGTTATTGAACGGCTCAGTGGTCATTTCCTTTCCTAATACCAGAATTTACCACTTGAGCCTCTAATTTCCACTCCTTAGCCAAATACACACCCACAGACACAAAAACACACACACTGAAAACCACCTGCATGAAATTTTACCGCTTTTTTGTTGGTCCTACAAAAAATGGACTGAAATGGTGAATGTATAAAGCACCAATGTACTACACACAGTGAGCCGATTATTACGGTTACTTCACGAGTATGTTACAGGCCTGTTATTCTATACAAGATACTAACCAACTCACAAAGTTCGAGTTATGATCCTTAAGAATTTCACTATTTCAAAACCATTTTTAACAACAATCCATCTATCTATTATCTATAACACTATCTATAACACTATAACACACTCCTGTTTAGGGTCGCGGGGGGCTGAAGCCTATCACAGCTGTCATTGGGCAAGAGGTGGGGTACACCCTGGACTGATCGCCAGTCAATCACAGGACCGACACATAGAGACAGACAACCATTCACACTCATACCCATGGGAAATTTAGAGTCACCAATGAACCTAACGAGCATGTCTTTGGACTGTGGGAGGAAGCTGGAGTACCCACGCATGCACGGGCAGAACATGCAAACTCTATAGAGTTCTGTCTATCTGGTTCAAACTAGGGACCTTCTAGCTGTGGATAACAGCACTAACCACTGGAGTACCCGGAAGCTGGAGTACCCGAAGGGAACCCATGCATGCATGGGGAGAACAACATGCAAACCCCATACAGAAAGGCCCACTTTGTCTAGCTGTGAGGCAACAGCACTAACCACTGCACCACCATGCAGCCCTCAGTGAAATTCATTAAATTATTTCACCCTCATTTAATACCACTCTCTGAACTAGTTTGTATTGTCCATGGCAGAGTCCGCAACTGCTCCATTTGGATTCAAATGGCATACACACTGGACTAAACGGGACCCACAGGAAACAACACTTGGACAAGGGCTTCAACTGCCATTAAAGTCTATACATTTGCTCATGCAGGGATTAGAATACTGTCTTACAATGGGGCTACTATGCTGTACTTGTTTTTCTGGGGCTAAATTTGGAGTTACAGAATCCAAGGGTCATCCTCGTCTGAAGCCGCCTTGGACAAACAACAACCCCTAAACTTCCATTAGCCATGCAAATCCAATCTGTGCATGTTAATTGTCTAAGGAAGAGAAGGAAGCCGGAAGTCTTAACCAGGATAGAGTTCAGGCCTCAACCCCCCCAGCTCTCTGTCACCCTGTGTTGCTCATCTCCTAAATCGTAAGTGTCTCTGTGCATGTCTCCCTGCACTGTAGCCTGGTTTAACCGAGGACATTGTCCTGGCTCCTTAAGTAATTTCTCTCCCTGCCACAGCCGCACAATGCCCCCGTACCAACAACTGTGTTACGGCTGCTCAACTGTACAGGCCGTGCTATGCCAGCACAGATTGAGACCATGCTACAGGAATTAGACACACACACACTAACACACAACCAGTGCCACATGCACGCACACAAGATGCACACATACACACACAAAGAAAGGCCCACTCTAACTGCCAAGTGAATCGTCGGATTTGCATCTCATTTCACCGGTGTGTGTGCATTAGTTCTGTGTGTGTGATTTTTTTATAGCTCTTTGAATACCTTGGTGGTACACAAAGGCTTTCTCTCCCTCTCTCTGTGTGGAAAGGCCTGTACCATTGCAATAGGGAACAGATTTAGATGCGCAGTGACAGCTTAATAAACTGGATGTCTTTGAATGCCTCCATCTGCAAGGGGAGGTGTCTGGGTGGCTCGGGGAACTGCTCAAGATGCATCAATAGGAGGAGGATCTTTCTCCGGTGGTGCTAAGGCCTGCACAAAGCCCACAGTGGCTGACCTACAAAATGGTGGTCAAGATGGGGCTTTATGTTTAAGGGCTGAAAGGGAGGAGAGGTCTGATTAGTAGGTTAGGGAGAGTTCAGCGGCTCTGTAAGGTTCTGGAAGACCTGCCGACGGGGGTTTGAATAGGCCTGGTGGCATGGTAAACAGGCTGAATGGAAATCCAAAGCAAGGGGAGTGGAGCAATAGCGCTAGGTGGGAGGAGAAATGCTTGTCTGGGTTCAGGGAACCCTCACAGGAGCTGTGTAGAGGGCACTGGCCCTGAGTCTTGGATCTATTAAGGCTGGCGCTCTGCGAAAATGGGGCTTCATGGCGTGGTGTTAAATCAATCCCACTTCACAGCTAACCTCCCGTTTATTCATCATCAAAGCAGGAGGAGAGCTCATGATCATAAGAGCCTTTTTATTACAGTAAGTACTTACAAAGAGGGAGCACCAAGGAAAACTCTCCATATCGATGGTGAACACCTTGCCTCCATGTTTTAAATGTATCCCGTGCATACTTACTGTGCAAAGTTAGTTCGGTAGAGAAAAAAACAACAAAAAAAAAGTGTG
Organism: Semicossyphus pulcher; assembly: GCF_022749685.1. NCBI lineage: Eukaryota > Metazoa > Chordata > Actinopteri > Labriformes > Labridae > Semicossyphus > Semicossyphus pulcher. The sequence goes on along the minus strand of NW_027211659.1, from coordinate 17,467,633 downwards.
TCAAACAAGTTGAGCTTTTATAAACTGTTTGGTAAACTTTTATTTGGTGCCAGGCAATTGCCAAAATTCTCCTGATTGAAACTTCCTTTTTGTCCTTCCAGCTCACTCTCTTTTATTCCTCCGTCTGCCCACATTTCATCAGTACTGTCTACAGCTCTGGTTTTGTTTTTACTATTGTCCAACAGAAATTGGTTTGGGACTCTCTGGGGTCCCATTTGAGTCCGATGCAACGTAGTGTTATTTCTCCTCTTTCATTAAATTCAAAATAGGACCCATCCCACGAGAAAAGAAGGAGGGGAGAGGGAGGGAGGGAGAGAGACAGAGAGACTGCTTCCAACTATTGTGCTCAGCCACAGACGTAAGTGGAGATCTCTCTGTCTTTCTCTCTCTCTCTGTCTGTCAAGCATTGTGATACTGGGAGGGTCAGACTTGTTGTAAAGCTTCTTTATTAGGATAATTATGAGGAGCAGACATGTGGTTGTTCTCTGTACAGTCGCCCTATTCATTTGCTTTCTTCCCTCGTTTTAATCCAACAATGAATAACAGAAGTGATCATTCACTGCAGGAAAGTTTAACCAGTGCTGCTGTTTTTCATCCCCTCAGTTCTGTATCCTCTCTAACCGCTTTACCAGGAGATCCATCCATCCTCTTCCACCATCCCAGGGCCATTCATGGAGTTCAGCACCAGTACTCCCAGCTCAATCAGAGTGAATTAGGTGAATTGGAATGGGGATTGCTCAGTACCTTCTGCTGTGCACCGGTGTCCAGCAATTATGCTAATGCGCAGCAATGGCCCTGTATGCATAGCCCCGGGGCAGAGCGAGTGGACCACTCCCCATTCAAGCGCTTAACCCCAATCTAATGCTCCATTAGTGCTACAATACTATAGCTCCCAGTTTGAATGCTAACTGGCTCCTTTTTGCCTTTTTTTTCCAGACAGGCCATAAGCACACATAAGTCTGTTAGTAATCCACTTGCTTAGTCTCAACATGTGTTTGTTTGAATGGGTTTCCATGAGATGTGAATGAACAATAGTATGGGAACCATTCACATTTTAGTTCTATGCAAATGTCGACACAATGAACAAGCAAATCTGAATGGAAACTTCCAATTTGGGCTGATTTTCTCATCTGTTTTTGAAAGCGTCTGTTAGGGGGACTAAAATAAAAAAGCTTTCTGTCGGCTTTGTCTTTGGCCTTCTGTGTGTTTGTTCTTCTGTGTGTGGTTGTGTAAGTATTCTGGCCTGAGAGTTTAGTGAGACTACAGCTGTCTCTTCTCCATTATGGGCCTCTCTGTCTGTTCGTTGTTGTTTGAAGGAGCCTGGTTAGCTTCTTGCTTCTTGCTGGAACAACCGAATCAGTCAAAACACTTCAATGTCATAGAGCTATGTTAGAAAAATAACTCTCAGCGATCTGCTCCCTTCAATACAGTACATCCATTATTCAAGTGTAATCATATCCACACGGCCTATGTATTAGCATTGTCATGATTGGAATATCTCAGCCTGTGTGGACATCTCCTGATGACTCTGTCTGGGCCTGTTTTCCCATAATATCCTTGGATGCTACCTAACACTGTGACAACACCAGCGTGGAGCCTCTTTCTACACAGCGAGACAGAGTGGAAACCGTTATTAAATTCCAACAGAGATCCTCATTCGGAGCCAGGCGTAGCTCATTAAATTAAAATGACGAGGATCTTTGTTTGCAGCAACAACAGAAGAGCCTGCTAATTGCCTTTTTGATATGAGAAGCTCTCGACTCCAAAATAAATCGATCCAACTTTTTAAATAAGCCACGGGAGCTGAGAGACACTCATTTTGAGCACAGTGTGTGAACTCGCACCCACGTTCAAGAGTAAATTGATTGTTGATGTTGAGCTTGGAAAAAGAATCCTAGTGTCCTCTTGTTCTGCCGAGTGTTCATGTGAAAGGTCGCACCGGTGCAAATCTGATTTAAATCAGACTTCTGCAGCTCACAGGGGGAAGACGAGGGAAGAGAAGAAGAAGGGTAAATGATAATATATGATATTACACAAGCGGGATATGTAAGTCTGATCAAGCCTGTGAAAGCCTCATGCCTGCATGGCCGTCCTCGTTTGTTTTGGACGAACCAGAGTTCACTGTGGTTAAGCTGAACCCGCTAGCCCACATCTCTTGGCTCACAGTGCGCTCCTGTTTGTGTGTCAGTGTTTGTGTGTGTGTTTGAGCGCGTGCATGTGTGCGTGCAAACAGGATTTATCTAGCATGTCGTACACAAGGCTGTGGTGACTGGCAATCTGGATGGCCACAGTGGGAAACGAAGCTTCACAATATAGAGTAAACTCTCACTCCGTACGCGCACACACACGCACACACACACACGCACACACACAAAAGACAGTGAGAGAAAGATGCTGGAAAATCCTATTTGCTTTGTGCTTGGACATGGTATCCTAAACCCACACAAACACACTCCTAAACACACTTACCCAAGGCCTTCTTGCTGTCAAACACACATAGTAATAGTCAACACAGACCCACACACACACACTATGTTGGGTCATGTTGAACAGCTCTTAACCACTGTGATTTTAGGGTTATCCCCTATGATAATGTGAGGATTAAATGTGAGAACATTGAATAAGTAGAGGTGTGTTCAGGTGTTCCTTATTGCTCTATATGTACACTTCCGTGTTAGTATTTAAATCCTCAATATGAATTCTGCCACCTACCTGATGTTGAGATGCACTGGATGCACTTCTTGATTTTCTAGTCTAAGAGTATAATATTTTTCCGACGTATCACACAATGGTAAATTATTGCTTTTCAAAATATTCTAAGGCCATGTCCACACGTACACGGGTATTTTACAAAACGTAGCTTTTTCTCTGCATTTTGGCCTTTCGTCCACACACAAACACCGTTTTAGGTCACTGAAAACGGATCTTTTGTAAACTCCAACCAGGGTGAAGAAAATCCGTTTCCGCGGCGAAGCGTAGCCAAAACAACGTTTTTGGCTCGTGACGTCAGGCTGTGCGCCGTTATCTCCATGGTGACGTGTCACTAATGAGGTGACATTCCTTGCAAAATGACGGACGTGACAAAAACAGTGATGCTTAACAGGACTTTTTACATGTTTACACATATATTTACAGTTACTCGTCTACTATATTGAGGAACAAAGGCGTAGGGATATATTTTTTCATACTTTTGACTGGCCACGACTGTTCTTCTTCTTTGCTTGACCGAGTTATATCGCCACATGTTGGTGTGGCTTTCTCATGACAGAATTTCTGTTGTGTTTTTGCGTTGTCGTTTGGACGGGGGTTTTTTTGGAAACGAATGAGGCAAACACTTTAAATAATACCGTGTACGTGTAGACATGGCCTTAGTATGTACTTATTGTCATCTGAAAAAAAAAATGTTTTTAGCTTCATTTATTTTCAAATTGTGTAAAACTGAATTCTGTAAAATAAAAAAACAACTGTCCGGTCTACCTGTACTTTCCTTCCATATAGAATGAGTGACAAGGTGCTGCCCCTAAGTGTGTTCTTTGTATTTTAATTACTCGATGCTTTGGCAATATTGTAGCAATTACATTCATGCCAATAAAGCTTTTTGAATTGAATTGAATTGATTCCATTGATACTGGAACCATCAACAGCTATCGTCTGAGGACCATTTAGCATGGACCACGGATCAGTGCTGCCCAGACCTGACTCTCTTTTGAATATAAAACATTGCAGCAAACAATACATCACCCTATTTAAAATTATGTGAATAACTGTTAGTAACTGTGTGCTTCTCTCTCCTGTATGTGTCTGCTCTGTTTACATTTATCATGAGCTGTACGTTATGTAAAGTCGCCATAACTGATCATAAAATGTAGATTTTTTCCGCGATCACCTTTTCATAACAGCAGCTGAGCCGCGCATGAAGGAGGCTCGTTGTTAAAGATGTTGCTTGTGTTGAAACGATCAAAACTAATGAATGAGGCCGACACTACACAGCTGCAATTGAAATATTTTAAACTGAATAAGAAGGTCCATATTTAACTGAAGACATTGTACCTCAATCAATGCAATTACGGGAGGGACGTACCAGCGGACATCTTCATCTGTGTGTGTGTGTGTGTGTGTGTGTGTTTCTGTGACAAGTGTGTGTGGAGACGCTGCTCCGGGTATGAGAGAGACGAAGCACAACGGGACAGTGTCCAGTAAGTAACGACCATGGATCTTTTTGACAGATTAAAAAAGAAACATATATTTTATGGATTTTTATTTCTTCATGTTTATAAATGCTGCTTAAATCAACAATCATCAATTACTACTTCAGTATTTACTCTCCTTGCTTGCTGTCTCGCCCTTCCGTCAGCTGTCACACACACACACAGACTTACATACACTCCTTCAGAGGGTTTTGGCCAACGCAAGCAGAAACACACGTCTCCACAAGGACAAAGTAGTTGTTTCCTAACCCTTTCCTGCTCCAGTCAGCAGCGAAAAATTATTATTCTCTCACGTCAAGCCGCACTTGAGGAACACGTGAAAGCAGAGGGGTGTATTTATAGAGACTGCTTTGACATGCAAGATTTTCTTCAGTTCCTTCCTAGTTCTAACACGCGACTATCTTCTATCTATCCAATGTAAGAGGGCCTTAACAAAACAAACTAAAATGGCATTTAAATACCAATTTTACAGGCTTAATATACAACACATTGAAAGACACTTTTTGCTAGCTGTGTTCTTGGCCTCTCTCTTGATTCAAAGTTGCTCACCACCTCAGTTTAGCGTGTTAGCATGCTAACATTTGCTAAATAACACAAAATAAGCTTTGTACCTCTTAGGTATCTGATCTTACATCAAAGAACCCTGTTGGACAATCTGTCTGCCTTATGGTGACCCACCAGTAAAGGGTTTTCTCTGTGCCTCACCGGGTTCAGGCCCTGGGTGGGCGTGTCCCTGTGTTTGATTGACAGTGAAGCTGACAGGCTGAGCGCTGGCAGACGCAGTCAGAAAAAGTAAACAAATTTGCAATGGCAACTGTAACCTGCAATTAGATCTCTGCTGGACTAAACAAATTAAAATGTTATAAGAGAGTCAAAGTCGGAACCACTGCCACAACAAAGCCAACTTTTCGGATTGTACACAGGCTCATGGACCTTATTTTTATAACAGCACATGACATAGGCTGAAGCTGGTGAGGCTGTATTTTTGTCAAGCGCTTTTCCCTGTTTTATGTGCCTGGTTCAGGACTATGCTTCAGTGTAGTTTGGAAAGTAGTTGTTTTATCTGGTTTGGTCTCTTCTTAATACTCTAATAATGTTTGTAGCCTCTCCTTAGAATGTGAAATAAGGCCTGGCATAAGCAAGACAAAAATAAGCATAAATGTTATTTAGTTAAGTTTGATTTAGTATCCTTTCTGGATAACTGAGACTGCTGAGCTGAACGCTGGCTTATGTTTGGGAATGAGAATGGAATCTAGTTAGGTCTTAAAAAGAAGGAAGGGAAAAAGGAAAAGATTTACAGAGGAAGCACACAACTGTTGGTTGCAATTTGCATCTATTGTACACTCTTCAAAGTGAATCATGTCCACAGTGCCCCTGCCTTTCTCCCTACAGCCTGTTTGGAGATAGAGACACAGAGAACCTCAGAAAATTTCTCATTCTCTATTTCTCACCCTCCATTTAATCCTCCCCTCCCTCCCTCGTACAAAGGATGGGACCATTACAAATGTCACGTTGACAGGTGGGGACTATCCATCACTCCATTAGAGCTCTGGTTTGTGGGATTTGCAGCCACCCAGCTACAGCGCTGCCAAAGTGTGGGTGGGCTAAACAAGCAGCATAATTAGTCCAACTCACTGGTGGCAACAACCACAAACATTTACTAATTCAGATGTAAAAGTAGTATTCTAGTTCCACCATAAAGACCAGTTTGCTTAAATTGTGCTTGCAGCAAATGGAAGTGAAATTATGGACCTAAAATAAAGCAAATATTGGTTAATAACCATCAATAAAGACATCAATTTGAAAGGAAGCCAATGATTCTCTCACTGGACAGGATTTGCTTGATTTATCGATCCAACTTAAATCCTACCACTTCCCTCCTCTCATACTGTATTAGACGTAAGAGAGATTGGTACTTGAAGTCACAATGGCCTGATTAAAACCAGGCGATGGGAAAGAGCACACTGATGAAAGCTAAATGGCACTGGGTGATGGAGTGAGAAAAACAAGCAGCAAGAGATGGTCAACTAGCTGAGCGCTAATGAAAGTCTCTGCAGTCACGGTCGTTAGGATAAGGAGTAGTTCAGGTCTGCAGGAAAAATATCTCGATATGCATAATGTATGATTTATAAACTGTCATAAAAATTTGCACAAATCTACATATGTACACACATTCAGCACACACGGCCCAGTAGAGCTGTTTGGATGTTGTCGTTTACCTCGTTTGGAAAGTGTTGAGCTTTGTTCAGCTCAGCTTTTTTGTGTTTGTGTGTGTTCATGTGTCTACTTACTTTTTATAATATTCGCCAACTTACTCTGAGGATCTAATATTTAATCCTGACAAAATGTTTGGTAGCATGACTGACAAAGAACATAATGAGGAATTTTCCCAGAGTGCAGACAACTCCACAGTGTCGACATGATGCCTTATCTGAGAAAAATACTTCATGAAAAACATTGTTTAACAGAATATTAAAAACAGGGCATGATTTTGCTGTAATATAAATTAAAACAGTGGTTCTTTAGGGATGTATATCAATGCGTATCATTTACAATTACAATTTAATTTAGCAGATGCTTTTGTCTAAAGCAACGTACATCTGAGAGTTAATACAACACAAGCAACGATCAAGACAGGAGGGAACAAAGTCAGTAAGTGCACAGGTATGAGAAACCATGGGAGCAAATGATTGCAAGTGAGGTGGGTATATGGACTGTGCTTATATAGCGCTTTTCTAGTCTTTGCAACCACTCAAAGCTTCTTTTACACTACGTATCACATTCATCCACATTCACACACACATTCATACACTGATGGCAGAGGCTGCTACGTAAGGTCAATCAGTTTTCACAATAAGTTATCACATTCATACAGCAATTTGGGGTTCAGTGTCTTGCCCAAGGACACTTCGACATGTAGCCTGAGGTAACTGGGATCGAACCTCCGACCTTCGATTGAAAGCCAAAGACTCTACCAATGAGCCAGAGCCGCCCAATATATTATAATATATAATATATTGAAACGAGAAGGTGACCTAGCACTGACCCTAGAGGCACCCCTGTGGATAAGCTGTGGTGTTTGGACAAACCTTAAATATCTCCTTGTTGTTGGTCAAGTTCATTCAGATATGCAGAAGTACTCCACCAGACCAGCATGGAGTGGAGCATCCTTATTGGCAACCTCTCTTTGCAGATGATGTGTGCCTGTTCAGTTGTGAATCTCACAAGGTTCTTCAGAGCACACTCATTTATTTATTCATTTATTTTGGCCCAGTTTGAACCAATTGAGATGAGGATCAGCTTTCTTGTCTGAGACTATGATACTCTGCTGGATAAATAGTAGAATACACCAAATAATACATGAGTAAGAATAAGACACAGCATGAGATCAGCTGGCAGATTGGTGTACTGTCAGCTGTCGTATAGCTGTCACAGAACTAAAGAAAGAGGGGTTGAAGAGGGGACGAAGCTCTCAATGTATCCCTTGATACATTCCAAATGTTGTCTGTAGTCTTTTACTTTGGTTTGTGAAAAAAAGAATAGGGTAAGGAGTATTCTTTGTTAGGCATCTTGGCTCATACTTGAGGAAAGTATCTGGAAAGAGTTTAGAGGAGAGGCAGGTACCTTCATGGTCAATGTCAGTTGGTTCCGGCATCTGATCAGGATACCTCCTGGACTTATCCCTTAGTGAGTAAAGCTTGAAAAGTAAAGAGGTGTGCATACATAAGATTCACCTTCAGACCAATGCCATTGCTTTGGTAATGAAGGTTTAACAACTACCCTGAGAAAGATATAAATATGCAGGAGGTCAGGCTGTGTCTGCTCCACCCAACTTCTACTCTTATTATAATATTTCTATATTTACCTTATCCTTCATACACTTCTCTTTTGCTTTCTGTTTGCCTTTACTCCCTTTTCATTCAACTTTATTATTTTGAGCAGTAACACAGTGTTTAGCACTGTCGCCTCACAGCTAGAAGGTTCAAAGTTCAAACCCCTCTTCAGACATAGGGGGCCTTTCTTTGTGTTTGCATGTTCTGCATGTGCACGTGTGGGTTCCCTCCAGGTACTCCGGTTTCCTCCCACAGTCCAAAGTCCATAGACATGCTGGTTATGTTAATTGGTGAATTGCCCATAAGTGTGGATGTGAGCATGAAAGGTGTCTCTATGTATCAGCCCTGTGATTGACTGCCGATCAGTCCAGGGTGTACATCGCCTCTCGCCCAATCTAAGCTCGGATTGGCTCCAGCCCCCCCATAACCCTGAACAGGATAAGCGAATAGAAAATGGATGGATGGATGGATGGATATCCAATTCATATTCACCATTGAAAGAAAGAAAGAAATTCTATTGAACATGCATGTTAATAGGAAATAATTGATTTGATGTTGCGGACCAATCTAAATTAATCACTCTTTTTCCTTGTTCTTGTATTTCTATTTGGGTTTTGGTTAGTAACTGCCCTTGAAGAAGATTCTAATTTATCCATCTTTTAATTTAACACTACCATTTCTTCCTTCTCAAGGCCTCTATATCCTTACTATTGTTCTCAGTCACCACACCTGCTTCCTTCTGAAGGTTGCTGGCCCAGCAGGCAAAGACAGGGTCACTTCAGGGTCTAGTTTCCAGGGATGTGATCATTCACTCCAGACGAGAATCACTAAGCTTTTCTCTGGAGGCTGAGACAACACAGAGTAAAGGGCACGGGGAGATTGGAAGGTAATGAGTCTATTAATTAAAAGGTTTTTTCCGACCGCAGTCTAGGCCACACACACACAAACCCAGTCCCTAAGGTTTGTGGACGTAACACCAGTGACCCATCCATTCAGCAGCCAATTGGTGACCTCTGCTTTAGATGAGGTGCATGAATTACATTGTCATCTTCTTTGTGCGGATAAAGAAGAAGCGCATTAACTCCAGAGGCAGGTGTTTTATCTAATCCAGTCCACAGCGCCACAATCGAGTGGAAATTGAACCCCAGGAGCCGCAGCTATATTATAATGCTGGAGTGCACATGAGCCTCATTAAACTTTCCATCTCAGTGTGAAAACCAGTGGTGACCGTTCACCCTTAAACAACCTCACACCGACAGGGTCCCCAAGGTTTGCAGATTTAGCAGAGGTGACCTGTCATTTCCATTACTTCTCTCCTTGTTAGGTGTCTGATCGCTGAACTTCGATTTATCTGCCACTGATACAAAGTGTGTTTTTGTGTGCGAGTGTGCGCTTAGTCCTGGGCTAATAAAGGAATAGACAGCAAGGCTCTGTAGGCATTGATTAGGCACAAGCAGATCTGACCCTCTGATATCCAGCAACTAAAAAATCAGCAACGTGGCTCCACTGATGTCCCACACACACTCACAGGAACACACACACTCCATCGATCACGGTGACATACACTGAAGATGACAGATACACTGACAGTAATCAGCGCTGAATGTGAAGAAAGACTTTCTACAGAGCAAACCAATTTATTACTGACTGTGACTGAATGATAGACAGATAGGCACACTGATGCATGAAGACAGGTGAAAAGATGAAAGGATTGTTAAGGGGAAGAAGGTGAAGATCAGAGGAGCCAAATGGAGACATGTATGACAAACCGACAATGCCGGGACAGAGAGGAGGAAGAAAATGATGCATGTTGGAGGTCAGACAGGAGCATTTCCCCCTATTGGTGGCCTCGATCAGGGGTATAGGATTACACATACACACACACGCACACAAACACACAGCAGCTTGCAGTCTACCTCCACCAGGAGCCTGAGATTGGATTATTGATCGCATTGAGACAGGCGGATCTCAAAGGACAGCAGAGGTCTCTTTATAGAGGGGCTTGTCTGGTGATAGTCACCGCTAAGAGGAAAACAATTGGTGACCTTAACTCACGCATGACCAATCAACCCCCAGCTCAGGGACTGTCATACAAGAGAAAGATTCTAATATGGATGTGTGTGTTTACTTTTTTAATACGTGTGTTCATACGAGTGTCTCATTGTTGGTTTAATCCTCAATACCAAGAAATATGGATAACTTTACCAATCATTACTTAAGTTTTAGAATAAAGGATTCCTGAAACAAAACAAGATTTAAAATAAGCAGACTTTCTTTCTCCCACATACTCTTAGGCCATTGGCTTATGAGGAGTGTTCACCCGTATCATGTGACCCATATGTACGCAAACATGGAGAGCGAAAGCAGACTGTCTTCACAACTACCACAGAGACATGGAGACTAACCTCTGTGATCCACAACAAATTGAGAAAGATTACTGACCTGACTTCTGAGAAAGATAAGATGAAACTTCGGTTGTCCTCGAGGGGAAAGCCGCCCTTCAGCTGCTTGAAAGGGTACAACAAAGACAAATAGTCTTGAAAAAGTTTAAAGAAACCATTGTCAGCATCAAGATAGTGTCCATGTGTAATGGGATAAAGTTAAACAAGTTAGATAACATATCAACAAGTATCAGGTAGTCAATGCTTTTATCTTAATCCTTTAATTGCCAGTATTAACGTTCATATTGAAGCTTATTTTATCCAAAATAAATAGAGACATTCCAAAAGGATAAAGTGTGAGACGCTGATCCTGTGGCAACAGGAGGTCTCCATTTAGACATTTCAAGGTGAGTTAGACCTCCTGACCTCAGCTGCTTTCCCACGAAGAGGCCTCGATGGCTCCTCTGAAGACTTGGTAACAGGACCTCTTGTCCTCCACTGAGCTTACAGTAGGCTGGGTAGTATGCATTAAGAGGAATAAGTCATTTAATACTTTAATTGTTGCTCATGTTGTGCTTTATTGTAAGCTTTGATGACCATTGACTGACCTTAGTTAAGATGTCCATGCCTTTAAAGCGTCAGGTTTGACACTTCATATCTGTACTATGTTGAAGCAATGATCCTTTCAGAAAGATTTTTACAAGACCAACCTAGAGAGTCAACCCCCAAAGACACTAATGTCAAAATGCCCAGATTTACAGCAGAAGCAAGCATGTTAACAGAACGGTAAAAATGCCGGTATTGGTTTCATGAGCTCATTTTCCCATTCACAACATGAGGGAGATATCTGTCACCCATTTAAATTATATTAAATCTTAAAAAGGTTTTGCACAATTTAAAGTGTGTGGTCCATTTGAGTGACTTTACGTCACTGAACTTGAACTTGCCTTTTTTAAAGTTTTCAATACAAATATCTGACAAGTAATATGGCACAATTGTAAAAACAGGTCCAAGTCTCCAGAGTCTTTGCTCTATAACTAATATGTTAACACTAAATAGCCAGTATCCATGTCTTCACTCAACATATGTCTGACTTCTTAACTATATTTGGTTAGTCGGTTAATGTATTAAGGCTTTAATGTAGCAGTCATCAAACCCATGGTTGATTTCCCTATGGTTTAATCAACAGTTTTAAAGCGGCCATATCTTTTAAATGGATATTCTCATACTTTGCATGGGTTTCCCATTTATTGTTCACAGTGAAAAAGTGAAAACTGCATAATTCCGTGTTCATAATTCCAGAACAGCTGCAGGTTTCTACGTAAAACCTTGCTCACTTCAGGCTGCCTTCTTGTACTAGCTTGTTAAAGTCGTTTTCAAGATTTCAACTTACCATTCCATTACCTCCTGGCGATTGTGGCTCAGACGGGGGGTGATTGACGCGCCTTGTCATTCATTTTCAGTGAGAGCCGAGCGGGCAGGTAGGGAGGCGCGGGTTATCTGACAGGCGGAGCGACAAGCGGCGAGATCCTGTGAAACTGTTGCGGTCGTGCTCGTCACACGCACACGCCCGCCCGCTACCGGAGTTGAACGTTCCTTAACTTTTTTCTATGCGTCGCGCTGTAGTAACCGGAAAAACAATGGATGAAAGACTGATCCTTGCTGGAGTTTTATAACCACTTTTTAAACAGTTACAAGGACATTAACAGGAGAGCCTTTGCATGGCAGAGCATTGGCGCAAGACTGGATGTTTCAGGTAATGTATCGTAGTTTTAACTTAAGCCAGGCTACATGTTATGTTAGCTGTAAAGAAAATACAGTTGTACCGGCAGGGATACAGTAGTGCACAGAAGCCGTTCCATGGTTACCACACATAGAGCACCTGGTGTTTACTCGCGGAACGCTTGTGTGCCTGTCTATTAACATGAAGAGCGCAGTGAGACCCCAAGATCCGAGCGGGTACACAGGCGGAGTGTCGCCCCCGTCTGAAAAGACCTTAAGGCCAAATAACTGATCCTAGAGCAGCCATGTTTTCATGTTTTCAACTTTGGAGTGACTTTGGCAGTTCTGCCGCATGGCTATGCATTCATTTCAAATACTGTCAGCCAATCATGGCTAAGGTCGGACCTTTGAATGGCAAAACGGCTTGTTCGTTTCAGGAGGAAGGAGAGGCTCCGAAAAATAATTAAATTAAAATATATATACAATTTTTAAAATAAAACAAACTTTACGAACGCGATTGAAAAACACATTAGAATAATAGAAAATTGATTGCATAGCTAAAATATGTCCCCTTTAAGACATTCTACTGTTAATCCTCAGATTACAGCACTGAATTACAAAATTCTGCAGAATAGACTCGTATTGCTTTGTAACAGAACCCTGCTTGGATGCTTTCCATAAAGAAATCTTTGACAGCAACAAAAGTTTTTTTTTTGTACTATGAGAAAAACAATGTCTAACTGTTACAAGAGAAGGGGCTTCAAGGTTAAGAGCTATCTCAAATAAATTTCAGATCTTAAAAACAGCACTTCCCATCTTAAACTGGGCTGTTTCTAACCTGTAAATCCATTAAATTATGTTTTAGCTCCCACCAGTGTGATGTGGAGAAATTCACTTCAAATTCCACTGGGCCTAGTTATGGCTACTAAGCTATAATTGATCAATTACTAGTCGCGGAAGGATTTAGTGAATGATTAATGGCCCTGCAGAAGTCCCACCTTAATAGCCAGTGCAATGTAGCATGTAGTTTCAAGCTAGGGCTTTTTCTATACTATCGCTTTAAAGACCTGGTTGGATCCACGCAGTGAATACTGAATGACAGCATTGTGGGCTAATCTTTATAACGATACAGTGTAGCATTTTACATAGACTTTATATGAACAGGTTGTTGGTGATTGTCTTATTTCAGAGTTCGACTGTTTATCATTGTGAAAGCATCTCCCTTTGTACTTGTACTTTACTTTGTGGTATTTATTTTATATTAGTGTCATTAAGTTGAGGTCAGAAAAGCCAACAGTCCCTGTCATTTGTTTTAGCCTGGAGGGGTATTCTTAACCCTTTAGCAGCAAATCCTGGCCTAGTATCAAGCTTCACCAACCCCCAGACAAAAACAAACCAGCATGGAGATCATCCGCCGGTAATGAGGCCATCCATCATCATTTGCTTGTTGTGATACACTCTTATTTATCAGTATGTCAGAATGTATTTCTTGCAGTTTCCTAACAAACCAGATGATATCTACAGAACACAGACCTTTTTTTGGAATCTGTTTCACATCATCGGGCTAAACATGAGGGTCCTTAAAGATGCAGAAAAGGTTGTGGAGATACCGAGGGGATCGGACATGCATTCCTGGGCTGAAGCCGCAGCAGGTCTGTCCAAACATGCTCCATGTGGTAAGAATGATCAGTCTGTGAGAGGTCACTGTTTGCCTCTTATCCCACTGTTTGGACAGAACTCCAACAATCACATTGATCTCAGCTCACCAGGACATTTACACAAGTGCCCTGCATGACAAAGCTGCAACCCACATTTGTTAGGTATTAACTTGCAATACAGCGATTCCCAGCCCCATGCTGTCTAAATATTTAGGGGATCTTTGAGATAGCTAGTGATCTCAAGGACCATGCGGGATGAGTTTGAGAGTGTGTATTTTGTTTAGAAAGTATTGACCACAGATCATGGACAGGCTAACACCGACAGCATGCTCAGAGTCTGACAGGCAGACGTTAGACTCTGATCACTGAATCATAGGAAAATTAGCAAGAGAGGCCCCGGGTTTCATCATTTTTTTTGGTCTTTGGTCTTTTGGTCCAGGCACTGGCACATTGTCGGCAAAGCTATGGGAAGGAAAAGTATTTGTCAGTGTTTCCATCATCTGACAAAAAGGTTGGAGTGGGCAAGTGGATCAGAAACACTCAGAGTGTCTTTATTCAGCCCTGCATCTGCGCCTAGCAGCGCTCACTATCCTCAGGCCAAAGGAAAACCCTGCACCTCTTACTAATTATCACCTGGGGGGAAATACCCAGGTATGAGAGCAGATGAAGAAATGTAATATCCTCCTCTGCTATTGACATTTTGTCATCTGTGTATTTGTGGCAGGATGGAAATAAACATAAACAGAAGGCGGCTATAGAACAAATTGAGAAATAGATTGTCAGGAAGTGGAATGCAGTCGTTTTTGGCCAGAGTTGAGGAGGGAATCTTTAATTAGAATGTGTTGAGAGATCATAGTTTCCCTTAGAGCTATCGGGCCTTTTCATGTTTATATAATGCATATGCATGGGCTGGAGCAATCATCTGAAACCAGATACCCAATTCCACAGCAATGCATTTTTTGGAGCTTAGACTTCGCAGTGAAAGGTAAAGGTTTGAAACAAACATGTGGTCGACATCTGAGCTCTGAGACAAGCAATATCTATGAAATATGAACAATGCGACTTATAAATCATTTCCCCCAAAACGCTGAGATCACACGAAATCACCAAGTCATGGCAGAATGCATTATGGGATGTGGGATATTCGCCCGACTTTGCATCGTCTTCTGAAAGACGAGCGAATACTGTACCGCTGGTGTGAAAGCATGTCATCTCACAGCCCCGAGCCTGAGAGCTTTGTCGTCTGCCAGCATCGTCAGAATCAGAGCAGATCCCCGAAGACGATCCGACAGCAATCACTGCGCATAATTCCCTCACCCTCTTTTCCCTCATCTGAACCAGCAATAATATGATGCTGGATTAATTTTTGTTCCTCTTGGTAAGCTATGAAGGAGAAGAAAAAAAAATGCTTAGTGTCCAAAATAATGAAACATTCCATGACACGTCCTTATCAGGCAAATGAAAAAATCACATTATCTTCAAAAGGGGTTTTAAATGCCCGCCCGCCCGTTTGCTCGCTACCTCGAGCTGCACAGGGAATATCAACTGAGAGACAGTAATTCGCTGAAGCGCTTAATATTCAGTTCTCAGCTATGTAATATGCAAATTCATGGGGGTCATGCAGAAGTCACATTGAAAAAAAATCCCTTAAACTTAATTTGAGAGGCAGTAGGAGGTTTTTCTAAGAAAATGAGTCAGTTATGGATAGGGTTCAGTTAAAGTCAAACTGGCAGCCTCCTCTAGGGAGCGCAGAGGTCCCTCCAGCCCTGACACGAGTTGATCTCTTCAGATTTACATTGCCTGCACTCTTTTAAACCCTGCAGCCACCACATTAACACTCAGCATCTCATCAGTTTCCCCATAGGAATCTACTCCAGAGGTGGAGTGCTTGTCCTACAGATCAGATGGTAAAGCCTGTGAGGCCTTTGGAAAGGAAACATTCATGCAACGGCTATTTATACTTACGTGCACAGAATCCATACATTTGAAGTCACGTAGAGGCTCTTGATCTTCCTTTTACATGCATTCACACATACATAAAACTCAACAGGCCACAGGAGAAACCATCATCCACACCATATTGATCCATGCAACAAAATGAAATTCATGCATTTATGCTTGTTGGATGAGATCTCACCTCACTACAGAGCTGCCAGCTGAAGAAAAATGCCATTACTTAGCAGCTTTCCAGGTGCGATCTGTTGGCTGTTAAAAAGAATGGGCCTGTTACAAACCACGATGCCTCTGAGAATGGGATATCGATCCATCTCCAACGGCTCCAGATGTGTCACTTT
The DNA here is from genome assembly GCF_022749685.1 of Semicossyphus pulcher. NCBI lineage: Eukaryota > Metazoa > Chordata > Actinopteri > Labriformes > Labridae > Semicossyphus > Semicossyphus pulcher. Next base: position 17,451,537 of record NW_027211659.1, on the reverse strand, counting down.
GTTGTGGCTGCACGCTTTGTAAAATCTACTCGGATCTGATATCGCATGTCCGGTAACAACTGGGGATTGTTGTCTCGGTGATGGCCCTGGTGAGGCCGAAAAGGGACGGAGGAGGCGGCACCACCGCGCCCGCTAATCGTTGCCAGAGAGGAAGAATTAGCCATTTGAAGATGGGCAGGACTGATAGAGGGATCATGAAGCTATTAACCTCTAAACAAGCTGCTGAGAGCTCAGCAGATGGCCAGGCTGATGGTGAGCATGCTGCCAGATTGGGCTGTGAGCAGAACGGCAGCCCAGACTTCTCATGGATCCTGATAGAGTGGTCCTCCTGGGCAGCACATCCTGTGTTTGCACAATGTGTGCATGCATGTATGTGTGAAGTGTGCAAATATGTAAAAGGTTGAGGGTATGTCTGCATGGATGAATGTTTAAAAGTTCTTAAAGTCTGTAGTTCTGTAAAGTTCTGTAAGACCTTGGGCAAGTATTGAACAAAATATCGAGTAAAGTAGTATATTTAGTGATTGTTTTATGTCTCTTTAAAACACTAAAAGTACTCCAGAGTCAATCCCAAAAGTCTGTGCAAATTGGCGAGAAATGCATGAATTAGGATACGCAATATTATCGGCACGTTATCAGTGTCCGCAGATAATGGCTTGAAAATGACGGCATATCGGCATCAGGAGATATGTCATTTTTATTATTATTTTCTGCCGATAAAACAACGCTTTAAAGAAAAAAAGTCACAGAAAAAAGGTCACAGAAACTCAAGCCAATGAATAGAAGTTAAACAACTTTCACAACTCTTAACTAGCTAACAGCTAGCTCACATTCTCCTAATTTTACCGGACTTCAATTTAACATCAAGCATGCTGAAAATACACTCGCGGCCAAAGCGTAACATAAACATCAAAACTAACTTACATATTCATGGACGCACACATGATAAAAATAATCCGTCGTAGATCACTGATGTCTCAGTAGTAAGTGCAGTAAACAAGTCCGGGCATGTCTCCCTCACTGCCGTGTTTCGGGGGGATGCTGCATTCAGGTGCGCTCAGAAACATGAGTGATCAGACACGTGACCTTCTGTACAACGCCGCTTCCTTCAAGTGTTAATAAGGGTGCACGAAGTCTGCGATATGGCAGTTTTTGGCCACTACAATAAGAGTAGGCATGATATCAATTCCACTACAGGGGAGACTTAATGTTCTCTGCAATTAGGTGGGAAGAAACATGTGCCTAATATATCGGTATCGAAATCAGCAATCGGCAAAAAGGGTTGAAAAATATCGGCATATCGGATATCGGCAAAAAATCCAATACCGTGCATCCCTAGCATGAATGCATTCAAAACTTCCTCCAGACTCCCACCATACACTTAATAATATTTTATACCTCTTTAGAATCTGTGCAAACCACAATTGAGACCATCGGCATCTTTCATCGCTCTGCCCTAACTTAGCTGCTTGTGTATAATTGTGTTTGACATCTGCCAGCCATTTGTTTACTCTTCATAACAAAGAAATATGCTCAAGCTGACAGCTGTAAACCGAGCAGGATAGAGTTTAACCAAAGAGAACTGGGACATCAATGCAGGAAAAACATGAAAGCCCAGTCGAGGAAAGGAAGACGATTACTCCTAAATGAAGACATCAGGGTGAAGGCTGCACATGTCTGAATCTGGAGTGATGTTGCAAAGATACGCAGAAGGGCAGAGCTGTGCTAATAAAGCGTTAGTTGTGGAGGATCTGCCGTTAGTTGACACAGTTGTAAGGCACAGTGCTGGGATTAGATCGCACCAATCAATACGAGGAAGGGAATGTGTTTGATGTCTGGCAAAGGGCTCAGGATAGACACAGACACATACATTGTCACAGTCTGCTCCACTCTGCCAGTCTGCCACACCTCCTTATCAGACCAACTCCCTACACCTGTCTCTGCTCCACTCTACCTGTCAGCCACGCCTCCTCATCAGGCCAACTCTCCACACCTGTGATAGCCCTGGCTGCATTTAAGCCTGCTCCTGTCTCTGCTTCAGTGCCAGATTGTTCTTGTACTATGCCTGACTTTCCAGCGTTTTTCCCCGGACTGATCACCTGTTGCCGACCTCGTCTGTCCCTGACCTGCCTGCCTCGTCTCTGCCCTGGATATTACCTCAGCCTTCTGTCTTCGACCACGAGTTTCGCCTATTCCCTCCTGGTTACACACCTGCTCGGCTCTGTGGCTACACAGCTCACCACTGGACCTGTCTGCCAGCTAGGTAATCCACCTGTTGTTGGCTTTGCCTTCAGTCAGCGACACCAGGCTCACTCCTTCTCAGATCTCGCAGAAGATCACTGTGAGCCAAGACTTTTCACCCTGCCACTGTATAAACTGTTAAAGACTGCAGTGATAAATAAAGGTCATTACCGACTGATATCCCGTCTGCCTGTGCTGCTTTTGGGTCCTCACCATACCCGTTACATACATTACACAATGCATATACTATAATACAAGTGATCAGGCAGAAACGTCTCATTTTGGTCATTAAGTTAAAAGCCAAGCGTAGTGAGGCTTTTGTACGTTGCCTATGTATAAATGTATTCTGGAAATTATAACGCTAGGTATAATTAGGTTAAATAATTTAAAGTTGTAATCTGGAAGATTTCAGTTTTCTTCACTTTGGCGGCACCTATGGCAATATACTGTATTTGCGGGAGCACACTTCCCATATATCCAGACAGTGTTGCATGTGGGACGTCTACAGTTTGCGTCAGTTATAACTCTGGATTTTCCTTGCTGACGGTCGCTTTCCTTTTTAGTTTGTTTGCCTTCATCTGAGCGTTGAATATGTTCCTGTTTATGTCTGTCACCAGACACCCAGTCCGTTATTCTGCATATGCAATATGCAAGGCTATTATCAGTGGGCCATAGCCTCAATCACCATTGTGTTACCTCATTCGGCGATAGATAGTGAATTAATCACACAATTTTAGGAAAAGTCAGGAAATGAGAAATGTCGGGGTTGTATTTTTAAAATGTTACATGCATTTGAAAAAGTGAGGGGGTAAAAATGACCCCCTTGGTGATTCTAGTGTTAACAGACATTTATTTAAATAAAAATATTCGAGATTATTATAAATTATTTTGCAAAAATGAAACATGAACATAAACATGAATTAAAGTTAACTCCCATCCTAAGAACTAGACCCAAAGGGGTCACCAGAGTTTTGTTAAAATATGTAAGAACTGAGCATCACTCTCAGGTTGAACTGCTCATGGACAGCAGATGCTTTTGTCCAAAGCGACACAGATCTGAGAGTTAATACAACACAAGCAACGATCAAGACAGGAGGGAACAAAGTCAATAAGTGTGGTTGGACACAGGTGCTGACAGGCAGTGCACATGGCGTAAAGAAGCATGTTTTTTTTTAATCAACATCAACAACATCCTCAATATCCTCATTATCAATGTCATCAGTAGCATCAATATTAAGTGTGGAGGTGTTCATGATAGAGCTGGGACTTTAGCTTTTTGTTAAAGGTGGAAGGGATTCTGCAGACCGAAAAGAGTTTGGTAACTCATTCCACCACTGGAGGACTACAGAGGAGAAGAGTCCAGCTAGCGACTTAGGGCCCCATGTGACAACCAGTCGTAATATATGATTCTTAATCTAATCCCATGATTTACCACTTCCTGTAAAATGCCCCTACATTGGAGGAAATTCCTCATCTTGTCTGTGTTTGTGAAAAGAGGAACACCCACAAGGTCCGAAGCCGTGTTTTAACATCTGTGCTATATCGCCTTTGCATGACTCCTCTATGACATCACATATTGATCCCCAACGATGTAACACTGAGACGGGTGTGGTCAGAATGTATGTGTTTGTTTAGCAATATGATGATGATTTAATCACATTTTTTATGAGAAAAGACTGCAGTGAACAGGGTGTTGAAAAGGGAAAGGCAGTATGAGTCTTTGGAGCATTCACAATGGGGAGCCTCATTATCAACAGTTACAACACTGAGTTATATCTCTATACATGATTTAAGTTATTACAAAATCCTGTGGCGTGTTGGGGACAGAGTTTTCTCACTAATTGGCACACAGAGATTACTGTGATTACTGTAACTGTAAAAATGAAAGTCCCTGCTGTCCTCGAGGGGAACTCATCCAATCTAAACAAGACTTCAGTATCACAGATTGATTCCGATATATAATTACAACACAAAACCATGGAAATGTGACAAGAAACGCAGACCCGTTTTATGGTGTTTAAGAAACAAAACAAGAGGAAAAAAAGATCCAATTATATTTCCTAATCAGTTTTAGAAATCTTGCAACTCTTTAGATTTACAGGATTTACCGTACAGTGTTTATGCACCAGCACGATCCTGGACTCCTCTTGCAGCAGCGTGAGGAATCATTCATATCAGCGGCTGATGAAACATTTCGGTAGAATTCCACATCCAGGACTCGAGGGGATTTTCACCCAGTGTTACAATGTTGCTTGTGTCATGTTTTATTCAAATGCTCTTAACTAGAGGCCTCTGTTAAAATGGCAACAGCTTTGAGGAGAAAAGAGCGAAGGTTAGGCCATGTTTCTAAAATGCTAAAATGTAGGTTAAGATTTCCACAGAGCGGTAGTTGTAAGGTGAAAGCAGAAACCAAAGTAAGGTTAGAGGGGGGAACAAGTCTAGTGGGAGACAGTGGAGGGATTCTCCATGAACAGCATGATTTCACTTGTGTTCCTAGAGGCTTCAGCCTTTAGCTATGCCTCAAGGTACATACAGTCGAAAGTAGAGAAATAAGTACAGATTGGTGCTTTAAGGCCTACACGTGCTTTCGAGACCAGTGCGGCGTTGGCGCAGGTCAGCAGGATGTGAAAAGGTCGTGGAGTGTGCGGATGGTTGGAAGGGGAGAAGTGAGTTAATTAGCTCATACTTTCATAAAGGCATGTGGTGCTCTTATCCCCACAGATCCCAAAAGAGCTCTGCTCAAAGCTCTGGGTAGCACATGTAATCCTCACAGCTGAGAAGTGAGTCATCACACATACATGTACACACACATACACGCACACAATTTGTTTTTTTAAACCCAGGAGGACTTGGTGATCACTTCATTTACTCTATAACCCCCTCACCCTTATCCCTTGCTACTTGTGTGGGCATGGTGCGCACAATGACAGGGCAACACAGACCGTGGTTACATAAAGCACTCAAAACGGTTGTTTAGACAGGTGTTATACACTTGTTTGTTCATTTATTTTAACTGAGCAATGATTACAGTCACTACCTCATGTACAGTCTATATTTAAAGTCGACTGCTATGGCTTACCCAAAAGAAATTCAGACTACGTGCCTTTAAATGTAAAGTCAGTAACATGCATCAATGGGTTAAATGGTAAATGGACTGTACTTAGCGCTTTTCTAGTCTTCCTACCACTCAAAGCACATTTACCCTTTCACACACTAATTCACACACTGATAGTCTCCTATGAGGAGATATGCCACACCCGATGGCTATGCCACCAGGAGCAATTTGGGATTCAGTGTCTTGCGCAGGGACACTTCGACATGTGACTATAGCAGTCAGGGACTGAACCCCCAACCCTCCAATTGAGAGATGACCGACTCTACCACTGAGCCACAGACGTCCCGGGGACACACTTGCATACAGATAACAAGGCTAACATGGACAACACAGCATACAGATGCATGCAGATGAGAGAGAAGCGGAGGCAGGTGTGAGTGCCCTGGCAGTGTAAGCCTATAGTAGCATAATTAGGGACTGGTCCAAGCCTGAGCAAGCCCTAAAGGTAGAGAGGGTGTCAGCCTCCCGGACCCAGATGATTCATGACAAAGGAGTCTTTGGGTACCACAAGCAGGCCTGCATTCTGGGAGCGCAATGTTCTAGAGGGGTAATATAAAACTATAAGCCCTTTAAGACATGACGGTGCCTGACCATTAATAAGGATTTTAAATTTGATTCCAAATTTATTGTGAGCCAGTTCAGAGAAGCTTAAGTAGGAGAAATATGATCTTTTCCTAGTTCTGAACCAGCTGAGGAGTCTTTAGGGACTGATGGGGGCGGCCTTACGAAAAAGGAACTGCAATAATCCAACTTAGAAATAGTGAATGTACATTGTTTTCAGACAAGATGTGTCAGATTTTTGCCATGTTACACAGGTGAAAAAACCCTGTTCTTGAAATATGTTTCATGTGGGAGCTGAAGGACATATCCTGATTAAATCGAACTCCCAGATTCCTTACGGTGCTGAATGCCAGTATGGTGCCATCTAGGGCAGCTATGCTTAGATGTGTGTCTCATAGGTGTAGCAACAGTTTTGTCTTTTAAGTTAAGTAGCAAAATGCTGGTCATCCAGATCCTTATGTCCCTGATTGCCTTCATCTGGCTTCATTGATAAGTATAATTGGGTATCATCTGCATGTGAAAATGTATGGAGAGTTTCCTGACGATACCACCTAGAGGAAGTCTTTTACCATCTTCCTGCACAGTAACTTCCAATCCTGTCATTAACCCTTATATATACACCAGAAAATGGTGTATGTACTCAGCCGCCTTAGCTTTTCCACCATCCGTCCTTCCTTCCTGCTTGTTTCAGCCAGTTTGTATGCTATTTCAGACACAGATAACAAAACATATTCTTATTTTAAACACAATAGTCCCTCAAATATTTATTCACATTTAACCTATCTATCTCAACCTTCTCAAGGGACTAGGTCTGAGACAGGAAATAGCATTTGTCCTGTTTCTATTTCCCCCCATTCAGCAGATCAAGCACCACTTTCCCTATGTTTGATACAAAGGCTTCACTGGGAATAATTCAGAACAACTGAACAAACACCTTGTCATCGTTGGCCCAGTATCTCTTTGCGCCCACACACATATACAACACACCTAAATTCGTCCTAGAGCTTAGGAAATGAGAGTGTGTTTTGGGTCCAGCGTGCTGTTAACAAGGTAAACAGTGCTGGGGGTCACTGCGGGGTAATGCGCTGTTTATCGGGGGGAACAAGCATGTTGGCTATTGACATCTGTAATGAGATTAAGACAGATGGGGAGGAGAAGATAAAGCAAGTTAGAGGAGGGGGAAGAGTTTGCCTCGGCAAGGAGGTTAATCTTGAAATACAGAAAAAAACAAAAAAACATTAAAGGATTAAAGGAAGAGAGGGGATGTTGGATAAATCCTTCCTATTTCTCACCAGAGACCATGTTCTATTTCATTTACTCATTCTTCACACTTAAATGATCTCTTTGTGAGCATCTTGGCTTCTCATAGAAGGAAAAGCACAGGTGGAACATTAATGATGACGCCATTACATGAAACTGTTCCAGGGCGCCAGCATGCACCATAGCAGATCCCTGAAACTGGCAACCCTTAATGGAACCCAGTTACTTTTACTGGTATTAATTCTGAAAATGTCTAAGTGACGCCACTTGTTTTTTTTAAAATAAGACCAATTTGAATTGGGGTTACACAAAGTTCAGTTTTGTAAACCCTGAGTTCTTTCTTCTGTCAAGTGCAACAGTTTTACACATCATGTAAAAATGGAAGCTTGAAAAGTGGGATGATGTTTAGACAAACAAACAAACAAATAACAGCTAGTTTTCAACAACCTGCAAGGTTGCTCTGTGATAATTGCAGGGATAAAAAGGCTTATGTTTGCCTTTTAGCTAATCAGCAAAGTGTTGCATGTGTGGGTTGCTGCAGCCCTGTTGACTATAATGAAAGTGGTGTAAAATCACCGCCAGCAGGGATTAATCAATTTATACTTATTCTCCATTTCCCCAGTGTGTTAGACTAAAATAAAGTAAGGTTTAAATGCCTGAAGTCTTCAAACTATGCACAGCACAACCTTTAATAAAAAGCAGACACATTTTATCCAACATTTAGAAAGACTGCTTATCAAAAAGGGTCCTTACATTTTCATATTGTTAAAAAAAGTTAGAGGTTGAAACAATTTCAAATTAAAATACAAAAAATAGATGCGAACAGAAATAATAGATTAACATTGGCTTATAAATGAAAGTTAACCGTTTGTGTGAGTGAAAATAGTTCACAGGTTCATCCATCCATCCTGTTTAGGACTGCGGAGAGCTTGAGTCATCAGGCGAGACGCGGGGTACACCATTGGCAGGTTGCCAGTCAATCACGGGGCTGACGCATACAGACAGACACACACCTAAAGGCAATTAAGGGTCAGCCATTAACCTAACTAGAATGTCTTTGGACTGTTGGATAAAGCTGATGTATCATGGGGAACACATGCACAGGGAGAACATACAAACTCTAAACAGGAAGGCCCCTGCTAGCTGGAAGATTTGTACCAGGAACTGTCTTGCTGTGAGGCGACACTGCTCACCAAGGCACCACTGTGCCACCCTAGTTTTCTGACTCACCTTTCAGAAAGGCCAGCTGAAGAAATCCAGTGGAACAGAAGGTAGCCTGCTGCTTTGTTTGCCCATGTATTTTCTACTGGCTCTGAATCACAGTTCCCACATATGATCTCTGGAAAATGTCTGGAGAGTCAGGTCAAGACATTGATCAAACTTGCCCTCTCACACATGTAGCACACACACATTTATTGGTTTATAGAGGTGCAGCATCTTGCTCGCTATGATTGGTTGGGAAAATGACCTGCTCTGTTCATACATCATTTAAGTCAGGGAATATACAGACTTTGGCAGGATGAAGCATGTTTAATATCCAATTCTGATCTGTACATTTGCATTCTCACCTGCAGCTCCATTGGTTAATGTCCGGGCGTGTTCAGACGTGCAGTGCATGTGTGAAATTGGCCTGTGTGGTGTTGGGGTTGTGAAAACGGGAAAGAGAAGACCTTGCATCCATGTTGTTTAGTTTGTCTTGTGCAGCACATTCTGTGGCAGCAATAAAAGCTTTATGGAGTATTATATTGACACATTTACAATGAAGTGTGATCAACACAAACAGCCCTTCTTGTTAAAGTGCAATACACTGATAACTGCACAGTGTTATGCCAAGTCCAAATGAATTGTGTGTCAAATGAATCTACACTTTGTCAGGACGTAGGACGACAGTAAAAATGATCAGATCCCGTCTCTCTCGTGGCGAATACTGTCACAGTTTCATTTAATTTCATTATCTTTACCCTCTCCTTTCCCTCTCCACTCTCTGCCTGCAGCGTCTTGTAAGTTCACCTGTTGGAGGACGCGTGCAAGGTGTGTTGGGTTTATTCATCTTGAGGGCTGGCAGGGTGGCTGCTGGAGGCTCGTCTGCTGAGACTAATTGGAACAAAATGCTCGCTTGTTCTCAGAGGGGGAAAAAAAAAAAGAGACAGAGAGGGATGGAGACAGACTAAAGTCTTCAACTGCCGGTAATTGGAGCAGCATGCTAAGAGAAGCAAGAGATAGAAAAGAGTACGCGTACTGGTCTGTGTGTTTTGCATACACACAAACACTCTTAGCTTCGGATGAATACAAGTGAATGTATCTGAGTTTAGGGTTAAAAGGTTTGTGTGCTGATTTTTATGTGGATTTATCTGTGTATGCACATGTGCGTATGTGTGTGTCTACAGCACTAATACCTGTGTGTGCAGCAGTGCATGTCCTACAATGACACATAAGCAAGCTCTCAGCTGGTAGATGTGATTAAAGGAGTGGAGTAATTCGCCTCTCCTTCTCTAACCTTAGTGGTAGCACTATATCAACTTCAGCTTGTAATGCCACTACAGTGTCACTTTCCCCTCTAAGAAGCCTCTAAGTGGATTTTGATACACTTAAACAGATCACAGTGGCCTGTCCTCACCTTGCTAATGGAATCAGTGTGTTGTGATACACAGAAAAGGGCAAATGATCCCAACCTCAAATATTATAGACATAGACTTTAGATATAGACTTCAGTTACTATGTGAAGCTTCTCTTCACCTCTCTCTCTCTCTCTTTCTGTCATGTCATGTTTAAGGCCCATGCTGACCTTTTATACACAAGAACATAAAGGCAGAAAAGGCAAGAAAAAAGTCCAGCTTTCTAGATTTTGTGTTTGATTAAGCCAAGATAGTCCAAAGTAAACAACTATGACATTTCAGGTCCACGCACCAGCATTTCCAAACCTGTATATGGTGTGGGCTGCACGGTCACCTCACAGCTAGGAGGTTACTGGTTGGGGCCTTTCTGTGTGGAGTTTGTATATTCTCCCCTTGCATGTGTGATTCCTCCGGGCTTCCTCCCACAGTCCAAAGACATGCTCGAATGCCCGTAGGTGTGAATGTGAGCGTGAAAGGTTGTCTGTCTTTATGTGTCAGCCCTGTGATTGACTGGCGATCAGTCCAGGGTGTAACCAATGACTGTTTATATAGATGGACGACGCGTCTCCATCTGTTCCCATTGTACTAACTGAAGCCAAAATAGCCCCTGTGAGGGGCGACGCCGTCCTGTGATGGTGACGTCTTTTGGAGCTGCCGTAACCAAACCGCTAACAAAAACAGACACTTAAATTACCGAAAAAAGAGCAAAGATCCTGCACGTCAGCATATTTAACAGCAGAACAGCTTCTTGTGTTGGTCTGAAACTAATCTCTATTTCATATCATACAGTCTGTAGGCAGGGACGTGGATTTCCAGGAAGGCAAGCGTTCTGGTTTCCATTTGAGCTAAGTGAGCTACGTGATCTTGTAGTCCGAGTAATATTGTTCAATCACAAGTTCAGCTAACAATCCATTCTAGATCTAAAATTTAACTTCAGATGAATTTCCTTGATGCTGTGTCACAAAAGCCATTCAGCGTTCATATCTCCCAATTTCCTCGAATGCATCAGATCGATCCGACCGCCGTTCAATAAACATTTTAAAAGTTTTCTTCTCTTGAGGACAGATGTGACAAAGCTTGAATTTTTACTTCTTACAAATCTGCATCATGATGTTGAAATTTCAGCAAAGGAAAGACCCATTAAAGTAAATCACAAGAAAATGGTTTCTCTTTCTGTAACAATGCAGCAAGCGGAAAAGAAAGTCTTGACGGGAAGTTGTTGATCGCTTACCGCCCTGCACGTTCACCGGTGTCCCCAGAGGCTATATCGTCTCAGAGTACAATCCAATGGGATCCGAGATTGGTCTGAAGCAGACGTTCACAGATATGGAAATTTCAGCAACTGTAGTGATTGTTCTAGTTAAGTTTCCTCTCACCGTTCCTCCTCCACTCTGCTAATCTGGAACAGATCGTCTGCAGGAGCTGTATTTTTCAACAGAGCTGTCAATCATCCTTTTACAGCATCAAATAACTAATTGACAAAAAAATTGTCAGAAAAATGAACACTTGGTCATAAATCATCATGATAAAAACTAACCATAATGACAGAAACCATGTTTGAGAAAAATGTCTTTTGTCATGTAGTTTTTTATTTGTGGATCTGTTAACATGGAGGAGGCAGGCTTTATGACCTATACTGCAGCCAGTCAGCAGGGGGCGCTCGAAACGTTTTGGCTTCACTTTTAGGGAGCTGTCATCTCGTCCACTTTTTTATACAGTCTATGGGTGTAACTCCCCACTTGCTAAATGACAGCTGGGATAGGCCCCAGCCCTCGTGTGACCCTGAACAGGATAAAGCAGTATGTGGATGGATAGTTGGTGATAAGTAGCAAAGCTTTCCCCTCTGATTTGATTTCTTTTGGGCCAAAATAAATTGAAGAACACCAAATGAGATTGTTACTTTGCTGCTTGGTTAGTTGGTCAAAGGTGGGCCAAAGATAATAAAAAGGAAGACAAAGGAAAGAAGACCGATGTGCCCAAATGGAAAAGGCAACTTTTTTAGTTTCTACTCCATGTCAGACATTGATTCAGTAACTGTTTGTTTTGCTCATCCACGTCCCAATATGCAAACTACCTACAGGAGCTGTTTAGCTAAAACTTGCAGTGCGTCTTGTAGTCAGATTTAGGTTCAAACCACTCCAGAACACCTGAATCAAATTGTCCAAGGGGGGATACAAACTAGAGTCCAATTAAACTGAACCAAAGACTGCAGGTTTAAAAACGCTCTAGAAGGAAGGTACCAAAAGGTAGAGTTAAATAATTAGTGTCCATCAAACAGTGTATGCATGCCCTCACAAAGTCCTGAGATGAACTGTAATCAGTGCACGCCATATCTGAGCTGGCTTTAATTAATAGTGACAGTTTACAGCTACACGGTTTATCTAGGACAGAACAACTAACCTGAGGCTCAGCTGTCATAGAGAGAGCTGCTCCGTCCTCTCATCTTTCCGATGAAACTCCTCTGTTTCATTCCTGTCGTCACCTAACCTTGTCATGTTCTTCCAAACCTGCCCACTTACTCATAACTGCCCACAGATTGTTCACATATTTTACCCACATTAACCCTTCACCTGAGCCACTCGCCTGTCTTTACAGCTGCTCCTCAATCCCCAACCTGCCTCTGTCTGAATGTGACTTTCCTGGGGTATGCAAACACAAAAGCAGCAGAACATAATGTGGAAAATTGATATAAAAAGAAAGATAAATATGGGTTAAAAGGGAGTGTAGCTTTATTCTAATGATTAAAATGCAAGCAGTATCACCTGCACGAGAGCACCTTGAATACCGACACGATGACACGACAGTGAACTGTGCCACATCCTCTCACTGCTCATAATTGCTCTCCACTTGCCTTTAATTAAAAGACATAATCCCATTAACAAGCAGAAATAGGATTAATACTGCCTCAGACTCCAGCTGCTGCTCTGTAATGAGTGTGTGCGTCTATGTGTGTGTGTGTGTGTGTGTGTGTGTGTGTGTGTGTGTGTGTGTGTGTGTGTGTGTGAGAGAATGTGTCTGGTCCCCTGACTCAGACATATCACCAGTACCACATGGGTGATGTGGGTGAGAGGAAACCAGTAAGAAATGGAGGTTTAAGAAAGGACAGAGAGGGAAAGGAGAGAGTGTAATATGTAGAATTCAGCAGGTGATTAATAGACCAGATCATGAAGCAAGATTTGCATTGCATTGTTCTCAGTTTTGGAAGTGTGTCTTGATTTAATTATTGTTTGGCTTTGTGTTGGAAAATATCTTGTATCCATTTGGACGTAGTAGATGTAAAACGTATTGTCGTAGATGAAAGGGTTAAACAAAGAGAAGGAATGAGTGATTTAATGACAAACAACAAACGTCTTCTCCTCCGAGACATCCTCCCTCGCCGCCGAGCTAAAGGTGAGAAACAATGACCGTGAAAGGATGACATGCCAGCACAACGACACTATTGTGGAAATAACAAAGGCTGCTGCTGAGCAACAAGGATAAGAGGACACGGTAACAGGGGAGCGTTCAATGTTCCTGAGTCGATTATGTTGTTGTTACCACACAGCGACGCCTCCCTACACCGGTCCTGTCCTCAAATGTAACACCATCCTTATTCTCACGTCTGCTCTGTCATTATCGCATTTTCTGCTTCCCTCTACCTCCATTGTTGTTGGCTGTTGGTAATATTATAATGTAACTATTGCTATGGTTTGTGCCTGGCTAGAATGTGTGTGTTTATCCTTGAAATGGAGGGTAATAATCAAAGGGAAATATTCGTTCTAAGATGGTGTTTAATTACTGCCATAACTAAAGACAGAATAAACGCTGACTTATCTCTTACAAAATTTGGAGATGCTTGGTTTTTAAACTAATAATATGAGCATAAAAGCCAGTAACACACTTATGGTTATAATGTGTTGACCCACAGTTAGATTAACAGCTTAATCTGCTTTAAAAAAAAAGTCAAATTATAGCGTCATCACGTCACACAATGTGCTGAAAGTAATAAAATAAAGTAAGTGACCTTGTGTTACATTTTCCTTGGTCATCTACTGGTCAGTATTCCAACAGCCATCTCTGTCAGTCTGTCAAGTGAGAGTGTGTGCGTGTGTTTGTGTGCTTGGTGCGTCAGGGTTTGAACCACTGAGTTCAGAGGGCTTGTCTGTGCTCTCTCTGTGGGCTTCTCGCTGACATGACAGTAAAGTGACAGCACCAAAGCACGGACACATCACTGACAACCAAGGTTGGACAGATAAATGGGGGGAAAGTGTCCTTTTAGACTGGATATACTTGTCAGTGTCCTCCATGAATGTGGGAGATGCAATGTTAACAATAGTAATCATAATAATAATGTAGGCCCTACATATTACTTATGGGTCAGTAACGTTTTATGTCAAAATGTTGAAAACAGCTTTAACCAAAAGTATTGGTACAAACCCCAGGATGCAACATCAGTCACCAAAAGTGAACTCTGGGCGTCACAGAGTGATCAAACCTTCCTGACTTTCTTCCCCATAGAGTGTTAAAGCAGAGGGATCTGTGGTCACTGCACAAACCACCAAATACTTGATCAGAGGGCACAACTATGTCAGAACAGTGAGTTTAATAGTTTCAGAAACCTCCTCTTTCAACACCTTTCCATCTTAAATTTAAACTGACCAATTGCCTTTGAGTGAGGCTGAACTCGGTTTAGCATTACACGGAACTTAGTCTAGACTAAATTAGCTTTTTGTGTGTGTTTGTGTGTGTGTGTGAGTGTGTGTGTGTGTGTGTGTGTGTGTGTGTGTGTGTGTGTGTGTGTGTGTGTGTGTGTGTGTGTGTGTGCTTGTGTGAAGATGAAGTTTTGTAAATTAAAAGCATGGTTGAGGGGGTGCCCTTATTATTAATAACATAAAGACAAGGCAGAGTGTTACAATGAAAACCTGCCTACCACAAGAAACTCTGTTCCTGAACACATCCTGTGACAGAAAACTGAAGCTGCCGCTGCTTCACTTTCTCAAAGCTGCTTTGAGATGTTTATTTAAACATTTTAGTCCCAAGGTCATGAGACCCTAAGATGCAGTACTTGGCCAAATCTCAACTAATTTGCAAGCAACAGAGCTGGCTTCCTATCTGCAAGTTTCAAAAGAGTGTAGGATCTATTATATTAACGTGTATGTACACATAAGGCCTAAAAATGTTCCCCAAAAAATTTGACTTGCAAAAACCATGCGTAAACACACCTTCAGGCAATGCTCCATTTATAAATGGCAGTCCACCTTAAAATGAATACACATGGATCAGCCTCATATTCTGCCTCCTACACACCCACATTCATAAATAGCCTATGCAAAGCACATGAATGGAAATGAATATACATGACCCTGGATTCATGGTTCTATGTCATCATGGCAATAGCAGACAGGATGTACAACATATTTGAGGCAGAATCATAATATTGTATATATATTATATCATAGATGCATTTAGCTAAACGTTACACAGACTAAGTTGGGTCGGTACATCTCTAAGACATTTATATTGGTTTATTATTATTTATTATTCCATGGTCACTGTACACTCGCTGGGTGACAGGAGACGGCAGAGTGTGTGTGGAAGCCACTGTGATGCATCCAGTGCGCTCTGTGCATTCCTTTCCCGAGACCACTTTCTTGGCCTGGCCAGTCAGGGCAGATGGATGTTCATCAATGAGTCTGGTCATGCTCATGGTTTCTGTCTGTCTTTTGCCATGTGGACTTATTGGTGGATTAGGTTGGTTTCTGTTTATAATTTTACAAATAGTATGGTCTAGACTTGCTCTATGTGGAACGTGTCATTACATAACTTGGAAATCAACGCTATATAACTTGGGGCCTGTTAGTGCATATGAAACGGTTGTAATGAGACCCTAGGTCTGCATATTTCGTGGGCTATTTTAACTTCTCAACTCTTGAGACAGCACAACTGTGCTCTGTCATGAGATTAAAATAGGACATTAAGGGCCAGTTTCACAGACAAGGCTTTAATTAAGCCAGGAGTAGGCCTTAATGTGTACTAGTTAAACCAGGAAATTTAAGTGGCTTTCATGGACGTGGCCTAAGTTTAGCTTAGTTAGTCGGTGACTATGGAGTCCTGGAGTAAGGCAAGTAAGCCTAAAAGAGAACACCAGGGTTAAGCCTCATTAGGTTAAGTATGAGCACATGCTGTTGGTCTAATGGTGCTCATAAAAACCCGGAATGGAATTGAAAAACACAGTGACTGGTGTGAACCTGGAGATAAAACAACGGCAGAAGCAAAGAGAATTTGTTCAAAATACTTTAGTGAGTCTGAAAAAAGTCTGAAAAAACTAAAACAAAACTGTGTCAAACAATCCAGTAACTGAAAGTAAAAGCCAGACTGCTTTCACTGAGCAAGAGAAGAAGAGTGGTTGGGCTGCAATTTGCAGTAAATTCAACACAAATTAAAATATAACAAGAAAAGTTTAACTTCTTGTGAGATATCTTTATTGTTTTCAGTGTTTTACTTTTCTCATATTTCTATTTTTGTGACATACACTTTAGAATGATATCTGCCTTTATAGACTCTGTGGAATAACCTTAAACTGGTGTAAACAAATAGAGAATGCAGAGATTGGAAGAGAGTGAATTAATACTGGTGAATTGTACACCTCATGATGACCGAAAGTAAATTGGTCAGTGTTTTTGGTCAATATATTCCACTGTCTGCGTCAATCTTTATTCTTTTGTCATACCAAGGACCAAATGAGTTTATTGCTTCTAATGGAGTATTGTAATCACCGCAAACAATATCTTAAGACGGCCTTGATTTTCTCATTTGATTTTCCCTGCACAATATTTAAATAAAAAAATAAAATTAAAAAAGCCATAATAAATACACTACATATTTAAATGCGTCTCATCTGGTTGTGCTTCAATGTAAAAGCATCTCTGTATGCAAGTCCTTGTTTGTCATTGCTGGCCTGGGCCATGGGCACAACTGCTTGATCCTGATTTTCCATTGGAGGATCAGGACAGTAGCGCTTTTTCAGGTAGTTGTGCAGCACTCCGATTACACTTATCCACAAGTACTCTTCTGGCTGGCCTCTGTAGTGCATGTTGGTCTTCATTTAGATATTCCAAATAGTCCATGCTTCTTCACAAACAGGACTAAGCAGAAGTTAATCCTGCCTCTTTGAAGGACTAATTTAAGCTTCAATTTAGGCCTAGAGTAGCTCTAACCTTCCCTCTTGCAATCAGCTTAGTTTAATCCAGAACAGGCTAAGTCTATGACTATTTTAAATAGGTCTGTGCAAGTCGCTTTTAGTTAAGACAGCTCAAACAGGCATTTTAGTCTGGGACTAGGCTTAAGCCTTGTCTGTGAAACCGGCCCTATGACAATTAAAGAGCGAAGGAAGCTGATAAATCTGTCACATCAGGTCTTTAAATCCATCAAAAACAAAGACGATCTTCAAACAAGGAAACAATCCTGCTCTGAAACATAACTAAAAACTTTTCAATGAATGAAGTGACCTGATTTGAGACGTGCTGGCTGTATGCAGTAACATGCTATGAGTTTACTTCAGCTGGTAGGAGTGATAAACAAATCCGTTAGTTAAGTATGTCAGTTGAGTTCAGGTTGGATCGCCCTGCTTCCCTACCACTTAATATTACGTCTTTGCTGTGAGT
Source organism: Semicossyphus pulcher (assembly GCF_022749685.1). Taxonomy (NCBI): domain Eukaryota; kingdom Metazoa; phylum Chordata; class Actinopteri; order Labriformes; family Labridae; genus Semicossyphus; species Semicossyphus pulcher. The sequence goes on along the minus strand of NW_027211659.1, from coordinate 17,434,105 downwards.
GACATGATAGAATATATCTGCCAGTTTATGTCAATGCAAAGCCTGCAATATGAAATGGAGAAAATGCCTATGCTGTCTGCATAGAGATGAAGCCACACTGTAAGGCCTTGACATAGAGATTGCATAACAGCTCATCCATAAAACATGAAGCTATGCATATGCAATGCACACAGGCAGGCAGGCATATGGTGTAACCTCCTATTTCCTTTTTTTGCCCTGCCAAGGAGCCACATGTCCATCATGGAGCTGACTCTTTGTACTGTATGCGCATTCTTGGCTATGTGTGCACATGTTCACGTCAGACAATGTGCCCTTCTTGGAGAGCTCTGTAATTAGGACGTTTTTTTCTCTCTCCCCCACTCACTTTCTCCGCCTTTCCCCGCTCACGTTTTCTCTCCACCTCATCGTGGGTCTGGAGCTGAGAGGAAGCCCGCGGGGTCGTGTTCATCAAGTGGAGGTTTGCAGAGGACTCATAGGAGAGAGGATTAGGATTTAGTAGGCTACAGTCCGAAGGCGATGGCAGAAGGGGAGCGAAGATGTAACCGGGCTCATGTTTGCTTTAAGCAAAGCACATGTGCACTGATTAAAACAGGAGAGTAAGAAGTAGAACATTAAAGGAAGCAAGACTTCCCTTCAAGTGTTTTTGTAAGTCGCTTTGGTGTCCTTTGCGAAAACCAGATAATGATGGCACACAAAATGGCATTCAGAGGACTTTGAAACTTCAGGCCATTCAAGCTTCAGTTCAGGGTGGGAGGACGTTGGAAAAAGCTTGACAATCATTAAAAGTGGGAAAACTTCAAAGTGAAACTTAAAAAAAAAAAAGTGGAGATAGTTTCAGGGATAATTACGAAACTTAGCGCTGAGATTTGTTCCATTTTTCCAAGCGCCAAGATCCAGAATCTTCCTCCTCCGCCTCGCTGTCCTCGAGTTCACCTCTCCGGCTTGTTTTTCCCAAGCTGTCCTCCTCGTTACCTAGCTAATCCCAGCCACTGTCAAGATTTAAATGCTGCTTTCAGCGTGTGCCATATTTTCAGCATTCAGCATTCAGCATCATTTCCCTGAGCCCGACAGACAAGGAAAGAGAGACAGGGAGAGGGGGAGGAACTGGATCAGAGATAAAGAGACACACTCCATGGATTACACACATACATACACACATAAATATGCATCAACACATGCGGGAACACATTGTATGAGCCTCTGTTTAATTAGCCCGGCGGTTTATCAGGGTGATCAGGAGTTCAACACAGTAAAGTTTCCGGTAGATAAAAACAGTGTTTGTGGAAGCTGGGCCTAATGAATGCTGAGCAGCACAGAGGAGGAGGAGGAGGCGGAGGAGGAAGAACTGAAGGAGATGAGAAGAGGATGACAAGGGGGCGCTTCGGTTTAATTGCTTACCTGATACTTTCCTTTCCTCCTTATCATCCTCTCCTCATCTATTACAGCACATGAGAAAATTGCCTCTGACAGATGCATCCGACGCAGAATGCTCTCTTTTATTTGCCAGGAAGGAATTGAAGGTTTATGATGACAGTTTCACGGCGACAGTAACTGACAGTGTCTGCCTCCAACATCAGGACATCCGAGAGCTTTATGCGGAGGCGAGAAAGACCAGAATACATTGATTGAGACAGCTGCTTATTATAATTTCTATTGAATTCAATTTGAATTTTCAAATGACATTTTCACAACTACCTTTATTTAATTTGTCTCGTCACTGCGAAGCCCTGGCTGTGCTTTGTGTAAGCCTCACTAGCTAACAAATGTACCCTTAGCATCTCTGAGTTTAGCTCTTTTGTTGCTAAACCATGGCTGTAATTATGGTGGTGCTGATGTAGAATACTCACAGTATATTGAAGAACTTTTGAATATAAAGCACACAGTGAGATGGTCATCAGCTGTATCATTTATAAACATTAAATGATAGAGCTCACAAAAGTAACTGTTTGGATCACAAAATGAAGTACCATCAATAAAAATAGGTCAAAAGAGAAACTACAACTGTAAGACAGTAAGGTTGAAAACTAACTTATATTTTTAGGGATGAAAAAACTAAAAGGTTAAAGGTCAAATTACAACCCAAAGTGTCTCTTAAAAACATCCAACACAGTCAGCTAACATTGTGGTTCAAATCTGACACTTGAAATAACTGTATGCACTTTTTCCAGTGTCAAGGTTCGGCTGTGGCTCAGTGGTAGAGTCGGTCGTCTTTCAATTGGAAGGTCGGAGGTTCGATCCCCAGTTCCCTCAGGCTACATGTCGAAGTGTCCTTGGGAAAGACACTGAACCCCAAATTGCTCCCGGTGGCATAGCCAACGGGTGTGAATGTGATAACTGATAACTGATTGACAGTTGGGCACTTTACGTAGCAGCCTCTGCCATCAGTGTATGAATGGGTGAATGTGACATGTAGTGTAAAAAGCAGCTTTGACTGGTCGCAAAGACTAGAAAAGCGCTATATAATTACAGTCCATTTAAAGGGATTTTAAGCAACATTAAGTGAGCATTCAGTTTTGTTTTTAACAGCCTTTATGAACATTTGACTGCTGAGGTTTGTTTTACGTTTGGTCTTATTTTTAACGATTTGAACGTGTTCCAAGAAGTACTTTGTGAGTTTCAAACTTACAGTGTAGCAAATAATACCTATGCAACATGGTTTTAAACTTCATTCAGGATAGGATCATATTTGGAAAATAGTCACATGCCACCTTCAAATTATTTTGACAGTTTCAAACTAAAAACAAATCGTCTCAGACTTGTCAGTGATGCTGCTGGACTTTAACCAAAAACAAGATTATGTAGTACTATTACTGTGCGGTGTTGGGTAGCATTACTTTTAAAAGTATCTCGTTAAGAAAACTGCCATTAAAAAGTAACTCGTTAAGTTACTGCGTTACCTACTGAGAAAAGTAACGCGTTAGAGTACTCTCGCGTTACCAAAAATTAAACCCCCTTTGCGACTCGTTACGTATGTCTGATATTGTCATGACGCTGTGTAGCCTATTGTAGGTCTAGTTTTGAATGCATTAACTCTACTATCACTGCTTAGCCTAATAAATGGGATTACAGACGCATATACTTCACAGCTCTTTATCATGCTAAAAATCTGACTGTGAACGGAGCAGAGGCATTCAGTAGCCACAGCTGTTTCAGTGAAAACAATACAACACAGGCTCTTAGTCGCCACCAGTGATGCGGAGCTGCAGATAGTAGCTGCAGATGCTTCTTCACATTTGGAAGCTGACGAGACTTATCCTCTAGGCACACCTTATGTTGTTCTTGTCTCTCACTCAAGAATTCAAAATAATGGGAATATCTCTGCAAAGTAAACGCTGTCCTATCTGTTGAGTTAGCTAGCTACGCATGTGCGCTGACACAACTGTGTTTATCTTCCGCTGGTATGCAGCAACCTGCCAAGAAGTATGAGAGAAATAATGCTTCAGGGATTTTCCTTTTTTTGTTCGGCGATAATATTTTTCCAGTCACGGATTACGTTTGATGAGAAAGTAACAAAATAACAGATTACTTGACTTGCAAAAGTAACATGTTACGTTACCGCTACAACAAAAAAATTATCTGAGTACTCTAACAGATTACTTTGTAATGTCTTACCCAACACTGTTACAGTGATCATTTTGGATTGTTATAAAACTTATAGGACTGTAAGACTGTAGAATATTGTAAAAAATATTGTATGAGTGAGCATATATTTGCAACTTTTGAAGTGATTTTGTGTTTTCATTTTGTACCACTTCTGAAGTTCCACATTTAAGGGTAAGGTCATGACTCGACCTGTAGTACTTAACCAGACAGAACAACACAGTTCTATGCACCTGACAACATACAGGAACCACAGGTCTGCTAATAGGCTCAGGCACCTAATTAATGAGTTCCTTGGGATGTTGTTGCATTAATGTAAGCATCAGCCTCATATGCTATTGCTATCTTTGTTTGCAAGCAGGAAATAACCCCACCCACTGTCATCGCCAAACAAAGCCATGATGCTACTTGCAGATTCACCAACTCTCCGCCAACTTCAGCTCAAAGAAAATTAATTCAATAAGAGGTAATTTGTGTTAGAACAAGCACCAAGACTCGCTCCTGCCAGCGAGCGGGATCATTCCCTCCCAGTTATAATGTAATCACGTCCAATTAGGGGAATGACAAAGCGGTCTTCTGCATTTCAACGGGAGGGGAAGTGTCGTCTTACTGCCTGTGTTCACGGGGATAAGCTAGTTCCATCGTTCCCAATCGTCCTGCCAATGTTTTCCTTTTTACTCCCCGAAAATTTTAACTTTCCAATTTTCCAGTGGCTGTCTGGCCAAGTCATCACAGAGCCCAGCGAGGGAGGAAAAACTCCACCATATTGACTATCCTTCTGCTGGAGGGGAATACTGGGACTGTGATCCGGAGGAGGACTGGGAGTTGGCACAGATTCGTATTTATAATAGCAAGGGGTTTATAAACTATTTGTCATTTAAAAGGGGAACATTTGTTAGAGGTAAAATAAAAATATATTGATTAGGATTCACTTGATATAAATGTTTTCCAGTCTAACAATTTCATGATGAATATGAATGATGTTTTGTTGTGTTTGTCTGAAGGTCTTCATGGTTAATATGATGCAGTAACGTTGGCAGACCTCAAGATTTAATGAGTCGAAGTCCGAGGAGAATTCAGTCCATCCCTTCAGGGTTTCCATGAAGGTCGCTCTGGTTTTCCCTTCATGCATGAGGGTTTCAGCCCAACACAAAGGCAACATAAAGATTTTGGAAAATGGAAAATATCGAGATCAAAGTCTGAAAGAGGAGGCAAGTTATTAAATCCAATCACAATGGCCAATCAATCTCCTGCCTGCGTTGCGGGAAAAAAAACATTGGTATGATTTGAATTGGAGCAGTTACATTTAATTTTAAAAATGAGGAGCTAGAGAAACAGAACCATGACTAGAAGATCTCATCCAAAGTGAAAATGGGATACTGACTTCAAAAACAGCAGTTGAGCGTTTGTGGAGACTTTGATGAGCAGTTCACAAAAAGAGCCTTGAAAGCCTGAGATTCCTTTCAGACGGAGAACTGGCGCACAGAGAAGTGAGAGAGAGAGAGGCAGCCAACATACACCGTCTGCTTCCAGCAACGAGTAGGCACAATCACACACACACACACACACACACACACACAGACGCAGTAACAGACACGCTGGTCGGGCAGGCACAACAAAAGAGGAATGTGGATTATTCATGAGTCTACAATATTACTGAACAGCTGGATTGAAATATATCGACCAGAACACACACACACGCAGCAGAGGCCTGGTATTATTGGTGTCATTCATTGTTCCCCTCTCAGCACATATACCCCATGCACAACCCCCGGCCAATAGGGGTGCTGCTGGTGAGACTTTACTGACCCCATCTGGCAGGGGATTGGTTAAAACACAGAGGCAAAGATAGGGGAGCACAGAAAGGGACAGACCACCCACCAACAACGGCGGTTCCCATTGGCTAATCCACTGCTCGTCCAATTGTTAGTCATCTTTCTCAGTCACAGAAGTTGGGCCTTTGTTGTTGAAGGTTGTCTCAGGAGTGTGTGGGCTTAAGCGTGCGGCAAGGAGGAAATTGAATATTGCTCATCTCTGTGTGGCGAATAAAGAGCAGTAACCCACAGCAGGCTGTCAACTTGGTTATGCCACCCACTCTGACAGCTCTGCCTCTTCAATGGAGCGCAGGGGTTCCACTCTGACTCAATTTGAGGCCTTCAGCTGCGTCTGATCTAAGGTTTTTGTAGCTTTGGTGTGTGGTCACATGTGGACTGTATGCAAATGTGTGCTCATTCTGCAGTGGTGCTTCGGTATGGATTGGAGAAAATTAAAGTGGAAACAACTGCAACTTCAACAAATAAAGTGTCATGAAGTTGTATTATAATATTTCAAACATAATTAAAATTTTACAATAGCACACAAAACCCTTGTTAGAGCTATTTTACACAGTGCCATAGAGCAGTGCACTGAAACCTGTTCATTTGGACCCTAAATAGTCATCAAATAAATCTGAAGATATTACAAAAGTAATAAGAGAACATGAGAAAATAAATAAAAGAAGGCACTCAAAATTATATGGTGTATTTTTGCCTGTATTTTCTACATATTTTTTATCTCTAAAGTAATAGTTAAACTCTACTTTAGACCTCCAAAGCATTTCAATAAAGAGATGGGGGAAAAATACTCTTTATTTTCTGGTCTGGACTGTACTGCATGTCTGCAGGGTTATGTACTGCATGTCTGTGCGCATGTTAAACAATTACAGTGTCTGCAAACATGTACAAGTAAATGCATACTGTTATATGTGTGCGTGTATGTGAGGGTGAGTGGTATGGACCATCCTGCCGGTGCAGTTAGCTGGCACTGTGACTCTGCAGTGGATCAGGAAAGGTTGTCTGAAGGTAGAGGAAGGATTAGAGCACTTCAAAGCAGTACTCACTTCTAAGCTGGCTGATGCAAAATCCGCTTTGTGTAAATGGACAGCCGGCACTCAAAAAAAAAAAAAAAAAAAAATCCCAGCCCGGAGCGGAGGAGGACTCGACTGTACTCTTAATATACTGATATTACTTGAAACAGACTCTTCTTAAACACTTCTAGAGAGCGAGTGAGCGCATGCAATCCTACTTCAAACTCTTGACAGAAAATTAATTCATACTATTATATAATGTCCAAACTCTCACTCGGGTTTTTGCTGATAGTTTCTCACTGTCAATATTGATTTTGTGGAGCTAGAATTACCAATATTCTAAACTATTTACAGTATTTTTACCGATCAAAGTTACTGTCATGTGCTGTTTCCTTTTTACAAAAGAATCGCTGAAGTATTTGTTAACCTTTCTTGAGGCGGTGAACAGAAAGAATGACAGATTAAAGTAAACTGAAGAATAAAAATGTTCTAGAAAAAACAACATCAATATTAAAAGGTAATACCTGAACTAAATTTATTTAGGAAAAAAATAAATGGGACAGGACAATATCCAGTTTTGCATCTCACTTTATTCTCACAGATTTATCAGTTCTGCTGATTAAACACACAGCCATACACACATAGGGAGATAAAGAGAAATGTGCTGTGCTCCTGGTTGTTTGTGCAGCGATATTAGGACTAGGAGGTGGGAGGCTGATGGAATGGCTGTGGTCAGAGTGCAGCAGCAAGTTGGGCCGCTTCGGTAAGTCCTAAATCACCAGGAAACCAGACCGCCGCTGTGATGGATGTTGGTGGCACGCCCCGGATCAGGAAACCTCCTATCCGTCTCTAAGAGGGAACGTTTCAATACGGACACACTAGACTTGGTCGTACACTAACTCTCCATACACATAACACAAAAAAACACACATGCAAATATACACATGAACAAAAAACCACACAAAGAGACGCACACAGTCACAAAAAAGAGCCAGCAGGCAGAAGCAGTGCAGCAGATTTATGTGAGCAGAGGTGCTGTGGTCAGGTGAATAGATTGGTTAGCTGGCAAGGTGGGTGGGTTCTGTAGCCTCAGTGGCCAAGACAAACCTTCTAATCATTCCAATAGGCTGCCTGATTTATGCCGATAAATTATAGCTGGGGGAAAAATCAACCTACAATAACAGTTCTGCCCAAACAGAATATATCCACGCTAGGGTTTCAGATGTACTTACAGGAAAAGGAAGAATCCGCGGGCCGCAGAAAGTAGTCCCGATCTCCCTCAGATTAGTGGGATTTTCTTTTGACTGCGATGAAACTTTACCTCATTAATCTATTACTTTATATTTATATTATGTTCACAAAATTCAAAAGAAAATAGGGCTAATTATATATATATTTCTTTTTATCTTAATCAAATTTTAAGTGCAAAAAAAAACAAAAATACTATTTGATTAGAAAACAAACGTAGATTATTAATTTGACAGTATAAATGAGAACAGTGTAATATTACCGATTTATTTCAGATAATAAATGACAAAAACAACAAAAATTAGAGCCAGCTGCTTTCAAATCTCGTCTGAAAATATAACTGTACTCTTTGTAGCAACATTTATTTGGACATTGTTTTGTCCACTGCTGCAAATCACCGATGGTAAAAAAGGAAAGTGACTCGTAGTCAGCTGTTAAATGTGAGGCTGGATGTTAACCAGGCCCCTGATAATGTGTCTTACCGCGTATGGAGTCAATATGGAGCAGCATTTGGTGTTGTCCGCGCTGGGTGCATGTTGTGTTTATCCAAACAGATTCGATTTCTGCCAGAGGATCCCTGCCAGCTCGTCTCCGCTTGTTCCACTCTCTGCTTTTTCAGCCACAATAACTGGAAACTTCTTTGTGCGCTAAACTATCCCGTCCGGCTCAGCAAAGCACCCATAATTAGTGCAGAGCCACAACAGAAAAGCTTTTCCAGTGTTGCAGAAAATGATTCTTGATGTCTGCACTGTGACTGAATCACATCCTCTTCAGCACAACGTGCAAATATGTTGACATACAAGAAATCTGGTGATGAGTAAATACATGAAATTAAACCAAAAAAAAAATCTAATTCTGATTTCAATTGTGATTTTCTTTTAACTCACCACTGGTTGGTGTGTGAACATATGGGTTTAATAAAGAAGACTGACTCAACAACACTCTCATTAATTTGAAAAGGAGTGGAAGGTCGACCAAAGAAGTTCTAAAAAAGGAAACCAAACTACTTTTGAACAATTTGTCAGACTTTCAGCGGCAGTAGAGGCAGCCAGGCCCGGTCGGACCACAGTGGACCGAGCAGAGCAGAACCAGCTGACTGAATACGTACTTATCCCAACGCTCCACAATAACATCCGATACTTAGAAGATGACCACACCAACGCGTTATTAGTAGCGAAAGCTTGTGCAATGGATTATTGTTATGATCTGTTGTGATTTGTTGCCATTATCTGGGTTTAGTCCTGATGAATGATCTGTGAGAAGAAATAAAATGTGTGTATAAAAGATTTTAGCCTTTATTGAGTTAGGAAACTACCATTGGAAGTCCTTTTTTATGTTCTTGTAAAAACACAATCACAACCAGATCTAACATAGATCCTAAAATTAGCAGTCTTAATGAGCATGATAAACCTTTTAAACCCCCTTATTATCCCATAATGGGTTCATAGTAGTCATTCAATGATTTCATGTTCACCAACCAGAAGCCACACTTTATCAACTCTTTATCAATCCTCTCTACACATCCGTGCGAAGGTGTAGTTTGTTTCCCTTAAAGTGCGAGTCTGCTCGGTGAACTCGGCCTGTCTGTCTCAGCAGTCTGAACTGTCTGAGACAGCTGGCCACTCCGAAGCAATCTGAGAGATCACTGGGCGTGTCGTCCTATTTCTCTTCATGTCAGGCCGCAGAATGAAGAAATCCATGGGACTAGCGAATGGTTTGTATTTGCTGACAGACCGGTGACAGGCCAGATCGGATCGAGACAGTGCACCACGCCCCGGCAGACATTTGCGCTATATTTGCTCTTTTAAAGCATTAACAACTTAACTTCTAAGGGTTATACTTGGCGGTTTTCATTTGTGGTATGATACAAGACCCATAATTCTCTGTAATTTATTTATTTATTGTGACTGGATGGCGAGAGAGCAATGACAGTTATGTATGAGCTGGGGACTAAATTATGCATTTAGGAGTGGCCAATCCAACATCACTGACGTCATCACATCCTGTCGCTGAATCATTCTGCCTCTTGCTTTCTGTTCTTCTTGCATTTGGACATTTTTTCCTTTAATTGATAGTTTAATGTCAAAGTTTTTAGGGTTGTTTTATGGCATTTTGGCATTCATGATGGTGAGAATACAGACACAAGAAAGGGGAATGACATGCAACGAGGGTTCCCTGCTGACATCAAACCCAGTACATTGCTGTCATGTGGTGGGCATCTTAACCACAAGGACAGCAGGACGCCCCTCGGAAAAAACCATGACTGCTCTCTTGTTGCGGGAGGCACGATGGGCCCTGCCTAGAACTGTCCTTTTTTTGAGGGGGGGTAATTTTAATTTCCTTTTTTCCCTACTTATTGTTTAGTTATATTCAGATGTATAGTACTTGTCCAATAAGTAGGGTTGTGCATATACGCTTAATATTGGAATATCTGCATACTGTATGCACACTAAGCACATACTGTATACTACATTTCTCCACTGGTTCTATTTTGCTGCTTCCAAACTCCTCTGCAGAGTACAGAAGAACATAAAACACATTTTTGAGATGCCACATGTCATGTTGATGACAAGGTATCAAAGCGTAATTATACAAAATGTGATTTTAAACGCTTACAGATGTCACTTTGTATGATACTGATCCCCGGTGCCGCCCGCTGCTCTCCGTCTGAACCAGCAGGTAGGCAGTAGCAGCCTTTCCCTGAGTCAGCGTGTGCATGGCTGCATTGATTAGGTGTGACTTCTCAGGTCAGGGGCCAATTTGGGGTCGCTAGAGGGTCAAGCGTGTTGTCCAATAAAACAGCGGGACCTCCAGACTGGATCCGGCCAGTATCCTGGCAACAGGCACCGCCCCCCTGCCCCGAACCATGAGAGCACCCGTCCAGCGGTGATTGAGACTGCAGGGCTCCATTCTCTTTTCATCAGCCTCAATTCATCTGTTCCTATAACTTGGCCCAGACGAATTAACCTGAACAATAGGAACAGGGGGTCGCCTAAGCATTCGCCATTGTCAACACGCAGAGCAATTAAACAGAATGTTCAGTTTGCACTCTTAAGGGGTGAAAACAGTTTAAAGCCAAGAAATCTCGAACCGTACTGTCCTTTATTTTGATTTTAAAAACCGTGTTCCAATGCACGACCTAATAAACCATCCTGGATGCTGTGTGCGTGTGTTTGTTTGTTTGTTTCTTCTCTATAATTCATTCCTTAAATGTCACTGAACTTAATGCAACCTTATTACATCACAGGCCACTACACTCACGGACTGGAACACTGCGTAAATTAAAAGCAGCACCATCAAAATGTCCCGCTGATATGTTTTCATGCTATTCAAATAAGCCATAACAGTAGAATAACATATGACTCGGTATCTAACACTGTCTAGTGAATCATAAAAAAGGGATTTTCAATGAAGAGGAGCCGGCGATTCCAGGACGACATGCTCAGTTGAATTCAATACCAGGGTGTATACTGTAATAGGAAACCACAGAAAAATCCATACTCACCACATCATCTGATAAAAATGTCTGCTCGCTGCTCGGCAGGACTCTGTTAAATCTATTAAAAACATTTTCTTCTCCCGCTAATTCCAAAATAATGAGCTGATTGCAAAAGAACAATAACAGACAGCAGTGTTTAATCATTCTGCACTAATCAAACGGGTATTAAAAACACAGTGAAACACAGATCATTAACATCGTGTGTCTGTAGGGAGGAAAAAAATGAGAAACAGACCGGGAAGCAAATGCATTAGTTTCAATGATCTTTCCATACAGAAGGTTGTGAAAGGCAGACGGGGAGAAATGTGGGTCTTCACATTTACAATATGAGACACACATCATGGCAATGTAAAAACAAGATCGTCCCAGGCTCTAGAGGGAGCTGTGGAAACCCAGAGAAAACTACCCCTGCAGTGCTTTGTTACCGACCTACTCTCCGACCATTTCAACACATTCTAACAGATTTTATGGATATAGGTCTGGAATCTCACCCCCCTTTTTAATGACAGATTAATTTGCCCAGCCTCTGACGTGATATGCTTAATGGATTCAAATTCACAAAAGGTTTTATTTCAGCTGAACATAGTTGACGATCATTTCAGGATCGTATGCCTTCAGAAACAAGATATTTTTAGAAAAAGTCGACAGAACTCTGAAAAGTGCAGTTTCCGCAATATTCAGGTGGTTTACATGGAGTCAGCATGTTTTATATAAAGTCTATAGCTGCCTGGGGGCCGGGGTATCCAAAGGTCTCTAAAGAAATATATGCAGGGACTCTAAATTACCCATATATTAAACATAACTCTACTGTTTATTTTTGCTGTGAAATATTACATAATTTGGCACCTTAAAAAGAAATCAATAACAAATTTGAAAAAAACATTTTCACTCATGAACATTTGCACTTATAACAATTGAAGTAGTTTTTTGAAACAGGTTACAAGGGTAGGAACTGGTTTGGGATCTTGCTGCTGTAATTTAATATGACTTTATGAGCTGAAACATTTAATAGGCAGCACTTTGCATTATTAATGCAAAAAATATATATTTGGATTATTTTTATTTATAACTACACCTTTTGTATGTGGTCTATATTGTAGTCAAGTTAACAGCCAACAGCTATATTATTAAAACCAGGTTATGAATTACTGTTGAAGCTACAATCTACAAGCTTTGTATTCATCTATATTATTCACTACTGAGAATAACATTTACATACATTTAACATTTTTAAGACACAGCCATGACAGACAATAAAATCTGCCAATATAAAATATTTTTTGTCCGTACAATTGTCTACAAATAAATAAGCCATGTTGGCTTTGGACATTCAATTTAACCTTGCTTCAATAGATGCAAACCTGCGCTGTATCTTCTGTCTTAAGCAGCAGAACAGCAAAAGTCAGAGAAGGAGGACAAAATGATTGTTTTGATTTCTTTTTTTTTTTTTTGTAAGTCACAAAATTTCTGCTTTTTTGTTGATTCTTCATTTTCCCAGTAGCATTTATTTCCTTCCAAAAAAGTTATGCCAACACTGCAGCTACCTCCGTTGGATCTACTTTTTCATGACACATCTTTACCAGAGTGGCAGTTGCTGCACATCTCTTGTTCCTGCTCCATTGCAGGTCAGTTAACACAGACGGTCCACAGAGAGCATTTCCAGGACACCCCCAGAGGCCCCTAGGGAGAGGCCCTACAGAGCACCAGGCCCCGCCCCCAGAGACTCATGACTAGGATCATCCATCCTCTGGATCATGACACTAATGACTGTAGTGTGTGTCAAGTGGTTTACACACCGCTGCCTACCAAGCCTGCACCTTCATCCCAACACCTCCACGGCTGTAGTTAAGGCTGCTCCTCCCTGGTGCCCACTTGATTTGAGTGTGTAAGCTTGTGTGTGTGTGAGTGTACAAGCAGGAGAAGTTACTCTATCTGCATGAAGACTTTTATTTGAACTTGTGTTTTTCAAATATTTGCTCTGCATGTATCTGCTAATGTTCTTCCAGTTTTCCCAGATTGCTGATAATAGGTGTGTGTGACTGAGTGTGTAACATGCATGTGTGTGTGTGTGTCCATGTAAGCCTCAGTAATTGGGCCAGCTCTGCTCTCCCTCGGAGCCCCCGGAGGTAGAAAAACTCAACGTGCCATTACATCCTCCTCTTCGCTCCCTTCATTCAATTCGTCACACACCTCCTCTTCTCCCTGCAAGTGTTTGTACCTGTGTGTGTGCGCACGCATGTTCAAATGTGTGTGTGGTTATGGGTTCGCCGAGGTTGGTGTGTGTGTGTGTTTTTGTTTGTGTGTGTGTCTCATAATGAAGCCATATGGCCTGTCTGTTAGTTTGCGAGCTGCCAGCACTGGGAGCTGTGACGCTGGCAAAGAGAACAGAGATGAGACGTGAGTGGCATACTCCTTTCTTCCTCTCTTTTCTCCCCTCATCTCCCTTCTTCCTCTTCTCTGTCCTCTATTTTTTATTTTCCCTCTCTGCTCCTCCTCCTTCCTCCTGTTGTTGTCTTCTGCTCATCCCTCTGTCCTCACCTCTCCTCATTGCTCCTCATCTCCTCTACTTTGTTTTGCACCCCTCTTTTCCTGTCCTCTCCTGCCGTCTTCTTCTTCTTTCGCTCTCCTCTCTACTTCCCTTCCCTTCTCTCTTTTGTAATTACGCCCCTCCTCGGTCCTCTTCCTCCCCCCTTGTCCTCCACATTAGTCCCTGTTGTTTTCGCTTTTCCCTCCCTCTCTCCCAATAAGATTAAGTGGTGTGAAACAATCCATTTCCACATTTTCCTGTGAAGCCCGGAGAGGAGACTGTGGCCTGACCTAAATTTACATGTTAGGGAGGGAATCTAGATGACAGCACACGGAGGAGGGAGAGAGAGAAAGACCGGAGATGAGGAAAGGGCGTCTCAGTCCGTAAGGGACTCTCTTTGGAAAGTAAGAAAAAAATTGTTTGTGTTCTGATGGGAAACTTCGAAAGTGAAAATTATGATTCACACTTCTGTCTCTAATTTAATTTTATTTCCTTTGGGATATGAACTTTGAACAGTTGCCTGAATTAGGTCTCCAAATGTAGATATTAGGTGCAAAAAAAATCATTTTTAAAGAGAGAATTAATTTTAAACAATTATGAAAACCATGTTTTCAGACTGGTTGGTATTGAAATGAATTAATTCATAACTATAACAATATTGAATGACTGGTAATGTAACTAAATACATGTTGTAAAGAAATTGGCACAAAGTTAAAAGTAAATAAAATGAATTTGAGAAAGAGGTGCATCACACTGATTTATGAACAGAATGTGGTGAGAAGCAACTGAAAATTATGGAAATTAAACGACTTAAAACAATTTATACTGCACTCATTATACATTATTTTCCACAAGACAGTTATTATCACCGACACGTACTTATGAAAAGAACATTTCATATGTATACGATTTTTTCTTTTCTTTATTGAATGTTAATAACTGTTTAAGATAAGATTATCCTCTATACTGATGCCCAGAGGGGACATCCGGGTGTTGCAGCAGCACAAAGATAAAACAGCAAGTAAGTAAATGCAAATAAAATACAAATAGATACAATAAATCAAATAAATGGTAATACAGCTACACATTGCTATGTTTCTTTTTAACATATTAATGGTGCCGTGTAGAGTCGTAAGATCAAGTTATTTAAAAAAAAAACCACACAATATGAGTAGAGTGAGAGTTTTGGAACGGGACACCTCCCTGTAACTCCATCTCTGTGTCAGCACGACTGAGACGCTGTTTTAAGAGCTTTTTCATTTGAAGTTAAAAATTACCACATAATTGAAATCAAGTAAATTTTCTTTAAATTTGTATTATATTTTAGAAGAGTGTGGTTTGGCCTCACAATTCTTCATGACACACACAACAGCGAGATCTGTCTCCATAGTGATTAGTGCACTGACTAGATTACTTTACGAACTGTTCGATATGAGGAACACTTTAAAAAGCACAACACACTTTGAAATCTTACATTAAGTAATGTGGAGAGAAGCGCGAGTATATAATATTGTGCTATAGGATTATAATTATTGTAATACGGTCAACATTTATGCATTTTCATATCGTAATTATGCATTTCATGATTCAGTTGAAAAAGTAAAATAGCACCTGCTGGGCAATACCTTATTCAGACATAAGTGAGCTGGTGAGAAAAAACAAACTTGTAATTATACAATATTTATTATTTATTTTTTATATGTGTGCTCAGCCTGTTGCAGATATATTAGGTCATTCTCATGTTTATCATCTATTATAGGTTTTACATAAATTGGCTGGAACCAAATAATGTTATGTGAATAAACCTGAGCCGTCAAAAAGTGATCAGTCTGCAAACAGCAAATAAACAACATTCTTAAATCAGAGCCACATACATATAGCATTAATATGTCATTCATTATATCAGCATAAGATAATGGGCCGCACAGTAATCTGGGATTAATTAGTTGGTAAAAGAAACACTATTTAAAAATCCCATGTAAGAAGGGAGGGCTAAATGCATGTACGCTTTTAAAGAATGTTTTTGTACTGGCTGACATGAAAATGAATTTATATTTAAGTTTGTTTTTTTATGTGAGGTTCTGTTGGGTGAGAAGTAGTAGAACTTTATCCAGGAACCATCTCTGTTTCTAATCTGTTCATCTCGGGCTCTCCCTCGCCCTCTATTTTTGTCTGCCATGTGTCCTCCGCAGGGAGCAGAGGAGGTAGACTCCTTCCGCATGCATGGGTGTGAGAGGAAGATTCAACACCCCTTCGCTTGCTTGGACACACATGGATGGCTCAGATTGGTGTGTGTTTGTGTGAAAACACTCACGCAACGGCACGAGACAGTTTCTCTCAGAGACTTAGCTGAAGGGAGTGGGCCTTTAACTGTGCGTGTGTGTGTATGTGTTAACTATTTGTTGGTATGACACTGTGCCTGTGTGTCTGTGCACGTGTGTGCTTGTGCTCCAGATAGGTGGCATGACTCTGTGTCTCCCAGTGTTCCCATATGTGGGATGGCAGCAGCTTGCGTGATCAGAACAAAGCAAAAGAGCATGACAGAAAATCCCTCAATACCCGGCCTTTAAAAAATGCAGGAGGCCAACGCACGCAGAAGCAAGTAAGGTAAATGTATAAATTATGGACCAAAAAAGTCTGCTTCAAAAAGAGGGAGAGATCCCCCACATGAGGCAGCAAACTTTATTGCATGTAAAGAGCGAGTGGCTGCAGCTGCTGACTGTTCCCTTCACTCTGTCGTGTTAAATAATGAGCCGGCACCTTTCTAATAAACGGACCGTGCAGAGCTCGGCTGCCAAATATTTGGCCTGCAGCCAGAGTGGTTCGCGCTACGTTGGGCCGCAAAAAAACTGTGATGAAGTTCTTATCACTTCCTGTTCGGTTATTTAGTTATATTTAAAGCACATTCATGAGGTCTCCTGACATCACACTTAAGCCTTACATTAACTAAAGTCAAATAATACTTTTACATGTATACAAATTCAAATACATTTTTTATAATGAAAACAAAAAAAACATAAAGCAAATTAAAAGCTTGTGTTAGATGTGACATGTCCACATATCACAAGCAATGAAGGAATGAAGGTAACAACAACATAACTTACAGGTATTTAAGTATAAAATTTGTCCCTTTAATTTTTCTGTTTTTGTATTTTTTCAAATTATTTTTAGAAAATAAAATAAGTTAAAATTTTGTCAATACAGAAAATGAAAAGAAATACTCGTAATTATCTTGGAATTGATTGTCAAATCAATCCTTGCTTATTACTTTTTTATTATTTACAATAAGCTTCAAATTAGTTTAAGATTTATGTAAGGGTTAAAAAAACAGCAGCATGTCAGCAGCAGCAGTATTTTTAAAATATTTTTAACTTTATTTACAGTTAAATATACTTTTTCTTAAAGGAGCCATGCTAACATGTACGTTATCACAGTGTCTGAGATGCATTCTTTAGTTTTCAGAATAATATTTTTTAACAGGCAGTATTTGTTACTCTACACATCCTGCTGACTCTATGGTTATTACCAGCAACTTACCAGGACAGGTTATTTTTTTATAACTGTTTCTGTTGTATATACACAATAACTTTATTCATATGTGTATTTAAAAGGTTTTAGTCTCAGTACCAATAGGAAAAACTGGGCCTCACTGAGTGTCCATAAAGACAGCAGGCCCATTTAATGTATTTTTATATTTTGCTCAAAATGTAGAGGAGCGATTCATTGCAAGAATGTGTAAGACTAAAATGGGTTGTAACATTAATAGTTGAGAATTTAAGCTTTTAGAGCCGTAGCAGTAATGATGTCAGGCTTCATGTTTTAGCTTACTGTGGAAAACAACTTTTAAAAGCAGAGTCATGAATAAAACAGTGGGCTATAACATGATAGATGAATAATTATTTTACATTTAACTAACAGTGTCCTGTGTGTGAGGGGCCTTTTTTGATGCAGTAATGATAAAGTGTTTATAATGTCTGTAAATGTAAAATCAAACTGATCCAAAGTCCCCTCACAGCAACACAGGACCGAGGTTTCATGTCAGACTACCAAATGTTGCTGCTTTCCTTTTAAGCACTCAGCGGCCGTGTGTTCCTTTGTGCAAATGTGCAAGAAGTGTGTGTTTTCTGCGTGTGTGTGCGTGAGAAAGACTTGCGCGTGCGCATTCGGCAGGCTTCCTGGAGTCCTCTTTAAACTGTGCATCAAAGCGTGACTAACAAGTCAGCACATGAGTCAGTCCGTGCCCGCTATGACAGCACGGCGTCATCACGCCAGTGTCTGAAGTCTTCAGCACACAGAGGGTTTGCATGGTAACATACTGTAACAATGCACACTATGTGGTTGAACTATGTGATTTTTCCTAGGAGGGGATGAGATGCTGCAGCACACCAGCTGGTCCTTTAAACTCTATGTATGTGTCTCACTTCAAAATTTAAAAGGTGCCTTACATAAAAACAATGAAACACAGAGAATGAAAAGTACTGCATCCGCCTGAATGGCCACTTTGAGCAGATTAAAAATATACAACTGTAATACAGAGATTTGAAATGTGTTTCATAGACATTACTATGCAATTTATACTGAACAAATACATTTCCCAGTGCGAAAAAAAATGCACCCATAAGCACATATGCTGCATGCACGTAACTTGATGGAGCTCTCTGGAGTCAACATTAGAGTTAAGCACCAGCTGAGGCACACTGATATAACACTGTATGTTAGACTGTATATTAAGGAGGGAGAGGATGTTCTCAACGAGGGCATGACTCATGACATTCAGCAGACAAGCTGCTCACTTACAGTGATGCTCACACTTCTGCTCCAAACTGAGCATTCAGATTATAAACAAACATAAACACTTCATCGCAATGCCGCCTTCTTTAGGACTAAATACACTGAAGTACGGCAGCCCATCCTCACCTTTCTGTAGGTGCAAGTTGCAAAAATATTTGTTTGATACGAAAGGCAGTGAATTATTCAGAGATTATTTAATAATGCAAAGAACTGAGGGGGAGACTCAAAACCATGGCAGTGAAAACTGCTCAGCCTGGCTGCCTGGAAGCTCTTGCCACAGATACAGAACACGCCATATGTACGTATCTCCCTGTTTGTTTCTAATTGGCAGCCATACCTCGGCGTCTCAGACATACAACCTTCATCTGCACTTCATTTTGCACTCATATAGTCCCTCACATATATCCCATTACTGAGCAAAGTAGAGGAAATGTAAATTTGCTCATTTGCTTTTCACATTAAGCTGCAAGTCCCCTGGATGCACCCAGAATAGCACATAACTCAGTGACACTAAGTGCACAGATTGTGTTTGAGTGTGCGTGTATGTGTGTGTGTATGCATTAATCTGGGGATCCTGCAGATTCCAGTTTGACGCACAGACAAGTGCTATCGTTAGAAAACAGCTGCACTTGTCACCAAACAGAGAAGGCCCTGGCAAAGAAGAACTAAAGCCGAGATGATATAACGAACCCAAACACACACTCACACAGACACAGACACACACACACACAGAGTGAACAGGGCTGATCTGTTTAGGTGAGTCACCACTTCTTAAAGATGCAGTGGGTGGTTACGGCAGCAGCTTTAAATAGACAGCATACAGCACCGAGTCAATCTGTAGAATAACAGACAGAGGGAGAGCGAGAGATGGAGAAGAAGACAGGGAACACAGGAAAGAGAGACGGGGAAAGATTTGGAGAGTGTATCTGAGTTGTGCTGAGTGTGTCGTGCTGAGCTAGAGGGCTAGGAATCATCTCACATCCGTCATGGAGGCTGGTTGCAGGGTCAAACTCAGTACTGTGGCGAATGGCCCTGTTATCACACAGCTTTACATTCGCTGCGCTGCCTTTACTCAAAGGCAGCAAAACAGGGCTGGAAGACAACCAAAAATAGAGACGCCCAATTAGAACTGCTCCCAAAGCTTTGATGGAATTAGCAGTGAAAGGGGGCTTGCATAACCCACCCTCCCAGAAAACGACAGAATGTGCAGACAGCATATGCAATGCTTGTCCTATTTACTGGAAATGAGTCCTGGGTCAATTTTATGGTGCTGGGAAAAAATTACATAAACAAACTGTGCAGAAGGTAACTTCCTTTTTACGTTGTCCCGTTTGTGTAAAGCAGATTTCTGCCTACTGTTACATTAAGTTTAGCCCTGTGGGCCTGGAGTGTGTAGTCTACAGATATGCATGTATGCATCCTGGTGTACATCCTCCACATCAGCAGCAGCAGCAGCAGCCTGCAGCCTCAGGCTGTACAGCCTCTCGCTGCAGAGGGGAGAAGCTTACAGTTATTTCATCAGGCTACTTTATATATAGCACATTTTCTTAAGCCTCCCAGTGCCAAACACTGACAGACACAACTCAAGACTCCACCAGCATTCTAATTCAATAACACTTTTTAGAGTCAGACTTAAAAATATTTAAATTAATATTGATAGAGCAAATCTAAAATGTTTGATGAATGCCTTTTTTAAAACTAGGTCTTTGTAAAAGAGGTTACATCAAAAATCAAACATTTCAAACAAGGAAAATATCAAACTGAAAACTTTTCCTTAGCTTTATGAATTTCTTTAGAAGAAACTATCACCTTGACATTTTCCAAAGGAGGTTTTGTCAGCTACCTTTGTGAAAGGCTGTTTACAGTTTACAAGTCTGTCTTTGATTTGTATATTTCTCTATTGTTTTAGCTTTGTAATTATACTTCTTCTTACACCAGGAAAGTATCTTCTTTCATGAGGTGACCTGCTGTAAACATAGCTTTCTTCTAGTTTAGTACACAAGCACATACAAAAATACACACGCTGTTGAGACAGTCTGACTCAGGCGTGTGATCACAGCTCCGCTTCTCAGCTTCTGACTGGACGTGAAGATCAACACATCCACAATCCAGCTGTACTCTAAAACAACAATAAGGCCTTAATTACCACTTTGAATAATCCAGGACTTCATCGTGTTTATAGAGCAAAGAAAACTGAGTCTGTAAGGCAATGGTAAGGCAACATGTCTTGTTGCCTTACCAATGACAGTGATGAATGAGAAACAATGCTAGAATTATCATATTTTTTAATAATTCCTGACAATTTGTGTGCATAACAGCTGAAGCTTGTAAAGGCTGTCATTTTGTTGCTTAATGACATTACACAGTTCATTTAAAGACACTTACACACTCACTATAACACACACACACACACACACAAACACCATTATGGCCAGTCTGTCAGCTACATTGTAATTGGTCGATGACATTTGTGCACACCCGTGAATGATTGGACAATAAGGGGCTTAGCATGACGTCTGAAGGCTGACAGATTTGGGGACCAATCATGTGTGTATGTATGTGTTTTTTTTTCCATTTTCACCTTTATTGACAGGACAACTGAAGAGATAGAAACAGGAAATATATTGGGAGGACAGAGTGGGGAACGACATGCAGCAAAGGGCCGAGGGTGGGAGTCGAGCCTCTGTATATGGGGCACCTGCTCTACCAACTGAGCTAAACCAGTTCCCAGCTGGTTTTTGATTTTTTATACCAATATATATATATTTTTTTTTTATTTTAATATTCTTATTCTTATTATTTATCTTTGATTTTAACCATTTCCATGCTGAATATCTTGACTGTCTTGGCATAGAGACAGACATTAACCATGCATAGGTTTGCAAGCAGCTCCTTAAAAAATAAGGGTGGTGTAATTTTAGATTTTTGGTATTGTTAATGAACCCCATCAATAGACTAAAACCAACAACTACCATATAACATGAGTTTTTAGAATACTAATAAATACAGTCTTTAGTAGATACACCAGCTCAGTGTTGTAAAGCTCCATTGTTGATCATAGTTCATCTAATAAAACACATTAATGAGCCCTTACTGCTTTGAGTTTTGAGTTTCATGTTCCATCATTAAATGAACATGGGCACTGGAGTTTATTGGAGGAGCTCCCAGATACACCATCCTGTCAATGTTAAAACTCAATACCGCACCACATGTGTGCATCCACGGCTGAAAGTAGTTCCCAACAAGTTAAAGCAGACAGTGGTACAGAGTGTGAACAAAGTCCTTTGTTTACACAGTTACATTGTACTTACTTTTATTTTGTGTAAAATTAATTAAATTCAATTAATTGTGATAAAGACAAACTAATTAAAGAGTTAAAGAATATTGAAAAAATGTATCAGTCCCTCCTTATAACTTGCCATGGTGTGTAAAATAATGGGTCGGCCTGCGCAGAGGCCAGAAAAACAGAACAACAGATAAGAAAAAGGGAGCAAGCGATTGCAAATGTGGCAATTAATGGGTTAAGTCTTTGGAGCAAATCTCCTGCTCCCTACCCAAACACAGAGAGAGAGTGAGGGAGAGAGAGGCTGCCGATTGTTGGAAGCTTCGCCCTCCTCCTCCTCTCACTAAGTAAGGAGTCGGACGGGTGGAGGCGGTGGGGGTGGAGCGAGTCGGGGGGACGGAGAGCGCCGCCGAGCGTGCCTAATCGGACAGGACAGTTTCTGCTTATTATAGAACCAAGCACGGATAATAAAATCTGAATCAAACTGCCAGCTGAGAGCCGCGAGAGAACCTCCTCCTCTTCAATTTTTAAACTTATGGAAGCGCTTGACACTGAGGTGGATCAAATAACACCAGTTTGCGTGCAAATACTTACTTAGCGAGCCAGCGCGGCCCAAATCTGCGCAGCTGACACGCAGGTGAGCGGGACTGGAGCTCTGGATAATTACACCACGGCCCCGCTACCCCCCACCCACCGTACTCACTCCGCTACCAAGCCAACACACCAACTGTCACAGTCACCCACTTGAGTTTATTTCTTTCCATTAGTTTTAATGAGAGCAGTGAGCACGATGACAAATTCCTGTTTTGGCTGCTGGGAGCCGGTAGCAATCATGAAACACCAAAACACCCAAACATACGGGAGGAAGACGAGAGCAGAGAGACGGGAACGGCCAAGAAGAGGCTGGCATGTGTGAGCGAGCTGCAGGCCAACCTTTATCTCCTACAAATTACGTTCATATGCAGCTGATTTGCATTAGCTAAATGTATTTGGGGCGAAGTATAATGCTGCCTGGATTATGTTTTTCTTCTGCAGATCAGACAGAACGTTGATACTGAATGTATCTACCACTTTTTTACTGCCAAAGTTTGTTAACAGGCTTAATTGTTTGTGCCAGCTCTGGTTAGGTTTAAAAAATGTTTTAAGGCCAAGTTAAAGTTGGTGCAATAACTCAGAGAACTAACAAAAGTTAGTGCAAGACACTATAGTAAAAAATGGGACTCAAACTGGCAGTACTGAAGACGATTTGTTCACCCATTCAACTATACTACACCTGAACTGTTCGCTACTCACTGGTTACATGGAAATTAAATGTTAAATGGACTGTACGTACTATATATAACACTACCACTCAAAGCGCTTTTAACACTAGATGTCACATTCACCCATTCACACACTCATTCATACCCGATGGCTATGTCTTAGTGAGCAATTTTGGGTTCAGGGTCTTTTGCCCAAGTACACTTCAACATGTGACTGTAGCAGTCGGGGATCGAACCCCCAACCTTCTGATTGAGAGACGACCACTGAGCCAGCAAGTTTAAGCACAGGCTACATTTATTTTGCTAAATAATGCTACTGTATAGACTGGGAGCAAAAGTAGTGAAAAAACAGTTAGCCACTTTTAGCCTGAATATCCATGGCACTTCCTGAATGTGTCTGATGGAGTTAGTGGCCACACATGATGACTTTAATCAACATGACCTCAATTAAATTTGCTTCTTAAAGTTGCCCTCAGTAGCTTTTTATTCTCAAGGTGGTGAGTCCGGAAGGGTGTGGCCATCAGAGAGAGTTCAGAGTTGCTCAACACATTGAAAAGTGACTCAGCAGCACTGTTACAGTGACATCACCGTTTGTGGTTACAGATTGTAACAAAGGACCTTTCTGACCACACACAACTGCACTGTTCAGAGATGCTGGATGTTGTCAGAAGTAAAAACTAGCCTTTGGCTAACATGGATGCATTTATATCTGTTTGAATCTTGATTACTGGACATCCCTTTTTGATTAAACAAAAGAAATAAGCAGATTTGGAACTTTGGAAGCAACAAGACAAAACAGCGAAACACTGCTTTACAGCCTGCTGTAAAGACTTTACTCTTATGCAGCATTCATGTCATATCAGAGTCATGGGAATTGCCAGTTTCCAACTTGTAAATAACATTTGCATCATTATCCAGGTCATTATTACAACCGGGAAACCGAGAGACCGCCAACATTTTCAACTTTGCGCTTCATTAACAGGGAAGAGATTAAAGGCAAACAAACATCCATCCATCCATCCATCCATCTTATCCTCTTCAGAATCCCGGGGAGGCTGGAAGCAATCCCAGCTGTCTTTGGGCGAGAGGCGGGGTTACACCTGGACTGGTCGCCAGTCAATCACAGGGCTGACACATACAGACGGACAACTTTTCACACTGAGATTCACACCTAAAGGCAACAGAGTCACCATTTAACCTAACAAGCATGTCTTTGGACTGTGACAGGAAGCCCACGAATGCATGGGGAGAGCATGCAAACTCCACCATGCAGCCTGACAAACAAACACAGACACTCAAGAAAAAAAGGGTCTATGTTAAAGCTAAGTAAGTAAGTGCATAATTTTCTACCACCAACTCTGCAAAAATACGCCCTCCTGAGTTGTTCAATAAAGTGAATACTCACAGGTCTTTAATATAAACTGAACACATTAAAACCTTATATCTGTTATTATTTGTGAATGTAAAAATGTGCAGGTTGAGAAATAAATAAATCTCACTTGATCTTTCATGCAAGTCGAAGCACCGGTCACTAAAAATCGCTGAGTGCACCGAACGAGGCGTTGCTCCGAATCCCTGCCCTGGTTTAGAATGCAGAGTGTGGGAATAATTATGCATCATCAACTTTAGTGTGTTTGTTTTTTTAAGCTGCCTCATGATCTGATTGGCTTGATTAGGTCAGCGGTGTGAGGATTTAACCTCCCTAATGAACACTGGACAGGGGGTTGGTTAATATTCATTTGCTTTCGGAGACATCCTGAAAGGGGAAACAGTTAATACTGCAGATATCCAAAACCGGTAGGCTAACTACAACTGTAAATTTAACCCAGTTACACAAATGTGATGCAAAGAAACACACTACTGAAGCTGTACAGTGAATTGTTCTGCAGCAGTGATGTAACAAAAGTAATAATCTATGGGGTCCAGCTGGTGTCATATAAAAAACAACCTAATTTGTGCTCTCTAATTAACAGCTTGTGTGACTGAATTAACGGACCACAGCAAACAACTGTTGACATTCTAGCATACAGGATATATAGGAGTCACAATGCTGTTCAAATGGCTTCAATTCATAGTATTTGTCTATTTCTTCTTCCTCAAGAATGTAAAAAAACTGCATTTAACCAAGAGACAAATGGCCTTGCAGGATTAGGCCCTGTGTCCACATAGCACCTTTTTCTGTCAGAAAAGCGGTGGCAGGGTGCTGGGGAGAGCTAAGAAATGAAGCTTGTGCGGTGCACGCAGGTTTTGTTTCTATGACAACAATACGTTTAACTTACTACACAGCTAACAACAAGCTTCCAAGACGTAGGGCGATAAAAGCACAACGCTTACCGGCCAATCTGCTCCCACAAATGGGCTTTCGGGTCTCTATTGTGATACTGTTTGTTTGTCATATCTTACAGCCCCGGGTAGACGGAAACGGCCAACACAAGTTGCACCTCCATGTTTGGGGTTAACCAGGGTGACGAGTGGCGCCCCATCTGATTGGTTGCCTGAAAAAAGCAGTGAATTCTAACTCGAAGCACTCGGAGCAGCCCAAAAAACAGGCGGAGCACTCTGGCCGGCTGCATACGCTCTGTCCTCATTGGGAACAATTGAAAAAGACACTGGCGCTCAGAAAAAGGCGTTATGTGGACACCAGGCTTTAGGCTACTTTGAGCTTTGAGCAGTCAAAGCTGTATTTGGACAGCGTGTAACACTACATGATTTAGTAGCTAAACTGCATGAAACAGAGAGCTGAGGTGAACAAATGTAATAAATTTGTGTATGTTGAAGGCCAAGGATAATATGAAAGAATGATTGCATTCTGTATTTTTGGCATCTCAAGAGTAAAACACAGCAGCAAAGTAGCTTCTCACACTCCTCCTGCTCGAAAGAACTTCATTCGTGCTTTTACAAAGCTTAAGATTTGATTTTGGATGGAGATATCTCAAAAACCTGGCCAGTAAAACGATATTTACCTGTAAAATATCAACAACAGCTTCAAAGTAATGTTATCTTTGCGTACAGAAAATACTCAAATTAGTTCATCATTAGCTTGAATTATTAATTCCTGAGCACAAATAAGTTCTCCTCTCCATGACAGCCAGCTGTCTCCACAGTATTCAAACAGCCTGGATTTGACGGTCAACCTTTGCCTACCTGACAGTAGGTGTGCCATCTGTGCTTGCAGCCCCCATCTGGAGTGCTTAGTCAGAGCCAAACCATATGTTTGGCTTTGCTCCGTCCTTTTTTTTTTTAATATGTGTCCACCGACTTTATCTCAGTGCCATAAATCCTACTGCTTGTCTTCTAGTGTCTGTCTGATGCCCGTACGAGTTGCCAAAAAACATAAACTTTATTTATACAGGGAAGTTTCACAGGGAGACAGACTCTCTTTGCAGGAATGTCCTGTTCACACTGACACAGCACATTAAAAGCAGGTAGGGTTTCCTGCCTCAGTCTGGTCCAGTTAAGTGAAATCATTCAGTGTGGAGGAGCGTCTCTCAGAATAAGTAAATATGTCATATTACTGAGCCACATTCCCCCTGCAGGCCTTATTTCCAAACAAAGCAAAGCAAAAATAGGGGGCTGAGTGTTTTCAAAAGGGAGGATAAGAAGAGCAACATCTCTGTGTGGGATCATTAGGGTTTGTGTTTTACTATAATAATGAATTAAAAATGTATTTGAGCCTTTGGGGAGTCCTCTCTTCCGTGTACCTAGCAAAGGTCAACATCTGCTACACGTCAGTACCCGAGCAACCGGTGGGGATTCAGTGTCATTCTTTCAGTCACTTAGTGGTCGCCTTGCAAACAAACATGGCCTTTAAACCAGGTTGTGTGGTGTAATTACAAGTCATTCATTCCCCCCAGTATATACTGTGTTGAAGACAGACAGTCTGATGAGCCTTTGGTTTGTGATTGGTCGCTCATTTAGCCCAATCTAAAAAATGGTTAACACATGTTTCATGTTTTATTTAAAATGAAAAATAACAGCAAAAATTTGATGTTGGGGTAAATTATAACGTTGTAGTTCAATGCGTGCAAAATGGGCTTTTGTTATTGTTATACCACGATGTTGCATAGGAAGCACTTTGAAAAATCTCAATCTATTGCAAATGCACTTCAATTCATCTCTACTGTGAGTTCAGACAGAAAGCAATGCAACTATTTTCCTTGTGCTACTGCTGAAGGCTTGGCCGTGGGATCATTTGTGTATTCACCCTGGATGAACACGAACCTTGAATATCCACCATTTCACATATTTTGCTAAACAAAACGCTGTCATGTCTGGGTTCATAACATCACCTTTCTGCTGCTTCTAGCTAACCAGAGCTGTGTTGGGCCCGGTCCTGTAAGTCGGTCAGGTAGGAGTCGGCTCATAAAAAGGATTTCAAAAATGGAAACTAACAGTGTTCCACTCAAGCTGAAGGCTGTCCATCTGTTAAGGTGAGTGGAAGTTATACTGAAATCTTTCAGTCAATCTGGTTTACAACTGCTGAGAAAGGCCATCCGCAAGAGGACAAGAATGTTGTCCGAATGGAGGTCAGATGGACTGTTTCCACAGTCTCAGGATGTCGGTGAAATCTCAACGCTAATATGCCTTTGCAACACAGCTTCACATGAAATTCTTGCATGAGTTGAATATTTTCTTATCACAGAAATTCATGTTATTCAGATGATTTGCAAATGAGTGTTGAGTGAA
Organism: Semicossyphus pulcher; assembly: GCF_022749685.1. Classification (NCBI taxonomy): domain Eukaryota; kingdom Metazoa; phylum Chordata; class Actinopteri; order Labriformes; family Labridae; genus Semicossyphus; species Semicossyphus pulcher. The sequence continues at coordinate 17,406,364 of NW_027211659.1, read as the reverse complement.
AAATTTGCCTCGCTTTTGTTCCATGCACACCGTAAGACTCAACAGGCCTTTAGAGAAAAAGTTCCAAACTCAGTTGATTCCCACTGACAGCAGACACTATGCACAAACCAACACATACAGGCCCTCACATTGTGTCATCTGCACTCAGCGGTAATTTAGCCGTCTGTGATGAGATCTGGCAGGCCGACATGACAGGATAATGACTGGGCTGACAAGTGTGAGCAGTACAAGAAACAGAAACAGAAAGGAGAGGAATTTGCTCTTTCCAGGGTCTGTCTGTGTGTGTGTGTGTGTCTGTGTGTGTGAGTGTGTGCATACGCACCAGCGGACAGAGGAGGCCGTTAATTACTGTGATAGAGACAGTGAGAAGGCTCGTCACGTTGGCCCCAGGTGGCTTTGACAATAGAAGGTGATTTACATGAAGGAAATGATGGAAGGATTGGAGGTGTCAGCAAGTAGAAAGGAATGATACAGTCTTAAAAAGTGTGTGTGTGTGTGTGTGTGTGTGTGTGCGCGTGTGTGTGCGTGTGTGTGTGTGTGTGTAAGGGAGCATTTGAGCATTCATGTTTACACATTATCTGTTTTTGTCCCCTTATAGTTTGGACTAAAACTCCACAATGAAAAACTTTCACTACAACTGTCAGCGTTTTAATTTGAAATTCTATCTAACAAACCCATAAAACAAAATACTTTGTAACAACATTCAGAGCTGCATGGTCTAAGTTCTTAGGAATTTTAATGACTTGTTTTTCAAATGTAATTTACTGGAAGTTTTTGTAAGGTCTGACTTTAAGTCTCCATATCAGAAAAAGTAGATAAACACTAAATAAATGATTGGTTTGTAAAATAAATCTAAAGCAGTGTCTGCCTGGCTGTAAGATGTATGTCTTTTGGTTCGTCTCAACCCACTGAAAAGGATTCCTTTCATATTACATGTTACTGAAGACGTGGGAGAAGTAGACAAAAGAAAGAACTGATGTTAAAGGAAATGAGATGACTCAGACAGAAGACGACAGATGACAGAAGACTAAAGGGGATGAGATAGAATTAGGCAAGATGAGATATTCAGAGAGAAGGACAGAAATAAGGTGATGGGAGCATTTAGAGAAAAGAAAATATGCTGACAAAGATGAGGCAAGACAAAATGAGATGACACGAGGCAAAAGGAATCAGGTCAGATATGAAGGAAGAAATATGTAACGAGACAAAATGAGAGGAGGCAACAGGACTCAAGGCAGAACAGAAAAAGATTAGATGTGAGAGGCAAAATATGAGTTAATGATATAATCTCAAAGTTTTTCACTTAAATAAACGTCTGTTAAGTCTCTATCTATCGCCAAATGAGGTAACACAATGGTGATTGAGCCTGTGGACCCACTGATGAAAGCCTTTGCATTTGCAGTATATAGTATTATTATGGACTGGGTGTCTGTGGCAAAGTTTGCGGAAAATATCCATCACCCAGCAGTGGTTGGTCTGCCAGAGAGGGTAGGCAGAGATAAGCGGCTGCTTTTCCGGTCTCTGCAAGTGTTGCGAGTAAACAGTAATCTGGACAAACAAAGAAAAGATCGATGACTACACAATAATTTTGTAGTCAACTGATCAAATTATCTTTCATACCTGATGGCTATGCCTTAGAAAGCAATTTGAGGTTCAGTGTCTTACCCAAGGACACTTGGACATGTAGACTGGATGGGCTGGGAATTGAACCGCCAACCTTCCAATTGGAGGACGACTGACCTACCTCTACATCCTCTCTATACAAGTGAGGTCTAGAGCAAAATATGTCAGGCAACATGAACATAGATTAGACAAAGTAACAACAGGAAATATATATATATATAAGACCATATATGGCATTATGGTATTAGACTAAACAGAACAAGGCAGAATAAGATAAACTGTCAAAATAAGATGAGATAACAAAAGGAAAAACTATACCAAATGAGACAGTTAAGGGCAAAATAAGATGAAACAAAAAAACTCATCAACATGTGACACAGAAAAAGTCCAATTAAGTGAGAAACGCTGGAATGAGAATAAATGAGATGAGATCAACAGTAGATGAGATTAAATCATACTAGAAGAGCAAACAAACATGTATTAGGATGCGGCCTTGGTCATCGTTTTCCTCTGACGCTGTCTGAATTAAACAAAAAATGAGGACACAGAGGGTCAAAATGAAATTAAAGGCAACCCGAAATGAGACAAGATGAGAGGAGACAACTGCAGATAAGTCCTAGTGAGATTAAATGAGACCAGATGAAACAGCGAAAGGACTTCATCTGCAAGTTCACTGATCCCTTAATGAGATGAATCCTGACACACCAATGAAGCAAAATGAGAAAAGATGAAACATGATTAAGGAAGGTGAGATAAAAAGAGAGCGATGACACAGCGAAAGGAGAAAGACGAGGTCTCTTTAGCTGCTGAATAACTGCAAAGACTCTCCAAGAAGCCCTCAGATGCTTATCTGCAAACCGCGTCCTGTCCCCCTAATCACTGCAGATGTGATAACTGAATTATCCGTCTCCTCTGATCTTTCCATCTGATAGAAAAACTACACTTCCTTCTCTCCGGGGCACAATTCAACTCCAGTGAACTGCCACTACTTCCCAGCCGCACATCTGCAGCCCAGCTCTGATCATATCTCTACGGTTCAGCAGGAGGAAAAGGAGAGATCACACAGAGTCAATTGCCTGTCATGATACATTGGTTAAGCGGCAGCCTTGAAGACCGATGCTTGTAATGTATGTCATGGCTCATAAGAAGCACACATTAGAATCGCAGCTTCACACTGGTTAATGGTCAGCGGAGATCAGAGCGGAGAGCAAAAAAGGCATAAATATTTTTTCTAGTCAATTAAATCAGATGTGTTCTTTAATGAATACAAACACAAGCACAGATTTTCTATGAAAACACTGCAAGCACTCAAAACTTTTGCTTTACCAAGAAATACACACATACAGAGATTTAGGGACGAAAGAGAGAATGGATGAGGAAAATATCCATATATACATGAACATTTTTGAAGGCTGAGCTTTACAAGATAATACCTTGTGTGGCTTAAATGCCCCGATACTTAAAGGAGGTTATTCTGCTGTTTCACATTTTAAGACATAATACAATGTTACAATGTTTGATGTCCAGAATAAATGTGGGTGAAGTTTCAAATCTGTAGGTAAAAGTATACTGGAGTTATCCCCAGGCTTCTCAGCTCAGTCTGCAGGCTGCTGTGAACGCCAGGTTTCACACAGTTTTTTCTACAGGCTGCAGCGGGCTTCAGAGAGCTGGCCAATCAGAAGGAAGTGGGCTCGTATGGGCAGGGTTTCTTAAAGGCGCAGAGCTGACTGAGTCGTTTCCGGCAGAGGCTGCACAGAGCACCAGTGAGAAAAATTTGTTTTTTTTAACTGTAAATTATGCTAAGCTACTCCACTGGTATCACAGTGAGTAAATATAAAGCTAAATATAAATCTTGAAATTAGCATAATACCGCCCCTTTAAATGTTTTCTGCATATACAAACAGGCTCTTGGTAGTTCATTTTCTGTACACTTGAACATGTTGACAGGAGGGTTGTTGTGATTTTTATAAGCATACCTAACCTGACACCTTCAACCAGAGGATTTTGGGGAAAAAATTGAGACACTCAAGTAACTATCCATCCATACATTACCTATACTGCTTATCCTATTCAGGGCCCCGGGGGGCTGGACCCTATCCCAGCTGTCATTAGGCAAGAGGTGGGGTACACCCTGGACTGATCACAGTCAATCACAGGGCTGACACATAGAGACAGACAACCTTGTACACTTACACTCACACCTACGGGCAATTTAGAGTCACCAACGAGCACGCCTTTAGATTGTAGGAGGAAGACGGAGTACCCAGAAGGAACCCACGCATGCTTAAAGGCCCACCTTGTCTGAACTAGACTGTCTAGCTGTGAGGCAACAGTGCTAACCACTGCACCACCATGCAGCCCCAGTCAGCCTATGACATTTTTCAACATCATGTTTTCAACATCATTATTTTTCTGAATATGATAACTTTCCCAAAAAAAGGTTTCTCTTTTCGCCAAAAATCGCATCATTGTTTCTGATAATATTATGACTTCATACTTGAAATTTTAGGTATCTTTTTTTTCCCTGATGTTGGCCCTATTGCCCGAAGACATTTCTTCCTGCACATGTGTGGCTCTTGGTTGTTCCTTGTCTGTAAACTTTGATAAGTGGGACAGGAGGAGATGAGGAATCACCCACAAACCCTGCAAGTAATGACATACTCACTGTAGTCCCTGATGTACAGCCATCCAGTGTTTGCCTGTGGTTTTTCAAGACAAAGACAAAAGACATGTGTGTGTGTGTGTGTGTGTGTGTGTGTGTGTGCGTGTGTGTGTGTGTGTGTGTTGGGGGGATTGCCATTATACTGTGATGAAGAGTGTAAATCTGTACCTGACAGCCACCCTTCCATAGTATAGACCTCAGGTCAGCAGTTCTGCTTCACCGACTGTTATCCTGCTCAGCTTTATAAAAATATAGCTGTTTTGTTTAAGGGAAATTGATTATTGCCACACAGCGCTCCACCTTTCTCATCCTCTTCCAAAGTGCGATGCAAAATGATAACAGATCGCCAGTTAATGAAGCATGAATGATTAAAGAGCCCCGCAGGGAGAGGTTGTCAAACACTGCAGACAGTAAACCTTTTTTTTATTCGTGTCATCCTCTGTTCACTTTCAGCTGGCGGGCAGGAGATACAAAGAGAAGAAAGAAGAAAGAAAGGAGGTGCTGTGCCACAGGGTGAACTTAAAGGAGACCAGACAAATGTGCAAGAAATAAGATAAACAGAGAGAATACGAGCCAGGATGAAAGACGGAGGTTTATCTCACCATCAAAGAAGTCTAATGTAGGAGCAAAATAAGGACCTTAATAAATACACAGGCATATTTAAGAGCCCGGCAAGTGACCTGCTCTAATATGAATTCAGAATGGCATGAAAAACCAAACCATTAAAATCTTCTCATCTCAATACGGGCCATTAGACCCCCACATTAAACCCCCCCACACACTCACACTATTAACCCCACAGCACACACACACACACACGTACAGTGAGTCAGCTTTGCAACTTCCTTTTCATTTCACGTCCCTCCCTGCGACCATCCATCTCTCCCTCCTCCCTTTGATTAGGAAGCGTCAGTAAACACAGGCAGGATTTACATCAGTGGAGGCAAGCTGTTCTCATCACTTTGCTGTGCCAAAACTTTTTCCATCAGCAGAGCATTCGAGGCTCCCAACATGGAGGGGGATTACATCAGCTCTTAGGGTGCAGTTTGTCTGTCAGCTCGACTATGACTGTGTCTCCCAGCTAGTAAATAATCCCTAAGTGCTCCTTATTTGACCTCAGGTTGATGTGCTGGAAGTAAATCTTATTACGATGTGCGTGAAAAGTATAAGGCTCCAATGAAAATATGAAAAGTTTCATGGCTGACTAATTTAGTCAACAAATTAAACATTAAGAAATATTAATATCATAAAATATGATGTATGTGGTATGGAGAGAACAGTAGCATTTCTCTCGTGCTGTAGATCAAACTGTTTGTAATTTAAAGCCTCTTTTATTTCCTCACAAAATAGTATCAGGTTCAATTTGTCATCAAATACCAAGTATACATGTTTTCTTCACTAGCCAAACTTGTAATCTTTGTAGTTTGTAGTTTCTCTTCTTCTAATCCTTTTTTTGTTGTTGCTGTAAGTTGCTGTTTTAACGGTCCATTCATTCTCTTTATCACATATCTTATTCAAGGGCACAGTGTACAGATGTACCCAGACACACTACATAAATGTGACCACTACAGATGTGCTGTAGCTTTCAGGCTGAAAGTTAGGTGCAAAGATTGACCACATTATCATTTTCGGTAACAATAAAGCTGCCCCTGCTAACCTGCTCACTGAGCATAAAGACTGGTAACAGAGAGAAAACACTATCCTGGTTCTTTCCTGGTGGTTACAAAATTCTACCAGCAAGTCTGCAGCTCACATTAACATGTTATATTTATTTGATTAGTCGTAGGCGTAGTTTAGGGGGTTCAGGGGGTTCTCTGAAGCCTATTTATTTATTTATAACAAAGAACTAGTAATTTATTGTAATGCCTTGCTCTATAATAATCAATACAAACAGTAAACTAATTGTGTGCCTGTGATTATTTTCATAAAGCTGTGGTAAGGTAGCCTGCAGAGACACTCTCACACACGCCCCATGACAGGCAAAGAAGAGGTAAGCGGTCAACATTCTGTCAACACTTGTTCACTGCATTGCTACTGCCTTACAAAGAGTTTTTGCCACGCCCCAATCATTCCTGGTTTCTCTAAGCTGTGGGGTGGCAGCGTATCCTAGGTTATACTGTAAATGACCAACAATCCCACTTCACTACAGACCTCTCTGTGTTTTAATATGCTAAGGTTTTTATTAAACGACATGGGGTCGGTCTACAAACGAGCTTGCAAGGCTCCTCTCTGGAGAAACACTAACAGCTGAGGATCTGTATCAGCTTTACTATCGGGTTCATGGTTTGTGTGAGTTCGGTTTCTGTGATAGGCCTAGTTCTTGCAATATTTCATCACTCTGCCTCTGTTGTACACATTGCATATCTTTTATTTTTTGCTAACCACCAACGTCAAAGTTCAAACTTTATGTGTTTAGTTCATCATAAAAATATATAAAGATCCGCACAGCAGGAAGCTCCCGTAAAGGGTTTTATTCAGCACAAAGTGACGTTTCGAGCCAACATGCATGTCAGCTCGTGCTGAATAAAACCCTTTACGGGAGCTTCCTGGTGTGCGGATCTTTATATTTTTTTTTGATATACTTGATTGTTTTGGATCCAGCACCCACTAGGGGATGTGCGTGTCTGTATTTGATTTTTTGCTTTTAGTTCATCGTAACCCAAGTGTAAAAACAAGAAGTTGTTTCACTGGGGGCTATGTGCTAGACTATTTATTGGAAACTTTCTGTGGACCGGCGTGTTTTGTTCCATTTGTCATTAGTTAGTGCATCTCTTTGAGATGGATAACTCAAATAAACAAACATCTTCGACATAATCCCTCAAAACAAATAAAATACATAAAACGTAAATTAAAAAGTTTAAAAGAACACAAGTTTAAACAACTGCCATCTTTTTGATACATGTTTTAATTTTATGAACCTTAGATGATGGCAGTAATGTGAAGAAAAAGATTTCAAATGAAATACATATATTTTACAAATTACATTTTGTGTATTTCAGTGAAAACAACTTTTTGTGCCAGTGTAACACGTCGATGGACCTTTAAATCCACTTGATAACAACTGGTGTATCGCAGCAGAGGGATATAAGCAGATAAAAAATTCAACTTCACCACTTCAAACACCAGTAACACTTAAACAACAGTAACCTAAAGTATAATCCAATTTTCTTAATGACTTTTGGCTATTCATCTGCATTGCTGATTAAGCGCCTCTAACACAGATGTGCCCCATTAATGTACAACATTTAAACAGACTGTCACATAATGGGGGTCTCCCAATATAAATACTGTAAGTGAACTACTGGTGCTATATAAAGAATGATCAGAATGTGTTCTTAGCAGAGCAGATGGTTGCAATTGTGCCAGCGCTAACTAGCGCCGAGCGATTATGTGTGATGATAAGTTGAAAGCCTATCATTAGAGCTTTAATTAAAGCAGTAGCCAGGGCGGGTGACACTGTCTGCCACAGATTCCTTGTACCCATGGGTGGGGGGCGTCTCACGCTCGTTCTCTTTCTGTCAGAGACACGTGGTGCATGTGTGCGCCACATGAATCTCTTTTTCCTTTCGTGTAAGTAGCTCGGTATACACAGACTCAGCAGCGTGCACACACAGATGGCAGTGTCTAAGACAGGGGCAACTGATGTCGCCTTGTGTGGTCGAGTGTCTAGACTAAGTGGATGCCCCGTGGCATTTATAAAAGGGATGGCTGGGGAGAGGGCAATGAGGAGTCATACAAATTAAAGCAGCCTTTCTCTGTTGTTTGGACACAAGAGCAGATGAGATGTGTGTTTGAACAGCAGAGACATTCAATCACTCTGCTCTGTGTCACCATGACGGACAGTTCTCAATACAAAAATGAAATATGATCTGTGTGTGTGACCCGAGCATGAAAACCAAAAGAAACAACAACTCTATCTGCAAGAGTCCGAGCTGTGTGTCACTGGCCTAGATTTTGGGGATGCAGATGGATTAATAAAACATGGTTGGGAAGAGAAGTTGTACCCAAGACCTGATAGGAGAGTCAGAGGAGGACAGTGTGGACACTCAGGACTCATCCAATCCAATGTAAACACATATTAAAGTTAGAGAGCATAGAAAGTAATATTTCATGTAAGTCATCATTTTGAATATGTATTGGGTTAATGATGTGAAGGCCTGCACAGTGCCACAAGTGTATATACCATGTGTTTCCTGTGTCTTTTGGACCAGTGGTGTACTCAGACTATTTGAAGAAAAAAATGGGCACCCACTATATCCCATGGAGTACCAGCACGCAGAACGTTGTGATGGGAAACAACAGTGTGGACATTTTCAGCTATAGAGGCATACCATGAGGGCACATTGTCTCACACGTAGGAGTGTGTGGAGGCCAACTCATTTTCCAACATGTATCATTTATTCACTGGAAGGACACCCAGAGGGCACTTTATCTTTTCTTATCAATGACAGAAGCATCCATGAGGGCACTTTCACAGCATTTTTTCAGACATGGGGGCACGGGCATGTGAAATCATCAAATTAGAGATCATCGTCATTGTTTCATTACCTGGAGTTCAGAGCCAATTAATAAACAAGTTTCACAGCAGAACTCAGTGTTTACTCAGCCCGGTGAAAAAAGCTGGTATCTTAGAATAATTGCTTCACAGAAAGCACATCACTTAGTTCTGACCTTCTTTGTGTCTCCCTCTCTTTCTCTTCAACTTGCTGTCTCTTAAAGAGCACTTTGGAAGCACCAGGCATCTGGCAGCACCCTTATTAAAAGAATATACTGTTAAATTGAACGCCATCAATACCACTAAATTGCCGGCGCTGTATAAAATGTCAATCAGTGTCCCTGGGAGGCTGGCCATCGACTGCTGCTGGAATGAGCTGATTTGAATGCTCCTCCACTTTGTTCGCATCTCGGGATTTATAGAGGCTGGAAGGACAGTTGATTTTATATGAGACAAACTGAAGGAAAAACACTTCAAAAGATGCGGCATCACCTCTAGCAACAGACTGACGTTTATGCATGTCATTTTTCAGAACATCCATTGTGGGATAGACATCTTTTCACACAATAACTGGCAACAAAAGTTCATATGGTTGTATTTTTAATTTGTTCCTCGCAAAAACAGACATGTATAATCTCTCCTAAAAAAGCTGAGCATTTAATTTATTCAACCCTTATGGATGTTCTACTTTCCTATCAGTATGTTTAAATGGAGCTTGATGTTGTCCTATACATAATTCATTCTCTTATAGTTTTAATCCAACCTAAAGGCTGAACACTCCCCACTGAGGTTGTTTCTGATATTTGGATTTGCATTATTAAGTGGGTATATTAACACATTTCCTACAGGTTGGTGAAGTTCAAAGCATAGCTTACATTTAAATACAAATATAATTGATGAAAGACTCCTTTTTGCCAAGTTCACTTGTCTTATATGGCTTAGTAATGAGTAAAAATACAAAGGACTTTGATGTTTTCTATGGTTTTCCAGCTCTCTGGAGTTATTCGTGAAAAGCATGTTTCCATATTTTTACAAAGCTGAAGAATGTGATCCCTCCAAGTTCAATTACAGTAAGTGATAACATGAAGCTAACCCGATCCTTTATTGAAACAAAGTTTGACTGATGGGTGTCATTTCAGACAGCCTGGGTGTGTTTAGCCCAATAGAGCAAGCTATCTAAACACTTCAGCTGTTTGAATTAATGCTGTACTGCACTGTAACCACCTGGAGAAAATGAAGATGGATGACCTGGCTATGAAAAACATTTCTTGGTCAAAGGTTACACATCACCTCACATGCAGCTTCTGACTCTCTCAACTAATAATCCAGTGTGCTGAACTCTACACAAACACAATCCTGTAGCTTACCAAGAAGTTATGGACAACGTGGAGGCCAGAACCGTCAGACGCACAGCAGAGGCAATGGTCTGACAATGTGGTGCCTGTGGATTGCTTGGAGTAGAACAGATCAAAGCTACGACTTTGCAATGGGAGATGTTTATAGTCCACCACACAGCTCCAAGAGTGCTTTGGCTAACCTAGTAGCCAGAAAGCGGTAAGCTAGCAAGATTCAAACGAATAACATTGCGTACATTTGACATACAGTGCGTATAATTCGACAGTATGTTAAACAACAGAACTAGCTAGCTAACCAGGCATGTCATTGTCCCCAAATTAACACGAAGATCTTCATTAACAAGTACTAGGTCATGTTTCCTGTCGGCTACAGCCTGAAGTAGCAAGATGAATGTGGAATGGGATGTGAGATTATCTCTTATGTAATCCCTAAATTTAGATTATGCGTTACAGGTGCCATTCTGAGGTGTTCAGAGGTGGCTCACGAAAAGACTGCACTCTTTGTAAATATTCTTTTAAATTTTTGTCATTGTTTAATGCTATGCTAGCCTGTTACAAGTTACATGCATTGTAAATGGAGGCATTGACTTTAATACAGGCTAATACCTAGCCAGCACATTCATTTAGCAGGTGAACAGTCAGTTTCACCAAAACTACTATGAAGGTGTCCAATAGTCAGGCATAACCTAACACCCTGCAGCCAATCAGAAGCAAGAATTCATCTAGACCATGGTATATGCACAGTTTAATGTCTTTGTTGGCACCAAAGCTCCAGAAAGCTTTTATTAATCAACATTTAAGATGAAGAAAACAAAATATGGGAATTCTTGCATATCCAACTGCATATGATTTATTCATGATTAGCATCTCTGAAATTGAAAGTCATTCTGTCCCCTATTAGCTGACTATTATATTACAGTCTCAGGAAGGTCGAGGTGACATGTGTAGACTTGTTCTGCTCCCCTCCTTGACACGCAGAATTAATTCACGGCAATAGCTGCAAAGTTGCAATTTCCTGTAATTTGCTAGGAGGGTACTCGCCGCCCGGGGACCCCGCAGGGAGAAGCCCGTCTTTGCTCGATCTCCTCGTGCTTCTCCTTTTTTCTTATTTGTCCTTTTCTCCCCTGTCACGTTCTCTATGACCCTCACTAAATGCAGCTGAGTCAATTACCATCTCAAGCCTGATGATATGAAGCCCAGAAATGTTCCACTGAGAATGATTCTGTTTTCCAAATGGCCGTAATATTGCTGTGATACCCTGGCTTTTAGCAAAGTACTTCATATTTACAGTCCACTTTCTGGTCTCAATTCATAAATATTGTCCATTTCTGGGCTGTGCTACGGTTGTGTACTATTATTGCAAACTGCAGTCGCTTTCTTTGGCGGATTGATGGTGAAGCTATTGTATGGGAAGCACAGTCAGAACGTTGTTCAAAGGTATCTGTTTGAAACGTATGGGCTTGATGCTTCTTTACCTCTATAAAGGCCTTTTCAGAAATGTTTCTGTTGAAAATAGGATACTTTTGAAGCATTTCTTTATGGCCAGACTTCACATTTTCCCTTGTAGCCCCCCACACAAAAGATAAAACTAAATAATTCATGGGCTACATTTGTACGGAAGGTGTATCATCCTATGAAACGGTCGGTTTGTTCTCTACACCAGCTGAAATTGTATTGTCAGCACAGCCAGGTTGGACCATAAGTGCTTACGTCTGCTTATACAGATCCAGCCGTCTGAGCGTCCCCCCCTTACACAAAACAAACGCTCCCTCATGGGTCTGTTCATCGTCACAAATACCTCTCCATCACAGGAATGGGAGGAATATCATGGGCTGCTTGAGTTATGGCCCTTTCTGTGAATACAGAGAAGGTTTATATCCTACAATGGACACTCAGTGGAAAGAAATAATAATAAAATGGAGACTGTTTTGCTGACACATCTGCAGTGGGTTACTATGCTGCCAACTGGCAGCTATGACGATGATGACATATTGACAGAGGCTCCACCGGGATGCTCCCGGCTCCATGGCTTTGTTGGGCCCGGGGCAGAAGATTTCTGCTTTGGGGTTTCGTCAAGGGAAATCTAGACGCGGCTGATGACGCCTGCGGGCCTCTCGGATGAGGATGGATGAGGACATTTGGCTGTCAGCAGTGAGGAGGCCTATCTGGCTCTGTCAGAAGTCCACAGGGGACAAAGAAGACACCAGGGGCCGGGCTTGGTCTCAATAGGCAAATGTAGCCTTCCTCACATTCATCCCTTACGTCTTCATCTTTCACAGGCTGGAATTTGTGGTATTTTTGTGTCTGAGTTACTTTCTAATGCCAGGATGCTTTTCATTCTTTTTTCAGTCATCGATTGCTGCTTTAGTACAGAATGTGCTTGCTATTCTTCCCTGAGCTCTAGTGTCTTTAACAAATCATGCTATTTTATCAGTGGAGGTGCAAGTAAAAGTGCCAAGGGAGCCACTTTAGATGATTGGGAAGAACCCATCAGAGCTCTGTATGAGACGGCCATTGATTTCACTGTCTTCCCCTGCCTGTCTGTGTTGTTCAGGGCCTTCAGGCAGCTGTCTGGTATCCCGCAACAAACACACTGTGGGGGGTGAGCAATCCACAGGCCAGTCCACAGGGTGCTTTATCAATCAATATGACCTTCTGCTACAGTCTTCCCTTCGTCTTTGCCTTTACCCTCCAGCATCTTGAGCAGCCTACAATGCCGCTGGGTAATGTAGTCCTTTCATACCTGCAGAGCTGAGGCAATCTGTGCTCATTATCTGGCTGTCCTTTAAAAAGACATCAGCAGGTGAACATTACGTGTGGAAGTCTGGCTTGTCTACAGGATTCAGCGCAGCCAGGATCAGAGTATATTTGTAACCCACTGGCATTACATTGAGTTGTTGAGTCACTCCTTGGTGAACCATTAAAAAGAGTCCTAGAGAATTTCAGAAGGAAGGTAAAACTAGACGTGGATTTAATAAATGACTACGACCCTCTTGGGAATTTGAGTCTGGAATGTTTTCATTTTCTCCGACTGAGGACCGCTTCACTAATTGGGTTACGTGGGCTCAGCGAGGAAGTTGTCAAGCTTCAGAGGTTTTTATTTGTGCCTGGCCGTCAAATCACAGCCCAGGGCCGTGACCCTGAGGGCGACGCCCCCATGAGGCTCTTTAAGGTACAGCTGTCTGATGAGTCAGTCCAGAAGCCCCGCTTTCTCTTAAAATCCCAGGTTCTGAGGTGATAGGGTGTCAGAAAGCAAGAGGCCACACAGCTTGGCATTATGGGAGGGTTTTACTGGCCCTCAGGTCGGCTTGGTGGCTGCTGAGAAGAAGTAGCAGCTACGCATGGTACCTCATTCACAACTTTAAAGCACAAAAAAGACACGCTGGTGACAGCCTTGGGGAATGATGCACTCTGTGGACAGCCATGTACATAGAAACACACACCCTTATGCGACTGTAATGTTTTATCCTGGATCAAGTGCTCATGATTCGGTTTTAAATACTTCAACTACCTGATGTTTCCGTATGTTAATAAATCACACACACACTCGCACACATTTTTTCCGTGTTTGTTCACTTAGGAAAGCGTTTAAAATCCGATACTCCCTTTAATTTTGCCACTAAGCTGCTGTAGCCTACTTCAGCTGATTATGCTTCATTTGCGTTTGTGTATGAGCTTGAAATTTTAATGAGTCAAAGGTAATAATACGGTCTGACATTGATTTTTCCTAGCAATTTTGAGTCTACAACACTGCTATAATTACAAGGCCACCCTGCCGGCCCAGATGTTGGGACTTTACCAGATGTGGTCCACCTGCTGGGATGAGGACACTGACTTATGACCAGCAGGTCGGAACTACTTTCTTCTTGTCCCCTGTCCTGCAGAGCGAGACCAGCTGAGGAAGAAAGCAGACTCAGATCACAGCTGCTGTTGACATACAAATGGACGGCTAGCGATGACACAGAGGGAGTGTTTGCATCTGTGCGTATGATCACAGGAAGCTGGCTACAAGGAAGTAATGAAAAACAACACATGTACATAATGACTACCTGACTCACAATAATAGCTGACATGTATATAACTCATAAAAATGAAAAATGTACCAACAATGTAGTGTCAGAAAATAAAAGAAACATTATAAACATATAATAATATAAATATTAAATATGATAGTTATGGAGTTTTAAAGCACTGCCTTAAGACAATTCCCCATACACAATTTAATTCTATTGTAAAGCTCTCTCCCCTATTTTGAACCATAATTGTAGTATTATGCAGGCGTGCTAAATGAGTAAAACATAGTTGGACTAAAAAATTGATGTAAAAATGTCCCACATTGTACATTAAGTGCATATAATGCGATACAAATATGCATTTATGCCTGTCCATGCATGTATGTGGGAATGAGAGCATGTCTGTGTAAATGTGTGTGTCTCCGCGTGTGTGTGTGTGCCTGTCTAAATGCAGCTACGGTGGTGGTGGCTTCCTGGGGAATTGAAATTAATGAGTGTAATCAGAAGCAAACAGCGAGCCAGGCAAGGGCAATTAATACAAGCAAGGCGAGCAGAGCTGCTGGTTTGCGCGGCCAGGCATGGCTGGAGCTGAAGAGATGGAGGATTAAGATGCAACCACAGACAAACTCCACAGCTTTTTCCACACGCAGCAGATGTCCACGGGGAGGGCGCTGGGAGCCTGGCATCGACACGCATCCGCCAAACGGCCACTCGGTCAGCCCGGCCCAATAAGAGCTGACAACCTCCTGGCAGCATCCTGATAACACCATCCTCTCTGTTTAGTTGGAGAGCCAAGGGAAGGCCCTCACCGGGGCCCCTGCACTGCATACGAAAGGGACTCGGTGCAAAGCTGCACAGAGGAGCTTCTATGTGTGAAAGAGGGAGAGAGACAGAGGGACATAAAGAGATAAAGAGTGAGAGAAGAGGGGAGGGCATTGTATGCAACTCAAGTACATCTCAATGTGAGGGACATTTTTCTAACCCCTGTTCCCTCTCCATGTTTTTGTGATTCAAACATCCTTGGATGCATGCATTCCCTCAGTCATACATATTTGCCTAAGTATAAAGTATAAACAAACACATCAGACCCAGCTGCCTTCACAAGCAGCTCTGCTTGTTGTTTTCTTTAATTGACGCTAAACGAGAGCGTAACCGCCCAGGATCTTTTCACTCAGTCCCTCGCTTTGTTGCCTTGAATGGCGTTTGTTCCCTCGGCGGTCTCGCGTTTCCACTGTTTACGTGAGATAATGATGCATGTGTAAGGATACACCGGCAGGCCAAGAGAGACGCTGATATGAACTGTGACGGCTGCCTCGTCGGGTCCAAACCAATTTGTGTCGAAACGGAACAATGATGTCAGCTCACACTTTGGGGAACATGCTATAGAGAGATGCAACAGGGGGGTACTGCAAACACAAAATAAAGGCTCAAGCTCACTCCCCAGAAGGGCCTTGAGTTCACGTAAGGTCAAACAATGTGAGGCCTAACCTGATTCTGCAGACACCAGAATGTTGTTGAACTCATTCCCCTTTTCTCTAATGCCCTAAAAATGTTGCATCTTGAGTTTAAGCAGACCTATCAAGGAAGTTACTACTTTGAGGTTAGATGTAATCTCTTTCTCTCTGGATTTTAGATCAACTTGCGATGTACGGATAATTAACTTGAGTAGAAGTGAAGCAGAATTAGAAAAATTCAAATCTTAATAATAACCTTGCAATAGGCCACAGAAGTCTGTCAACTCCATAAACCCAAACAAAAAGTACAAAAAATGTAAACCCCCTTCAGCAAAAGTATAAGTTTGGAGAGATGTGGATTGTGGCTTTAACACCGATGCCAAACACAGTTGACCTCATTCCCTCCGCCCCGAGTTATGTGGTTGTTTCTGTGCACTTTTAGTGTGTACTAGTTTATGAAACACTGCTGGGTTGGAGGGCAAGTCCAACAAAACAACCCCGTCACACTGTGATTGAATTCCCCTCCAACATGTTTTGTCAGCAGGAGAAATATCATAGCCTATTGATTGATTCCCTTCCCATTCATAAATCCTGTCCTTTATTGTCCAGTGAGTGCAGACTGTGGAGAGTATTGTGTTAAAGCTGTCTCCGACACCTTCACAGGTCCCGATAAATTACTGACACTTCAATAACTCGTGAAATACGTGCTCTTGTGCCTATGAAAGGCAACAGTTTAACGTGTCTCTCTTTTAGAAGCCCATTACTTTAATGGAGGACAATTCAAACTCGAAAAATTTACAGTTTTCCTCGTTGCTGTGGCCGGATAGAAATTGCCTGGTAGCATCAGCTCACTCAGATGGCTCTAAGGAATTGATGAGTTTCCTCACGTAATAGTGTTAAAAGGATTTTTCCCCTCTCTTTTCTTGGCCAGGGATCAAAGTCTTCTTTCTTCCGTCTGGTGTAGCTTGTCTGCCCTCTTCTGGCCTTGTGCTGCCATGAGGTCAAGTCGTACTGACTCCTCACTGAGCAAAAGAAGTATTACAGAATAAAAGTATTTTTTCTGTAAATTTGTCATTCAGAATCACAATGTAAAAGATTACATAAGAATTTCAAACAAACCCATACTGAACTATTAATGACGAGATTGATAAATCTCCCTTTTAAAAGCTGGAATTTAACAGTGATTGAGCTACATGTCTTATTCTAGCCATTTGGGATAATAACTATGGAATTAGAAGTACTATCAAGATTTGATTTATTCCTCCTTTTTCATAAAATGCCCAGAACCACTTCAAGGACTCTCTGAAGTCCCAGAGAAAACCCTGGGTGTCCCCAGGCGGCACTTAAAGAATTACTGCTGGAGGCATTTTTTAAAAATACACTTTGGCATTAATGGATCCGTAAAGCCATCATAATGCCACAGAGTGAAAAATGGCCGTAGCATGAAGCATTAAATAAAGTGATCTTTGATAACTAATGATGCTGTTCCTATGAGCAAACCTAACGTCCAATCAGTCACAATCAAAGTATATAAGGTGGAAAAAATGCATCGACAATTAAAGCAGCAGTCTCCATGGTTCACCACACATAAGCTATTTCAAAGAGCTGTGGATCTAAGTTTTAGCATGTTTCTTTATGAGAAACACACTTCCCTATTAGAGGAGGGGAAAGAAAAGAGGAGGGAAAAAAAAGCTCAGAGTCAAAACCATCACCAGACGCCACAGTAACGGTATTTTTGAACGTGTGCGTCAGAGCTGCGACCGTGGCCAAACCGCTTATTAAAACGCAGAGAAGCCAAGTGCCATAAAGACAGCAGGCGAGCAGCTTGTTATTATTCTTTCGGAGAGGTGAACAGGCTGAGATCAATGGCTGCAGTGGTTTCCCCCTCACCACAACTATGGCCCAGTGAAGCACAAAGGGCCACGCGGCTCCGACCCATACAGTCACAGATATTAACTATTCCAGGGCCCTTTGAAAACAGCTGCCAAGAATAATTTCCCACATGCAACATTTGCCACCAAAGCCACAGAGTCACACTGGCAGATTGTGTGCCCCAGCAGACCCTGAATGTCCTGAGTAGGATGACAGAGTAGAGTCAGTGGAAAACCAGATTCACTTCGGAAATAAGGAGTCAATTTGGCGCTTGTGAAATATGCTGTACATTAATTATTAAGCTTTATCCAATTAGTGTCTATATATTGTATGTAATATCAGTGCAAATGTTCTGTTGTGCAGCTGAAATGTGGCGAAAAATAACAGTTAGCGACAAAGGGAAATGTATTTTCAAAGCTAAGGCCTCTGCTACTTTGTTGCTTTGCGTTTTAATACTAACCTGTTGTCCTGCAAGATGCTGAATCTTCTCTTGTCTTCTGACTCTTGCCCTCATCACCCTGAGACTCAACCTTGTGTAGCAAGAAGGTGAGACCTGCTGTTGTCTTCTTTTCTAGCAGCAAAATACTGAATTTTAGCTGCTTTGAGAAGAGCTGGCCAGATACATCTGCATACCATATGCCAGTTAAGCCAGCAAAATATAAACATCACAAATATGTTGGAGGTTTCATCCTGACCATAGCTAGTGAATTTGTTTATTTTTATACCAGCCTGACCACCAAGGGGAATCATTGCAGTGTGGTGTGGGAGGCTGTCAGCCTGGAAATGACAACTAATTTCAAACATGGCTAAAGGGAATGGAAATGGAAATACTTTCACAAATTATTAGCCTGTCAGTCACAAAATATCAATTTTGGGCTCTAAAACTTTGTTTTCATACACTGACAGGAAACAATGACATGCTGCCAGGCTGGGATATGTGCATGCTTCCCCTCAGAAAATCAGAGGGATGGATTCACTCTGGAAGTTATCTTACTCATGATGACTGTATAAACAGTTGTGATTATTTGTGATTCCAAATAAAGTAAAAAAAAAAAAAAAAATCTGAAAAAAAAACACTTTTCTTTGCAGCGCAGTGATACCAAGATGGCGCCACCGTGGCTGACGTATTTGCTTCGTGCTCCCGGTACCAACGGTATTTAGTATTTATATTTGGGTTAATATGTATCTTACACATACAGTTAAGGGAGACTGACAAAGTAAGAATTTCATTGTATGGTGCAACCACTGTGTTTTAACCGTGCATGTGACAAGAAACTTGAATGTTGAACCAAAATAAACATAAGAGCATCATGTCTGAGAAACGTAGGACTTGGTGTTCATCTGTCTCTATCCTGCATCTCCTTCTATCCCATTTTCGGCCCATACAGTCGAGGCAGATGGCTGTTCAACATGAGTCTGGTTCTGCTCGAGGTTTCTGCCTGTTAAAAGGAAGTTTTTCCTTGCCAATGTGCCGAATTGCTAAGTGCTACTCATGGTGGATTCATGTTGGGCCTCTCTTTAAATAACTTAACAAAGAGTCGGTCTAGACCTGCTCTTTCTGTAAAGTGTCTCGAGATAACCCTGGTTATGATTTGGCGCTATACAAATAAAATTTGATTGATTGATTGATTGATTGATCTTGAGAACACTTTGCTGAATGATATGATTTCACATCTTTTCTAGGGCCTGCAATTCAGCATCATCAGGTGTTACATGTTTAGCTCTGAGACATGAAACTGCTTAGCTTTTGGACTACCGGGAAGTAAAGTAATACAGTGTAATCCATGTTCTGTTTTCAGTGGGGCCAAACAAGACTCACATCCATCAAGCAAGGTTTCTGCCAAATTACACAGTGTCCTTGGATAAATGGCAAACACAAAAAACAAATAAAAAACTCAAAAACTAGTCAGTGATTCTCCAAGTGTAGCTGCTACTGGGAATCAATAGCTCACACGTCATTTAATTCACAATGGTAGATGGTGGCTTAGTCCGTAGGGGCTTGGCTTGGGAACCAGAGGGTAGCCGGTTCAAGGCCTGTTGTGGACCAAGCCTGGAAATTGGGACTGGTAGAGCTCAAGAGTTGCTGTGTCGTTTCCTGGGCACTGCCGAGGTGCCAATGAGCAAAGCACAGAATCTGCATGTCCAGTGTAGACATCTCTGCATTAATGCATGTCCATGGAGTCACTGTTTGTGTGTGAGTGAAAAACATTGAATTTCCCCTCAGGGATTAATAAAGTATATCTTTTTCTTAAAAGAAGGCCCACAACAATGTTAGAGCAGCGAAACAAATGATCCATCAAAGTGGAATTCACTGCATTACAACTATCCTCAAAGAAACATCACAGAATTGTCTGTGTAACCGAAGCCATAAACATTACAGAAATTTTAAAAAGCACACATTAATCTTGGAATTTAATAATCTGTTAATTTATAATAACAGGTTTGAACCCTTTTAATGCAGCTAAATGTTCAGGCCCTGCATGTAAATGTTTACTTTAAACTTGTCTGTAATGTGCAATGCCACAAACAACTCTAAGTATAAATGCTGCAGTGCAGGCCAGATATATAACACGTAGTTTATGTATTAGCCACAGCCACCAGCACCAGGGGATGGAGGGAAGCCAGCACCCTGAGGTCAAGCACCTGTGTGGGGACATAACTTGCTTGACATGATACTTATCCAATTCATCTGTAAACATTAAGGGCTGACCTTTACTCATCCCATGTAAGCACAGCAGTCTAACATTATTTTCAAAATCAATTTTAATTGTGTTGGTACCATCATATGAACAAACACAACTTTTCCTGTTGGCATGCAGCGACCTTGTCATATAGAGCACAACTTAATATTCCATATCATACTACATATACATATACATACTGTTATACTGTATACAAATACTGTATCCCTAACCACTTTCATATTGCACCTTAAATTGAACAATATCTTATACCTTAAATCCCACTTTATTATTTCATACTGCTAAAATGCCACTGCTATTAACCATACATGTCACTTTAACTTGTCACTTTTACTACTACTTGTAAATCAGTTTTATAAACCTCTTATTTTTATTTTATCTATTCCTGTTTTTATTTGTAGTTACTTACTAACTACTTTGCCTTTGTGCTGTTGCAACACCGGAATTTCCCCTCTGGGTTCAATAAAGAATTACTCTTACACGAGTGTTTATATAATCTTTATATATTATACATATTTACAAGTATAAGGCACGGGATGCAAAAACAAAACTTGCTTTCCAACAAGGTACAGTGTCTATAAATGATTCCAAGAGAAGATGCAGCAGAGACTTCCATTGTCTGGAAAGTAGAAAACAATAGGGGGAGTTTTTACATGTGTTTAGGTAACATTACTCATTAAAAGGTAGATTAAAATGCAACGTCTGCTGATCTGTAAACCGCCACCTGGAGAGGAATGTGTGCAAGAAGAGCCATTTCTGATCTCTGAATACCACCGCCTGGGTGAACATTTTTAGGCAACGTGGTTGAGTGACGAGTAAAGGTAGAACATGCTTAATCAAACTCCACTTAATAAATAATATAAAAGAATGAATATCATCAACTGCAGAGAAGCTGCAGTTCAGAGGAGTTGTAAGTCAAGGCTGGCGCTGCTATCTCTGCCCCACCCAGAGCATCCTGCCCTCTGATCTTCAGGTTGACAAACTTGATCTTCCAACTGTTCTTCTCCAGTGGGGAGCGGATGAGGCCAAATATTTGCTCAAAGATGCCTAAACAGGCTGCATCTCTGTGGATGGTCCCGGCTACGGCCACCAGCACCAGGCCGTGGGGGGAGGCCAGCGCCTTGAGGCCATGAGCCTCCAGGTTGGGGCTGAGGAGGAGGCGCTCTTCCCTGGTTAAAGCCTGGAGACGAAGGCTAACCAGTTCAGCTCCCAGGAACTCCTCCATTTGTTCACTGCCGGCTCTGAGAACGAGACACACTGATCTGTCATCGTAGTTTAGTTTCGAGTTACGTTCCACAAAGTTAGTTGTAACAAATTAAAAAAACACTGTTCAAACTTATGCCATCAAAGTGAATTAAAATGGAGATTAATGTTCTTAAAGTATTTATAACATAGGCAAACTTAAACCTCAACATATATTTCTATTTACAACAGGTGCTCTTATGGTCGCTGCACTAAGCTCCGTCCTTGAGAAAATATCTGCTGCAAGGAGGTGGCAAAGGTAACAGCTCACCAAGAGCCATAAAAAAGCTAAATATCTTTGACCTAATACTGCGGCCTGACACTACTGCAAAGTCTATGAACACAGGGAGATCACATTGCATTATTAGCTCGTATTATTAGTTGTGTATTGAATACAAGAGGCAAGTAATTGACACACATGTACTTGTGTGGTTATAACACATTGCAGCCTGCATAACTGCTGACCCAGGTTTCAAACCAGTTGCCCTCAACCCCTATGTGCTGCAGGCTGTGTATGGGACATACAGGCAGCTCTATGAGGAGATGCAGGAACCAGAGCTCAATAGGCCAGTTTTAGGAAATCTAAGTCAGTTTATACGGGGAATAGTATTTAGAAAAATTTTTATTCATTTTTTAAAGTTGCTAAGACACCTGGTATATCGAAAATTTGTGCAGTGGTGCTGGGGATACCTGGGCCAGCACATCAGGGTGGTCTTGCTGTCACCCACATAAGGCAAGAGTTCCCTGAAACTGGGGAAACTTACACCGGTTTCCAACTCCCTCCCCTTCAATAAAATATTGGTGGAGCTCTACCATGTCCACAGCTGTGTCCATTCCATCAGTTGTTGAGGCAGGATGATTTACTGACACATAACAGAATCTAATGCAATACAGGTTTGATTTAAAAATATAGTTGGAATCAGACATGTTATATATTTTTCATGTAGTAAAAAGGGATTAAGCGATACATATTTTATGTCATTTATAGAGAGAATCCCATGTAGATGGAAATGTCCTGGTCCTGGTTAAGAGGCAGCAGCAACTTCACATGGTGACAGCATATCATAAAAAATGTCATAAGGCCCTTTATCATATAAATAGTTGTAGGAGCCGCAGTGGTAGTAGTCGTAATACCAGCTGCAGTAGTTGTTGTGGCAGTTGCCTAGATGGAAATACCGCCGGCAATACTAGATGGCTTTTATCAGGGAGGGGCCTCAATTATTACACTTTTGCTAACGTACTCTGTTCTGTTTCACAGTTTAAATTATGTTAGTACTACATGATGATGGTATGTATAGATGGTATGGTTTGGTATATATGTAGACAGAAATTTTTGTCAGAAATCCAAGATGGCCACCAAACGGACCCTTGGGACAATATTTCAAGTTGGGAACATGAAAATTTGTTTACTAGACACCTTGAGGATTACAAAAATCTAAGTTAGAAAAATATATCCATGGGGTGCATGGGGACCCTATCTTTCTTCTAGACTAATACTCCCGATGGTCCTTTATCCAGGAGAGACCATACACATGACAAGCAGCCTCTGTTTATCAAACCAAATCATTTTCAAAATGCACAACTACCTTCAAGCGCTGAGAGGCTAAAAGACCACAAGACCACACATCACCAAAGCTACATTACCTGGAGAGCAGGCGTAGCTTCACATCTGGCCAGAAGTGCTGTGGTCCCCAGTCCTGAGGCTGCTGGCCCAGAGAGAGGTTCTGACTGTTTAGGAGCTGGAAGAACCACTGGCAGAACTGCTGGCCGAGGACAAGAGGGTCAAAGCCCTCTTCAGTCTTCACGTTTGTTGAAACAGATGTCGTATCTGCAGGCAGTCTCTGTCTGGTCTCATCCCTGTCTTCAACCGTGGCCTTAAAGGATTTAAGTTATTGGTAAATTCAAATATTTTGCCAAGTTGTGCCTAGAGTACGTTTTAGTAGACATGTCCCAATAACACAAGCTGGCAGCTGCTAGTTATGGACATTTACTTTGTAGGAAGCCAACATTGTAAAACTAGTGTGCCCTATCCTTATTACAACAAGGTCTGAACAGGTGAAAGACTACAGAGAAAATTGTAACAGAACAATCACTTTATCAAAATTGTGTTTGAAATTGTAAATGTGTAATACTTATTCATTTGATTCATCTTTTATTTAAACTTAACGCTTAGATGGGTTTCCTTCCGTATCTCGTGTCGCCATGCCGGTATATTGTGAATGACTGACCTGACCTCCTGCCCTTACCTTCCCAGACGACCAAAGCTCCAGCGTCCTTTTCACCAGCTGGTGTTTCTCGCTGTTCGGGGGCATCACCACACCTTCTTTGGCCAGGTACTTGAATATGAGGTCACGTTGAACCTTCTTCCTTCTCAGAAACTCCTCGGCATGTTTAGTGAAGGAGAGAATAGTTTCCATAGCCTCTAAAATAAAAAGATAAAAGACAATTTGGTGACTTTATTATCTAACTATCTAACTATTATCGGCACGTTATCGGTATCTCCAGATATTGGCTTGAAAATGACAATTATCGGCATCGGCAGATATGTCATTTTTCTGCCGATATTTTCCGCAGATAAATCAATGCTAAACAATGCTTGATGATTCCCTAAAAATAAATATGGCATTTTGTACATAACCTCAGTTTAAGTAGTTTTCTTATATTGCCCAGTGAATGTGTAAATTCTAAAAAGCACTGCATTATGTTCTTTCTGCATCTGCCAGTGGGCCACTACAATAAGAGTAGGCACTACAGAGGAGACATGATGTTCTCTGCAATGAGGTGGAAAAAAACGTGTCTAATATATGAGTAATGAAATAGGCAATTTGCAAAAAGGTTGGACAATTTCAGCATATCGGATATCGGCAAAAAATCCAGTATCTCGCATCCCTATATCTACCAATAAAATCAAACACACAACTTTACCACACCCAGTCTGTTCTGGTGTGTCGAGATGAATGGGGTATTCTATATATACAGTCACTGGGTAATAGTCAAGGAATTTGACTGCGGTTGTACATGGAGAGTTATTTAAGTCAAATTCCTTGTATGTACCCACATACTTGGCCAATAAAAAAGGATTCTGGTAACAGTGGTGGATATGCTAATAACTACTGCATATGGACTTAACATGAAGTATATGCTTTCACTTGTTGAGTTTGTCATAGGAGAAAGTAAATTAAATGGTATCCTTGCAAATTAGCTAACGAACAAACTGAAAGCATACCTGCTACATCTTCCACAGTTATCATCTTATTCGTGACTGTGTCACTTAAAGAGAGTAAGTCGCCTTTTGACATTAACTTCAATATCTTTGTACATCCAGCTCGCTCTGTTCTTGACAATCCTGACATCTTTGACGCCGAAAAACAAAATGTTAAGCTCTTCACCCTCCATTCGTTTCCTACTGGAAAATTGTCCGTACTAGAACAAAAAGCAGTCTGACAACGTTCCGCTCAGGCAATAGGCACTACGGTACGTCAATTTATCCAACAAGAGCTCTGTTGCCTTTAAGGCTATAGGAATTATTAGACTCTCAAGTTAAAATAACACATCAGTTCCATCACGTTTCTTTCTCTCTTCTGCTCATGTAAAAGGGTTTATTAGGTTTAAGGCTCGTCGTTATTTTCTGATGTATCCATGTCCATTCTAAGAAAGAAATTATTTTTCATAGGATTTTGAAATAAATAGTTTCTAGAGTTTTTTAATTTAACATGCACCAGTCACAATTTTTGGAGTGATTCGATCTTAGCCAGTTTGGATATTATTATTTTACTATTACTATTATTATAGCGGTACATATGCATTTCAGCTCAGTTCACCAACATCAGTGCCAACCCCAGGACTATTATTAAAGACCAGGGAGGTGGCATTATATGTCCTGCAAGTAAAAAAGAGAAATAAAGTCTAAACAGGTCTGAAAAGGCACTGGGGCAGGACCGATCTGGGTGGGTGGGCACAAAGGGCAAATAAGGCAGTCCCGTAATTGTCAGATAAAAAAATAGAATTATGTATGCTTTTATTGGCGTCCAGAAAGTTTCAAATATACAATCTTGGACAAAACAATGTAGTTTACTGAGGCAACTATCTTCTTTCATGTATATCCCACCGTATACGATATAGTCAGTGGTTTGCAAACAGCGCTAGAAGTTTTAATCTACGAGGAACACTTGAAGGCAGCACAAAACAGCTAGCTCAACTAAAGCAGCTAATATTGGCTAGCCTGCGCAGTGATGGTGTACTGTGAGCGCACCTGGGTAATTTCCCTGAAAGACAAGCGACCTCTCAGCTGGCGTTACGCATAGTATATGTTTCAACTAACATGTTTTAACAAACAGGACAAACGGGATCAACTGAGCGAGTTAAAATTTTTACTGACAGTCGCTGAAAGGTATCGTATCGTTGTTATTATTGTTTGCTATGTTCACATTAGCGAGTTCCACAATTGAGCTAGTTAGTACTGTTAACACTATATCCAGCGTTAAATAGTGTTACTCATATATATCTGAAGAGTTGTGCAATGGTTTAAAAATGGTTGTCACTTTTGCTCGTTATCGCTATATTGTTGTTTAGTTATAGATTTAAGCACAATGTGTTTGCATACTGAACTCCATAATACATGGGGAGTGATATTTACTATTTCCCGTTTCACTCACTATAAATTAAAGAGCTTTTCTAGAGTTTGTACCATTCTGTGTATACTGTATCTGTGGTACCTGCCGTTTTCTATATTGGTATAATGTATCCTCTGACTTAAAAAAAGCTTATATCCTATGAACTGATATATATGAAATTACTACTAGTTTTGTTTTCTCTGCCTTCATATTCATCTGTCTTCTCTTTTTCCTATTTTGATCTATCTTTTAAAAATTATTATTGCTATTGTTACTATTATTGTTACTATGGTTTTTTGTTACGTCAGCCCTTAAAATACTACTAATAATATTAAAAAAAGAGTTAGTACCATTCTACAATTCAATATTCTCATACAACCTAACAGTGATTTTAACTGTTAAATTTAAAGATTCACTACTTTGTCAACTCAGTAAGTCATCTTCCATCTAATTTTGGAGGCATGATTATTACTCTTAAATACAACCAATTTACAGCATCGTGTGGTAATACAATAGTGTGTGGCAAACAGTACCAACTAAACAAACTCGAATAATAGACAATGTGTGAATCATTGCTCGGCAAGTATGTGTAAAATGTTAGGCATCACATGTCCACAATGTAGTTACACTGATTCCTGACTGATTTTTTAACAGCAAAAGTAAACGAACGTTGGACCTTGACCGTTTTATTCAAACTGAAATCGACACGAGGTGTGGTTTGATCTGGCACTTGATAAGCCTAAGCTAACATTGACTAACTGATGCCCTCCAGCTGTATCAGTATAAATGAGGAAGAACCATTGTCTAACTTCATGTAAAATCACCCACTAACATTTCACATAGTTGAAATACACATTGCGATAGCCGGCTTTCAACACAAGGAAATGAGCCTGGAGGAAGTTGTGCCATCAGTTCTCAAGTCAGAGAAGGAGTGCCCTGTTAACTCCTCTTAATCACCTCAGATTACTAAATTAAATTCCTCACCTGGCTATGATAACATAACTCTAAATCATCCCTATAAAGGCAGACAAAGAGAAATGTTTTTACATGTTTGTATATATTCACACAAGTAATGTCGTAAGTATACACATTAGCTAATACACTTGGTATGAACTGTTGTGTAAAACAGATTGTTGCAACATGGAGCTCAGCAAATTTCTCTGGACCACTAAAGATGTTTGTCCTTTTTATTTCCTTCATATTTGCAGATGGGGGACTTGGAGAAAAATCTTCTAGGCCGTGTTACAGTGTACTCCATTCAGGGCTGTCCACACTGTGTGCAAGCAAAGGCCACGCTGGGACGTTTGGGAGTACCGGTATGTGACGTAGATGTCGGGAAGCATCCGGAGCTAAGATCCATAGTGAAGGAGCTGACAGGACGCAGCACAGTCCCTCAGATCTTCTTTAACAACATCCACGTTGGAGGCAATGATGACCTACAGAAATTGGTGAGGAAGATGCTAGTTCCCTATTTGACTTGTGAACTTAGTGTCATACAAATCCTAATTTGATCTACAAAATTGCGTTTAAACTTGTGTGTCTTTGTTGATTTGTTTCCCTTCCTCAGGCTCCTGAGGAGCTACAGAGGTTGGTGACTCTGGTAAAGGAAGAGCCTCTTCCAGCAGATGCTCCACCGCTACCAGAGGAGAATCCATCAGAGGACACGGCCGGGGAGAGCGATGGAGGTGAGGGATTTATAGGTCAGACAGAAGAAAAGATGAAAAGGAACAGCCAATTATATCTCTGGTTAAAAAAACTGCAGAGGAAAACTTAATCCTGCAGTCCTTATAACCTGTTCTTAATCCACAGTGCATACTATGTTTAACTTTTATAGAACAGTGCTCTCTCTCATCATAGTGATTTAGCTGTTTAATGTTGAAGGATTAGTTTGAAAACAAGATGAGTTTCAGATTGCTTTGGTCTGCTCTGAAGTTGATTGTTAAGGGTAAAAAAGGCACCACTCTGATGGGAAAGCTTCCATACTGACTCTAATGAACTGTAGCTTAAAACTAGTTCTGGCTTATGTGGACTTGATTTATGTTTGGGTAACAGCAGATGTGTGTGTGTGGGTGTGTGCTCATGTCCAGTCACTTTTGCCAACACAGGCAGTTGATACAGGAAACTCTGATACTCTGGATGAGCCTGGCAGGCCCAGAATACCTCACAGTGCCTCATTAAATGTGGTTATTAACTTCCTACTGTGTAAACAAAGTCGATACAACAGGGAGCTTGCACAGCCTTTTGTGAAGAGAGATTTTTTTTTGCCATTTTTGCCTTAATTAGATAGTGAGAGCGATAGAGAAATGGGATACGGGGGGAGGAGAGAGGGGGGTCGACTTGCAGGACAGGGATCAGGGTTGGAATCAAACCCTGCAGCCACTTTTGCAAGGACTTGACCTCTATACGCGCTACCAGATGAGCTACCAGTGTTAGCTTTAATGTAGTGGTAGCAACATCATCACTAGTTAGTTACCAGTAAGCTAGCGGCTTTGCTTTGATAGAGAGGTGCCTACAAAGCTTCCTTCATATTTATATAAATATTCCATTTGTTGTTGTTTATTACAACATTTATTGTATTATATTATTATGTCTTGTATGTCCCTACAGGAAGTTGCAAAGTTGAGATTCAGCAAATGTACACAAATTCTGTCAATCCCCGCAACTTTTTGGCGACCTTGGAATTTTTCCCCCACAGGCGTTGACGTGTACATGACCAAATATTGATCTTCATAGGTCTACAATGTTGTATAAACATCGGAGAGTATTGTTTACTGTGCCTTGAATTCCTCCAAAATGCTACATACTAGAGACTATTTTGCGGTGAAGCAGGCAGCTGCGCTGGTCTAACGAGGCTCTGGTGCAATCGTCTTTCTTCTTTCATAAACTACCTAATCGGGTCTCAAATTACAGTGTCTTTAATGAGACTCTATAAAGTGAATCCATAATAACAAATACAATACTCAGTGTCCTCTTGTGATTATTTATCCATGTTGAAGGCCGTTCACTTAGCTACATTTTTATGTATGGGCCACTTTATAGTGCAACGTTAATGTGGTGATAAACAACCAATCATACTTGTGAGGCCATAACAGTCTAATCGGAATGATCAAACTGGATTTAATGTTGTTTTGTTTAGTTTGTTTGTTAATGGATTGCAGATTTCCCATTAATTTACATTGTATTTTCTTTGACATCTCTGAAAAATATTGCATGTTAAAAGGAAAAATAAATACATAATAGAATCTCAGCTGGGCTCTGCATGACTAACTGGTTAGGATTCCATATAGATAAACTTTGATGCTTCTTTCTGAAAAACTCAAATCAGCCATGCTGGATTTGGAGAATCTATCACTTTCATTTTCCACCAACAGAACATGTTTTTTTTCCGGCAAATTTGCACGTATTCTTTCATACCTATGGCTGTGAACATGTGTATCTCTGTGTGTTTGTTCATGTGTGGCTTGGCATAATCCTGCCCTCACAGACTTTCAGTGTGAGAGAGATGAGTTTGCAGACCTGGTAGAGGACCTCAAACATGGCAGTGTGATTGGCAATCATAGGAGGGGACTGACATTATACAAAAAGAGCTTCTCAGGTGATCAACTGGTTGACTGGCTACAGAGAGAGAAGGGCATGGGTAAGTAAGGCTGTAGACCTGCAGTAAAACAGGCTTTTCAATGTCTGTTACATGAACCGTCTAATTGTGCCCTGATCATACAAAGTGAAGTCAAATGACTGTGGCCCTGTGTGTGCTAGCCAGGGCTGAGGCCTTTAATACTGGCCAAGCATTGTTGCAGAAGAAGTACATGGTGAGTGTGCGAGGCTGTGGGCAGCAGGATGGCAGTTTTGGAGAAGGGAAAAGCACCATGGACACTCTGTACAGGCTGCTGGAGGATGACCCTCATTCAGCCCTCAACGCAGGACAGACTGCAGCCTGCAGTCCCCTCGAGGGTAGGTCGGGACCGGACCAGGCTTTGGGGCACACATACATCGCAATCGAGTGTTCACTGGTGTCCTCCGATGCTCTCTGTCCGCTGTCCTTTCTTTGCTGCTGGCTTGTGTGATCCTGTGGGTTGGCTTGGGGTTGTGTGTTACGTTGGCTTTGAACTACAGTAGGGCTTAATAATATATCTTATAATGGCCTCATAAAAACATATAATAATCCTGTATGGGTATCTGATAAAGTATGAGCTTAAAAGACTAATATTAACCAGGAAATACCTGTAGCTTTGTCATGATTGAAAGTTAAAAAAAATCTGAATTAATTTTGATGCAGTATGTTTTGTGTAAGAAAATTAAGACCCACCATTCTCTTACACAGTTTATCAGAACTAATGAGATCTCCTAATATAAAAAGGGAAAATGTGGCCTTAAAAATGTATATCATAAAGCCCTATTGGTGTATCTTTTGAAAGGTAAACACTTGTTAGGTTTAAAGTTAAGTTTATTCTTGTCCTTGCGTTGGTGGTGACACATACTGCCTGGCTCTGTCCTGTTGTATTTATAACTGTATGTTTCACACTTCTAGTGGCTAACTAACAAGCTAATGTCTGCTTTATTACACGTAGGTTGTTCCTATCACGGCTTTTTTAAGTGTTACTGTTATCCTTGTGTGTTTCAACATGTTCCCTAAAAATGATCTAATTTAATCAACATCAAGGTGCAGTTTTTCTCATTTTTGCCATAGGTTTATTTCACCGCAACTTTGAATATAAATGTAATGATTTTGTAATCTCTATTTACAGATTCTACATAGAAATGTAGAATCTGAAGGCAGGGTTGTAGATTTTAGGGATGGCAAGTGTTCTGGTTTCCATCTGTCCGAGTAATATTGACCAGTCACGTATCAGCAAGCTGCGGCCTATGCAGGAAAAACAGTTCGTGTGGAGAATAAAAGCAGGCGAATGTAATGCACATCTTAAGCAAGTTCAGCTAACTATCCCCTCTGTATGAAAAATGCAACTTGTCACAAAAACCATTTAGCGTTCAAATTACCCTGACTTCCTCGAATGCATCAGATCGATCCAACCTCCGTTCAACAAACGAGCATTTTAAAACATTCTTTCTTCACCTCTTGAGGACAGACCTGACAAAGCTTCATTTTTATCATTTTTCATCATGATGTCATAATTTCGGCAAAGGTAAGATCTGTAAATGAACGTAAATCACAAGAAAAACAGTTTTTCTGTAAACAAACAATGCAGCACGCGGAAAAGGAAGTCTTGACTGGAAGTCGTTTATCACTAACTGCTGGCTACACAGGACACGCCCAACATGTTCACCATTGTCCCGTTGGCTATATCATGGTCAGACTATGACCAATGGGATCTGAGATTGCAGATTCTGTAATATGGCTGAGTAATACCCCCCAAAAACTTGTCCCAGCTTTTATTTATTTTGCATCACAGCAAAACATGGAATATGTCTTTTTTAAAATATCAAATCTGTCCAGGTTCTGTGGCTTTGCTAACATTAATGCTTGGTTTGGTTCTTCTTAATTGTCACCTAAAAACACTGTTCAAAGTAACACACATTAAACATCTCTTTCTCTCTCTCTGTCTCCCCCCCCCCAATGCTCTTTCTGTCTCTCTTTCTCAGCTGCTGAGCTCTCTTTGCTATTACGGGACATGATTCTGAAATTGTTCTCTGAGCATCTCTCTGCTGATGGCAAGGTAATGTCTCCATTATCTCAGGGCTTCTGACCCTATGTACTGGCCTGTATGCCTCGTTGATTTGAATTGCAAGGTTTTTATAATGTTTCATACACTCCATACTGCTGCATTGTGCAAGTTGTTATTATTAAGTTTAATGAGCATAGATGGAGCAAAGTCTTACACACACTAGTTAACCTGTGTGTCTTATATGAGGCCTTTCATGACACGTGTCAGTTTTTGTTTGAACTACGCAACCTTACTGTACAGTGATGTTGCTAAATTATGTAACAAAATAGGTCAAACAAACAAGTGATTCTGTGATCTAATTTTTAGTAAAATTAAATGTAGTTCATGTTGCTCTTGTCCTTGCTCCCACAGTCTGTGGACTACAAAGGCATGAAAGTGAGCCCTGCCTTTGAGCGTTACTGTGAGCTAGCCATTCAGCTGCAGAGGGTTGAGCTGCTTTCGCTGAGTCGGGAGGAAAAGCTCGCCTTCTTCATCAACATCTACAATGCCTTGGTCATCCATGGGTATCTACGCCTGGGGGCCCCAACCAACATGTGGCAAAGATACAGAGTAAGATACCGCTGCTTTACTAAAATATGCTAGTGTTTCCTGGACCCTCATATTGTTATTATGTTGTTGCATTATGTTACTGTGTAAAAATTAATAAGGTTTTTTATTTTGTAGTTCTTCAACTATGTGAGCTACCTCATTGGAGGAGAAGTGTTCACATTACAGGACATTGAGAATGGCGTTCTGAGAGGGAACAGAAAAGGTGTCGCACAGCTTCTGAAGCCGTTCTCCAAAACAGACCCACGACTACAAGTATAAAAAAATAATGCTCAATCACAGCTGAATATTTCATCAATTATGTTTTTTGTGGAATAACTAATATAATGTCGAATTTCACTTCCCATGTCGTCGACTAGGTGGCACTTCCTGATGCTGAGCCCCTCATCCACTTTGCCTTGAACTGTGGTGCAAAGGGCTGCCCACCAATCAAAACCTATACTCCACAGGTAAGAAGATCAAACACATCTATAGAATTTCTTTATAAAATGGTAAATATGAAGACAAAATCTTAGTCATAGAAAAGTGAGTCATCTACCATCTACAGTGTACAACATGTCTGGTAAGTAATAAGAGCTTGAATGACATGAATTAATTTTGATCCTCTCAACCCTCACAGGACATTGACAGTCAGCTGCGCATAGCTGCTGAGGCCTTTCTGGAGAATGATGACGGGTGCATGGTGGATTCTGGGAAAAAAGAAGTGCGACTGAGTCAGATATTCAAGTGGTACAAAGCTGACTTTGGAGGCACTGATGAAAAGGTACATTTGACTCCCAACTACATATAGGCTACCGTAAATTCTCAAATAACAGCCCGTAGTCAAATAAAAGCCGGCTCTCTATAAATAGCCGGGGCCTTGGTCGGCAAGAACAAATTTAGGCCAACCCCAAACACAGGCCGGGGAAAAAAAAGTCAAATTATTTAGAAATGTATTTTTGAATTATTAATGAGTGATGAATTTTATCATTCTGTTTATTTACAAATATGAGCCAATACAATCATGTTACTTTTAACAAATCAAACACTTGTGGATTACTCATCTAAGTGTTAGTGTACTGTCTCTGCGGGTGCAATCTAACCAGAGTGATAAACAACTTTAAGTCAAGGTTTTATGTTCCGCGTGCTGCATTGTTACAGAAAAATAAACTGTTTACCTTTGCCGAAATTTCAACACCATGATGCAGATTTGTAATAAGCAAAAATGAAGCTTTGACAGGTCTGTCCTCAAGAGGAGAAGAAAACTACACTGCAAAAAAAATTAAGGGAACACTTTATTGTCACATTATAACACCAAGTCAGTTAAACTTCAGGGATATCAATCTGTCCATTTAGGAAGCACAAGTGATTGTAAATCAATTTCACCTGCTGTGGTGCAAATTAAAGAGACAACAGGTGCAATGGAGAGGCAAGAGCAAGACTTGTTCTTTAGTTTTGTGTTCTGCTAGTGTCCTTGTCACTACTGGTAGCATGAGGCGGTACCTGCAGCCCAATCAGGTTGCACAGGTAGTCCAGCTCCTCCAGGATGGCACATCCATACGTGCGGTCGCAAGAAGGTTTGCTGTTTCTCCCAGCACAGCCTCAAGAGCATGGAGGAGGTACCAGGAGATCGGTTGTTACACGAGGAGAGCTGGCTAGGGCCGTAGAAGGGCATCGATCCAGCAGCAGGAGCGATATTTGCTACTTTGTGCGAGGAGGAACAGGAGGAGCACTGCCAGAGCCCTACAAAATGACCTCCAGCAGGCTACTGGCTTGCATGTTTCTGACCAAACTGTCAGAAACAGACTCCATGAGGGTGGCATGACGGCCCGACGTCCTCTAATGGGACCTGTGCTCACAGCCCAGCACTGTGCAGTTCGATTAGCATTTGCCAGAGAACACCAGAATTGGCAGGTCCGCCATTGGCGCCCCGTTTTCTTCACAGATGAGAGCAGGTTCACACTGAGCACATTTGACAGACGTGAAAGAGTCTGGAGATGCTGTGGTGAATGTTATGCTGCCTGTAACATCATCCAGCATGACCAGTTTGGCGGTGGGTCAGTGATGGTCTGGGGAGGCATTTCCTTTGAGGGCCGTACAGACCTCCTTGTCATAGCCAATGGTACCCTGACTGTTGTTAGGTACCGGGATGACATCCTCCAAGCAATTGTTAGACCTTGGTGGTGCAGTGGGCCCTGGGTTCCTCCGGGTGCAGGACAATGCCTGGCCTAATGTGGCCAGAGTGTGTAGGCAGTTCCTGGATGACGAAGGCATTGATGACATTGACTAGCCCTCTCGTTCCCCTGACCGAAATCCAATTGAGCACCCATTGGACATTATGTATCGGTGCATCAGATGCCGCCAAGTACCGCCACAGACTGTCCAGGAGCTCACTGATGCCCTGATCCAGGTCTGGGAGGAGATCCCCCAGGACACCATCTGCCGAATCATCAGGAGCATGCCCAGACATTGTCAGGAGTGCATACGGGCACGTGGGGGCCATACACACTACTGAGTCACATCATGAGTTGCCATGATGACATTCTCGCAAGTTGGATCAGCCTGTGATTTCAATTTTTTACTCTGATTTTGGGTGTGATTTTGAATCCAACCCTCAATGGGCTTATGATTCTTGGTTCCATTGACATCATTTTGTTCTCAACAAATTATATAATGTACATCAGTAAAGATTTTCAACTTGAATATACGTTCATCAAGATCTG
Source organism: Semicossyphus pulcher (assembly GCF_022749685.1). Classification (NCBI taxonomy): domain Eukaryota; kingdom Metazoa; phylum Chordata; class Actinopteri; order Labriformes; family Labridae; genus Semicossyphus; species Semicossyphus pulcher. The sequence continues at coordinate 17,371,404 of NW_027211659.1, read as the reverse complement.
ATGTTTGATTTAAGTGTTCCCTAAATTTTTTTGAGCAGTGTACTTTTAAAATGCTCATTTATTGAACGGCGGTGGGATCGATCTGATGCATTCGAGGAAGCCGGGAAATCGGAACGTTGAAAGGCTTTCATGACACAGTGTCAAGGGAATTTATCTCAGGTTGAATCAGCAAAGAAGACAACACAACAGTTTACATTAGTACATGACACGATGTCACAATCTGTGGTGATAATGTATTATAATGGTGATATCACCCCAACAACCTTCATTACAGTCATTAACTTCAGTTTGTGTTTTCTTATCCTTCTTGTCTCCCTTGTAGCTTCTGAAGTGGGTGGTGGAGCACATGGGTGACTCTCCAAAGAAGACCAGCCTGCAGGGCGTCCTCGATGCTGGAAAGACCAAAGTCAGCTTCCTCCCTTACGACTGGAGCACCAACAGTTCCCACTGAGCACGCACATGCCAATACATACACGTCCAGCTATATGCTGTGCCTCCTTTGCATCTATCTACTTTCTACTGAGCTGCACCTTCGTAACAACCAGAAGGTTGGTGATGACGTTGGTGATCCTTATCAATGCAAATGTTTTTATGCAAACAAACTGTACACCCATGTGGTGAGGGGATATTTGCACTGTATCACTGAATCTCTTACAGGCTAATCCTAGCTTTAAGGTCAAATTGTAAGCTCTCACGCCCTTTATTTGTACGTCATGTACTCTATATGAGTTGTTTTCATTGAATTTATTGGTTGAACTAATGACCACAGAGAATGGAAAAAATGAAAATGTATTCAGCAGCAGAATTAATCAGAAGTGTGTGGCATGTTTGAGTAAGTTATCACAGAGAAAGCTAACTTTAGACATGCTGTATGATAATACTCATCAATATGGCTTCCATGTTCTCCAGTTCTAGTATGTCAACACCATGTCAGGAACTCAGGAGTCATAGAAAATCAAGATCTTCATCATTTTATACAGCACTCGTTGGGCTATTTATATGCAGCCTATAACCAGAGCAGATGGAGATAACACACTGCCTCAACAAGCCATATCAACACCCTCTGAACTTACACACCTACTCATTCATGTCTAGCAGATCCTCCACAAAGCTGGTTCATCATTTCAGCGCTGTTTTTAAACACATGTAAACAAGTTGATGTATTTTCCACAGAGAAAGGGACTAATAGCTATTGCAGTTTTAATACTTGATATTAAAACATTCTGTCATATGACACCCAGTGGATATGAAAGAAGAAACTTAACTCTGCTTGTGGCTTTAAAACACCAAAGCTGCTTCACATATTGTAAAGATTTATTGACATTTTATTTTCAAAATACATATGACCCAGGTACTGAGCTGTTTTTTCATTAGACAAACAGATTCATCTGGTTATGTGCTGCTCATGTCACTTATCTTCCAGTTGATTGGCACAGTTTGGACTGGAACTGCAGTGTGGTGCAGTGGCTGTGATGGGCCGTGTCCTCTCAAGTTCCTGTCTTTGTGGGCAGAAAGCTTTTGTAGGATCCAGAAGTAAAATAGTTGCTTTTGCATGTCATGATCTCAAACCCCAGTGGGTATTTTATTTGTTTGTTCCTTTCCTCATGTGAATCTACATGGTTGTTTACCCCTCTTTTTGATCCAGGTCTTCCATCTCAATTCAGAAAAGTGCAACTCATCTGTTTTTTAACACAGTAATTTACAGTCTGACACACATTTGTACTTTTCACCGTTAGTTCATATCAGAATTACAGGCTATTTATATTTGGTAGGATATATATATATATATATACATATATAAATATATAGTTACAGAAATGAGTAGTCATGATTCCAATTAAATGTAGCAGTTTATTTTGATTTGAGATTGAAGGTTTTTTTGATGTGTCAATTTCAGCCTACACAGTCTGCCCCCCAACCCCCCACCTCACACAAGTATATAAGATGATATATTTTTAACATGATACATTTTCCATTGTTATGGCCACACATTAAGTTAAAATGGTTACTTTAAATGATAATGAGTGGGAAGATAAGAAAAACCTCTTTAAGGGCCTTTTTTCTGTTTGTATAAGTCTTAGAATTATATTATCTCAGGTCAAATGAAAATGTGAGTGGAAACACTGTCAACAACTCAATTGGTCATGACTGGATGCTGCATGCTGTGTATAATAATTTCAGCTCATTCTTCCCAGCCCATAATCCTTTGCAAAGACATTGAGTCATGCATATTATTACAACTGTCAGTTTCTTTCTCTTTGAGCTCTAGCAGCACCAAAGCATATGGATAAATCAGCATGTTTTAACTGAAAACTGGAATGCATTAGCTGCATGACATACTGGAAACCCTCGGATGCTAAATGCTGGCATGTGGCAGGAGTGGCTCTCTGTCAACGCTTTGTTTTAAGCCTGTAAGCTTAGCTACAAGAAACACATTACACTTAGCCCTCAGTAAGACAAATTTCTTTGAAAGCCTACCTATAGAATACAGTAGCGTAAACCCAGGTTTGATAAAGCCAGCCATATTTAAACTGTCAACTTAAACATGCAATAGATTTAAAACCCTGCGTTAATAATAGACACCCTACTTCTGAGAATGCATTCCTTTAATCGTAAGTTTACCTTGGCTTTACTTCTCTTAACTCCTTTATTGAGTGACTAATAGTAAATCTAAAGGGGAAGACACACTGTAAGCGAAAGAGAATAATATGATTTTATTAACATATATTGATGATCCCTGTCATTTCCAAAATTACCTCATGTATCAGGAAAATGTGATGCAAAAACTTTTTTAAACAAGCAATTCAAATGTAATCATTCTACTCCCCCTTTTCCTGGGGTTAAGAATAAAGCAATATGTTTATGAAAAGATATGCAATGCTGAACTGAAAAATAAACTATATTATCAGCCTGTCTGCTCTTTCTTTTACTGTGATTCATTTCATGTAACATTGCTGCTGTGGAGCAGATGACTGAAAGGAAGTAAAAACTCTTTGGTTGTCATCCATCCAACTCTCATCCATGAAAACACACTTTAAGTTTCATTTGTTTATTCAAACAAACCTTTTCTTTAACAAAAATAGAATCATTACCTTTACAAATCCAAACTATTAACATTTGTACATATAAATAAGGTTGAAGAGTGCAATCCAATAAAAGCAGTACATTAAAAAGTTATTAAACTCAATCATCTCAAAAGTATATACATAACAAACGACCAGCTGGAAATATTTTACATTTTGAAATTCATCGTCGTAGAGTTTAAGTAAAAGTGAAAAACTTTGATAACATGTAATTCAAAGCAATTCGATACTGTGTTGCTGATTTTAATGTTAACCTACAGTCTAACACTGTCATGGAGGCTTGGCACTAACAACATTTTACAAGCTTGTATACAGTTCAGATTAATAGTGTTACTGTATGGAGGCAGATTTCTAGGGTTTCAGACTTTTTGGTCACGGCTTTATTGAGTATGCGAGTTCTTTTTGTCTTACACTGATCAGGGGTCCATTTCACAAAGCAGGTTTATTGAAAACTCTTAGTCTGTTAACCCTGAAATGAGGGAAACTCTGAGTTTTCCGTTTCACAAAGGGAGGTGACTTAAGCTCTCGGTCAGTTGCCGTAGTAACAGACTCTATGAACCTAACCTGGTCGCGAGCAGGTTTTCTTCAGGACACTCAGAGTTTCTCTCTGTCTCCTCCCTCTAGAATATAAAACCCTCATTCTACTTCCTCATTCATTCAGCCCGTCTCACGCGTGTGTTTGAGCGGTTACCGAATTAAAAGAAGAAACGTTGCGTCTCTGTGCTGCTCTGACCCCTTTGCAAAAGTCTTTTATAATTATGATTAAAAAAATCAGGAGACAAACCAAAGTCATCATTTTTAGATTTTCCACCACCACTGCCTTTTTAAACTAACACATTCATTTTAATCAACATGAATTATAATGTATGTGAAGTCAGCATCATGTTAGGGATAAAGCTAATGCACATTAAAACAGCCAGTCTCCCGCTGGATTGCTCCTAAATTAATATACATTTTAGCTTCCGGTCGTGATTAAGTATAAAATAAATAGACCAGTTCAAACTTGCGCATTTACTCGAGCAGCAGTTTCTTCCCACGCCGCTTCTCTCTCTTTTGCAGCTGCAGCCGTGTTACTTTATTTTTCTAAAAACAAGCTCGTATTCGCTGAACGTCCGCATGAGGATTTCGAGCTCCACTGGTGTGACGTAGGAGGACCGTTGCCGTTGTGTACCGTTGCCGTGGTGACTCGTGGTATCGGGGTTCCATTAATGCTGGCTTTTTACAGTCAGCGTGCACACACTTAACTCCGGCTGAACCTACTCAGAGTTGATTGAACTAACTCTGATCAGCTGTTCTGGAACCGAAAACTCAGAGTTTCCTATCTCAGAGTAGATTAACTCAGAGTTCAGGGTTAGACTTAGAGTTTGTTGAACCTTCTTTGTGAAACGGACCCCTGAAGACTAGTTAATAAAGGAAAACATAATCCTGCTTAACTCCAAAAGAATTATTCTGAAAACACCACCTCTTACACTTTTCAAACTTGCTGTATGAGATCAGGGTTTGGAAGATTCATTTAAATTATAATTTGACCATTTTAGGGACGTGTTCTGAGTCGTAACCACCTTATATCCACTGTTTAAGTCATTTTTAGTGAGATTGTTTTTATTTTTTTTAAACTCCTCGATAAAGAGAAAAGCCCAGAGTGGTGCATAATTCATATGAAAGAATCAATAATCAGATATGTGTTGAACAAAGAGGGCAACACAGACCACTTCCTATATACTGCATGTAAAATCTATACTGTAAGGACAAAATAGGACAGGATTTCAAATTATAAACTGAAGCTAGTAATGGCACCATGTTTTGGACAACCTTTTGAACACCACATGGAGGACGAGATGTCCCTCTGAGTATGACTGGAGACACTTTACCAGCATGCAAATAATAACAATCGATAGACAGATCCTTAACGACATCCTTCCAAATTTTTGTCCACAAAATAAATTGGATGGGAACTTTTTTATCCCTTTGTCTTTGCAAAATGGGAGTTAATTAATTTAGTAATTCAATGTATCTGATATAGCTCCAGAGAGGCTTAGTGAAGTCAGAAAAATAACAAATCTGATTTACAGATCAGTTAAATTCAATGTCAATTTCTTAATGTGATTAAAACAATGTATGTTTGGGCTCACTTTGGCCGACATGTGACACAAATGGATATTTACTTTATATTGTTAACAGGTTAAATTGAAAGCAAACAAAAAGAAGTCATTTTAAGGAAGTGTATTTGTAGAGACTCTCTTTCAGGTGACAAATAAATACATTTCTGAATCAAATGTTGCTTGAAACGGTGAATAAATATTGACCTATCATAGAGAGAGAGTACTGTAAGTATCTATAGATTTATCACAGATTTGTGTCCGTTTCTCCTACTTGACAGACACCACACTGAGGAAATAAAAAATGTTTCAATCTAGATTCGAGTTGTCAAAATTATTGCTTTAAAAAAAGTTGTATTAATTAAATGAATAGAGGAAAAATAATCCTCACATTTACCGTTTTGGCACATACGTCTTCTTTTGTATACAAACTTGTAACCCAGAATCAAATAAGAGGTCCAGTGTTCCTTTGTGTTGAATGCTTTTCCTGAGCCAAGTAGGAGAGTACAATGGTCACTCCAGTCAGACCTCCACTTCACTCACCACTAACCTAAAAATAAAAAAAGAGAATTATGTTAGAAAGATTCACAAAATAATGGTTTTATAGTCTTTGTAATCAGTGAATCAAGCATTCTTACTTTCATCGTCGGAATCGAAGCCAAAGAGTGCAGAGCAGGTGTTAAGTGCTCTGTGTTTCTCTAATTCTTCTAAGCTGCTGAACGAGGAAAGACATTTGTCACAGCGATGCCTGATCTTGTGCTCAGGAACCGCAGTCTCCACCTGTGGCTGAGTTTCCTGGTCAGGGTCCTTGTTTTTCTTCGGCCTCCAGTAAAGAATTTTCTTCGGAGCAGGTTCTTCTTCGGACCTTCTCCTGCGCATCGAGAGCACGGATTCGTCCAGGTAGGTGGAGGGGGGTGGCCGGATAAAGGGAGCTTTTACTACAATCCCATAGGATGGATCTTCAGGTTTGAAGGTTCTGTGCTCGGTGATGTGAGGCTCGCCCAGTTTCTGGTGCATTCCCTCAGTCGTAATGGAAGTATCCTCATGGTCTTTGACATTCAAGGGGTCCACCTCGACGTGGGTTCTTTTTCGCCAACTCCTACTTGGAGTTTCTCCAGGAGCACCAGAATGGGAAGCGGAGACCTTTTGCCCTGTCACTTGACTTCCTGTTTCATCCACATATCCATTAATGGCAGCTTTGTTGTCATCCTGTGGTTCTTTCTCTGAACAGTTTCCTGATTTTTCCACCTCTTGACTGCTGCCTGGGACAGTTGGTTTATCATTTTCTTCACAATGACTTTCAGTTTTGATCACTTCTTTGCAATCCTCAACATTAGAGGCCTCACGAGCAGGGGTAGGATTCTCCCTCTGCTCCGTTTTACTCTGCAGCCATATCTCCTCCACCTTCACTCTCTGCTTCCATGGCGCTTCAGAACTTTCCTTCTGTCTGCTGGGTCCTATCCCCAGCTCGTCTCTCTGAGGTGCTGGGATGTAGTGTCTCCATTCGTGGTCATAGAGACACTGAAGGCTTTGGAATAGCTTCTCACAGGCTGTGAATGGACACCGAGGTCTGATTGGTTTGTGGGTACTGACATGGTCCTTCAGCTCCTGCTGTGTCAAGAAGCGTTGGTTACAGTCCTGATGGTAGCAGAAGTACTGAAGAGGATTATCGTGCTGCTTCATGTGATCCTTATAGTGCTGGAAGAACTGCATTTTCCTGTTGAAAGAACAATAAGCAAAATGAGAAAAGAACAGAACAGAACAGGAATAAAACATAAAGAGATGGAAACATTAAACAAAAGGTGGTCTGCATTTTGCCTGATATACTATACATCTTACCTAAGGCAAAGCGTGCACTTGTGTTTGGCCCAAACGAAGGTCTTCTCCAGAACCTCCTCTTCTTTAATATGGCATTTGATAGCATGCCTCATTAGTGTGCTGCTGACCCTCAAGAACACTCGATCACAGGACTTCGAGGGGCACAGGTGATACTTGATTTCCACACCGTAGCCATTTTCACCTGCTGGCTGACCCTCCCCTTCTCCTTCTCCCTCCTTCTCCATCACAGATGGACCCTTTACAATTACAAGTCCATCATTTATGATCACCTGGTCATTCTTGAAGTCTATGCGCTGGAATACATTTGTGTTTGGATTCTTGCTCTTTTTTTGAAGCCCAGATGTCTTTTTGACGAGGGTGCGGAGGTTCCTGATGATGCGAAGTTCCCTGTTAAGGCTTGACACTTTTGGCTTGGCTTTTTTGCTAACCTGAGGTTGGGATGGATTTTGCACATCTTCTATTCCATTTTCAGCTGGAGTTTCCTCAGAACATGCCTCTCTAAAAAGGGGTTTCTCTTTGCACATTTCTTCTATGTGGTCTAGAACGTGCTTTTTGGCAAAGGAGAGCTGTTTGAATTGTTTTCCACAGAGTATGCATTTCCTGCTTTTAAGGTGTGACAGAGCATGCCTCATTACATTTAAGCCTTTATAGTCTTTGCAGCACAATTTGCAGTGAAACTTCAGGTGAGCATATTGTTGAGTGCGGAGCATTCTCTCCCTCCATGTTCTCTTGGCTATCACCTGGAGAAAAGAAACAAACAATTGAAATCAGCTCAACAGAAAGGGCCTGCAGAATATCAGATTAAGTGCTTGAACACGCTCGTGCATGTCCAAAAAAGGAGAATTCATTTGAAATACATTTACCCAGTGACGAACAACTGACCTTTGTGTCTGAGACTTCCGTTTCCTCTTTGGGTTGTGGCTTTTGTTCTGTGTCGCCGTTAAGCTCCTCTGATGCAGGAGATTCTGGAGGTTGTGGTTTATCACTGTCAGGCAATTTGGATTTAAGAGAGTAGCTGTGTAACTGCTCTATTGGGCAATCAACTAACTCTAAGGGTGGACCATCAAGCTCAGGTGCAGCTTCGACAGCAGCCTGAGGCTCACTAGGAGGACTTTCTACAAGCTGGGAAGCAAACTGTGTTGGACACTTCTCTTGAGTTTGTTCATTGAGGCTGCTGATGCAGATCAAGTCTGGGTGCTTCTCAAATCCATTTTCCACCATTGGCTCAGCCATCTGCTTATACTGGTTCTCTTCCAGCTCGCTCTTGATTTTAAGTTCATTCTCCAGGTGAGGCATTTCCAGCTCGTCATCTGTGACTGTTATCTTCTCAAAACCTGACTCCTCCTCTGTGATTGATATTTCATTTTCAGGGTAAGACACTTCTAGTTTATGTAAAGGTTTCCTTCCCCGTTTCTTCCCTTTGATCACAACCGGCTGAACCTGCTCCAGTCTAGGAAGTCCCTGCAACCACCTGTTCTTATGACCTTTCCTTTTCAATATCTGGCTCTTCACACATCTAGACAAGTATTCTCGCTTGCGGTCTAGAGGAAGTTTTCCAGCTGCAGAATTTTCCTTGTTAGTGTGGTTTCGTCTTAGTGAATACATAGTCTTATGGCCAGAAGTGGATTTCAGATTGTATTTGAATTCTGGATCATCACCCAGCTCTGCCTCGTCATCAGACATAGGTGGTTTTTTCCTCCGCAGCACTCTCCTCCATTTTCTTCTCTTTAGAACAGTTTTATGTGACGGGGCAACGCTCTTTACCATCTCTTCATCCTTAGTTGGCTCTTCTTGAACGTCTTGGCACATAATTTCAGCTTCAGTGCATGGGCAGGGATTGAAAACTTGAATGCTTGTATCATTAACATTATTCGATGACAGCTCTTCACTGTATTCCGTCTCTTCTTCCTCCTTCATCTCACTGAGAACAGCAGCCTTCGTGACCTTGTCGCTCATCAACTCCAAGCACTGAGTCCTGATGGCCAGGAGGTTCCAAAACTCAGGGTCAAAACACAGGCGCTCCTTAAGCATCTAGAACAAAGAAATGTAGAAAAGTTGGGCACAAATAATAATGCTTACATATCTAATATATCATATTATAATATAAATATAGTTTCACAAGCTCCAACCTGCAGAATATGGAAGCGCACACTGGTCCGGACAGGGTTGTTGTGTGGATGTGGCTCCTGGTCAGGATGCATGTAAAGCAGGCAGACAGTTCGGTAAGCTTCCAGGCTGCGCTCCTGGCAGAAGACCAGCAGGGCACACGCTCGACAGATCTCCAGGTCATGGGGCAGCAGGAAGGCGATAGTCTTGCAGACCAGGGACCGGGTTACACTGTCAGCCTGCATGTCACACAGCTGCAAGGCCCTGGCACACAGCTCCACGCACACCTGGACTCCTTCACCCCCCAGCTGTCCAAAAACAAATGCACGTAGGATTAAAACAAGCTCATATAATATTGAGGAAAAGGATTTTTATTGCAACCTTTACCTCTACATACAATAATGGGCAGATTTTGAACATTTAAAGGCTCTGTTACACAAAAGCTGTGAGCATAAATGGCGTAGAGGGGGTTCGGCTCTGACAAACAGCTCCCTCAGGTATAAGCCTTGAGAAACATTCTTATCAGCTCCATGTGTGCCGGTTTGTTCGGGGCTGTTATGGTAAACAACCTTTATGTGTGAAATATAGTGGTCAGTTCATTGTACAGCAAATAGCCTTTTTGGCACGTATGTGGAGGAAAACTAAACATTTTACAGTGGCTTAATGGCCATGACTCTTACTTTATATTTTATCGATCCATATGCTTACAGTATGTGAAGGCACATTGCAATGGGGCGGAGTATAGCAGTAGGGATGTGCACTTTAACCTTGTGGGACTATTTCACCCAAGACAACGACAACAATGTTACTTGTAAATTGTGCAATGCAGTACTAATATACAGCGGTGGTGCAAGCACAATGCAATACCACATGCGAAGCAAACAACCACAACCACAAGCATCTCAGTTTCTCAGCTGTTTTTTTCAAGTCAAGAGGCAGTGGAACCTGTTCCTCAGGAGGGTGTGAGACGCCACCGCTGCCAGGACAGTGCCATATTGATGCTCCTTGGAGATGACTACAGCATCCCTCAATGACACTGTGGCAGAGGTGGACGCCTATCTGAGGGACAACCCCCCCTCTTTGGATACTAATCCTCTTACCTGGTGGAAAGTCAACTCGACGCGCTTCCTGAGGCTGTCCATTTTGGCAAGAATGCTGTCGGCCTCACAGTACCAACTTTTCGTTTTATTTTAAAATCACATGGCGTAATTAAAAAATCTGAAATCTTAAAAGTCAGAACTGTATAAAGCCTGAGCCAGACTGTAAAGGGTTTTCAGGCAATTTCAGCTATGAGAGATTCGAAATCGCAATAGATAAATTGCTGTTTTGTTGGCTGTTTTTGATCATCATACAAATTCTACTATTTGCTATTTATTTTATTCATTTTAAGTTAAATATTTCCAGAGAGATCAAGGTTATTATCTCCAGATATTAGGCCTATAGCCTAATATGGGGAGTTATACACTGCCTGGCCAAAATAAACAAAAAACAAGCAAATAGGAAAGAGCCTTCCATTGGAAAATTACTTGTCTGGTGTCTTAGTCAGTTTGGCTGTTTGGTGAGGGAGCGACACTACATAAGCGTGGCTAAACTGGCTAACCATGCTAAGTTGACTAGCAAGCAACAGCTGATATACAACAGGTGCACTACCAAACTTTCCAGGTAAAACATGAAACATGTTAGTATTTGGATTGAAAATTTGATCTCATAACAGTTACACCCGTAGTTTGTTTATACATGTTCAGATTTTTGTCATGAGGAAAACATCATGAAAACAGTGGTTCTGTGATGTCAGTTGTACCTCTGTGGTGACGAGTTTGATGAAGGGGAAGATGGCTCTGACGTTGGTTGCGGAGGAAGCCAACTGCAAGCACTCTGCCAAGAAGCCTTGACTGGAGGGATGGGCCCTAAGGTGCAACCTGCTCCAGATGAACACCAGGTCCCTGTAGGAGACAAGATAACAAAGTAAGTTATGTGTTAATGAAACAAAAGTTCTAATTCCTAAGTCAGTAAACAGAGTGAATACTAATTCAAATAAAAAATACTAAATATGCATCATGCAGACTTCCCCCTTACTACAAGATTCATCATACACATATGAGAGCATATGGGCAAAAATTAACTGTGAACAAAGAGGAGGATATGCCAGAAGTATTAGTGCCATGTAAATGAAGGCCATTATTACCAGATGTAGTACATGTCTCCATTGTGTAGCTGCTGGGTGAGGAAAGCTTTACACAGCGACAAGAGAAGTTCATCTTTTTCAACCCTCTCTGTGTTGCAGATGATCTCCACTGCATCGCGCCCATCTATCTCTGCCATCTGAAACAATACGTAGAAGCACACACATGCATCAAAAATAGTGCTCATTAATTAGTTGAGATTAAACATTAATTAAACGTTTGACTAATATGATTGACCATTTATTGATGTCACAGTCCAACTATTTATTGAAAACATTGATGGAGTTGGTGGAAAGGATGATACTTAAAAACAAGAAACTAAAATAGTTAAGCTAGACAAAATGGGAACATTGCATTCAAACACATTCATCTTCACAGCCCAACAATACCTCACATCCTTAAGACTTTCTACTTTGCCCTTTCCACTCTTTCCTACCTTTTTATGAAGATGTTCATGTAGTGAGGCTTTGTAGAGGCAGGTCAAGTAGGCCTGATGGAAATACAAATGCTTTCCAGACTCGTGATTCTCCAGGCAGCTTTTAGACAGTGCCTTGGCCTCTTGCAGTCGTTCACAGGCCTGCAGATAGCGAACCCGCAGCTCGAAGAATATTGGCAACTCTGAGCACAAGTAGTCTTCAACTGCAAGGGAAGGAATTTACAGTTACTCTAAATGATATTGGGGGTATTTACATACAATCCTTTCCTAGGGTAATGTATTAAATAGATCAAATAGAGGAGGATGACCAGCTTGATAAATCAGTGTTCTCTATGTATATCTGTATGCCATATCAGCTGTTTAATATGATCATGAGCCTACCCTCTTTTGGTGACAGGTCTGCCTCCTTTAGGATTCCTTGCAGCACTGGATTCTCCCATGGGCCTCCTGTTTTGATAATCTGCTTCACATGCTGAAGATAGATGTTCCTGTGTCTGTGGAGCCGAGTGTTGCACTCCTGCAAAACATATTTCAAGAACACAAAACGTGTAAGACGACCAATCACAACATTTACTCTTAACATACATTGGGTCATAATTGTAGTTGTAAGGTAACTTGTGTTGCAGTGGTTTTGGCTAGGTGCTGCAACTTTTACTTAACACTCTCAGCTAACTAATAGAAAGCACAACAGCTGGGTGTTATGACAGTGTTTTGTGTTTACATAGAAAGCAAGGATCAGACAGTGAGTCAGAATTTGTTTTTACCTGAAAGGAATCAATGATGCCTTTTAAAGGCTCCTCCACAAATTCTTCTTTGCTGAAAAAGAGCATCAGTTCAAAGAAGCTCCTGCAAGACAAATAGAGGTACATTAGTCTAGTCTGTGTGTATAAAACCAACATCATTAGTAGATTCAGCTCATCAACCCCTTTGGAGTTGCTATACATACAAACACTACTGTCAAAGAGGAGATATTGAACACATTTCTCTGCCACTACTTTGCAGCTTATATTGGAAAATATCCCTTTAAATAAAAAATTCTTTGTTTCCATTTAACAAACGACTTACAAGGCCAGACTGCTGAGAACATAGTGGATGTGCTGACAGTCATCAGGGAAGACTGCAGTGGCTTTGGTGAAGCTGCAGAGTGCCGTCCGCAGCACTTTCAGTTGAGGGAGAGGAACTTGCCATTGCCCTGTGTACTCCTCAACCAACTGCGCAAGAAGAACACATGAATGTAAAAACAAACCATAAACATAAAAATGTAATTTTTAGAGTGGTAGGGGTTTTCAGTGGAGATACATGTCTTAAATGCATTCTAATCTATATGATGTGTTAATTGAAAAGACATTGTCTCATAAAAGGAATATTCAAACATTAATACTGTTGCCTTTTAAATAAAATACAATAACTACCCATGACTAACACCATGTTCCTCAAGCATTGATTAAACTACTGATCACAACATCTTGCTACTCCGTTTGGGGTGAACTTTATTGAAAATATAACATTCTGTTTTGTGAGACATTTTCAATAAGATATTTGAAAAATTGACATTCCTAATGCAACTTTTCAAGTCAGCATGATTAATGTAGACAGCTTTGTGTACTGACAATAACTGACATGTCAGTCTAATTGTTAACAAGTTTTATAACTGTGGAAATTTCTGACTAAGGAACCCATTCAAATAAATGACGGCTAAAGAATTGGTTAGGGACTTTGTACCAATTTGCCACAGTAAATAGACAAAAATACAGATAATCAATTGTAATTTCAGTACTTTTAAAGCCTACCCCTATCTAAATCAACAATAGACTCCTTTAGCGTAGTGATATGTCGTTATGTTTTACTGTTTATCTTGCAAAAACTCTGCTTTTACTGATAACGCATTGCCAACTGATAGGCTACATCTTCAAGTTGGGAGAACACAAACATAATTGTGGATACTGTTATAATTGTCAAGAAACAAATGAATAAGCGTTTACAACGGCGTAAAATGTCGTGAGCAAAGCTGAAATCAGACATGCTTGATTTCGCAGGGGTAAAGTTAGGTCACATTGCAGGATAAAAACTGCAGCCGATGGTTGCTAATAATCAAGTTTCCCACTGGTGTCTATCGTTAGAGTTGAATATTTTTGCATTTCTCTGGCCTGACATTTCAGAGCAGGCTATATAATGCTTTCCTAACACAATATGTTAATAAATGCCAATAACGTTAGTTTTGCAAAGCACAACCAGGCTACAATACCCATGTTAACCTCATCCCTTTAATTAGCTTAGCTCTACTGACTAGCTCTGGAGCTAAGCATGATCAACTGTCAAGCAGGTAACTAAAAAAACACTGTTATTACATAGTGTTACTTAGCCAGAAGCACAGTTTATATCTAAACACCTTCTGTGAACCATGCCTACTGTGCTTCTGGCGGGCTATGCCACAATCTCAGCTACATAACTACATTAATAAAGCTTGTCTGGGGGCTAACGTTAGCTAGCGGAGCTAGTAGCATTAGCAATAAACACACACCGAATAGGTATACCATTAAACACAATGGATTCAAACCTACCTCACAGAACTCAGAGCAATAGCATTTGCTCTTTGGAGACGACTCGTCGCTGCAGTACCTACTACACAGTGTTTCCAGGGCTAATTCAAGCCCGTCTGTTTCCAAATCACTTTCGCTGTCCGCCATACTGTCTGGTGTATCCAGCGCATAGTCAAAGTTGCCAGGTTTGTGACGTAGCATCCTCCTACACCCCACGGCAAAACAATACAGGCTAAAACACTACCAACTTGGCAACCCCGTAATTGTAAACGTACTAATAAAGTTTTAACACAACCAACAGCCACCTCCAACCACTTACACCTAATGTAAGGATTTTTTTTCACTGGTTATGAAACAGACTGAAAATCAAACGGATGCCTCTACATGAAGTACAAAGGCAAACCAGACACTGAGGAATAAGACAAATGATTTGTAGTCTGTTGCCACTGCCACTGGGTGAATCCTATGTGCCTTTGTTCACAATTTACTCATATTAAAAAACGTACTTACACATTTACAAGATCAAATCTTAAAATAAATAAGACATATAGCTGTGCCCACAGTGGTAGCCAAAATCCACAACCAAAAGTTCCTTACAGTAGTGTTAAATGCTCCTTAAAGTTGGGTTCATTTCAAAAAAATATTTGACAAATAAAGCTTTTCACAGAATAACATAGATAAACACTTAACACTTGAGTTAAATGTCAAATTGCTACATACTATTGACTAATGATGTGAGTATCTTGATTATGATTAACATTTATTTTGAGACCAGAGAAATTGTAAATTAATGTCATATTTATCAGATTGCCTTACATATTAAGGGAAATGTTTACAGTAGACTTTACAATCATCAATTGTCGAGAGTTACAGGCTCAGCAGCTCAGATTACATTTTGGTTAATTTGAACAATCTAGAGGCCTACATGCTTAAATAGGACACTAGAATATTAGGTTAACATACATGCACAATCAAGTTATAATAAGACCAATTGGCCTACCTTAAATAAAAGTAGAGAGCATGTCCTTTTGTAGACTTTAACAAAGATATTCATATGATAGGTGACAAACTTTTTTACTTGCCTTGTAGTAGGTAAAGTATAGGATTTATTAACAGCAACACTGATGGCTCAGATCACAGGTGTCTCAGGTGTGACTGTGAGCTAGAATTCACTGTAACAGGATCCTGAACATGGAATTAATATCACCAGTGTTGTATACCTGCGGTTTTCGTATGCTTACCTGTCAAAATGACTTCTTTAGAAGAGGGCTGTTGTCTTTAGTTTTCAAAGACCTCTCTGAGGAGTAATTTTTACCTAATAGCCAAATGTCTCTTGAATTAGAATCCTGCTTCCATCCATCCATTATCTATACCACTTATCCTGTTCAGGGTCACAGGGAGGGGGGGCTGGGGAATGGTGGTGAAGTACAGTCAATCATAGGGCTGATACATAGAGACAGACAACCTTTCATGTTCACATTCACACCTACCGGCAATTTTCAGACTTTTAACGAGCATGTCTTTTTACTGTGGGAGGAAGATTGGGTACCTGGATAGAACCCATGCATACACAGGGAGGACAAACAAACTGTCGAGTATCCCTGTTTCATGTTTGTCTCTTAGTTGTTTACTATCTGTTAGTTGTTTACTATTTGTGAGGCTGGATTTGGGGCACAAACTCTTCTTCCCTGAGAACATCAACATTCTTTTAAGGCCTGGATGATTCCACTGGAGGCATACTGTTCTCCTCACCATGACGGACAGAGAGAAACCTTTGCTTTGTTTGTGCCAGGTGCCTGTACCGATGTTCTCTGGGGATGTACATACAGCTATGCTGCTGTTGTTGTTTGTGAGATATGGAGTCAGACTGGTTAGCAAGTCCCTGTCAAAACAGAGGTGGGCTCAGTTGGTTTGTGAAAGCACCTCATGAGCCTATGGGAACATGGACATAGGCCCTGCTATTATAACCTATAAGCTTTATATTTCAGGAGTCTGTTTTGGACCATAATAGGTGCTGCAGGGGTGAAATACTTGCAAACCCCTGCAGAGCCCCAGGCTCTATTCCTAGCAGTGGTAACTCCGAGGTAGACTTCGTTTCAGAAAACATTGCTGGCAGGAATCATGAGTGGGAAGCCTGGCTTTCCTTCATTGTTGCTTGACGCCCACTGGATGTTGGTTTTCCTGCATGAGGTGCTTTAATGAGGGAGATACAGCATGAACTTCTACCTATATAGCTTTGCTTGGTGAAGATCCGGATAAAACAGAAGAGGCTGGCCATGTTTATCAAAGGAGGCACTTTGTTTTCTAAATCAGCTCCACCACAAGAACTTGAACTGGAAATTCATACATGGTTTCTTGTGATGTCCGAAACCACGTTTGTATTTATTTTATTGTTACAGCCAAATGAATAATAACATATTATCAATTCCATATTTCCAGATTCACCAAAAAATTCACAGATTCTTATTTTTGTGCGGAAGGCAAGTGTTGCAGTTTATCAAATGCCATTTGTGACATCTGCAATCTTTTTGCTAGCCACAAGGTGGCACCATTATATCAGATTCTGTAAAACATTCTGTCTGTTCACATTGAACACCAAACTAAAAGATGGATATATGCAGTATATAATATCAACATTCATTTGCAAATACAGAATAACTATAAGTTATGATGTCTGTTATTCCTGCCACTATTCTCTCCATACACATAACATATTTACTCTATTCATGTATGTCACTGTTACTTACTTACCACATCAGTCAAGTCAGAGAAAAACAGGGCAACATGATTCATATATGGACTGTTTATTATTGATTATTGAGACAGTGAGAGACAAAGAAAGGAACAGTATACAAATACTCGTCATACTGTCAGTGATGTATGTAAGTATATTACACACGTTGGATTATCTCTCTGGGATACAGTACACCCTCACACTTGACTCATCCACAACATTTCCATCAACATATCGTGTGCCCTCTTGGAGGCAGTAAAGGAATAGTCGTTCTATTTCAAGTACTGAAAGTGGGTGGGATAAATGTAATGAGGATTTCTCCAGCAGTGGTTTTCACATTCATTAACCTAATGCTGGCGATGGCATGGAAGTGAGATGGGATGGCCTGCTTAATGGCTTCACAATAGATACATAATTAAATATGGTAAGAAAAAAGGAACGTAAAAGGTTGTGCAAAAACATCAGTTAAAGTGGCAGTGTCTTATTGAACCTTTATCCCTAATACCTTAAGCCTTATCCAAAAGTGAAGCTTTTATAATGAAAGTTCAAACAAGCTCTATTTTTATTTGTGGTCCCCCAATGATTGTCATAAATCATTACGTGTTATAAATGGTAGCATTTGGTCATTGATCAT